>NC_087369.1:94347788-94972788 GCF_030014295.1 Loxodonta africana
TATATTATGGTACATTCACACAATGGAATACTACTCATCGATAAAGAACAGTGAGGAATCTGTGAAACATTTCATAACATGGAGGAACCTGGAAGGCATTATGCTGAGTGAAATTAGTCAGAGGCAAAAGGACAAATACTGTATAAGACCACTAGTATAAGTTCTTGAGAAATTGTATAAACTGAGAAGAACACATTCTTTTGTGGTTACGAGAGGGGGGAGGGGGGGGAGGGGGAGTGGGAGAGGGTTATTTACTGATCAGTTAGTAGATAAGAACTACTTTAGGTGAAGGGAAGGACAATACTCAATACAGGGAAGGTCAGCTCAACTGAACTGGACCAAAAGCAAAGAAGTTTCTGGGATAAACTGAATGCTTCAAAGGTCAGCAGAGCAAGGGCGGGGGTTTGGGGACTATGGCTTGAGGGGACTTCTAGGTCAATTGGCATAATAAACTCTATTATGAAAACATTCTGCATCCCACTTTGAAGTGTGGTGTCTGGGGTCTTAAATGCTAACAAGCGGCCGTCTAAGATGCAGCAATTGGTCTCAACCCATCTGAATCAAAGGACAATGAAGAACACCAAGGTCACATGATAACTAAGAGCCCAAGAGACAGAAAGGGCCACATAAACCAGAGATTTACATCATCCTGAGACTAGAAGAACTAGATGGTGCCTGACCACAACCGATGACTGCCCTGACAGGGAGCACAACAGAGAACCCCTGAGGGAGCTGGAGAACAGTGGGATGCAGACCCCAAATTCTCATAAAAAGACCAGACTTAATGGTCTGACTGAGACTAGATGAATCCCGGTGGTCATGGTCCCCAAACCTTCTATTGGCCCAGGACAGGAACCATTCCCGAAGACAACTCATCAGACATGGAAGGGACTGGACAGTGGGTAGGAGAGAGATGCTGATGAAGAGTGAGCTACTTGTATCAGGTGGACACTTGAGACTGTGTTGGCGTCTCCTTTCTGGAGGGGAGATGGGAGGGTAGAGAGGGTTAGAAACTGGCAGAACGGTCACGAAAGGAGAGACTGGAAGAAGGGAGTGGGCTGACTCATCAGGGGGAGAGTAAATGGGAGTATGTAGTAAGGTGTATGTAAGGTTATATGTGACGGACTGACTTGATTTGTAAACTTTCACTTAAAGCACAATAAAAATTATTTTAAAAAAATGGGAATAAATCTAACCAAGGATGTAAAAGACCTATACATAGAAAACTACAAAACACTGTTACAAGAAACCAAAAAAGACATAAATGGAAAAACATACCATGCTCATGGAAACGTATACTCAACATTGTGAAAATGTCAGTTCTATCCAAACCAATCTACAAATACAATGGAATTCCTGTCCAAATACCCACAGCATTCTTCAAACAGATGGAAAAACTAATCATTAACTGTATATGGAAGGGGAAGAGACCACAAATAACTAAAGCAATATTAAAGAAGAATAAAGTAGGAGGATTCACACTACCTCACCTCAGAACCCACCATACAACTGCAGTAGTCAAAACGGCCTGGTTCTGGTTCAATGACAGACACATTGACCAATGAAACAGAACTGAGAACCCAGATGTAAATCCATCCACCTACGGTCACCTGATTTTCGACAAAGTCTTAAAGTCCACCAAATGGGGAAAAGACAGTCTTTTTAATAAATGGTGCTGGCAAAACTGGATGTCCATCTGCAAAAAAATGAAACAGGACCCCTGCCTCACACTATACACAAAAAATAATTCAAAATGGATCAAAGACCTAAATGTAAAACCAACAACTATAAATACCATAGAAGAAAAAATAGGATCAACACTAGAGGCCCTCATTCTCAGCATAAATAAGATACAAACCATAACTAACAATGCACAAACATCAGAAGATAAGCTAAATAACTGGGATCTTCTAAAAATTAAAGACTTATGCTCTTCAAAAATCTTCATCAAGAGTGAAAAGAGAACCTACAGCCTGGGAAAATATTTTTAGCTATGACAAATCCAACAAATTCTAATCTCTAAAATCTATAGAAAAACCCAACACCTCTACAATAAAAAGGTAAGTAATCTAATTAAAAAATGGGCAAAAGATATATAAATGGACATTTCACCAAAGGAGACATTCAGGTGGCTAACAGACACGTGAGGCCATGCTCCTGATCACTAGTCATTATAGAAATGCAAATCAAAACCACAATGAGATATCATCGCACCCTGACTTTACTGGCAGGAATAAAAAAACGGAAAATAAATGTTGGAGAAGTTGCAGGGCCATTTGAACTCTTATGCTCTGCTAGTTGGTACATAAAATGGTACACCTATTTTGGAACACAATATGGCACTTACGTACAAAGTTAGAAAGAGAAATACCATATGATCCTGCAATTCCACTTCAAGGGATATATGAAATAAGAGCTGACGCATGAATAGACATAATCACAGACATGTTCAGTACAGCATTATTCACAATAGCAAAAAGATGGAAACAACCTAAGTGCCCATCAACAGATGAATAGATAAACCATGGTACATACACACAGTGAAATAATATGCAATGATAAAGAACAATGATACATCTGTGATACATCTCACAACATGGATGAATCTGGAGGGCATTACACTGCGTGAAATAAGTCAATCACAAAAGGACAAATATTGTATGGGATCACTATTATAAAAACTTGTGAAAAGGTTTACACACAAAAAGAAATAAACTTTGATGGTTATCAGGGTGGGGAGGGGTGGAGAGGGAAAAGTATTAACTAGAGGATAAATAAGTGATAACTTTGGTGAAGAGTAAGACAGTACACAATACTAGGGAAGCCAGCACAACTCGACCAAGGCAAGGTCATGGGAGCTTCATAGACATATCCAAATTCCATGAGGAACAGAATTATTGGGCTGAGGGCTGGGAACCATGGTCTCGGGGAACATGTAGCTCAATTGGCATAACATAATTTGTAAAGAAAATGTTCTACATCCTACTTTGCTGAGTAGCATCTGGGGTCATAAAAGCTTGTGAGCATCCATCTAGGATACTCATCTGGTCTCACCCCATCTGGAGCAAGGGAGAATGAAGAAAACCAAAGACACAAGGGAAAGATTAGTCCAAAGGACTAATGGACCACAACTACCACAACCTCCACAAGTCTGAGTCCACCACAACTAGATGGTTCCTGGCTATCAATACTGACTGTTCTGACAGGGATCACAATATATGGTCCTGGACAGGGATGCAGAAAAATGTAGAACAAAATTCTAACTCACAAAAAAAAGTCTTACTGCTCTGACAGAGACTGGAGAAACTCCAGGAGTATGGCCCTTGGACACCCTGTTAACTCTACTGAAGTCACTCCTGATGTTCATCCTTCAGCCAAAGATTAGACAGGCGCATAAAACAAAATGAGACCAAGTGGTCACACCAGCCCAGGGGCAAGGAGAAGAAAGCAGGAGGGGACAGGAAAGCTGGTAATGGGGAACCCAAGTTTGGGGAGAGTGCTGACATGTCGTGGGGTTGACAACCAATATCAAAAAACAATATGTGTATTTATTGTTTAATGAAAAACTAATTTGCTCTGTAAATCTTTATCTAAAAGACAATAAGGATTGGGACCATTCCTAGGGGTGATTAGCCAGCAAGCTGCTGGCAGGTTGGTTACGTTGAACCACTTTCATCATTGAAAAGGCAGCATTTTGTTCTTACTGGGGTAGACACTTACTCTGGATACTGATTTTCCTTCCCCGGACTCAGTGCTTCTGTCAAGACTACCATCCATAGACTTACAGAACACCTTATTCAACATCATGGTATATCACACAATATTGCCTTGGATGAAGGAACACACTTCATAGCAAATGAAGTACGTACGGCAATGGGCCCGGGCTCATGGAATTCACTGGCTATACCATGTTCCCCATCATCCTGAATCAGCTGGCTTGATAAAATGATGGAATTATTTTCTAAAGACATGATTATGGCACCAGCTGGGTGGCAGCACCTTGCAGGGTTGAGGCAATGTTCTCCAGGAGGCTGAATATGCTGTAAACTAGAGTCCAATATGTAGTGCTTTTTCTCCCAAAGCCAGGATTCATATGTACAAGAATCAATGGGTGGAAATGAGAGTGGCACCACTTGCTATGATCTCTAGGGACATACTCACAGAATTTTTGTTCTCTGTCCCCATGACTCTATGCTCTGCGTGACTAAAGGTCTTAGTTCCTAAGATAGGAATGCCCTCACCGGGAGACACAATACTGATTCCATTGAACTGGAAGTTAAGAATGCCACCTGGCCATTTTGGTCTCCTCATGCTGCTCAATCAACAGAAAAAGAAGTTACCTATTGGATGGCTTGTTTGATCCTGATTACCAAGGAGAAATGAGATTGATCTTACATAATGAAGGTAAAGAAGAGTATGTCTGGAATACAGGAGATCCCTTAGGACGTCACTTAGTACTATCATGTCCTGTGATTAAAGTCAATGGAAAACTACAGCAACCCAATTCTAACATTATTCCTAACATACCAGACCCTTTGGGAATGAAGGTTTCGGTCACCCCATCAGACAAAGAACAATGATCAGCTGAGATGCTTGCCGAGGAGAAAGGGAATATGGAATGAGTGCGGGAAGAATGTAGTTGTAATACCAGCTATGACCACATGACTAGTTGCAGAAATGAGGACTGTAATTGTTTTTAGTATTTCTTCCTTTTTCACTCCCTTATACCATGTTTTTTATACCATACTTATAAAATATGAGATGTAAATGGGGCTAGTGAATTTTGAGTTGTATGCATGTTAGTTGTATCATGTTAGGTGCAAGTATGACTTTATAAACTGTCTTTATTTAGAGATTATGTATGGTTTAAGGAGATGTGTACAGGTCCCAAGTTGACAAGGCCTGAACTGTGATGGTTAATTTATTCGTCAACTTGGCTATACTATGATTCTCAGTGGTTTGGCAGACATTGGACTGATTGCTCTTGCATCACGTAATATAATGTAATCACCTCCATGACGAAATCTGCTATGAGCAACTAATCAGCTGAAAGGGGTGTTTACTTGGAGGTGTGGCCTGCCTCCAGTATATAAATGGATATTGAAGCAAGTGGGAGTCACTCTCAGTCTGGATCCTGCATCTCACATGTCATCATTTGACCTCTGGATCATGGAACATGAGCCAGCAACTCACCCGATCTGCAGATTTTGGGATTCACCAGCTCCGGCAACCCCGTGAGCCAGGAGGCTGCCATCTAATCTGCTGATTTTAGGTTCCTCAGGTCGTCCCTACAACCACATGAGTCGGGAGAAGCCTCCAGCCTGAAGCCTCACCCACGAATTTGTGACTTGCCAGCCTCCACAATTGTGTGAGCCATTTCCTTGAATTAAATCTCTCTCTCCCTCTCTCTATATATACATATGTATAAAACAAAACAAAAACCCATTGCTGTCTAGTCGATTCTGACTCACAGTGACTAGTAGAACTGCCCAATAGGGTTTCTAAGGAGCGCCTGGTGGATTCGAACTACCGACCTTTTAGTTAACAGCCATAGCTCTTCACCACTCTGTCACCAGTGTTTCCGTATATATGTATACACACACACACACATATATGTTTCACTGGTCTTGGTCCTCTAGATAACCCAGCCTAAGGCACCATGGTACAATAAATATTATATACTCTTTAACTAGATTCATCATTTCTTAACATTTTACTATGTTTACCTCCTATCTCTTTCTCTCCTCTCCATACCCACATGCAATCATACGTGCCTGTTTTTTGTTTAATTTTGTGTGTGTGTGTGCATTGGCTAAACTGTATGAATGGAAATTTTAGAATTGGAACACATCACCCCTAAATACTTCATCATTTAGCTCTTAAGAAGAATCATACTATGATTATTAGACCTAAAAAAACCCATTTCAATAGTATTATCTAATGTGTTACTGGTATTAAGATTTCCACAATTAATCCAAGAAAGTCTTTCTTAGTTTTTTTTTTTTTCATTTTTACTATTCAGATTTTAATCACAGTTGATACATTACATTTGGTTGCATCTCTTTGGTCTCCTTTTATCTAAAACAATCCCTCTGCCTGTATATTTTTGTTAGATTTTTTATTTTTCTTTTATGATACTTAATTTTTTAAGAGACCATGACAGTTGTCATTAGAACATCTTGCATTCTGGTCTTGATTGTTTCTTCATGATTAGATTCAGGTTAAATATATTTGACAATACAAAGCAAATAGGTAACTGAGCTGGGTGGAGCTAGATGCATAGGAGATACTTTGAAGCTCCTATACTCCCACAGAAATAGCAAAAACAAATAGAAACTAGCAGAACCAACCATGACAGATCTCTTCAAATAAGTCAAGTGTTTACATCGAGCAAGTGAATGCTAAATGTTGAAAAAGGTGACTTCAAAATGGTGGGGAAGATTTATGACTTTTTTACTTGCTTGTACTCCATTCCCTCCCAAACATGCATCAGTCATAAAGCTGTAGCAGCCAACATTCCCAGAGAGGGACCATGGTATTAGGCTCTGCAGAAAGCACAGCAGAATTTATTAGGAAAGTACTGTGTGTGTATTTTCTTACTTGTCTGGGGGATACCTGAAGGCTGGTGCAGGCAGTTCTCTCTGTTTTGCCTAACTTTTAATTTAGGCTGGAAAATCAGTGAACATTTGTAGAAACACCAAAAGCTAAATTAGCAACTCACTGATGCTGGAAACAAAAGATTATAGCCTGAACATACAATAGAACACACAGGCCCAGGAGTAAAAAACTGAAAAGAGTTTCTTTGGGAAATTATGATATTCAAAAGCACCCTTGCAATAAATTTAAACTGGATGGTGAAGGACCTCCACACAGAAAATTATAATCATTACTAAAAGAAATAAAAAAAGATCTAAATAAATGGAAGGACAGTCTATGCTTATAGTTTGGAGGCTTAATATAGTTAAGATCTTAATACTACCAAAAGCAATCTATAGATTTAATGCAATCCTCATCAAAATCCCAACAGCATTCTTTGCAGAAAGGGAAAAGCCAACACTCAAATTTACATGGAATGACAAGGGAACTCGAATAGGTAAAGCAATCTTGAAGAAGAATAAAGTCGGTGGACTAACACTTCCTGATTTCAAAACACACAACAAAGCTACAGTAATTAAAATAGCCTGGTACCGGTATAATAGCTGATACATGGACCAATGGAATAGAATGGAAAGTCCAGAAATAAATCCATACATCTATGGTAAACTGATTTTCAACAAGAGTGCTAAGTCCATTCAAAAGGGAAGGAAGAATCTCTTCAATAATTGGTGCTGGGGAAATGGGATTTCAACACAGAGAAGAATGAATCAGGATTCATGCCTAACACCATTTACAAAAAGCATTGCAAAATGGATCAAGGACCTAAATGTGAAAACTAAAACCATAAAATTCTTAGAAGAAAATGTAGGGCCAAGGTTGTGGGACCTAGTGTTTACTGATAGATTATCAGATATGGTGACAAAAGCTCAAGAAGCAAAAGACAAACTAAATAGACTAGTCTGTATAAAAAATTAAATACTTTTGTGCATTAAAAGACTTTATCAACAAAATGAAAAGACAACCTACAGGTTGGGAGAAAATTTTAGGGAACCATATATTAGGTAAGGGCCTAAAATCCAAAACACATTTAAAAAATAAAAAACTACTACTTAACAACAAAAAAGACAAACAATCCCATCAAAAAATGTGCAAAGCATTTGAACAGATGGTTAAACAAAAAGGATATACGAAAAGCCAAGAATGCTCAACGTCATTATCCATTAAAAATGCTCAACGTCATTATCCATTAGAGAGATGCAAATAAAAACCACTGAGTGATATCACCTCACCTCCATTGGCATAGCAATGATAAAAAAACAAACAAACAAAAACACTAGAAAAACAGAAAACAAGTCTTGACAAGGTCGTGGAGAAACTGGAACACTTATCAATTGTTAATAGGAATGCAAAATGGTACAGCCATTGTGGGAAACAGTTTGGCAATTTCTCAAAAAGTTGATCAAAGAACTACCATATGACCAACAACCCCAATACTAGGTATATACCCAGAAGAAATGAAGGCAGTAAAGCAAACAGAAACTTGTACACTGATGCTCATTGCATTACTTTTCACAATAGCCAAAAGGTGGAAACAACCAAAACCTCCATCAAGAGATAATGGATAAAAAATATGTGGTGTATACATTCCTATGAATATTATGCAACCATAAAGAGAAATGAAGTTCTGATGCATGCCACAGCATGGATGAACCCTGAAAATTTTATGTTGAGCAAAATAAGTCAGTTGCAAAAGGACAAAATACTGTATGATCTCACTCATATGAAACAAGCAAATGCATAGAAACCAAAGATTATTAAAGGTTACTAGGTGTGGGAGGGAGGGGGAGAGGGAACTTTTTTTTGGGTGGGAAAACAGAGTTTATGTTAATGGTGGTGGAATATTTTGGAAAGGCATAGCAATAATTGTGGCACAACATAAAAAAATAACCGATATCATTGAATTATAAATGTGAAATTGTGCTGGCAAATATTTTGGTGTATATATTTTTACCACAATAAAAAAAAAAACCCTTGTAAATTGGGAATTAGAAAGTTACATACACGCTCAGGGAAAGACACATCTAAGAAAATACCTGAAATACACTGCATTTTTACCTTTCCCTGATCTCTAGGCTCAGTACAAGCCTGGCTAAATGTTGACAAAATGTCCTGGCACAGAGCAAATCTGCAAAGACCAGAAGAAAAAATTTTTTTCATTGTCATTTTCCTTTCTTTTGTTTTTCTTAGTTCTTGTTGTTCAAAGAAATATTTTTGTAAAAACACAAGCTGAACTAAAGCTAAGGATGAGAGACTTCGGTGACCACACACTACTAGGAATAAATAGTTTGTGCAAAATTGTTAGGGAAAGTCACCAAACAAATAGCCTACTATAGTCTTCAAAAAAAAAAAAACCAACAACAAATGTTGGGGAAGGGGAGAATCTGACTTCCATAGTTACCACTTTATCATATTCAAATGTCCAGTTTTCAACAACAACAATCATAAACATAAATGATGGCCCATTCAAAGTAAAAAAAAAAAAAAAAAACCGAAGTGGCAGAAACAACCCTTGAGGTAGTTGAGACATCAAACTTACTAGAAAAAAACTTTAAAACAATCATCTTTTTTAAAAAAATTCATTTATTGTGCTTTAGGTGAAAGTTTACAAATCAAGTCAGTCTCTCATACAAGAGACCATATACACCCTGCCATGCATTCCCAGCTGCTCTCCCCTTAATGAGACAGGACATTCCTCCTCTCCACCCTGTATTCCCTGTGTCCATTCAACCAGCTCCTGCCCCCTCTTCCTTCTCATCTCGCCACCAGACAGGAGTCACCCACATGGTCTCATGTGTCTACTTGAGCCATGCAATTCACTCCTCACCAGAATCATTGTCTGTCTTATAATCCAGGCCAATTCCTGTCTGTAGAGTTGGTTTGGTTTGGGGAATGGTTCCAATCTTGGGCTACTGAAGGGTCCGGGGACCATGACCGTCAGGGTCCCTCCTGTCTCAGTCAGACCATTAAGCCTAGTCTTTTTACAGGAATTTAAGATCTACATCCCACTGTTCTCCTGTTCCATCTGGGATTCTCTGTTGTGCTCCTTGTCAGGGCAGGCATTGGCGGTAGCCGGGCTCCATCTAGTTCTTCTGGTCTCAGGCTGATGGAGTCTCTGGTTTATGTAACCCCTTTTGTCTCTTGGGCTCATACTTAACCTTGCGTCTTTGGTGTTCTTCATTCTCCTTTGCTCCAGGTGGGTTGAGACCAGTTTATGCGTCTTAGATGGCCAGTTGCTAGCATCTAAGACCCCAGATGCCTCTCACCAAAGTTGAATGCAGACTGTTTTTTTAATACATTTTGGTATGCCAATTGACCTAGATGTCCCCTGAAACCATGGCCCCCGGCCCCCGTTCCTGCTACTCTGGCCTTTGAAGTGTTTGGTTGTATTCAGAAAACTTCTTTGCTTTTGGTTTAGTCCAGTTGTATTGACTATCCCTGTGTTATGTGTTGCCCTTCCCGTCACCTAAAAAAAAAAAATTGTCTACTATCTGGTTAGTGAATATTCCTCTCCCTACCTCCCCACCCTCATAACGATCAAAGAATATTTTCATCTGTGTTTAAACTTTATCTAGAGTTCTTATAATAGTGGTCTCATACAATATTTATCCTTTTGCAATACACTAATTTCACTCAGCATAATACCTTCCAGATTCCTCCATGTTATCAAATGTTTCACAGATTCATTGTTATTCTTAGTTGTGTAGTATTCCATTGTGTGACTATGCCATAATTTATTTATCCATTCATCCATCGATGGGCATCTTGGTTGCTTCCAAATTTTTGCTATTGTAAGTTTTTTTTTTTTTTAAAACAGTGCTGCAGTGAACATGGGTGTGCATATATCTGTTCGTGTGAAGGCTTTTATTTCTTTAGGATATTTTCCATGTAGTGGAATTCCTGGGTCATATGGCAGTTTCAGTTTTGGGTTTTTAAGGAAGCGCCAAATTGATTTCCAAAGTGGCTGTACCATTTTACATTCCCACCAGCAGTGTACAAGTGTTCCAGTCTCTCCACAACCTCTCCAACACTTATTATTTTGTGTTTTTTTTGAGGGGGGGTTAATGCCAGCCTTGTTGGAGTGAGATGGAATCTCATTGTAGTTTTGATTTACATTTCTCTAATAGTTAATGATTGTGAGCATTTCCTCATGCATCTGTTAGTAGCCTGAATGTCTTCTTTAGTGAAGTGCGTGTTCATATCCTTTGCCCATTTTTAAATTGGGTTATTTGCCTTTTTTGTTATTGAGTTTTTGCAATATCATGTAGATTTTAGAGTTCAGATGCTGATTGGAAATGTCATAGCTAAAAGCTTTTTCCCAATCTGTAGGTAATCTTTTTACTCTTTTGGTGATGTCTTTGGATAAGCATAGGTGTTTGACTTTTAGGAGCTCCCGGTTATCTAGTTTCTCTTCTGGTGTTTGTACAATGTTAGTAATGTTTTGTATACTGTTTATGCCATGTATTAGGGCTCCTAATGTAGTCACTTTTTTTCTTCCATGATCTTTATCATAAAACGATCATCTTAAGTAAGTTTAAAGAGCTAAAGGAAAAGGTGGATAAAGAACTAAAGGAAACTAAGAAAATGATGTATGCACAAAATAAAAATACAAATAAAAACATAGAAATCATAAAATGGAACCTAAAGCAAATTCTGAAGCTGAACGTGAAGTAACTGAAATGAGATAAAATCACTAGAGAGGTCACATACCATATTGAAGCAGACAAAAGAAAAAGCAAAGTTGACAATAGGACAACTGAACTTACTGAGTGTGAGAAATAGAAAGAAAAAAGCATGAAGAAAAATGAGCAGAGCCTAAGGAACCTATGGGACACTGTCAAGCTGATCAACATATGCATTATGTGAGACAGAAAGGGAAGAAAGAATATTTGATGAAATAATGGCCAAAATTAGATGAAAAACATGAATCTATCAATTCAAGAAGCTCAACATACAGTAGGATAAATTCAAAAAAACCTACACCAAGACACTTTAAAATAAAACTATCAGAAGACAAAGACGAGGAAAGAAACTTGAAAGCAACAAGACAGAAGTGAATCACCACAAAAAAGGAACCTTAATAAGTAACAGCTACTTCTCACCTGAAACCATGGAGGCCAGAAGATAGTGAGGAAATATTTTTAAAGTGCTGAAAGAAGAAACTGTCAACCAATAATTCTATATCTAGCAAGTTTCCTCCAAAACTGAGGAATAAATTAACACATTCCCAGATAAACAAAATCCTAGGGAGTTTACTACCATTAGTCATTTAATACAATAAATTCTAAAGGGAGTCATTTAAGTTGATAAAAGAACACCATAGACTAACTCAGTGCCATATGAAGAAATAAAGATCCCTGGTGAAGATAATTACATGGCAAATATAAAAGCCATTATTATATTTTTTGTTTGTAACTCCACTTTTTTTCCTACATGATTTAAAAGAAAAATGCATAAAAATAAATATAAATTTATGTTATTGGGCATAAAATTGATAAAAATGCTATTTGGCAACAACCTAAAGGCGAGTAGGACAGGCCTACTTAGGAGCAAATTTGTGTATGCTACATAAAATAAGCTGGCTTCAATTCAATTTAAATTGTTTTAAGTTTAGGATGTTGGTTGCAATCCATATGGTAACCATGAAGAAAATATGCAAAAGTGCAAATGAAAAAAGAAACAAAATATCCCCCCCCCAAAAAATCTACTAAACAAAAGTCAGTAACTGAGAAAATATGGAAGAAAAATGTATAACATGTGCAAAAAAATTTTTAAAATAGCAGTATCCAGATTAAGTTCCTCATATGAATAATAACTAAGCATTAATAGATTAAACTCTGCAACTGAAAAGTAGAAAGGATAAAAAAAATCCAACTATATGCTGTCTACAAGGGACTCAGATCCAAAGACATACCTAGATTGAAAGTGAAAGAATGGAAAAGTTATTACACATAATAGTAACCAAAAGAGAGCTGGGTGGGCTATACTAATATTAGACAAAATAGATTTGTGATGGTTAAGGTTCTGTGTCAGTTTGGCTGGGCCATGATTCTCAGAGCTTTGGCAGCTACGATGTAGTGTGGTAGACATATTACGGTTTGATCACTTTCATGACGTGATTTGATATAATGTGATCACCTCTATGATGGGATCTGCTGTGAGCAGCCAATCAGTTGATAGGGAGTTTCATTGGGGGTGTGGCCTGCATAGGATATAAGTGGACTCTCTGGCAAGGCTTGGGGTCTTTTCCTTGCTCTGGATCCTGCAGCTGGCTCCTGTTTGTCTGACCTCTGGTTCTTGGGACTTGAGCTAGCAGCTTACCTGTGGTCTTGCCTGCCAAGCTTGGGATTCCTCAGTCTTCATAGCCTGTGAGCAAGAGCCCTGCTGTCTGATCTCCCAATCTTGGGTTTGCCAGCACCTGAGGCTACGTGAATCAGGAGAAGCCTCCAGCCAGACCTATGAATTTGGGACATTCCAGCCTCTACAACTGTGTGAGCCATTTTCTTGATTTAAATATCTTTATACGGGTATTTATACACTTTGTCGGTTTTGCTTCTCTAGAGAACACAGCCTAAGACAGACTTTAAAACAAAATCTGTCAGAAAAGGCAAAGAAGGACAGTATATATTGATAAAAGGATCAGTTTATCAAGAAGATATAACTATTATAACTGCATCTACACCAAACAACAGAGCACCAAAATACATAAAGCAAATATTGACCAAAAAGAAAGGGACAAATTGACAATGCAACAATAAGACTTTGAGATTTCAGTAATAGATTGTTGTTCTTAGGTGCCGTCGAGCTGGTTCCGACTCATAGCAACCCTATGCACAACAGAACAAAACACTGCCCGGTTCTGCGCCATCCTTACAATCGCTGTTATGCTGGAGCTCATTGTTGTAGCCACCGTGTCAAACAACCTCTTTGAGAGTGTTCCTTTTTTCCACTGACCCTGTACTCTGCCAAGCATGATGTTCTTCTCCAGGGACTGGTCCCTCCTGACAACATGTCCAAAGTGTGTAAGACGCACTCTCACCATCCTTACTTCTAAGGAGCATTCTAGTTGCACTTCCTCCAAGACAGATTTGTTCATTCTTTAGGCAGTCCGTGGTATATTCAATATTCTTTGCCAACACCACAATTCTTCAGTCTTTCTTATTCATTGTCCAGCTTTCACATGCATATGATGCAATTGAAAATACCAGGGCTTGGGTCAGGCACACCTTAGTCTTCAAGGTAACGTCTTTGCTTTTCAATACTTTAGAGGTCCTTTGCAGCAGATTTACCCAATGCAATGCATCGTTTGATTTCTTGACTGCTGCTTCCATGGCTGTTGATTGTGGATCCAAGTAAAATGAAATCCTTAACAATTGCAATCATTTCTCTGCTTATGATGATGTTGGTTATTGGTCCAGTTGTGAGGATTTTTGTTTTCTTTATGTTGAGGTGGAATCCATGCTGAAGGCTATGGTTTTTGATCTTCATTAGTAAGTGCTTCAAGTCCTCTTCACTTTCAGCAAGCCAGGTTGTGTCATCTGCATAATGCAGGTTGTTAATGAGTCTACCTCCAATCCTGACGCCCTGTTCTTCTTCATATAGTCCAGCTCCTCAGATTATTTGCTCAGCCTACAGATTGAATAGGTATGGTGAAAGAATACAACCCTGACGCACACCTTTCCTGACTTTAGAACCAATCATTATCCCCTTGTTTTGTCCAAACAACTGCCTCTTGCTCAATGTAAAGTTTCCACATGAGCACAATTAAGTATTCTGGAATTCTCATTCTTTGCAATGTTACCTATAATTTGTTATGATCCACACAGTTGAATGCCTTAGGATAGTCAATAAAACACTGGTAAACATACTTCTGGCATTCTCTGCTTTCAACCAGGATCCATCTGACATCAGCAATGATATACCTGGTTCCACGTCCTCTTCTGAGACTGGCCTAAATTTCTGGCAGTTTACTGTCAATATACTGCTGCAGTCATTTTTAATGATTTTCAGAAATTTTTGCTTGTGTGTGATATTAATGATATTGTTCTGTAATTTCCGTATTTGGTTGGATCACCTTTCTTGGGAATAGGCATAAATATGGATCTCTTCCAGTCAGTTGGCCAGGAAGCTGACTTCCATATTTCTTGTCATAGACGAGTGAGCAACTACTGCGCTGCATCCATTTGTTGGAACATTTTAATTGATATTTCATCAATTCCTGGAGCCTTATTTTTCACCAACGCCTTCAGAGTAGCTTGGACTTCTTCTTTTAGTACCATCAGTTCCCGATCATATGCTACCTCTTGAAATGGTTGAACATTATTTCAATAATAGATATAATATCTAAATAGAAGATCAATAAGGAAATAGAGGACCGGAACAATACCCTACCAGATATATACAGAAAATTTCACTCAAAAACAGCAGAATATACATTCTTGTCTGTCATCTTTGGATTGTTATTCTTCACAGCCTGTGAGCAAGAGCCCTTTAACTAAAAGTTAAAATGTTAAACATAAAATTAGCATATGATCCAGCAATATTTCATTCTTAATATGTACCACAAATAATTGAATACAGGGCCTCAAACAGATATTTGTATGCCAATGTTCAGTTCACTCTAGCATTATTCACAATATCTAAAACATGGAAGCAACTCAAATGTCCAGTAACAGAGGAATGGATAAACAGAATTTGGAGTATACATACAATGGAATATTATTCAGCCATAAGAAGGAATTAAGTTCTAATACTTCTACAACTGGATGAACCTTGAAAACACTATTCTAAGTGAAATAAACCAGACATAAAATGCAAAATAGTTTAGAAATGGTGGCACAAAGCTGTGAGTATAATTAATACCACTACATTGTCCAGTTAAAAATGGTTAAAATGTCAAACATTGTTATATACATTTAATTAAAAAAAAATCTTTTTCTTAAAAAAACACATAGTTGATGTATTTTACTTCTTGTTGTGTTAAGTGAAAAGGCGCATTGTATCAGATTGTCCTGGTGGTTAGTGATGCTGAGTTTGATCACTTGGTTAAGTTAGTTGTTCTCCAACAGATTTCTCCATTGTAAATGTCCGTTTTTTCCTTTGCAATTACTAGACAATTTGTAGGGATGAAAAGCTTTCATAAATACTCATTCTGGGGTCCCACTTTTGTAACCAATTTAGTATTTCTAGAGTTGATCTTGGGAATATATTACTTTGTAAAGCTCCCCAGGCTTATGATGATCACCTAGGTTTTTGGATCACTGATACAGTAGCTTTAAGTGCTGTAAGATGGATCTCGTATTAATTCCAAGCTGGACCATTTATTTGCTTTAGGATCTTTGGAAAGTTATTTAGATTTGCTGAGTATCAGTTTCATTATGTAAAATGTGGTGATAGAATTGTGAAATTAAGTTACATTGAATAATGCATGTAGATTGCTTTGTCTATCTCCTGGCATAGAGAAAGCATTTAAATATTAACTTTCGCTAATTGTGAATGGTTATGGATGAATGACGCACACAGTAATTTATTATAATATTCATAGGTTAAAGAGAGAGAGAGAAAGCTTATCTGGATTTCCTGGAATTTCTGATGCCCCCTCCCTTCTCCAGGTCACTATTTTCACAGCGTAACAGGAATGGTGAGATCTTTCATGTTGTAATAAATTGGTAATAAATTATTATTTTGCTCAATGAAATAATATACAAAAATTTCACCAAGGAATTTATTTGTAGCCGTTTTTGATTAATAATTTTTTTTTGAAGTTTGGGCCATAACTTGAATGCTCCATTGCACATATATATCCAAAATAGCCATTTGGCTTAGAAGCTAAAACCAGCTTCTTATGGGCTAACATTATACATCATCTACAAATCTAAAACATAAAAAAAGAGTAAAAATGTGTGGGTTAATTATTGAATATAAATTGCATATTGAAAACATGCAGGTGTTATTTAAATGCTTACTTTCATTTAAAGGTAAGTGAATGTATAGATGTAATTATTTGTAAACTAATTACCTGGAATTAATGAAGCTCATGTCCCCATATCTCTCAACATCTGAATAGTTTAGGTGTAAAAGCATATTAGCAAACATATTGTAAAATGAATGAAGAATTTTTACATTTCAGCCTCAACATGTCCCACACACACAATTCTGGAGCATAAAACAAATTATATCCAAAAAGTATAAAACTTGAGGCACTGTGATAGTTCCTATCAGGCTGTGCACATTTGGGATACTTGATATAGGTTGCAGATTCTGAAAAAAACATTGATTTGAAGAGTATGTTTCAATTTAAGACATGTTATTTTGTTCCTTTATCCTTCTCCAAATACAGTGTTAGATATGCCATCTAAAAGCAATTTTGACTAGTTTCCAATTTTGACTAGTACTCCAAATTTCATTGTAAGGTTTATAAGATTCATTATGCTTTCCTATAATAATGGAGGCATTGTCAAAAGTGAATTATTACTATTTAGGTCTCATCTTAAATGTCAACTACCCAGATAATGTTTCCCAACTATTCTATCCAAAGAAGATTCCTCTTCTCTTTATTCACTATCTCCACTCTGTATACTTATTACAAATTAAAATACTTGAATTTGGTTTTTGGATTACTATTTTATTTTTTTATCTCTTTTCCACACTAGAATTGAAGTTCCCTGAGGGTGCCAGGTTCTGTCTTTCAGCATTGCATCTCAATGCTAAAAACAGAGCCTGGCACAAGGGAGGCTCTCAAAAGATATTGTGGAGGGAGTGAAGGAAGAGAAGTCTAAAAAATTATATGAATCCCAGAAATAAATACATATATCTATGGTCAACTGATTTTCAACAACGGTGCTAAGTCCACCCAATGGGGAAAGAAGACTGTCTTCAAATAATGAACTTCATTAAAAGGGCATTCAGGAGGCAGAGCCAATACAGCAGAAAAGACAGATGATTCCGGAGAGCCCTCTTTACAACAAAGACCTCAAAAAACAAGTGAAGCAAGTATATCTGTGACAAGCTGGGATCCCTGAGCATCAAAGGCAAGCTTAGACAATGAACTGAGGGGCAGGGGAGGAAGAGGCTGTTCAGAAGTGGAGAGGAGTTACTGGACCTGAATCGCAGGGAGCCCTCAGGCACCATTCCCAGAGCCGCGGCAGCGGTGGGAGGGCTGGTCCTAGTGTTCGGCCACAGTTTCCTCAGGGAAAAGCAGCCAGCTGCACAGCTCACTCACACCTCCGGTACCTGAGGAGAACAGTGCTCTCGGCAAAGGCTAAGTACTTGCATATATTTTACCAGGTCCCCCCCCCACCCCCAAGCCTGCTTCAGCGGCTGAATCCCTGAGCCTGAGATAGACCCTGCTGAACATCTAGAGCCATCCTCCTGGCCTTGGGGAAGGAAAAATTTTGCAACTGGGGGGAAAAGATAATTTGCTAGCTTCATTAACTGGGGGAGCTCAGGACAGAAGTGGCTGCTGTCCAGGCATAAACCATCCATGAACCTTGAGCACCTTTCCCTTCTGCATAGACCTGTGTGGGCCTATTTTGGGAGAATAGGCCCTCGTTGGCAGATTCCAACCATTTAAGTTGTGTGGTGGAGAGGTGGGTGTTGACAATTGACATCGCTTTGCCTATTAAACAAGGTCCTCGCCTACCCACATCAGGTACCGAAGGACTGGAAGCCCCACTCAGGTCACCAAGCCACCCGCGACAGGGGTCCAAAGATAACTGGTACCTCCTAGTCTTTAGAACCAAAGCCATGGGTGCCCATGGTCCCTCTGGAGAATCCACCCACCAGCACACTTTAGGGAACAGAGACGCATTTTATTCAGAGACACTAAGGGTCAGTTCTCAGGCCCCTGCCTTGTTCAGAGCGTGACCCCCTGCTGCAATCAGATGCTGGTATATATGCCAATCACCCCTGCCCCTCTAAGACTGTAAGACAGAGACTGTATCACACACTTGATGATCAGCTACCTGGAAACCTGAGCTGAATTTATACAAAAAAACTGAATGGACTCCTAGACTGATATATCTGATAAAAGGTCTAGCCAGCTGGAGACAGGACACCAGAGACCCAAAGGCAAAAATAATCAAGCTAGCTCACTCAAGGAACCCATAGGGGTATACAAAACAAAACAAAGCAAGCAGCTATGATACAGTAAGCAAGCATAAAATAGTACAATAACTTATAGATGGCTCAGAGACAACAGTCAATATCAAGTCACATAAAGAAACAGGCCATGATCACCTTAACAGGCTCTCAAAACAAAGAATCCAGGGATCTTTTACATGAAAGTGTATTCCTGGAATAACCAGATGCAGAATACAAAAGCTTAATATACAGAACCCTTCAGGACATCAGGAAGGAAATGAGGCAATATAAAGAACAAGCCAAGGAACACACAGAAAAATCAACTAAAGAAAGTACAAAGATTATTCAGGAAAGTAATGGAAAGTTTAATAAGCTGGAAAAATCCATAGACAGACAGCAATCAGAAATTCAGAAGATTAACAATAAAATTAAAGAATTAGACAACTCAACAGAAAGTCAGAGGAGCAGAATCGAGCAAGTAGAAGCTAGAATTACTGAACTCGAAGATAAATCACTTGGCGCTAATATATTTGAAAAAAAAAGATAAAAGAATTTTAAAAAATCAAGAAAACTTAAGAATCATGTGGGACTCTATCAAGAGAAAAAACCTACGAGTGATTGGAGTACCAGAAAAGGGAGGGATAACAGAAAACACAGAGGAAATTGATGAGCTTTTGTTGGCAGAAAACTGCCCTGATACAGTGAAAGATGAGAAGATATCTATCCAAGATGCTCATCAAACACCACATAAAGTAGACGTTAAAAGAAAGTCACCAGGACATATTATAATCAAACTTGTCAAACCAAAGATAAAGAGAGAATTTTAAGAGCAGCGAGGAATAAACGAAATATCTCCTACAAAGGAGTACCAATAAGAATAAGCTTGGACTACTCAGCAGAAACCATCCAGGCAAGAAGGCAATGGGATGACATATTTAAAAAATTGCCTGCCAAGAATCATATATCCAGCAAAACTCTCTTAAATATGAAGGTGAAATTAAGAGATTTCTAGCTAAACACAATTTTAGGGAATTTGTAAAAACCAAACCAAAACTACAAGAAATACTAAAGGGAATTCTTTGGTTAGAAAATCAGTGATATCAGTTATCAACCCAAGAATAGAACACTGGACAGAGCAACCAGAAGTCAACCAAGACAGGAAAATCCAAAAAAACAAAGCAAGATTAGTGAAAAAAAAAAAAAAAAACAACAAAACCCAAAACAGGGTAACAGCGATGTTACTATATAAAACAAGACAACATTAAAATAATAAAGAGGGATTAAGAAATATAATCGCACACCTTCCATATGGAGAGGAAGATATGGCGATACAAAGAAATAAAAGTTAGTATTAAATTTAGAAAAATAGGGGTAAATAATAAGGTAAACACAAAGGAGACAAATTATCCTACTCATCAAAAAAAAATACATACTCAGCGGAAACAAAATTAAAAACAAAAAATATGAGGAAAGGACAATATATGAGAATATACTCAGCACTTAAAATCAAGTGGGAAAAAGAAACTGCCAACACACAAAAAAGACATCGAAATGATAGCACTAAATTCATACCTATCCATAATTACCCTGAATGTAAATTGGCTAAATGCACTAATAAAGAGACAGAGTGGCAGAATGGATTAAAAAACAAGATCCGTCTATATGCTGCCTACAGGAGACACACCTTAGACTTAGAGACACAAACAAACTAAAACTCAAAGGGTGGAAAAAATATATCAAGCAAAAAACAATCCAAAAGGAGCAAGAGTGGCAATATTAATTTCTGACAAAATAGACTTTAAAGTTAAATCCATCATAAAGGAAAAGGACGGACACTATATAGTGATTAAAGGTACAATACACCAAGAAGATATAACCATATTAAATATTTATATACCCAATGACAGGGCGGCAAGATACATAAAACAAACTCTATCAGCATTGAGAAGTGAGATAGACAGCTCCACAATAATAGGAGAGTTAAACACACCACTTTCAGTTAAGGACAGGACATCCAGAAAGAAGCTCAATAGACACGGAAGATCTAAACGCCATAATCAACCAACTTGACCTCATAGGCATATACAGAACACTCCACCAAACAGCAACCAAGTATACTTTCTTTTCTAGTACACATGGAACATTCTCTAGAATAGACCACATATTAGGTCATAAAGCAAGCCTTAGCAGAATCCAAAACATTGAAATATTACAAAGCATCTTCTCTGACCATAAGGCCATAAAAGTGGAAATAATTAACAGGAAAAGCAGGGAAAAGAGATCAAGCACTTGGAAACTGAACAATGCCCTGCTCAAAAAAGACTGGTTTATAGAAGATATTAAAGATGGAATAAAGAAATTCAGAGAATCCAATGAGAATGAAAACACTTCCTATCAGAACCTTTGGGGAACAGCAAAAGTGGTGCTCAGAGGCCAATTTATGTCAATAAATGCACACATCCAAAAAGAAGAAAGGGCCAAAATGAAAGAATTATCCCTACAACTTGAACAAATAGAAAGAGAACAACAAAAGAGACTCACAGGCACCGGCAGAAAACGAATAATAAAAATTAGAGCTGAACTAAATGAAATAGAAAACAGAAAAACAATTGAAAGAATTATCAAGATCAAAAGCTGTTTTTTTTGAAAAACTCAACAAAATTGATAAACCACTGGCCAAACTTACAAAAGAAAAACAGGAAAGGAAACAAATAACTCAAATAATGAATGAGAGGGGCGATATTACAACAGACCCAACTGAAATTAAAAGAATCATATCAGATTACTATGAAAAACTATAATCAAACAAATTTGAAAACCTAGAAGAAATGGATGAATTCCTAGAGACACACTACCTACCTAAACTAATACAAACAGAGGTAAAACAACTAAATAGACCCATAACAAAAGAGGAGATTGAAAAGGTAATCAAAAAACTCCCAACAACAACAACAACAAAAGCCCTGGTCTGGATGGCTTCATGACAGAGTTCTGCCAAACTTTCAGAGAAGAGTTAACACCGCTACTACTAAAGGTATTTCAGAGCATAGAAAAGGATGGAATACTACCAAACTCATTATTGGAAGCCACCATACCCCTGATACCAAAACCAGGTAAAGACGCCAAAAGAAGAGAAAATTATAGACCTATTTCCCTCATGAATGTAGATGCAAAAATCCTCAACAAAATTCTAGCCAATAGAATTCAACAACATATCAAAAAAATAACTCACCATGACCAAGTGGGATTCATACCAGGTATGCAAGGATGGTTCAACATTAGAAAAACAATGTAATCCACCACATAAATAAAACAAAAGACAAGAATCACATGATTTTATCAATTGATGCAGAAAAGGCATTTGACAAAGTGCAACACTCATTCAGGATAAAAACTCTCAGCAAAATAGGAATAGAAGGAAAATTCCTCAACATAATAAAGGGCATTTATTATTATTATTTTTTATACAAAGCCAACAGCCAACATCACCCTAAATAGAGAGGGCCTGAAAACATTCCCACTGAGATCAGGAACCAAAAAAGGATGCCCTTTATCACCACTCTTTTTCAACATGTGTTGAAAGTCCTAGCCAGAGCAATTAGGCTAGATAAAGAAATAAAGGGCATCCAGACTGGCAAGGAAGAAGTAAAAGTATCTCTATTTTCCAATGACATGATCTTGTACACAGAAAACCCTAAGGAATCTTCCAGAAAACTACTGAAACTAATAGAAGAGTTCAGCAGAGTATCGGGACACAAGATAAACATACAAAAATCAGTTGGGAGATGTGGGGCCAAGATGGCTGACTAGGTAGAAGCTACCTCGGATCCCTCTTGCAACAAAGACTCGGAAAAACAAGTGAGTCGATCACATACTTGACAATCCATGAACCCTGACCATCAAACACAGATCTAAAGAGTTGACCTGAGTGACAGAGACTGAGAATGAACAACCACGGGGAAGCAGTGACTGTTTTCGGAGCCAGGAGCCAGCGTCCCAGTCAGGAAAACTTGGCACCGGGTTTTGGACTGGGCGCAGGGGAGCTGAGCATGGCATCCTGAGACAGCACAAAAACGGGATGCAGTCCTAGTCCCCAGAAGTGACCTCGGGGAAAACCCAGACAGTGCACACAGGCAGCGCAGCGACGGGGTTGACAGGAGGAGAAGTCACCAGGAGGCAGTGACTGGTTTTGGAGCCTGGAATGCGGCATTCCAGCCAGGGAACCTTGGTGCTGGGCTTTGGACTAGGAGCGGAGGAACTGACCACGGCTTCTGAGACAGCACAAGCACAGGACACGAGCCTGACCCTCAGGGGCAATCTCTACCCAGCCAGTGCACACAGTCGACTCGTCCCTCAGGAATCTCAGATAAAACAGTCATCCCAAGCAAGATAAATAACTTTGTCTATATTCCGGGGTGCTACTCTCTCCTATTTATCTGAACCCTCCCCTCTCCTGCCCAGGCGGCTTCATTAACATTGGAATTTCCTGAGCCAGAGAGTGAATTGCACTGCGGATTTTCTTTTTTGGTCTTTTCCTAACCCATTCTCCTGGCCTGAGAGAAGCAGCTACAAAAAACCCAGGGACAAAAATCCTTCCCAAATTGGACTAAAAACACAGAACCAGCTCGAGCCAAACATATGTGATCCGCAGTCTTGGGCTTTCATCCCTACAGGGAACAAAGGGGCTATTATAATGCAAAGGCAATTCTTACAGTGATCTGACTGTAATTGTTTTAGTGGATTACTGGAAAGACAAGTTTTCCGGGTCTGATATCTCTGCGTATTCAACAGAGCCCTCACTGACCCACAACAGGGAACTGAGGGCTGAAGCTCCCCCAAACCACCTAGTCTCCTGCCTTAGGGGTCTAAGGAGGGTGATACTTACCAATTTGTAGAGGTACTTGCATTGGGGGCCTAAGGTACAGCTGCAGAGCCCACCCACCAAAGTGCTTTAGGAATAGAGACACACCTACCTCACTGCCACTTGGGGTAAGCCTGTCAACATCCTGCCCTCCCCAAATGATACCCCTTGCTGCTACTAGAATCTGGTGCACACAACTTTCACCACTACTTCTCAAGGTGGATAGGTGACAGTCTGCACCACACACTTGATGACCCAAAATCAGATTCTACTCAAGAATAGTGAATGGACTCTTAGGCTTATACATCTGGTAACAGCCCAAACGAGCTGGTAACAGGACATAAGTGATTCAAGGGCTACAACAATCAAGACAGTGCAATCTAGTAGCCCATTACGCATATTGAAAGAAAACAAAACAAGATAAGACTCAGTGAGCAAATATAGAATAAATCACTACAATATCTTAGAGATGGCTCGGAGACAGCAGTCGATATCAAACCACATAAAGAAGCAAACCATGATTGCTTCTACAACTCCTTAAAATAAAGAATCAAAATCTTTCCCAAATGAAGATACAATCCTGGAATTGCCAGATGAAGAATATAAAAAACTAATTTACAGAATGCTTCAAGACATCAGGGATGATCTCAGAAATGAAACAAGACAATTTACAGAATACACTGATAAAGCAGTTGAAGAAATCAAAAAGATTATTCAAGAACATAGTGGAAAAATTAATAAGCTGCAAGAATCCATGGAGAGACAGCATTCAGAAATCCAAAAGATTAACAGTAAAATTACAGAATTAGACAACTCAATAGGAAGAGGAGCAGACTCGAGCAATTGGAATGCAGGGTGGGGGATCTGGATGACAAGGGAATTCATACCAATATAGCTGAAAAAAAAACAGATAAAAGGATTAAACAAATGAAGAAACCCTAAGAATCATGTGGGACTCTATCAAGAAGAATAACTTGTGTGTGATTGGAGTCCCAGAACAGGGAGGGATAACAGAAAATACAGAGAGAATAGTTGAAGATCTGTTGGCAGAAAACTTCCCTGACATCATGAAAGATGAAAGGATATCTATCCAGGATGCTCATTGAAACCCATTTAAGATTGATCCAAAAAGAAAATCACCAAGACATATTATCATCAAACTTGCCAAAACCAAAGATAAAGAGAAAATTTAAAAAGCAGCCAGGGATAAAAGAAAGGTCTCCTACAAAGGAGAATCAATAAGTTCAGACTACTCAGCAGAAACCATGCAGTCAAGAAGGCAATGGGATGACATATATAGAGCACTGAAGGAGAAAAACTGCCAGCCAAGAGTCATATATCCAGCAAAACTCTCTCTCAAATATGCAGGTGAAATTAAAACATTTACAGATAAACACAAAAAAACCAAACCAAAGCTACAAGAAACACTAAAGGAAATTGTTTGGTCAGAAAACCAATAATATCAGATACCAGCACAACACAAGGCCACAGAACAGAACATCCTGATATCAACTCAAATAGGAAAATCCGAAAAACAAATTAAGATTAATTTTAAAAAGAAAAAAATGCTCAAAACAGGGAATCATTGAAGTCCATATGTAAAAGATCACAATAATCAAAAGAGGGACTAAATACAGGTGGCATAGAACTGCCATATGGAGAGGGAAACAAGGCGATACAGGACAATACAAGTTAGGTTTTTACTTAGAAAACTAGGGGCAAATATTAAGGTAACCACAAAGAGGTATAACAACTCCACATCTCAAAATAAAAACGAAGAAAAACATGACTTAGCAAACATTAAGGCAAATACGACAAAAATGAGGAACACACAATTTACAAAGAAAAACATCTCAGCACGAAAAAGTAAGTGGAAAAATGAAATTGTCAACAACACACATAAAAAGGCATCAAAATGACAGCACTAAACACATACTTATCTATAATTACGCTGAATGTAAATGGACTAAACGCACAATAAAGAGACAGACAGTCTCAGACTGGGTAAAGACACAAGATCCGTCTATATGCTGCCTACAAGAGACACACCTCAGACTTAGAGACACAAACAAACTAAAACTCAAAGGATGGAAAAAAATATATCAAGCAAACAACAAGCATAAAAGAGCAGGGGTAGCAATATTAATTTCTGACAAAATAGACTTTAAAGTTAAATCCATCCCAAAGGATAAAGAAGGACACTACACAATGATTAAAGGGACAATTGTCCAGGAAGGTATAACCATATTAAATATTTATGCACCCAATGACAGGGCTGCAAGATACATAAAACAAACTTTAACTGAACTGAAAAGTGAGATAGACACCTCCACGATTATATTGGAGACTTCAACACACCACTTTCGGAGAAGGACAGGACTTCCAGTAAGAAGCTCAATAGAGACAAGGAAGACCTAATTGCTACAGTCAACCAACTTGACCCCATAGACTTATACAGAACACTCCACCCAACTGCTGCAAAGTATACTTTTTTTTTCTAGCACACATGGAACATTCTGTAGAATAGACCACATATTAGGTCATAAAACAAACCTTTGTAGAATCCAAAACGTCGAAATATTACAAAGCATCTTCTCAGACCACAAGGCCATAAAAGTAGAAATCAATAACAGAAAAACCAGGGAAAAGAAATCAAATACTTGGAAACTGAACAATACCCTCCTGAAAAAAGACTGGGTTATAGAAGACATTAAGGAGGGAATAAAGAAATTCCTAGAATGCAATGAGAATGAAAACACTTCCTGTCAAAACCTCTGTGACACAGCAAAAGCAGTGCTCAGAGGTCAATTTATATCGATAAATGCACACATACAAAAAGAAGAAAGAGCCAAAATCAAAGAACTGTCCCTACAACTTGAACAAATAGAAAGTGAGCAACAAAAGAATCCATCAGGCACCAGAAGAAAACAAATAATAAAAATTAGAGCTGAACTAAATGAATTAGAGAACAGAAAAACAATGGAAAGAATTAACAAAGCCAAAAGCTGGTTCTTTGAAAAAAATAACAAAATTGATAAACCATTGGCTAGACTGACTAAAGAAATATAGGAAAGGAAACAAATAACCCAAATAAGAAACGAGATGGGCCACATCACAACAGACCCAACTGAAATTAAAAGAATCATATCAGATTATTATGAAAAATTGTACTCTAACAAATTTGCAAACCGAGAAGAAATGGATGAATTCCTAGAAAAAAACTACCTACCTAAACTAACACAATCAGAAGTAGAACAACTAAATAGACCCATAACAAAAACAGAGATTGAAACGGTAATCAAAAAACTCCCAACAAAAAAAAGCCCTGGCCCGGACGGCTTTACTGCAGAGTTCTACCAAACTTTCAGAGAAGAGTTAACACCACTACTACTAAAGGTATTTCAAAGCATAGAAAATGACAGAATACTACCTAACTCATTCTATGAAGCCACCATCTCCCTGATACCAAAACCAGGTGAAGACATCACAAAAAAAGAAAATTATAGACCTATATCCCTCATGAACATAGATGCAAAAATCCTCAACAAAATTCTAGCCAATAGAATTGAACAACATGTCAAAAAAATAATCCACCACGACCAAGTGGGATTTATACCAGGTATGCAAGGCTGGTTTAATATTAGAAAAGCCATTAATGTAATCCGCCATATAAATAAAAGACAAAAACCACATGACCTTATGAATTGATGCAGAAAAACATTTGACAAAGTTCAAAACCCATTTATGATAAATACTCTCAGCAAAATAGGAATTGAAGGAAAATTCCTCAACATAATAAAGGGCATCTATAAATTTTTTTTTTTTTATACAAAGCCAACAGCCAACATCACTCTAAATGGAGAGAGCCTGAAAGCATTTCCCTTGAGAACAGGCACCAGACAAGGATGCCCTTTATCACCGCTCTTATTCAACATTGTGCTAGAGGTCCTAGCCAGAGCAATTAGGCTAGACAAAGAAATAAAGGGCATCCGGATTGGCATGGACGAAGTAAAATTATCTCTATTTGCAGATGACATGATCTTATACACAGAAAACCCTAAGGAATCCTCCAGAAATCTACTGAAACTAATAGAAGAGTTTGGCAGAGTCTCAGGTTATACAATAAACATACAAAAATCACTTGGATTCCTCTACATCAACAAAAAGAACATCGAAGAGGAAATCACCAAATCAGTGCCATTCACAGCAGCCCCCAAGAAGATAAAATACTTAGGAATAAATCTTTCCAAAGACGTAAAAGACCTATACAAAGAAAAGTACAAAGAATTAGTGCAAGAAACTAAAAAGGACCTACATAAGTGGAAAAACACACCTTGATCATGGGTAGGAAGACTTTACATAGTAACAATGTCTATTCTACCAAAAGCCATCTATACATACAATGCACTTCTGATCCAAATTCCAAGGTCATTTTTCAATGTGATGGAGAAACAAATCACCAATTGCATATGGAAGGGAAAGAAGCCCCAGATAAGTAAAGCATTACTGAAAAAGAAGAACAAAGGGGAGGCCTCACTCCACCTGATTTCAGAACCTATTATACAGCCACAGTAGTCAAAACAGCCTGGTATTGGTACAACAACAGGCACATAGAAAAATGGAACAGAATTGAGAACCCAGATATAAATCCGTTCACATATGAGCAGCTGATATTTGAAAAAGGCCCAGTGTCAGTTAATTGGGGAAAAGAGAGTCTTTTTAACAAATGGTGCTGCCATAACTGGATATCCATTTGAAAAAAATGAAACAGGATCCATACCTCACACCATGCACAAAAACTAACTCCAAGTGGATCAAAGACCTAAACATAAAGACTAAAACGATAAAGATCATGGAAGAAAAAATAGGGACAACCCTAGGAGCCCTAATACAAGCCATAAACAGAATACAAAACATTACCAAAAATGATGAAGAGAAACAAAATAACTGGGAGCTCCTAAAAATCAAACACCTATGCTCATCTAAAGACTTCACCAAAAGAGTAAAAAACCACCTACAGACTGGGAAAGAATTTTCAGCTATGACATCTCCGACCAGCGCCTGATCTCTAAAATCTGTATGATTCTGTCAAAACTCAACCACAAACAGACAAACAACCCAATCAAAAAGTGGGCAAAGGATATGACATGCACTTCACTAAGGAAGATATTCAGGCAGCTAAAAGATACATGAGAAAATGCTCATGATCATTAGCCATTAGAGAAATGCAAATCAAAACTACAGTGAGATTCCATCTCACTCCAACAAGGCTGGCATTAATCCAAAAAACACAAAATAATAAATGTTGGAGAGGCTGCGGAGAGATTGGAACTCTTATACACTGCTGGTGGGAATGTCAAATGGTACAACCACTTTGCAACTCTATCTGGCGTTTTCTTAAAAAGTTAGAAATAGAACTACCATACAACCCAGAAATCCCACTCCTCGGAATATATCCTAGAGATATAAGAGCCTTTACATGAGCACATATATGCACACCCATGTTTATTGCAGCTCTGTTTACAATAGCAAAAACATGGAAGCAACCAAGGTGTCCATCAACGGATGAATGGTTAAATAAATTGTGGTATATTCACACAACGGAATACTACGCATCCATAAAGAACAGTGACGATTCTGTGAAACATTTCATAACATGGAGGAACCTGGAAGGCATTATGCTGAATGAAATTAGTCAGAGGCAAAAGGACAAATATTGTATAAGACCACTATTATAAGATCTTGAGAAATAGTATAAACTGAGAAGAACACATGCTTTTGTGGTCTCGAGGGGGGGAGGGAGGGAGGGTGGGAGAGGGTAATTTACTGATTAGTTAGTAGATAAGAACTACTTTAGGTGAAGGGAAGGACAATACTCAATATACGGAAAGTCAGCTCAACTGGACTGGACCAAAAGCAAAGAAGTTTCCGGGATAAACTGAATGCTTCAAAGGTCAGCAGAGCAAGGGCGGGGGTTTAGGGACTATGCCTTAAGGGTACTTCTAAGTCAATTGGCAAAATAATTCTATTATGAAAACATTCTGCATCCCACTTTGAAATGTGGCGTCTGGGGTCTTAAATGCTAACAAGCGGCCATCTAAGATGCATCAATTGGTCTCAACCCACCTGGATCAAAGGACAATGAAGAACACCAAGGTCACACGATAACTAAGAGCCCAAGAGACAGAAAGGGCCACATAAACCAGAGACTTACATCATCCTGAGACCAGAAGAGCTAGATGGTGCCCGGCCACAATCGATGACTGCCCTGACAGGGAGCAGAACAGAGAACCCCTGAGGGAGCAGGAGAACAGTGGGATGCAGACCCCAAATTCTCATAAAAAGACCAGACTTAATGGTCTGACTGAGACTAGATGAATCCCGGTGGTCATGGTCCCCAAACCTTCTGTTGGCCCAGGACCGGAACCATTCCCGAAGACAATTCATCAGACATGGAAGGGACTGGACAATGGGTTGGAGAGAGATGCTGACAAAGAGTGAGCTACTTTTATCAGATGGACACTTGAGACTGTTTTGGCATCTCCCGTCTGGAGGGGAGATAGGAGGGTAGAGAGGGTTAGAAACTGGCAAAATCATCACGAAAGGAGAGACTGGAAGGAGGTAGCGGGCTGACTCATTAGGAGGAGAGTAAGTGAGGGTATGGAGTAAGGTGTGTATAAGCTTATATGTGACTGGATTGATTTGTAAAGTTTCACTTAAAGCACAATAAAAATTATTTTAAAAAATCAGTTGGATTCCTCTACATCAACAAAAAGAACATCGAAGAGGAAATCACCAAATCAGTGGTATTTACCATAGCCCCCAAGAAAATAAAATACTTAGGAATAAATCTTACCAGAGATGTAAAAGACTTATACAAAGAAAACTACAGCACACTTCTGCCAGAAAGCAAAAGAGACTTACATAAGTGGAAGAACATACCTTGCTTGTGGATAGGAAGCCTTAACATTATAAAAATGTCTATTCTGCCAAAAGCTATCTATACATTTAATCCAATTCTGATCCAAATCCCGATGACACTCTTTAATGAGTTTGAGAAACAAATCTTCAACTTCATATGGAAGGGAAAGAGGCCCCGGATAATAAGGCATTAGTGAAAAGGAAGAACAAAGTGGCAGGCCTTTCTTTACCGGATTTTAGAAACTATTATACTGCCACAGTAGTCAAAATAGCCTGGTACTGGGACAACAGATACATGGACCAATGGAACAAAATTGTGAATCCAGACATAAATCCATCCACACATGAGCAGTTGATATTTGACAAAGTCCCCAAAACAGTTAAATGGGGGAAAGACAGTCTTTTTAATAAATGGTGCTGGCATAACTAGATATCCATCTGTAAAAAAATGAAACAAGACCCATACCACACTCCATGCATAAAAACTAACTCAAAATGGATCAAAGGCCTGAATATAAAATCTAAAACGACAAAGATCATGGAAGAAAACAAAAAGGGACAACATTAGGAGCCCTAATACATGGCATAAACAGTATAGAAAACATTATAAAGAACGTAGAAGAAACACTAGATAACTGGGAAAAAAAAAAAAAAAAAATTTTTTTTTTTTTTTTTTAACTGGGAGCTCCTAAAAATCAAGTACCTATGCTCATGCAAAGAATTCACCAAAAGAGTAAAAAGATTACCTATAGACTGGGAAAAAGTTTTTAGCTATGACATTTCTGATCAGTGCCTGATCTCTAAAATCTACATGATACTGCAAAAGCACAACTGCAAAAAGACAAATAACCCAATTAAAAAATCGGTAAAAGATATGAATAGACACTTTACTAAAGAAGACATTCAGGTAGCTAACAGATATATGAGGAAACATTCACGATCTTTAGCCATCAGAGAAATGCAGATCAAAACTACGATGAGATTTCATCTCACTCCAACAAGGCTGGCATGAATCCAAAAGACACAAAATAATAAATGTTGGAGAGGCTGTGGAGAGATTGGAACACTTCTACACTGCTGATGGGAATGTAAAATGGTATAACCACTTTGGAAATAAATTCGGTTCTTCGTTATAAAGCTAGACATAGAATTACCATACAATCCAGCAGTCCCACTCCTTGGTATATATCCTAGAGAAATAAGAGCCTTTACACGAACAGATATATGCACACCCATGTTTATTGCAGCACTGTTTACAATAGCAAAAAGATGGAAGCAACCAAGGTGCCCATCAAGGGATGAATGGGTAAATAAATTATGGTATATTCACACAATGGAATACTAGGCATTGATAAAGAACAGTGAGGAATCTGTGAAACATTTCATAACATGGAGGAACGTGGAAGGCATTATGCTGAGTGAAATTAGTCAGTTGAAAAAGGACAAATATTGCATAAGACCACTATTATAAGAACTTGAAAAATAGTTTAAACTGAGAAGAAAACATTCTTTTGTGGTTACAAGAGGGGGGAAGGAGGCAGGGTAGGAGGGGACATTCATTAATTAGATAGTAGATAGGAACTACTTTAGGTGAAGGGAAAGACAGCACACAATACAGGGGAGGTGGCACAATTGGACTAAACAAAAAGCAAAGAAGTTTCCTGAATAAACTGAATGCTTTGAAGGCCTCGTAGCAGGGCCAGGGGTCTGGGGACCATGGTTTCAGGGGACATCTAAGTCAATTGGCATAATAAAGTCTATTAAGAAAACATTCTGCATCCCACTTTGAAGAGTGGCGTCTGGGGTCTTAAATGCTAGCAAGCAGCCATCTAAGATTCATCAGTTGGTCTCAACCCACCTGGACCAATGGTGAATGAAGAACTCCCAAGGATACAAGGCAATTACGAGCCCAAGAGACAGAAAGAGTCACATGAACCAGAGACGACATCATCCTGAGACCGGGAGAACTAGATGGTGCCCGGTACAACTGATGACTGCCCTGACAGGGGCCACAACAGAGAACTCCCGAGGGAGCAGGAGAGCAGTGGGATGCAGACCCCAAATTCTCATAAGACCAGACTTAATGGTCTGACCGAGACTAGAAGGAGCCCAGTGGTCATGGCCCCCAGACCTTCTGTTGGCCCAGGAAAGGCACCATTCCCAAACCCAATTCTTCAGACATGGATTGGACTGGACAATGTGTTGGAGAGGGATGCTGGTGAGGAGTGAGCTTCTTGGATCATGTAGACACTTGAGACTATGTTGGCATCTCCTGCCTGGAGGGGAGATGAGAGGGTGGAGGGGGTTAGGAGCTGATGAAATGGACATGAAAAGAAAGTATGGAGGGAAAGAGCGGGCTGTTTCTTTAGGGGGAGAGTAATTGGGAGTGTGTAGCAAAGTGTATATGGGTTTTTGTGTGAGAGACTGACTTGATTTGTAAACTTTCACTTAAAGCAATAAAAATTATTAAAAAAATGTGTTCAACATCATTTTCCATTAAGGAGATGCAAATCGAAACCACAATGTGATACCATCTCACCCTCATTGGGATAACAAAGATAAAAAAAATAGGTGTGAGGTTGTGGAGAAACTGAAACCCTTGTTTACTGCTGATGGGAATGTAAAATGGTTCTCCTACTGTGAGAAAAAATTTGTTGGTTCCTCAAAAAATTGATCATAGCTTTTTCACTCTTAGGTGTATACCTGAGAGACTTGATAGCAGCAATGCAAAGAGATACATGTAGACCAATGTTCATTGCAATAATATTCAAAGGGTGGAAACAACTGAAATGTCCACCAACAGATGAATGGATAAACAAAATGTAGTATATACATACAATGCAATATCATTCAGCCTTAAGAGAAATGAAGTCCTGATATAGGCCACAACATGCGTAAACCTTGAAAACATTATACTGCATGTAATTAGTCAATCACAAAAGGAAAAATGCTGAATAATCTCACTTATATGAAATAAGCAATAATATAGAAACCAAAATTGTTAGTAGTTGCCAGGATTGGAATGGAAGGGAAAAGAAGTTTTTCTTAGGAAGCAGTGAGTTTATGTTAATGGTGGTAGAGTAATTTGGAAAAGCATAAAGGGAATGATTGCACAACTTGAACAATTTAATCAATGCCGCTGCATTATACATGTAAAAATTGTTGACTTGGTGTGTGTTTGGTGTGTATATTTTCACCACAGCAAAAAAAAAAAAACCTGAATTTATGTTTTAAAGAAATTTTGGTTTGCTTAGTTAATATTAAATATGCTTAACACTCAACATATGTAAAAATTGTTACACTTATTTTTGCAGTTAATAATTTACTTTGCATTGATATTCTTACTATAAAGATACTTACTATGAGAATCAGTCCTCCCATCAGTGTTTGATTTTGACCTCATTTATAGAATTATGGGAACTTAAACTCAAAATGGGAGTGTGATACCCAAGGTCATAAAACAAATTCCTACAAGAACTTGGACTAGAACATAGGTCTTTTAATTCATGCCATATGCTAAGTGTGAACTCGTTCTTCCTCTAACATCTTTTGTATGAGATCTAGATGGTGATTTAGAAGTCATTGATCTTCATCGCTAAGTGCTTCAAGTCCTTTTCACTTTCAGCAAATGAGGTTATATCATCATCCTGATACTGTGTTCTTCATATAGTCCATCTTTGCTGGTTATTTGCTCAGCATACTGATTGAATAAGTGTGGTGAAAGGATACAAACACAATACATACCTTTTCTGGTTTTAAACCAAGCAGTATCCCCTTGTTCTGTTCGAAAGACTGCCTCTTGATCTATGTACAGGTTCCACATGAGCACAATCATTTGTTCTGGAATTCCCATTCTTCACAATGTTATCCACAATTTATTGTGATCCACACAGTCAAATGCCTTTGCATAATCAATAATATACAGGAAAACATCTGTCTGGTATTCTTTGCTTTCAGTTAAGATCCATCTGATATCAGCAATGATATCCCTTTTTCCACACCCTCTTCTGAATCCAGCTTTAATGTCTGGCAGTTCCCTGTCGACATGCTGTTGCAACCATTTTTGTATTATCGCCAGCAAAATCTTACTTCTAGGTTATATTAATGATATGTTGGATAATTCCACTTTCTGTTGGATCACCTTTCTTTGGAATGGGAACAAATATGAATTTCCTCCAGTCAGCTGGCCAGGTACCTGTCTTCAAAATTTCTCGGTATAGAAAAGTGAGCGCTTCCAGAGTTGCATACATTTGTTGAAATATCTCAATTGATATTCTGTCAGTTCCTGAACACTTGTTTTGTGTCAATGCCTTCAGTGCAGCTTGTACTACTTCCATCAATACCTTCAGTTCTTGGTCATATACTTCCTCCTGAAATGGTTGAACATTGAGCAATTCCATTTGGTACAATGACTCTCTGTATTCCTTTCATCTTCTTTTGATACTTCCTGTGTCCTTCAATATTTTGTCCATAGAATCCTTCAATATTGAATCTCAAGGCTTGAATTTTTTCTTCAGTTCCTTCAGTTGAGAAATGCAGAGGTTGTTCATCCCTTCTGAGAACAAGTAAAGGTCTATAAGAAGAGGAGTATGACTGGCCAAGGGCATGTGACCAGTGCAGTCATGCACACTCATGTGACTTCTGAGTTCAGTCATGTCCAGAAGTGCACCATGCTTGGGGCTTAATGCTCTGTGGTTTCTATCTTTAAATTCTTAACAATTTTTTTTCTTTAAATTTATATTTTTTCCACTGGGACAATGGGGGATCCGTCTGGTGACTTGGAGCTTCACCTTATGCTCAGCCTCCCTATCTTTTCAGGACAGGTTCTGGGCTACCCACTCCTCTGACCCTTGGAACTCTGAGCTCCACCTGGCCTCTCCCTGCACACTCCTTACCAGCAACCCTTTTTGTCCTCCACCATTGGAGGGGACTTTTACACAAGCACAAAGACTGTTGAAGCCTGATGAAATCACCCAATGGTGTCTCTGGGCAGAGCATGGAGTTAACAATCTTTAGTTTCGAAGCAACAAACAGTATTTGGTGGGTGAATCAGTGGGTGCATTCCTGTCACCCAAAACTCAATCCAGGTACCTAGCATGTCCCAGCACAGAATTTTCAATACACTTTGAGTTATCCTTCTATTGTGTATTGGAGCTGCAGACCTATGGGAAAGGGAAGATTTTACTTTTTTCACTCCTGCTATAACATTGCATATTATTCCAGTAACTGGTAGGAGGGGTAACTTCGAAGCTGGGTGGATCCTTTGGGCATGTGTGAGGATCTGTACTTGCACCAGTGCTATCATTATACCCAAAAGAGCAGGACCTTAAGTAAAAGATAAAAAAATTCATGACAGATTACTAAAGAGACTGAGGAGGAAAAAAAGCTCTATACTTTTGAACTTAATTAACATTTTCTTCTGCTTTTTAAAAAATATTTCAAGGAGGAAAGTATGGTCAATAGTATCAAAAGCTTCACAGATTCAGAGACACAAATGTTAAAACCTTTTTTTTTTATTTTAATACTCAACAGTTTAGCAGACCAAAAAGACTAATACAAAAGAGGTTAAGTGGCATCCCTGAGGTAACTAATTAAAGACAAACTTGGTACTTGAACTGAAGTATCTTGGGTCAGTGAGCATAGGCTACTATTTAGAGAAGTGTCATTCCAGTAAGAAAGGAAATGGATATCAATATGAGGGACATGTTTGAAGGCAGGCATCATTTATTTTCCTTCTAGGCTATAGGGGAGCTAAGAATCTTTGTTGTTTGAAAGCAAAAAATCTGTAAAGAGGTAAGAGGTACAAGAAAAATGTGTTATTTGATGAAACAAAATTTTACAAGAGGAATAATAAATAAAACAAATACAAAAATTGCTGAGCAGTAGAGGACCTATTTCAACAAGGTTAACAAAAATGAATTAAAAGCATTTAAACAAGGTTTAAAACTTTGTTTGAATCTATGCTTTGGGAAAGATGTAGCAAACAGTTTTTCCTATTAATCCTACTAAAGTATAGCTGAAACTCTGGAAATTATTATATACAAGAAAAAGGTGATGGAGAGAAGAAAGCAGGCAAGCTAGGAAACTTGACACTTGAGACATGACACACTAATAAGTTCTCTGGGTTGTCTTTTTGCCTCATATACCTCAGACTTAGTGCTGGAGAAGCTGGCAAGCCAGAAACACCAGAAGGAGCAGACCAAAAAATGTAGCAACAAAAACCTGCTCTCTCTAGTCAAAGGACCAAGAAAGCAGCAGCTGAGCAAGACAGAAAACCTTTAGACAATAACAACCCTATTTCAGCCAAATACAACACACATATACACACAAACACTCACAGTGTGTCCCCAGCTCTACTAGCAAAGTCAAAGTGGGAATGGGAGCCTGGACTACCATCAACACACAACAGTAAGGAGGCAGTCCTCCCCTCCCTGCTTGATGGTGCCAGAAGAGGCTCAGTGGAGAGTCAGGACTTTCACCACCACCAGCTGTAATGATGCCACCTACCCACCCCAGTGTCAGTGAAGGTCATATGGGGAACAGTAATGAGGTGCCCCTCCCCTCCAAGCCAGGATGTTATCAATGGAAGCTCATTGGGGAACCTTAACTCCTTTTTTCCAGTCATGACAAAGGCTGCCTCTACCCCTCCACCTCTCCATCCCCCCAGGCCCAGTGTCAACAGAGGCTGGGTAGAGAAGCTGTATTTCCACTCCCACTTGGCAGTAACTGAGTAGTGTCAGAAGAGGTCTGCTAAAACAAGAGATTTAGATAATGCCCAGGTCCTCATAACATAATATCTAAAATGTCCAGGTTATAATACAAAATCACCTAAGTATTTTATCTTCTTGGGGGCTACTGTGAATGGTATTGATTTGCTGATTTCATCTTCGATATTCTTTTTGTTGATGTAGAGGAATCCAGGTGATTTTTGTATGTTTATCTCATAACCTGAGACTCTGCCAAACTCTTCTATTAGTTTCAGTAGTTTTCTGGAGGATTCCTTAGGGTTTTCTGTGTATAAGATCATGTCATCTGCAAATAGAGACAATTTTATTTCCTCCTGCCAATTCGGATGCCCTTTATTTCTTTGTCTAGCCTAATTGCTCTGGCTAGGACTTCTAGCACAATGTTGAATAAGAGCGGTGATAAAGGGCATCCTTGTCTGGTTCCCATTCTCAAGGGAAATGCTTTCAGGCTCTCTCCATTTAGAGCGATGTTGGTTGTTGGCTTTGTATAGATGCCCTTTATTATGTTGAGGAATTTTCCTTCAATTCATATTTTGCTGAGAGTTTTTATTACGAATGGTGTTGGACTTTGTCAAAGGCCTTTTCTGCATCAATTGATAAGGTCATGTGGTTTTTGTCTTTTGTTTTTTTTTTATATGGTGGATTACATTAATGATTTTTCTAATATTCAACCAGCCTTGCATACCTGGTATAAATCCCACTTGGTCCTGGTGGAGTATTTTTTGATATGTTGTTGAATTCATTTGGCTAGAATTTTGTTGAGGATTTTTGCATCTATGTTCATGACGGATATAGGTCTGTAATTTTCTTTTTTGTGATGTCTTTACCTGGTTTTGATATCAGGGATATGGTAGCTTCATAGAATGAGTTAGGTAGTATTCCGTCCTTTTCTATGCTTTGAAATACCTTTAGTAGTAGTGGTGTTAACTCTTCTCTGAAAGTTTGGCAGAACTCTGCAGTACAGCCATCCGGGCCAGGGCTCTTTTTTTATTGGCAGTTTTTTGATTACCGTTTCAATCTCTTTTTTTGTTATGCGTCTATTTAGTTGTTCTACTTTTGATTGTGTTAGTTTAGGTAGGTAGTGTTTTTCTAGGAATTCATCCATTTCTTCTAGGTTTTCAAATTTGTTAGAGTACAATTTTTCATAATAATCTGATATGATTCTTTTAATTTCATTTGGTTCTGTTGTGATGTGGCCCATCTCATTTCTTATTTGGGTTATTTGTTTCCTGTATTTCTTTAGTCAGTCTGGCCAATGGTTTATCAATTTTGTTAATTTTTTCAAAGGGCCAGCTTTTGGCAGTGTTTCTTCTTTTTTTGTTTTTCTGTTTTCTAATTCATTTAGTTCAGCTCTAATTTTTATTATTTGTTTTCTTCTGGTGCCTGATGGGTTCTTTTGTTGCTCACTTTCTATTTGTTCAAGTTGTAGGGACAGTTCTTTGATTTTGGCTCTTTCTTCTTTGTGTATGTGTGCATTTTTTTTTTATATAAATTGACCTCTGAGCACTGCTTTTGCTGTGTCCCAGAGTTTTTGATAGGAAGTGTTTTCATTCTCATTGCATTCTAGGAATTTCTTTATTCCCTCCTTAATGTCTTCTCTAACCCAGTCTTTTTTCAGGAGGGTATTGTTCAGTTTCCAAGTATTTGATTTCTTTTCCCTAATTTTTCTATTATTGATTTCCACTTTTATGGCCTATGGTCTGAGAAGATGCTTTGTAATATTTCGATGTTTTGGATTCTGCAAAGGTTTGTTTTATGACCTAATATGTGTTCTATTCCAGAGAATGTTCCATGTGCACTAGAAAAAAAGTATACTTTGCAGCAGTTGGGTGGAGTGTTCTGTATAAGTCTATGAGGTCAAGTTGGTTGATTGTAGCAATTAGGTCTTCCGTGTCTCTATTGAGCTTCTTACTGGAAGTCCTGTCCTTCTCCGAAAGTGGTGTGTTGAAGTCTCCAATGTAATTGTGGAGGTGTCTATCTCATTTTTCAGTTCTGTTAAAGTTTGTTTTATGTATCTTGCAGCCCTGTCATTGGGTGCATAAATATTTAATATGGTTATATCTTCCTGGTCAATTGACCCTTTAATCATTATGTAGTGTCCTTCTTTATCCTTTGTGGCGGATTTAAGTTTAAAGTCTATTTTGTCAGAAATTAATATTGCTACTCCTGCTCTTTTTTGCTTATTGTTTGCTTGATATATTTTTTTCCATCCTTTGAGTTTTAGTTCATTTGTGTCTCTAAGTCTAAGGTGTGTCTCTTGTAGGCAGCATATAGACGGATCGTGTGTCTTTACCCAGTCTGAGACTCTCTGCCTCTTTATTGGTGCGTTTAGTCCATTTACATTCAGAGTAATTATAGATAAGTATGTGTTTAGTGCTGTCATTTTGATGCCTTTTTATGTGTGTTGTTGACAATTTCATTTTTCCACTTGCTTTTTTGTGCTGAGACGTTTTTCTTTGTAAATTGTGTGTTCCTCATTTTCATAGTATTTGACTTTATGTTTGCTGAGTCGTTATGTTTTTCTTGGTTTTTATTTTGAGTTTTGGAGTTGTTATACCTCTTTGTGGCTATCTTAATATTTACCCCTATTTTTCTAAGTAAAAACCTAACTTATATTGTCCTATATTGCCTTGTTTCCCTCTCCATTTGGCAGTTCTATGCCACCTGTATTTAGTCCCTCTTTTTGATTATTGTGATCTTTTACATATTGACTTCAATGATTCCCTGTTTTCAACATTTTTTAAAAATTAATCTTAATTTGTTTTTGTGATTTCCGTATTTGAGCTGATATCCGGATGTTCTGTTCTGTGACCTTGTGTTGTGCTGGTAGCTGATATTATTGGTTTTCTGTCCAAACAATTTCCTTTAGTATTTCTTGTAGCTTTGGTTTGGTTTTTGCAAATTCTCTAAGCTTGTGTTTGTCTGTAAATGTTTTAATTTCACCTTCATATTTCAGAGAGAGTTTTGCTGGATATATGATCCTTGGCTGGCAGTTTTTCTCCTTCAGTGCTCTATATATGTCATCCCGTTGCCTTCTTGCCTGCATGGTTTCTGCTGAGTAGTCTGAATTTATTCTTCTTGATTCTCCTTTGTCAGAGTCCTTTCTTTTATCCCTGGCTGCTTTTAAAATTTTCTCTTTATCTTTGGTTTTGGCAAGTTTGATGATAATATGTCTTGGTGATTTTCTTTCGGATCATTCTTAAATGGGGTTTGGTGAACATCTTGAATAGATGTCCTTTTGTCTTTCATGATGTCAGGAAAGTTTTCTGCCAACAGATCTTCAACTATTCTCTCTGTATTTTCTGTTAACCCTCCTTGTTCTGGGACTCCAATCACACACAAGTTATTCTTCTTGATAGAGTCCCACATGATTCGTAGGGTTTCTTCATTTTTTTAAATCCTTTTATCTGATTTTTTTTCGGCTATCATGGTGTCAATTCCCTTGTCCTCCAGATCCCCCACCCTGCATTCCAATTGCTCGAGTCTTCTCCTCTGACTTCCTTCTGAGCTGTCTAATTCTGTAATTTTACTGTTCAACTTTTGGATTTCTGAATGCTGTCTCTCTATGGATTCTTGCAGCTTATTAATTTTTCCACTATGTTCTTGAATAATCTTTTTGGGTTCTTCAACTGCTTTATCAGTGTGTTCCTTGGCTTTTTCTCTAGATTGCCTTATTTCATTTCTAATGTCATCCCTGATGTCTTGAAGCATTCTGTATATTAGTTTTTTATATTCTGCATCTGGCAATTCCAGGATAGTATCTTCATTTGGGAAAGATTTTGATTATTTTGGGGAATTGTAGAAGCAATCATGGTTTGCTTCTTTATGTGGTTTGATATCGACTGCTGTCTCCGAGCCATCACTAAGATATTGTAGTGATTTATTCTATATTTGTTCACTGAGTCTTATCTTGTTTTGTTTTCTTTCAATATACATAGATTGGCTACAAGATTGTGCTGTCTTGATTATTGTAGCCCTTGAATCACTTATGTCCCATTACCAGCTCATTTGGGCTGTTACCAGATATATAAGCCTAAGAGTCCATTCACTATTCTTGAGTAGAATCTGATTTTGTGTCATCAAGTGTGTGGTGCAGACTGTCACCTATCCACCTAGAGAAGTAGTGGTGATAGTTGTGTGCACCAGACTCTAGTATCAGCAGGGTTTCACACTCCAGGGGTGGCAGGATGCTGACAGGCTTCCCCCAAGTGTCAGTGAGGTCGGTGTGTCTCTATTCCTAAAGCACTTTGGTGGGTGGGCTCTGCAGCTGTACCTTAGGCCCCCAATGCAAGTACCTCTACAGATTGGTAGGTGTCACCCTCCTTAGACCCCTAAGGCAGGAGGCTAGGTGGTCTGGGGGGTGCTTCAGCCCCCAGTTCCCTGATGTGGGTCAGTGGGAGCTCTGTTGAATACGCAGAGATATCAGACCTGGGAAACTTGTCTTTCCAGTAATCCGCTAAAACAATTACAGTCAGATCCCTATCAGAATTGCCTTTGCATTATAATAGCCCCTTTGTTCCCTGTAGGGATGAAAGCCCAAGACTGTGGATCACACATGTTTGGCTGGAGCTGGTTCTGTGTTTTTAGTCCATTTAGAAACCGCAGTGCACTTCACTCTCTGGCTCAGGAAATTCCAATGTTAATGAAGCCGCCTGGGAAGGGGAGGGTTCAGATAAATAGGAGAGAGTAGCACCCCGGAATATAGACAAAGTTACTTATCTTGCTTGGTATGACTGTTTTATTTGAATTTCCCAAGGGGCCTGTTGACTGTGTGCACTGGCTGGGTAGAGATTGCCCCCGAGGGTCAGGCCCGTGTCCTGTGCTTGTGCTGTCTCAGAAGCCGTGGTCAGTTCCTCTGCTCCCAGTCCAAAGCCCAGCGCCAAGGTTCCCCGGCTGGAACACCACACTCCAGGCTCCAAAACCGGTTGCTCCCTCCCGGTGACTTCTTCTCCTGTCAGCCCATTGAATAGACTTTTCACCTTTGTCAAAAGATCTATTGACCATATATATGTGGGTTTAATTCTGGACTCTCAGTTCTATTCAATTCATCTATCTTTCTATCATTTTACTGCTATCAGACTTGATTACTGAAATTTTATATTATGTTTGAGATTGGGAAGTGTGAGTCCACCTACCTTGTTCTTCCTTTTCAAGATTATGTCACCTATTTGGGGCCCCTTACTCTTCCATATAAATTTTAGGATGGTCTTTTCCATTTCTGCAAACAAGAATGTTGGGATTTGACAAGGTGGGTCAAGATGGCGGAATAGCCAGATGGCACTACGATCCTTCTTACAGCAAAGACCTGAAAAAACAAGGGAAATGATTATATTTATGACAAGCTAGGAGCTCTGAACATCAAAGGCAAAGTTAGAAAACAGAGCGGCAGAGGGTGGGAGAGTCAGTTCAGGAGCGAAGAAGAGTTGCTGAACCTGAATCACCGGGAGCCCTCAGGCACCCCTCCTGGGAGCAGCTGCAGTGGGGGCTGGTGGCAGCGTTGGCCCCAGTTTCCTCAGGAATAAACAGCCAGACACACAGCCTACTCACACCTCTGGAAACACAGAAGAATGGAGCTCTCAGCAAGAGTTAAGTATTTGCATATATTTTACCATGCTCTCACCTTCAAGCCAGCTTCAAAGGCTGATGATTTCAGTGAGACTGAGATACGCTCTGCTGAGCGCTCTGAGGCATTCTCCCAGCCTTGGAGAAGGAATAAATTCCCATTTGGGGGAAAAGAAAATTTGCCAGCTCTGCTAACCTGGGGAGCTCCAGACAGAAGCAGCTCCTGTCCAGGCATAAATGGTCCGTGGACTTTGAATACATGGACCTGTGTGGGCCTATTTTAGAAGAATAGTCACTTGTTGGCAGACTGCAACAGTTTCAACTGTGCGATGGAAAAGTGGGTGTTTGATGATTGACACCACTTTGCATATTGAAATAGGGTCCTCACCTACCCACATCAGGGACCAAATGACTGGTGGCTCCAGTCAGGTGACCCACCCACCCATGACAGGGGTCCAAGTATAACTGGCACCTCCCAGTCCTTACAACCAAAAGCAATGGGTGCCCATGGTCCATTTGTAGAGCCTACCTAACTGTATGCTCTAGGGAAGATGGACAGGCTTTCCTCAGAGTCACTTGGGGGATGATACTCAGTCCCCTGCCTTGTTCAGAGTGTGACTCCCTGCCACAATCAGATACCGGTACCTACACAAATCTCCGTTGTGCCTCTAAGACTGTAGGACAGAGCCTGTACCACACACTTGATGATCAGCTACCTGCGCACCTGAGTGGAATCCATACAAGAAAAGTGAATGGGCTCCTAGACTGATATACCTGATAAGAGGTCTAACCATGTGATGACTGTAAGTCAGAGCTTCAAAGGCAAAAATAATCAAGCTACCTCACTCAAGCAACCGGTTTGGGTATATCAAAACAAAACAAAGCAAGGAGCTAGGATACAGTAAACAAGCATAAACTAATACAATAATAGATGGCTAGGAGACACCAGTCAATATCAAATCCCATAAAGAAACAGGCCATGATCGCTTCAACAAGCTCTCAAAACAAAAAAATCAAGGGAACTTCTAGATGAAAGTGCATTCCAGGAATTACCAGATGCAGAATACAAAAGATTAATATACAGAACCTTCAAGGCATCAGGAAGGAGATAAGGCAATATGCAGAAGAAGCCAAGGAACTCACAGATAAAACAGTTGAAAAAATTAAAAAGGTTATTCAAGAACATAATGAAAAATTTAATAAGCTGCAAGAATCCATAGAAAGAGAGCAATCAGAAATTCAGAAGATTAACAATAAAATTACAGAATTAGGCAACTCAATAGACAGTCAGAGGAGTAGAATTGAGCAAATGGAAGGCAGAATTGGTTAGCTTGAACATAAAGCACTTCACACCAACATATTTCAAGAAAATCAGATAAAAGAATTTTTTAAAAAATGAAGAAAACTTAAGAATCATGTGGGACTCTATTAAGAGTAAAAACAGTGATTGGAGTACCAGAACAAGGAGGGATAACAGAAAATACACAGAGAATTGTTGAAGATTTCTTGGCAGAAAACTTCCATGATATACTGAAAGATGAGATGATATCTATCCAAGATACTTATCAAACTCCACATAAGGTAGATCTCAAAAGACAGTCACAATGACATATTATAATCAAACTTACAAAACCAAATATAAAGAGAGAATTTTAAGAGCAGCTAGAGATAAACAAAAAGTTACCTACAAAGGAGAGTCAATAAGAATAAGCTCGGACTACTCGGCAGAAACCATGCAGGCAAGAAGGCAATAGGATGACTTATATAAAAAATTGAAGGGAAAAAAATTGCCAGCCAAGAATCATATATCCATCAAAACTGTCTCTCAAATATGAAGGCGAAATTAGGACATTTAGAGATAAACAGAAGTTTGGAGAATTCATAAAAACCAAACCAAAACTACGAGAAATACTAAAGGGTATTCTTTGGTTTGAAAATGAATAATATCAGGTATCAAGCCAAGACTAGAGCACTGGACAGAGCAATCAGATGTCAACCCAGACAGGGAAATCACAAAAATAAATCAAGGTAAAAAAACCCTCAACGATGAAACAGTGATATTATTATGTAAAAGAAGAAAACACTAAAACAATAAAGAGGGACAAAGAAATGTAGTCATACATCTATCAAGTGGAGAGGAAGACAAGGCGATATAAAGAAATACAAGTTAGGTTTAAATTTACAAAAATATGGGTAAATATTAAGGTAACCACAAAGGAGACTAAGTATCCTACTCATGAAAATAAAACAAAAGAAAAAAATAGAGATATGGCAGAAACAAAATCAACAAAACAGAATAGGAGGAAAAGACAATATAAAAAGAGAAACTAATCAGCACAAAAACATAAGTGGGAAAAAGAAACAGTCAACAACACACACATAAAAGAGTTCAAAACGACGGAACTAAACTCATAACTATCCATAATTAAGGTGAATGTAAATAGACTAAATGCATCAATAAAGAGACAGACATTGGCAGAATGGATTAAAAAAAAGCATGATCCATCTATATGCTGCCTAAAAGAGACACTCCTTGGACTTAGATACACAAACAAACTGAAACTCAAAGGATGGGAAAGAATACGTCAAGCAAACAACAATCAAAAAACAGCAGGAGAGGCAATATTAATTTCTGACAAAATACACTTCAAAGTTAAATCCATACGAAAGGATAAGGAAGGACACTATATAATGATTAAAGGGACAATATACCAAGAAGATATAACCATATTAAATATTTACGCACCCAATGACAGGGCACCAAAATACATAAAACAAACTCTAACAGCATTGGGAAGTAAGATAGGCAGCTCCACAATTACAGTAGACTTCAACACACCAGTTTCGGTGCAGCACAGGACATCCAGAAAGAAGCTCAGTAAAGACACTGAAGATCTAAATGCCACAATAAACCAACTTGACCTCATAGACATGTACAGAACACTTCACCCAACAGCAACCAAGTATGCTTTCTTTTCTAGCGCACATGGACCATTCTCTAGAATAGACCACATATTAGGTCATAAAGCAAGCCTTAGCAGAATCCAAAACATTGAAATATTACAAAGCATTTTCTCTGACTATAAGGCCATAAAAGTAGAAATAAAAACAACAAAAAAATGCAGGCAAAAGAAATCAGACATGTGGAAACTGAACAATACCCTGTTCAAAAAAGACTGGGTTATAGAAGACATTAAGGAAGGAATAAAGAAATTCAGAGAATCCAATGAGAATGAAAACATTTTCTATCAGAAACTTTGGGACACGGTGAAAGCAGTGCTCAGAGGTCACTTTATATCAATAAATGCACACATATGAAAAGAAAGGGTCAAAGTCAAAGAATTATCCGTACAACTTGAACAAATAGAAAGAGAGCCAAAAAAAAAAAAAATCCCCCAGGCACCAGAAGAAAGCAAATAATAAAAATTAGAGCAGAATTAAATGAAATAGGAAACACAAAAACAATTAAAAGAATTAACAAGACCAAAAGCTGATTCTTTGAGCAAAATTGATAAACCATTGGCCAAACTGACAAAAGATAAACAAGATAGGAAGGAAATAAACAAATAAGAAATGAGGTGGGCTATATTACAACAGACCCAACTGAAATTAAAAGAATTGTATCAGAATACTATGAAAAATTGTACTCTAACAAATTTGAAAAACTAGAAGAAATGGATGAATTCCTAGAAACACACTACCTACCTATTTTTTTTTTTTTACCTATACGAACACACACAGAGGTGGAACAACTAAACAGACCCATAAAAAAGAAAAGATTGAACAGGTAATCAAAAAACTCCCAGCAAAAAAAAAAAAAAAAAAAAGCCCTGGCCCTGAGAGCTTCACTGGAGAGTACTACCAAACTTTCAGGGAAGAGTTAACACCACTACTACTAAAGGTATTTCAAAGCATGGAAAAAGGACGGAATAGTCCCAAACTCATTCTATGAAGCCAGCGTATCCCTGATACCAAAACTAGGTAAAGACTCCACAAAAAAGAAAATTACAGATGTGTATCCCTCATGAACTTAGATGCAAAAATACTCAACAAAATTCTAGCCAATAGAATTCAACAACATATCAAAAAAATAATTCACCATAACCAAGTGGGATTCATAACAGCTATGCAGGGATGGATCAACATTAGATAAACAATTAATGTACTCCATAAATAAAACAAAGGACAAGAAACACATGATTTTATCATCTGATGCAGAAAATGCATTTGATGAAGTTCAATACCCATTCATGATAAAAACTCTCAGCAAAATAGGAATAGAAGGAAAATTTCTCAACATAATAAAGGGCATTTATCCAAAGCCAACAACAAACATCATACTAAATGGACAGAACCTAAAAGCATTCCCCTTGAGAACGTGAAACCAACAAGGATGCCCTTTATCACCACTCTTATTTAACATTGTGCTGGAGGTCCTAGCCAGAGCAATTAGGCTAGATAAAGAAATAAAGAGCATCCAGGTTGGTAAGGAAGAAGTAAAAGTATCCCTGTTTGCAGATGACATGATCTTATACACAGAAAACCCTAAAGAATCCTCAAGAAAACTACTGAAACTAACAGAAGAGTTCAGCAGAGTATCGGGATACAAGATAAACATACAAACTCAGTGGGATTCCTCTACAACAATAAAAAGAATATTGAAGACAAACTCACCAAATCAATACCATTTACAGAGCCCCCAAGGAAATAAAATACTTAGGAATAAATCTTACCAGACATGTAAAAGGCCTATACGAAGAAAACTACAAGATGCTACTGCAAGAAACCAAAAGACACCTACATAAGTGGAAAAACATACCTTGCTCACGGATAGGAAGACTTAACATTGCAAAAATTCCTATTCTACCAAAAGCCATCCATACATACAATGTAATTCCGATCCCAATTCCAATGATATTTTTTAATGAGACTGAGAAACAAGTCACCAACTTCAAATGGAAGGGAAAGAGGTCCCTGATAAGTAAAGCGTTACTGAAAAAGAAGAACAAAGTGGGAGGCCTCACTCTACCTGATTTTAGAATCTATTATACCTCCACAGTAGTCAAAACAGCCTGGTACTGTAACAACAATAGATACATAGACCAAATGGAACAGAATTAAGAATCTAGACATAAATCCATCCACATATGTGCAGCTATTTGACAAAGGCCCAAAGTCAGTTAAGTGGGGAACGGACAGTCTCTTTAACAAATGCTACTGGCATAACTGGCTATCCATCTGCAAAAAAATGAAACAAGACCCATACCTCACACCATGCACAAAAACTAACTCAAAATGGATCAAGGACCTAAATATAAAATCTAAAACAATGAAGATCATGGAAGAAAAAATACTGACAATGCTAAGGGCCCTCATACATGGTGAAAGCAGTATACAAAACATTACTAACAATGCAGAAGAGAAACGAGATAACTGGGAGCTCCTAAAAATCAAACACCTATGCTCATCCAAAGACTTCACCAAAAGAGTAAAAAGATTACCTACAGAGTAGGAAAAAGTTTTTATCTATGACATTTCTGATTAGCACCTGATCTCTAAAACCTACAGGATACTGCAAAAACTCACCTACAAGAAGACAAATAACCCTATTAAAAAATGGGCAAAGGATATGAACAGACACTTCACTAAAGAAGACATTCAGGTGGCAGACAGATACATGAGGAAATGCTCACGATCATTAGCCATTAGAGAAATGCAAATCTAAACTACAATGAGATTCCATCCCTCTCCAACAAGGCTGGCATTCATCCAAAAAACACAATATAGTAAATGTTGGAGAGGTTGTGGAGAGACTGGAACACTTATACACTGCCAGTGGGAATGTAAAATGGTACAGCTACTTTGGAAATCGATTTGGCACGTCCTTAAAAAGCTAGAAATGGAACTACCATACGATCCAGCAATCCCCCTCCTTGGAATATATCCTAGAGACTTAAGAGCCTTTACACGAACAGGTATATGCACACCCATGTTCATTGCAGCACTGTTTACAATAGCAAAAAGATGGAAGCAACCAAGGTGTCCATCAACAAGATGAATGGATAAATAAATTATGGTATGTTCACACAATGGAGTACTACTCATTGATGAAGCACAGTCATGAATCCGTGAAACATTTAATATCATGGAGGAATCTGGAAGGCATTATACTGAGTGAAATTAGTCAGCTGCAAGGGGACAAATATTGTATAAGACCACTATTATAAGAATTGAGAAATACATTAAACAGAGAAGAAAATACTCTTTGATGGTTACGAGATGGGGGAGGGAGGGAGGAAGGGAGAGAGGTTTTCACTAATTAGATAGTAGATAAGAACTATTTTAGGTGACTGGAAAGACAACACACAATACAGGGGAGGTCAGCACAACTGGACTAAACCAAAAAAAAAAGAAGTCTCCTGAATAAACTGAATGCTTCAAAGGCCAGCGTAGCAGGGGCTGGGTTTTGGGGAACATGGTTTCAGGGGACATCTAAGTCCATGGGCATAATAAAATCTATTAAGTTAACATTCTGCATTCCACTCTGGAGAGTGGTGTCTGGGGTCTTCAGTGCTAGCAAGTGGCATCAATTGGTCTCAACCCACCAGGAGCAAAGGAGAATGAAGGACACCAAAGACCCAAGAGACAGAAAGGGCCACATAAACCAGAAACTACATCAGCCTGAGACCAGAAGAACTAGATAGATGGTGCATGGTTACAACCGATGACTGCTCTGACAGGGAACACAAGAGAGAGCCCCTGAGGGAGCAGGAGAGGAGTGGGATGCAGAACCCAAATTCTCGTAAAAAGATCAGACTTAACGGTCTGGCTGAGACTAGAAGCACCCCAGAGGTCATCGTCCCCAGACTTTCTGTTAGCCCAAGACAGGAACCATTCCCAAAGTCAACTCTTCAGACAGGGATTGGACTGGGCAATGGGATAGAAAGTGATACTGGTGAAGAGTGAGCTTCTTGGATCAAGTACACACATAAGACTATGCTGGCATCTCCTGTCTAGATAGGAGATAGGAGGGCAGATGGACAGGAAAAGATAGAGTGGAGGGAAGGAATGTACAGTCTCATTAGGGAGACAGCAATTAGGAGAATATAGCAAGGTGTGTATAAATTTTTCTATGAGAGACTGATATGATTTGTAAACTTTCACTTTAAAGCACAATACAAATTAAGAATAAAAAAGAATGTTGGGATTTTTATTGTGATTGCATTGAATCTATAGACTGCTTTGGGTAGTCTTCACATCTTAACAATATTGAGTCTTCTAATATTTAATCCATGAACACCAAGTGTTCTATTTATTTAGGTCTTCTTTAATTTCTTTCAATAATGTTTTACAGTTTTAAAAGTACAAGCCTTTTACTTCCTTGGTTATATTTGTTCCTAGGTATTTTATTCTTTTAAGTGGTATTGTAAATTATATAATGTCCTTAGTTTCCTTTTCAGAATTGTTGATGTATAAAAATCCGAGTAATTTTTGTATGCTGACATTTTATACTATCACTTTGCTGAATTCACTTCAGCTCTAGTAGCAACCCTGTGAATTCTTTGATAATTTCTATATATAGGATCATGTCATCTGTGAAAAGGATTAGTTTACTTCCTCCTGCCCAAATTGAAAATCTTTTATGTATTTATTTTTGCCTAATTGCACTGCCTAGGACTACAGCACAATATTAAATAGCAGTAGTATAACGACCTTAAGAGAAAAACTGTCTTTCTCCATTGAGTGTTCTCTGAACTGTGGGTTTTTAGTCAATGTTCTGTATCAGATCGGGGAATGTCCCTTCTATTCTTTCTTGGTAGAGTATTTTTATTATTAAAGGTTGTTGAATTTTGTCAAATGCCTTCTCTGTATCTATTTTTTTTAATTGTTCTTTAGGTGAAAGTTTACAGCTCAAGTTAGTTTCTCATACAAAAATTTATGCACATATTGTTATCTGACCCTAGTTGCAATCTCTATGATGTGACAGCATACTCCCCCTTTTCACCCCGGATTTCCTGTTTCCATTCAACCAGCTTCTATTCCTTTCTACCTTCCCATCCCACCTCCAGACAGAAGCTGCACATTTAAGTCTAGCATATCTACTTGAAAAATAATGCACACTCTTCTTGGGTATTATTTTATACTCCAGTCTAATCTTTCTCTGAAGAGTTGGCTTCGGGAATGGCTTCAGTTCTGGGTTAAGAGAGTCCAGTGGCCATGTCTTCTGGGGTTCCTCCAGTCTCAGTGAGACCATTACGTCTGGTCTTTTTACATGAATTTGAGTACTGCATCTCACTTTTGTCCTCTGCCATCAGGGATTCTCTGCTGTGTTCCCTATCAGGAATTCTCTGTTGTGTTCTCTGTGATGTGTTCCATCTAGTTCTTCTGGACTCAGGCTGATGGAGTTTCTGCTTTATGTGGCCCTTTTGTCTCTTGGGCTAATATTTTTCTTGTCTTTTGCGTTCTTCATTCTCCTTTGCTACAGGTAGATTCAGACCAATCGATGCATCTTAGATGGCCACGCACAAGCTTCCGAGACCCCAAATGTCACTCACCAAAGTGGGATGCAGAACATTTTCTTAATAAACTTTGTTATGCCAATTGACCTAGAGGTCCCCTCAAACCATTGTCCCCAGACCCCCACCTCTGCTACTTGATCCCTTGAAGTGTTTGGTTGTGTTCAGGAAAGTTTTTAGCTTCTTTTTAGTCCAGTTGTGCTGACTTCTCCTATATTGTGTGTTTTCCTTCCCTTCGCTTAAGATAATCCTCCTTTACTATCTAGTTAGTGAATTCCCATTTTCCCTCCCTCCCCATCCTCATAACCACTAAAGAACAGTTTCTTCTGTGTTGAAACCTTATACAATATTTGGCCTTTTGTGACGAATTATTTTCACTCAGCATACTTTCCAGATTCATCCATGTTGTGAGATGTTTCATGGACCCATCATTGTTCTTTATAATTGCATACTATCACATTGTATGACTATACCATAATTTGTTTACTCATTCTTCTGTTGATGGGCACCTAGGTTGTTTCCATCTTTTTGCTACTGTGAACAGTGCTGCAATGAACATGGGTATACATATATATATTCGTGTGATGGCTCTAAATTCTGTAGGATATATTCCAAGGAGTGAGATTGCTGGATTGTACTGTACTTCTATTTCTAGATTTTTTTTATTTTTTAAATAATTTTTATTGTGCTTTAAGTGAAAGTTTACAAGTCAAGTAAGTCTCTCACACAAAAACTTATATACACCTTGCCACATACTCTGAATTACTCTCCCCTTAATGAGACAGCCCACTCCCTCCCTCCACTCTCTCTTTTAGTGTCCATTTCACCAGCTTCTAACCCCCTCTACTTTCTCATCACCTCTCTAGGCAGGAGATGCCAACATAGTCTCAAGTGTTCACCTGATCCAAGAAGCTCACTCCTCACCAGCATCCCTCTCCAACCCATTGTCCAGCCCAATCCATGTCTAAAGTATCGGCTTTGGGAATGGTTCCTGTCCTGGGCCAACAGAAGGTCTGGGGACCATGACCACCAGGGTCCTTCTAGTCTCAGTCAGACCATTAAGTCTGTTTTATTTATGAGAATTTGGGGTCTGCATCCCACTGCTCTCCTGGTCCCTCAGGGGTTCTCTGTTGTGTTCCCTGTCAGGGCAGTCATCAGTTGTAGCCAGGCACCATCTAGTTCTTCTGGTCTCCGGATGATGTAGTCTCTGATTCATGCAGCCCTTTCTGTGTCTTGGGCTGGTAATCACCTTGTGTCCTTGGTGTTCTTCATTCTCCTTTGATCCAGGTGGGTTGATACTCATTGATGCATCTTAGATGGCCGTTTGTTAGCATCTGAGACCCCAGATGCCACTCTTTAAAGTGGGATGCAGAATGTTGTCTTAACAGATTTTATTATGCCCATTGACTTAGATGTCCCATGAAACCATGGTCCCCAAACCAATGCGCCTGCTATGCTGGCCTTCAAAGCATTCAGATTATTCAGGAAACTTCTTTGCTTTTGGTTTAGTCCAGTTGTGCTGACCTCCCTGTATTGTGCATTGTCTTTCCCTTCACCAAAAGTGGTTCTTATCTGCTATGTAATTAGTGAATATCCCTGTCCCACCCTCCCTCCCTCCCTCCTCTTGTAACCACAAAAGAATGTTTTCTTCTCAGTTTAAACTATTTCTCAAGTTCTTATAATAATGGTCTTATACAATATTTGTCCTTTTGCAACTGACTAATTTCACTCAGCATAATGCCTTTCAGGTTCCTCCATGTTATGAAATGTTTCATGGATTCATCACTGTTCTTTATCAATGTGTAGTATTCCATTGTGTGAATATACCATAATTTATTTATCCATTCATCTGTTGATGGACACCTTGTTTGCTTCCATCTTTTTGCTATTGTAAACAGTGCTGCAATAAACATGGGTGTGCTTATATCTGTTCGTGTAAAGGCTCTAATTTCTCTAGGATATATTCTGAGGAGTGGGATTGCTGGATGTATGGTAGTTCTATTTCTAGCTTTTTAAGGAAGTGCCAAATCGATTTCCAAAGTGGTTGTACCATTTTACATTCCCACCAGCAGTGTAAAAGTGTTCAAATCTCTCCACAGCCTCTCCGACATTTATTATTTGGTGTTTTTGGATTAAAGCCAGCCTTGTTGGAATGAGATGAAATCTCATTGTAGTTTTGATCTGCATTTCTCTAACGGCTAATAATCGTGAGCATTTCCTCATTTATCTATTACCTACCTGAATGTCTTCTCTAGTGAATTGTCTGTTCATATCTTTTGGCCATTTTTTATTTGGGTTATTTGTCTTTTTATAGTTTCATTTTTGCAGTATCATGTAGATTTTAGAGATCAGGTGCTGATTGGAAATGTCATAGCTAAAAACTTTTTGCCAGTCTGTAGGTAGTGTTTTTACTCCCTTGGTGAAGTCTTTGGATGAGCATAGGTGTTTGAATTTTAGGAGCTCCCAGTTATCTAGCTTTTCTTCTACATTCTTTATAATGTTTTGTGTACTGTTTATGCCATGTATTAGGGCTCCTAACATTGTCCCTAATTTTTCTTCCATGATCTTTATCGTTTTAGATTTTATATTAAGGTCTTTGATCCATTATGAGCTCGTTTATGTGCATGGAGTGAGGTATGGGTCTTGTTTCATTTTTTTGCAGATGGATATCCAGTTATGCCAGCACCATTTGTTAAAAAGACTGTCTTTTCCACATTTTACTGTTTTGGGGCCTTTGTCAAATATCAAGTGCTCATGTGTGGATGGATTTATGTATTGATTCTCTATTCTCTTCCATTGGTCTATGTATCTGTTGTTGTACCAGTACCAGGCTGTTTTGAGTACTGTGGCAGTATAATAGGTTCTCAAATCACGTAGACTAAGGCTTCCCACCTTGTTCTCCTTTTTCAGTAATGCCTTATTTATCCGGGTCCTCTTTCCCTTCCATATGAAGTTGGTGATTTGATTCTCCATCTCATTAAAAATGTCGTTGGAATTTTGATCAGAATTGCATTAAATGTATAGATCGCTTTTGGTAGCATAGACATTTTTGTAATGTTAAGTCTTCCTAACAATGAGCAACGTATGTTTTTCCACGTACGTAGGTCTCTTTTGGTTTCTTGCAGAAGTGTATTTTAGTTTTCTTTGTATAACTCTTTTACATCTCTGGTTAGATTTATTCCTAACTATTTTATCTTCTTGGAGGCTACTGTAAATGGTATTGATTTGGTGATTTCCTCTTCAAAGTTCTTTTTTTTTGGTTTAGAAGAATCCAACTAATTTTTGTATGTTTATCTTGTATCGAGATACTCAGCTGAACTCTTCTATTAGTTTCAGTAGTTTTCTGGAGGATTCCTTAGGGTTTTCTGTGTATAAGATCATGTCGTCTGCAAATAGAGGTAATTATACTTCTTCCTTGTCAATCTGGATGCCCTTTATTTCCTTTTCTAGCCTAATTGCTCTGGCTAGGACGTCTAGCACAGTGCTGAATAAGAGTGGTGACAAAGGGCATCCTCGCCTGGTTCTCGTTCTCAAGGAAAATGCTTTCAGGCTCTCTCCATTTACAATGAAGTTGGCTGTTGGCTTTGTATAAATGCCCTTTATTATGTTGAGGAATTTTCCTTCTATTCTTATTTTGCTGAGACTTTTTATTATGAATGGGTGTCGAACTTTTTCAAATGCCTTTTCTGCATCAATTGATAAAATCATGTGATTCTTCTTTGTTTTATTTATGTGATGAATTACATTAATGGTTTTTGTAATGTTGAACCATCCCTGCATCCCTGCATACCTGGTATGAATCCCACTTGGTCATGGTGAATTATTTTTTTGATATGTTGGTGAATTCTTTTGGCTAGAATTTTGTTAAGGATTTTTGCATCTAAGTTCATGAGGGATGTACATGTGTAATTTTCTTTTTTTGTGGTGTTTTTACCTGGTTTAGTATTAGGGATACGGTGGCTTCACAGAACGAGTTTGGAAGTATTCTGTCCTTCCTATGCTCTGAAATACTTTAGTAGTAGTGGTGTTAACTCTTCCCTGAAAGTTTGGTAGAACTCTGCAGTGGAGTCATCGGGGCCAGGGCTTTCTCTTGTTGGGAGTTTTTTTTTTTTTTTTTGTCTTTTTAATCTCTTCTTTTGTTATGGGTCTATTTAGTTGTTCTACCTCAGTTTGTGTTATTATAGGTAGGTAGAGTGTTTCTAGGTAATCATCTGTTTCTTCTAGATTGTTAAATTTGTTAGAGTACAATTTTTCATAGTAATCTGGTAGGATTCTTTTAATTTCTGTTGGTTGTGTTGTAATATAGCCCATTTCATTTCTTATTTGGGTTATTTGCTTCCTCTTCTGCTTTTCTTTTGTCAGTTTGGCTAATGGTTTATCAATTTTGCTGATTTTTTCAAAGAACCAGCTTTTGTTCTTGTTAATTCTTTCAATTTTTTTTTTCTGTTTTCTTTTTCATGTAGCTCTTCTCCAATTTTTATTATTTGTTTTCTTCTGGTGCCAGTGGGTTTCTTTTGTTGCTATCTTTCTATTTGTTCAAGTTGTAGGAATAATTCTTTGATTTTGGCCCTTTCTTCTTTTTGTATGTGTGCACTTATTGGTATGAACTGATCTCTGAGCACTGCTTTTGCTCTGTCCCAAAGGTTCTGATAGGAAGTATTTTCATTCTCATTGGACTCTATGAATTTCTTTATTCTGTCCTTAATGTCTTCTACAATCCAGTCTTTTTTGAGCAGGGTATTGTTCAGTTTCCAAGTGTTTGATTTCTTTTCCCTGCTTTTTCTGTTGTAGATTTCCAGTTTTATGGCCTTATTGTGAGAGAAGTTGCTTTATAATATTCCAATGTTTTGGATTCTGCTAAGGCTTGCTTCATGACCTAATATGTCATCTATTCTAGAGAATGTTCCATCTGCACTAGAAAAGAAAATATACTTGGTTGCTGCTGGGTGGAGTGTTCTGTATATGTCTATGAGGTCAAGTTGGTTGATTGTGGCATTTAGATCTTCCGTGTGTTTATTGAGCTTCTTTCCGAATGTCCTGTCCTTCACTGAAAGTGGTGTGTTGAAGTCTCCTACTATTATTGTGGAGCTGTCTATCTCACTTTTCAAGACTGATAGAGTTTGTTTTATGTATCTTGCTGCCCTGTCATTGGGTGCATAAATATTTAATATGGTTCTATCTTCTTGGTATATTGTCCCTTTAATCATTATATAGTGTCCTTCCTTATCCTTTAAGATGGATTTAACTTTATAGTCTATTATGTGAAAAATTAATATTGCTACGCCTGCTCTTTGTTGATCGTTGTTTGCTTGATACATTTTTTTCCCATCCTTTGAGTTTTAGTTTGTTTGTGTCTCTAGGTCTAAGGTGTGTCTCTTACAGGCAACATATAGACAGATCTTGTTTTTTAATCCATTCTGCCACTCTCTGTTCTTTTATTGGTGCATTTAGTCCATTTACATTCTGTGTTAATTACGGATAGGTTTGAAGTTAGTGCTATCATTTTGATGTCTTTTTTGTGTGTTGTTGACAGTTTCTTTTTCCCACTTAATTTTATGTGCTGAGTAGATATTCTTTATATATTGTCCTTTCCTCATATTTGTTGTTGTTGATTTTGTTGCTGCTGAGTCTCTATTTTTCCTTGCATTTTATTTTGATGAGCAGGATAGTTTGTCTCCTTTGTGGTTACCTTATTATTTACCCTTATTTTTCTAAATTTTAACCTAACTTTTATTTCTTTGTATTGCCGTATCTTCCTCTCTGTATGGAAGATCTATGATTACATTTCTTTGTTCCCTTTTTTATTTTAATATTGTCTTCTTTTATATAATATCATTGTTGTTACCTTCTTGTGAGCTTTTTTTAAATGATCTTGCTTTGTTTTTTTGATTTCCCTGTCTTGGGTTGACTTCTGATTGCTCTGTCCAGTGTTCTATTCTTGGGTCAATACCTGATATTATTGAGTTTCTAACCAAAGAACTCCCTTTAGTATTTCTTGTAGATTTGGTTTGGTTTTTATGAATTCCCTAAACTTCTGTTTATCTGGAAATGTCCTAATTTCACATTCATAGTTGAGAGACAGTTTTGATGGATATATGATTTTTTTTTTATGATTCTTGGCTGGCAATTTTTTTCCTTCAATTTTTTAAATATGTCATTCCATTGCCTTCTGGCCTGCGTGGTTTCTGCCGAGTAGTCCAAGCTTATTCTTATTGGCTCTCCTTTGCAGGTGACTTTTTGTTTATCCCTAGCAGCTCTTAAAATTCTCTATCTTTTTTTTGGCAAGTTTGATTATAATATGTCTTGGTGACTTTCTTTTAACATCTACCTTATGTGAAGCTTGATGAGCATCTTGGATAGATATCTTCTCATCTTTCACAATATCAGGGAAGTTTTCTTTCAAAAATCTTCAACAATTGTCTCTGCATTTTCTGTTATCCCTCCCTGTTCTGGTACTCCAATCACTCGTAGGTTATTTCTCTTGATAGAGTCCCACATGGTTCTTAAGGTTTCTTCATGTTTTAAAAATTCTTTTATCTGATTTTTCTTCAAATATATTAGTGCCAAGTGATTTATCTACGAGTTTAGAAATTCTAGCTTCTACTTGCTCAGTTCTGCTCCTCTGACTTTCTATTGAGTTTTTTACTTCTGTAATTTTATTGTTAATCTTCTGAATTTTTTTATTGTTGTCTATCTATGGATTTTTCCAGCCTATTAAATTTTTCATTATGTTCCTGAATAATCTTTCTAATTTCTTCAGTTGCTTTATCTGTGTGTTCCCTGGCTTGTTCTGCGTATTTCCTCATTTCCTTCCTGATGTCTTGAAGGGTTCTGTATGTTAATGTTTTGTATTCTGGCCCTGGTAATTCCAGGAATGCGTTTTTATCCAGAAGATCCCTGGATTCTTTGTTTTGAAAGCTTGTTGAGGAGATCATGGCCTGTGCCTTTATGTGACTCGATATTGACTGTTGTCTCTGAGCCATCTATAAGTTATTGTATTAGTTTTTCTTGCTTACTGTGTCGTAGCTTCTTGCTTTGTTTTGTTTTGATATTCCCAAATGGGTTGCTTGAGTGAGGTAGCTTGATTATTTTTGCCTTTGAAGCTCTGGTGTCCTGTCCCCAGCTGGCTAGATCTGTTATCAGGTATATCAGTCTACGAATCCATTCACTTTTCTTGTATGGATTCAGCTCAGGTGTCCAGGTAGCTGGTCATCAAGTGTGGTACAGGCTCTGTCCTATAGTCTTAGAGGGGTAGGGGTGATAGGTGTATGTACCAGTATCTGATTGCAGGAGGGGGTCATGCTCTAAACAAGGCAGGAGGCTGAGAACCAACCCCAGAGTGTCTCTGAGGAAAGTGCTTCCCTGTTCCCTAGAGTGTGCAGCTGGGTGGGTTCTGCAGATGGACCATGGGGACCCAAAGCATTTGGTTTTAAGGACTGGGAGGTACCAGTTATCTTTGGACCCCTTTCATGGGTGGCTGGGTGACCTGAGTGGAGCCACCAGTCCTTAGGCCCCTGATGTGGGTAGGTGAGACCCTGTTTAGTAGCCAAAGCTACGTCAAACATCAAACACCCACCTCTCCACCGTGCAGCTGAAATGTTTGGAGTCTACCAACAAGGGCCTATTCTCCCAAAATAGGCCCACACAGGTCCATGCAAAGGGAAAGGTGCTCAAAGTCCATGGACCGTTTATGCCTGGACAGGAGCCGCTTCTGTCCTGAGCTCCCCTGGTTAGTGGAGCTGGCAAATTATGTTTTCCCCCAGTTGCAAATTTTTTCCTTCTCCAAGGCCAGGAGCATGGCTCTAGGTGCTCAACAGGGCCTATCTCAGGCCCAGGGAATTCAGCTGCTGAACCCGGCTTGGGGGTGGGGCGGTGCAGTAAAATATATGCAAGTACTTACCTTTGCTGAGAGTGCCATTCTTCTCAGGTTCCGGAGGTGTGAATTGGCTCTGCAGCTGTCTTCTTCTCCCTGAGGAAACTGCGGCCAAACGCTAGTACCAGCCCGCTGCTGCCACAGCTCCGGGAATGGTGCCTGAGGGCTCCCCGCGATAGAGGTCCGGTAACTCCTCTCTGCTTCTGAAGGGTCTCTTCCTCCTCCTGTCCCTTGTTTCATTATCTAAGCTTGCCTTTGATGCTCAGGACTCCCAGCTTGTCACAAATATACTCGTTTCACTTGTTTTTTTTGGGTCTTTGTTGTAAAGAGGGCTCGCCGGAAGCGTCTGTCTATTCCGCCATCTCTTCTATTTCTAGCTTTTTAAGGAAGCACCAAATCAATTTCCAACATGATTGTACCATTTTACATTTCCACTAGCAGTGGGTAAGTGTTCCAGTATCTCCACAACCTCTCCACCTTTTATTATTTTATGGTTTTTGGAATAATGCTAGCCTTGTTGGGGTGATATAGTATCTCATTGTAGTTCTTATTTGCATTTTTTAATCGCTAATGATCGTGAACGTTTCCTCATGTATCTATTAGTCACCTGAATGTTTTCTTTGGTGTAGTGTCTGTTCATATCTTTTGCCTGTTTTTTAATTGGGTCTTTTGTCTTTTTGTTGTTGAAATTTTGCAGTATCTTGTAGATTTTAGAGATTAGACCCTGATGCGATGTCTCATAGCCAGAAATAATTTTCCAATCTGTAGGTTGTCTTTTTACTCTTTTGGTGAAGTCTTCTGATGAGCATCAGTGTTGGATTTTTAGGAGCTCCCAGTTATCTAGTTTGTCTTCTAGCATTTGTGCATTGTTAGTAATGTTTTGTATACTGTTTATATCATGCATTACGGCTCCTAGCATTGTCCCTATTTTCTTGTCCATGATCTTTGTCATTTTGGATTTCATATTCAGGTCTTTGATCCATTTTGAGTTAGTTTTTGTGCATGGTGTGAAGTATGGGTCTTGTTTCATTTTTTGGAGATGGATATCCAGTTATGCCAGCCGCATTTGTTAAGGAGACTGTCTTTTCCCCATTTAACTGACTTTGGGCCTTTGTCAAATCTCAGCTGCTCATAGGTAGATGAATTTACATCTACATTCTCAATTCTGTTCCATTGGTCTATGTATCTGTTGTTGTACCAGTACCAGGCTGTTTTGAGTACTTTGGCAGTATAATAGGTTCTAAAATCAGATAGCGTGAGGCCTCCCACTTTGTTCTTCTTCAGTAGTGCTTTACTTATCCAAGGCCTCTTCTCTTTCCATATAAAGTTGGTGATTTTTTTCTCCGTCCCATTAAAAAATGTCCTTGCAATTTGGATGGGGATTGTATTGTATCTGTAGATTGCTTTGGGTAGAATTCACATTTTCACAATGTTCAGTCTTTCTATCCATGAGGAAGGTATGTTTATCCACTTATGTGGGTCTCTTTTGATTTCTTTGTATAGATCTTTTATGTGTCTGGTTGGTTTTCTTCCTAAGTATTTTATCTTTTGGGGGGCTATTGTAAATGACATTGACTTGGTGATTTCCTCTTCAAAGTTCTCTTTTTTGGTGTAGAGGAAGCCAACTGATTTTTGCGTGTTTATCTTGTATCCTGATGCATTGCTGAAATCTTCTATTAGTTCCAGTAATTATGCTGTGAATTATTTGGGTTTTTCTGTGTATAAGATCTTATCGTATGCAAACAGGGATACTTTTACTTCTTCCTTACCAATGCGAATGCCGTCTTTCTTTGTTTCTCTGTTTCTTTTCTTTCTCTCTTTCTTTCTCTCTCTCCCCCTCCAGCCCTGGCTGGTTCCCTGCAGAGATTGCCCTAGGGGGTTAAGGCTGCATCCCATTGCTTGCCTTGTCTCAGGAAGCCACGATCCGCAAGGACTCAGGTCTGGGGTGGGGCATGCCCAGCTCCGGAACTGGTAGTTTCAGCACCCGTTTTCTGGCTCCCCTGAGGGCTCAGGGCTGGGGCTACAATGTTGAATAAGAGTGGTGATGAAGGGTATCCTTGTCTCGTTCCCGTTCTCAAGGGGAATGCTTCCAGGCTCTCTCCATTTGGAATGATATTGGCTGTTGGCTATGTATAAATGACCTAATTATGTCAAGGAATTTCCCTTCTATTCCTATTTTGCTGAGAATTTTTATCAGGAATGGGTGTTGGACTTTGTCAAATGTTTTTTCTGCATCATGTGGTTGTTTTATTTTATTTATGTGATGAATTGCATACATTGACTGCTTTTCTAATGTTAAACTATCCCTGTTTACCTGGTATGAATCGCACTTGGTCATGATGAAATATTTTTTTGATATGCTGTCGAATTGTATTGGATAGAATTTTGTTGAGGATTTTTGCATCTAAGCTCATGAGGGATATAGGTGTGTAATTTTCTTTTTTGTGGTGTCTATATCTGGCTTTGGTATCAGGGATATGTTGGCTTCATAGAATGAGTTTGGGTGCTTTCCATCCTTTTCTATGCTCTGAAATACCTTTAGTAGTAGTGGTGTTAACTCACCTCTGAAAGTTTGGTAGAACTCTGCAGTGGAGTCACCCGGGCCAGGGCTTTTTTTTTTGGGGGGGGGGGAGTTTATTATTATTATTATTACCTCTTCAATCTCTTCTTTTGTTATTGGTTTATTTAGTTTTTCTACCTCAGTTTGTGTTAGTTTAGGTAGGTAGTGTGTGTCTAGAAATTTGTCCATTTTCTCTGGCTTTTCACATTTGTTGAAATACCCTTTTTCATAGTATTCAGTTATGATTCTTTTTATTCCAGTTGTGTCTGTCGTGATATTGCCCAACTCATTTCTCATTCTGGTTATTTGCTTCCTCTCCTTTTTTCTTTTGCCAGTTTGGCCAATGATTTATCAGTTTTGTTGCTCTTTTCAAAGAACCAACTTTTGGTCTTTTTGACTCTTGCAAATTTTTTCTATTCTCTATTTCAGTCATTTCTGCTCTAATCTTTATTATTTCTTTTCTTCTGATGCCTGGTGTCTTCTTTTGCTGCTCTCTTTTTTTTTTTTAGTTGTAGGATTAATGTTTGGATTTTGGGCCTTTCTTTTTTTTTGAATGTGTGCATTTATTGCTATAAATTGACCTCTAAGCACTGCTTTTGCTGTTTTCCAAAGGTCCTGGTAATATGTGTTTTCAATCTCATTTGATTCTATGAATTTTTTTATTCCATCCTTAATTTCTTCTATAACACAGTAGTTTTTGAGCAAGAAGTTGTTCAGTTTCCATGTATTTGTTTTTTTTCCTTGATGTTTCTGTTATTGATTCTGGTTTTATGGCTTTTTGGTCAGAAAAGTTGCTTTGTAGTATTTCGATGTTTTGGATTCTGTTGAGGCTTGCCTTGTGGCCTATAATGTGATCTATTGTGAAGACTGTTCCTTGTGCATTGGAAAAGAATGCATACTTCACTTCTTTTGGGTGGCGTGTTCTATATATGTCTATGAGGTCAAGTTGACTGATCGTGACATTTAGATCTTTTGTATTTTTATTGTGTTTCTTTCCAGATGTTCTGTGCTTCACAAAAAGTGGTATGTTGAAGTCGCCTACGGTTATTGTGGAGCTATGTCTCTTTTCAATGGTGCTCGAGCTTGTTTTGTATATTTTGGAGCCCTGTTATTGGGTTTGTATATATTTATTATGGTTATGTCCTTCCGGTGCATTGACGCTTTAATCATTATATAGCGTCCTTCCTCATTCTTTCTGGTGGATTTTGCTATAAAGTCTATTTTTTCAAAGGTTAATATACCCACTTCTGCTCTTTTTTGGTTCTTGTTATATTTTTTCCATCCTTTGAGTTTTAGTGTGTGTATTTGAATCTAAAGTGTGTCTCTTGTAGGTGTGTATTTGAATCTAAGGTGTGTCTCTTGTAGGCCGCATGTAGACATTCTGTCATTCTCTGTCTCTTTAATCAAGCTTTTAATCCATTTACTTTCATTATAATTATTGATAGGTGTGAGTTTCCTGCTGTCATTTTGAAGTGTTTGTGTGTGTGTGTGTGTTGTCACAGCTTCTTTGTTCCACTTAATTTTCTGTTTTGAATTTTTTATGTATTTCCTTTTCATCTTTTTCATTGTTGTTGATTTTGTGTTTGCTGAGTCTTTTTTTTTTATTTGATAGGTAGATTTATTAGCTTCCTTTATGGTTATTTTAAAATTTACCTTTATATTCCTAAGTTTAAACTGATCTCTTATTTCTTGATATCACCTTAATTTCCTCTCCATATGGAAGTTCTATGACACTATTTATTCCCTCTTTTTGTTTTAATGTTGTCATCATTCATCATTTGCATATTGAAGTCTCTGTTTTCCTATTTTCGATCTTTTAGCATTGACTTATTTTTACTACTTCCCTATTTGCATTTATACCTGTTTTTTTTTTGTCCTGTGTTCTAGTCTTGAACTGTTGTTTGATATTATTTGTTCTCTAACTGGAGGACTCCCTTTCAAATTTCTTGGAATTTTTGTTTGGTTTTTACAAATTCCCTGAACTTCCGTTTATCTAGAAATGCTGTCATTTTGCCATCATATTTCAGAGACATTTTTTCTGGATATGTAATTCTTGGCTGGCAATTTTTTTTCCTTCAAGGCTTTATATATGGCATCCCCTTGCCTTCTTGCCTGCATGGTTTCTGCTGCATAGTCAGAACTTAGTCTTATTGATTCTCCATTGTCGGTGACTTTTCATTTATCGCAGCCACTTTCAAGATCCTATCTTTATCTTTGGTTTTGCCAAGTTTGATTATAATATGTCTTGGGAGTTTCTTTTATGGGGTTTTGTGTGGGGTTCGTTGAGCTTTTTGGATAGATATCTTCTCGACTTTCATGCCATCTGCCATGATGTTTCTGCCAGCGAATCTTCAACAATTCTAGCTGCATGTTTTGTTATGCCCCCTGTTCTGGTTCACCAATCGCTTGTAGGTTTTTTTTCTTGATAGTGTCCCACATAATTCTTAGGCTTTCCTCATTTATTTTATAATTCTTTTGTCTGGTTTTTTCTCAAATTAATTGGTGTCAAGGGATTTCTCTTCAATCTTGCTAATTCTGACTCCAATTGCCTCAATTCTGCTGCTATGACTTTCAATTGAGTTTTCTAATTCTGGAATTTTATTTATTTTTTTTCTAGTTGTTGTCTCTATGGTTTCTAGAAGCCTGTTAAATTTGTTGTTCTGTTCTCAAATTGTTTTTCTGAATTCCTCTATTGCATGGTCTGAGTTTTGACTGAACTCCATTCTGATCTATTGAAAAGCTCTGTATGTTAATATTTTGAATTCTAACTCCAGTAATTCTAAGGCCTTCTCTTCCTTTGGATTCTTTATTTTGGTTGCTTGCTGGCACCATCTTGACTTGCTTCTTTATGTGATTTGATATTGACTATTGTCTCCAAGCCATCAATAATTTATTATATTTTTGTATTTCATGTTTGTTTACTATATCCTAGCTTTTTGTTTTGTTTTATATGCCCAAGTAGGCTGGGTGTATGAGCCACTTTGGTTATTTGCATCTTTGAAGTGCTCACATTCAGTCACCAGGTGGTTAGAGTGGCTACTAAGTGTATGAGCCCAACAGTCTTCTGTGGATGTGGCTCAGGTGTCCAGATCATCAGTCTTCAATTTTGTGGTGCAGACCCTCACCTCCAGCCCTAGACAGGCAGGGCTGTATAGGGGTTTTTGGACCAGGCACAGGTATCTGGATGCAACAGGGGGCTATGGGCTGAGCAAAGCAGAGGGCTGATGGCTGCCCCCGAGTGCCTGGGTGGAGGATGCATCTCTGTCCCCTAGTATGCATAGTGGGGTGGGTTTTGCATCCAGCCCTTGAGCACCCTATACTGGCAGCTGTAGGGACTAGGAGTCACCACATATTCTCAGATTTCTGTTGTGGGTGGCTAGATTGAGTAGCTGATACCACCAGCCCTCAGGCCCCTGAAGTGGGTGGCTGAAGTCCCTGCTTAATAGGCAGGGTGTTGTCAAATGTCACAAACCTGCAACTCTCCCTTGCCTGGTGCAGTTAAAAATAGGCTTCAGGTGTATGCCCTGTTATTTTACGCTAATGAGGGCCTTTGGTGTTGAATTGGTCCACACAAGTCTAGACTAGGGTGAAGGGGACTACAAGTCTGTGGGCTCTTTATGCCAGTGCCTAGGCAAAGGGGCAGTCCCTGCTCTGAGTTCTTGGTTTAGGGGGCATAGCAATTTTCTAAAGCCATGAGACTGGTTTGGGGACAGATAGTCCTAAGTTCAAGGCTTAGGGCACTTGGCCTTTTTTTTTTTTTTAAAGCTGTGAGACTGGTTTGGGCATGGTTAGCCCTGAGTTCTGGCTTAGGTAGCATGGCAGCTGTTGAATACTGCTGGACTGGTGTCAGAGCAGAGCACAGTGGGGTGTAGGTGAGGGGAATGAGACACTTCTTAGCTGTGAAAATCCTGGAAGGGGAGGGGTTATTTTGACCCTGTATGGTAGGTTAGATTCTTGCACATAAACTTTGCAGTTCCAGGCCTGCTTCCCACTGGTTCCACAGGCTTGTGCAGAATTTCCTCCAGCTGGCCTCTCCCAATTTGGTGAAACAAGTCCTGAATGCTACTGCTCACCTCAGCCGGTGTGAGATGGCCAACCCAGACAGCAGGGTGATGGCAACCTCGTGACTGGCACTACTTTGCTGCTTCTGAACTGTCTCTCCTTCCCCCTGCCACTCTGACTCTTCAGCTTTTGTTTTTGATGATCAGGACTCCTAGACTGTCATATATAATAGATTCATTTGTTTTTTTCAGGTCCTTGTTTTAAGAAGGATGGCAGGAAGCATCTGACTATTCTGCCTTCTTGGCCAACCTCTAGATCTTCTTTTTCTTTTTTTTTTTTAATGAAGGTGTTTAACCCTATGAGTCTCTCTGTGAGCACTGACTTTGTTGTGTTCCACAAGTATGGGTATGTTGTGCTTTTGTTTTCATTAGACTGAGTAGTTTATAATTTCTGTCTTGACCCGTTGCTTGTTTAATAGTGTGTTGTTTAGTTTTCATAAATTTGTGTATTTTTCAGTTTTCCCTCTGTTATTACTTTCTAATTACACTCCATTGTTGTCAGAGGATATAGATAGAATGATTTTAATCTTTTAAAATTCATTAAGACTTGCTTTGTGACCTAACATGTGGTATAACCTGGAGAAAGATCCATGGGCACTGGGGAAGTATATTGTGCTGTTGTTAGGTGGAGTATTCTAAATATGTTTGGGAGATCTACTTAGTTTATAGTGCCATTCAGGCCCTCTGTTTTTTTACTATTTCCTTTGTCTCTTATAAAAGATTTCGCTTTGAAGTCTATTTTATGTCATATTGAAATTGCCACTCCAGTTCTTTTTTGGTTACTATTTACTTGGAATATTTTTTTCACTTTCAAACTTATTTGGGTCCTTAAGTCTGTGATGTATCTCTTGTAGACAGCATGTAATTGCATCCTGGTCTTATATTTATTGTGCCAATCTGTCTTTTGATTGGCGTTAGTCCATGTGTGTTCATGACAATAACTGATAAAGAAAGACTTATTTCTGTGATTTTACTTTTTTTATGTGTCTTATGCCTTCTTTGTCCCTCATTTCCTCAAATGCATTTTGTTGTTGTTGTGAACCATTTTGATTCCCTTCTCTTCTCTTTTTGTGCATTTTTTTTTACTTGTTTTCTTTGTGGTTACCATGATGATTATATTTGTCATGTTAAATTTATAACAACCTGGTTTAAACTGATACCAAATTAACTTTAATAACATACAAAAAGTTTGTAACTATACCATTCTTCCCCCTTAACTGTTTCTATTGGTGTTATCACCTAGCATGTTTTTATATATCATGTACCCTGTAACATAAACTTATATTTAATTTTATGCATTTGTCATTATAAAGCATAAGGCCATAATAATTAGAATTATCAAGCAAAAATATCTTAAAACATGCTCTTTTACTTGCTCATGAAATTACATTTAATTGAGACCTTGTTTTCTGTGTATGGATTCTCATTATTTTCTAGCGTCCTTTCTCATCTGAAGGATTTCCTTTATCATTACTTGTAAGGTAAGTCTAGTGGTTATTAATTCTCTCAGCTTTTGTTTATTTGAGAATGCTTAACTTTGCCCACATTCTTGAAGGACAGTTTTGCTGTGCGTAGTATTCTTTATTGACAGTTCTTTCTTTTCAGCACTTTAAAATGCCATTCCACTGACTTTTGGCCACCAAGGTATTTGAGGAAAAACTGAAACTTAATCTTATTGGGGATCCTTTGGATGTGACTAGTCCCTTCTCTCAAAAATTTCAGAATTTTATTATAATGTATTTTAGTTTGAATCTCTTTGGATTTATCCTACTTGGAGTTCATTGAACTTTGTGCATTTCTTGGTTCATGTTCTTCATTAGATTTAGAAATTTTTCTACCACTATTTCTTTAAATAATTTTTCTGTCCATTTCTCTCTCATCTCCTTCTGGCATTCTCATGATGTATATATTTGTTCACCTGATGGCGTCCCTCAATTCTATTAGGCTATGCCCAGCAGTTTTGATCCTTCTGCCTTGTTGCTCCTCAGGGCCCATAATTTCAATAACTTTATCTCCTAGGTTTTTGATTCTTTATTCTCTCAACTCAAATCTATTTTTAAATTCTTCCAAATTTTTTTTCCATCAGTTACTGTATCTTTCAGTTCTAGTATTTCTGTTCGGTTTCTTTTTATGGTGTCTGTTTCTTTATTTAAGGATCCCTGGTGGTGCAGTGGTTAAGTGCTCAGCAGCTAACCATAAGTTTGGAGGTTTGAACTCATGAACAGCTCTGCAGGAGAAAAGACCTAGTGATGATTGCAGCCTAGGAAATTCTATGGGGGAATTCTGCTCTGTCACATAAGGTCGCTATGAGTTGGAATAAACTTGATGGCACACAACAAAACAACACTTTTTTATTCATATTCTTGTTTTGTTCTTTCATCATTTTCCTGATTCCCTTTAGTTTTTTGTGTTTTCTTTTAGTTCTTTTAGCTTGTTTGTATTGTTGCATAATATTTTTCCAAGTTATTCTTTATTTGAGCTTCCATAAACAAAATTTCTGCTCTTTGTTTTGTTTACTTGAATGATCATCATTTCTAGTTTCTTTGTGTGCCTTGTGATTTTATTTTGAAGCTGAGACATTAGAATTTTACAAGGTGTTATCTTTCTCACAGGAGCACTGGTGTTGCAGTGGTTTAATGCTTGGTGACTAATCAAAAAGTTAGCAGTTTGAACCCACCAGCTGCTCTTCAGAAGATAAATGTGGCAGTCTGCTTTTGTAAAGATTACAGCCTTGGAAACCCTATGGGGCAGTTCTACTCTGTTCTATAAGGTCACTATGAGTTAGAATCAACTCAACAGCAACAAGTTATCTTTCTTACATCCCCCAAATACACAGTGCTTTCAACAACTGTAATTCCTGCAAGAAACCTTTAAGTGTGCAAAGACTTCAGATTTGATTACCACTCCCTCTCCCTCCTTTTGATATCTCCAGCTGAGGCCAGACCCAGGTGTCAGCCCTTTAGCAACTCTCAGACATATCAGGAAACACACACTAATCTAATCATCTCTAAGGAGAACACAGCCTTCAGTCCTTAATTGCTGCTTCATTTCCCTATCTGAGAGATTCTTTTCAAGATTGCAGTTTCATTCTTTCCAGTTGTATCCAGACTGACCAGAATGTACAACCTGAACAGTCCACTAGCAAGATTTGTCTCATTTCTTTGGAGTCAGATATTAGAGCCCTTCTCAATGTACAGAAGACCCATGCATTTTGTTTGGGATATGGTGAGACTTTGGCTCTGCTGCAGCCATCTCTGCATTGCACTGAGAGGGAGAGGAACTGGGATACCCTGAACAGTTAACCAGGGATATATGTTCTATTTATTTTAGGGCCAGAGATGGGTGCCCTTCCCAGTGTGCAAGAGAGCTATGCATTGGCTTGGGGCATAGTGAGTCTTCAGCTCCAATGTAGCTGTCTATCATACATGCCAGGAGGGGGAGGTGCAAGGACTGTAGAAGAAGCACTTTTTTCCACCATACGATATTTATTCTTGTTTTGATTCAGTGTGAAGATGTTTGCTGCAGTCTTTTGCCAAACATTTAAAAGCTCTGGCAGGGCTTATTACAGTCTTCTAGTTGCCTTTCTTGGTTGTCAAGTGGGGGATTGGTGTCTTAGACTTGCTCATGTCATCATCTTTTTAGAATCCCTAAAAATAAAAATTTTTGAACCTCAGAAAATCTAAACAGGATAAACACAAAGATGACCACAGCATGACTAAAGACTAAAGACAAAAAAAAAAAAAACAAAAAATCTTGACAGAAGCAAGAGATAAACAACAATTTACCTATAAGATAAAAAAACATTTTAATGAGAACAAACTTCTCCTAAGAACCACGACATCCAAAATTAATTGGCACAACCTATCTTAAGTACTGAAAGAAGGGCCTGCTTGCCCATAATTCAATTCTCAGCCAAAATTATATCTTCACCCTTCAGGAATAAAGGGAAAATTAAGACTTTAAAATTTTTTTTTTTTTTAAGATTAAGTAAAACTAAGAGAACTATTTGCCAAAGGAACTAATCTAAAGATTGGCTAATGGAAGTTATTAAAACCCAAAGGAACAAACAAAAGAAGGAAATTTGGAGTATTAGGAAGGAAGAAAAAAAGAAAGAGTGAAATGTGGGTGAACATTACAGATGTTCCTTCTCATCTTTAGTTTTCTAAATTAATTTTGATGGATGAAAAAATATAACATTGTCTGATTTGGTTATCAAAGTATGTTGAGAAAATATTTAAGAAATATATGTTATAAACAGGGCAAGGTAAAAGGATATAAATGAAATAAGGTTTCTACACTTCACTCATATACTTAACACCAGTAAACTGTAATTAGTTATATAAATATAATACCTAGTGTAACCACTAAAATATCTATGTAGAGAGATGCACTTAAAATGGAATTATGAAAATGGTGTGAGAAATCCAAAGAAGGCAGGAAACATAAAACAAAAGAGAGTGAAAGAAGAGAGGAACAAACGAAAAACAAAATTTTAGACTTAAGTAACATGACAATTACATTAAATGTAAATGGCCTAAACCTACCGATTATAAACAAAGATTGGCAAAGTGGATTTACAAAATGACTCAGCTATATGCTGTCTATAAGAAACTGACTTCAAATATAAGGACATAAAAAATTTGTTACCATCGAGTTGATTCCTACTCATAGTGACCCTATAGGACAGAGTAGAACTGCCCCATAGGGTTTCCAATGAGCAGCTGGTGGATTCAAACTGCTGATCCTTTGGTTAGCAGTCAAATGCTTAATCACTGAGCTACCAGAGCTCCATAAGGATATAGATACTTGAAACATAAAAGGATGTAAAAATATGTACTATCGAAACATTAATCAAAACAGAACAAGATTGGCTTATCAATCTCAGATAGACTAGGTTTTAGCAAATCAAAAAGCAAAAGCATTTTTTAAAGGTTTTAGAGCAAAGAAAATTACTAGGAACAGAAATGAACATCATATAATGATAAATGGATGACTCCTCCAAGAAGACAGAGCAATCCTAATTATGTATGCACCAAAAAATAGAATTGCAAAACATGTGAAGCAAAGAAGAAAAATTAATATAACTGAGTGATGAAGTTATTTAAAAAGATAGATATAAACCTCAATACCCATTTCCCAGTAATTAATACAGCAAATAGATGATATTCAGCAAAGATATAGAAAAACTGAACACCATCAATCAACAGAAAATGACGATATTTGTAGTACATGCCCTCCTGAAATAGCAGAATACACATTATATATAAACATGCATGCAACATTCACTAATTGAGACCACATTCTGAGCAATAAAGACAAATGTAAAGAATGAAAATCATACAGTATTTGTTATGGGATTACCAAGAAATCAAAATAGAAATAAAAGAGAAATATAACAGCAATATGTCCAAACACCTGAAAACGAACTCCTGAGAAAATGCATGAATCAAAGAGAAAGTCTCAAAAAGAATTTTAAAAAATACATTGAAATGAATGAAAACAAAAATATAACATGAAAATTTACTGGGCACAACTAAAACAGTGTTGAAAGGAAAATTGATAGCACAAAATGGTTAAATCCAAAAAGAGGAAAGGTCTCAAATTGATATTTAAGTTCCTACATTAAGAAATAGAAAAAAGATGAGTGCAATAAAACTGGAGCAAGAATAAGAAAAGAAATAAGAAACATAAGAGCAGTAATCTAATAACTGAAATCAGAAAAACAATATAGAAAGTCAATAAAACAAACACATAGGGGATTTGTATACTGAAAACTATAAAATAAGATGAAAAATGCAAAGCAGATCTAAATAAATGGAGAGACATACTGTGTTTCTGAATTGGAAGACTAAACATAATAAACATGTCAATGCTTTCCAAATTGATATACAAGTTTAAAGTAATTACTACAAATATCCCAGGAATAAGATATTCTTGTGAATCTAGAGAAGATTATTCCAAACATTTATATAGAAACACAAAGAAACTAGAGTAGTTAAAATTATTTGAATATAATAAAGTGGGAATAACTGTACTTAATTTTTGTATTATATTGCTATATAGATAATTAATGTAGGAAGAATCATTGGATGATGGAAGAGTTATACAGTATAAAATAAAGTAAGATCACTGAAGAAAGAGAAAGAACGTTGTATATATAGTATAGTAATGAAGAGGGAATCATTGGATAATGTTGGAGTGATACAGTACAGAACAAAGTAGGAGAAATCATTGTACTCAATTTTTATATTATTATATAGCTACAGTAGTAAAGACTATGTGTGGTATTGGTGGAGGCACAGACACGTAGATCAACCAATGGAACAGAATAAACAACCCAGAAGTAGCCCCACACAAGTACAGTCAAATTTTTTTGACAAAGTTACAAATGTAATTCAATGGAAGGATATATCGTTAAACAAATGATGCTGAAAAAAATGGAAAATCCATAGGCGAATATAAAATGAACATAAGCTTAAACCTCACTTCTTATACAAAAAATTAACTTATGAATTTAAATTTAAAACACAAGCCTCATACAAGGAAGCACAGGAAAAAACAATCTTCAGGATCTCGGACTTGGTAAAGATTTCTTAGGCATGATACCAAAAGCAAATTCCATAAAACAAACAAATATATGTATATATATGTATATTAGAATTCGTCAAAATTAAAATCTTTAACTCTATTAAAGACTTGGAGAAAGAATATGTAAGCCATATATCTTACATAGAACTCATCTGGAATGTATAAGGAAATCTCAAAATTCAAGAGTCAAAAACTCAAACGATTCAATTAGTAATTAGACAAAGGGGGTTGAAGAGACATTTCACTGAAGAGGATATGTTGTTGATAGGTGTCCTCAACTTGGTTCCAACTCATAGTGACCCTATGTATAACAGAACAAAACACTACCTGGTCCCGTGCCATCCTCACAATTCTGGTTGTGTGCTTAAGCCCACTGTTGCAACCACTGTGTCAATCCATCTCATTGAGTGTCTTCCTCTTTTCTGCTGACCCTCTACTTTACCAAGCATGATGTCCTTCTCCAGGGTTTGATCCCCCCTGATAGCATGTCCAAAGTATGTGAGATGTAGTCTCTCCACCCTTGCTTCTAAGGAGCATCCTGGCTGTACTTCTTCCAAAACTGATTTGTTCGTTCTTCGGGCAGTCCACGCAATATTCAATATTCTTCTCCAACACCATAATTCAAAGGCATCAATTCTTCTTCCATCTTTCTTATTCATTGTCCAGCTTTTGTATGCATGTGAGGTGATTGAAAACACCATGTCTCTTCAAGGTGAGATCTTTGCCTTTTAACAAATTAAAGAGGTCTTTTGCTGCAGATTTGCCCCAGGCAACACATCATTTGATTTCTTGACTGCTGATTCCATGGATGTTGATTGTGAATCCAAGTAAAATGAAATTCTCTACAACTTCAATGTTTTCTCCATTTATCATGATGTTGTTGCTTATTGGTCCAGTTGTGAGGATTTTTGTTTTCTTTATGTTGAGATATAATCGGTACTGAAGGCTCTAGTATTTGATCTTCATCAGTAAGTGCTTCAAGTCCTATTCACTTTCAGCAAGCAAGGTTGTGTCATCTGCATAACACAGGTTGTTAATGAGTCTTCCTTCAATCCCGATGCCCAGTTCTTCTTCATAGAGTCCAGCTTCTCCGATTATTTGCTCAGCATACAGATTGAAAAGGTACGGTGAAAGGATACAACCCTGATGCACACCTTTCCTGATTTTAAACCACACAGTATCCCCTTGTTCTGTTCAAACGACTGCCTCTTGATCTATGTACAGGTTCTTCATGAGCACAATTAAGTGTTCTGGTATTTCCATTCTTTGCAATGTTATCCACAATTTGTTATGATCCACACAGTTGAATGCCTTTGCAGTGTCGATAAAACACAGGCAAGCAACTTTCTGGTATTCTCTGCTTTCAGCCAGGATCCATTTGACATTAGAATAATACACCTGGTTGCAAGCCCTCTTCTAAATCGAGCTTGAATTTCTAGTGGTTCCCTGTCAATGTACTGCTGCAAACACTTTTGAATGATCTTCAGCAAATTTTTTCTGGTGTGTTCTTTTAATGATATTTTTTGATAATTTCCAGATATAAGGAAGAGGATATAGGGATTACAAATAGAAGCATAAAATGCTATTCAACATCCATAGCCATTCACAAACCCACTGCTGTTGAGTCTATCCCGACTCATAGCGACCCTATAGGACAGGGTAAAACTGCACCATAGGGTTTGCAAAGCTGTTAATCTCTATGAAAGCAGACTGCCACATCTTTCTCCTCAAACCAGCTGGTAATAGAACATAAGTGATTCAAAGGCTACAGCAATCTAGTAGCCCATCTGTGTATATTGAAGCAAAACAAAACAAGAAAATAAGACTCAGTGATCAAATATAAAATAAATCATTACAATATCTTATAGATGGCTCAGAGACAGCAATCGATATCAAATCACATAAAGAAGCACACCATGATTACTTCTACAACTCCCCAAATTAAAGTATCAATCTTTCCCAAATGAAGACACAATCCTGGAATTGACAGATGCAGAATATAAAAAACTAAAATACAGAATGCTTCAAGACATCAGGGATGACCTCAGAAATGAAATAAGGCAATCTACAGAAAAAGCCAAGGAACACACAGATAAAGCAGTTGAAGAAATCAAAAAGATTATTCAAGAACATAGTGGAAAAATTAATAAGCTACAAGAATCCATAGAGAGACAGCATTCAGAAATCCAAAAGGTTAACAATAAAATTGCAGAATTAGACAATTCAATAGGAAGTCAGAGGAGCAGAATTGAGGAACTGGAATGCAGAGTGGGGGAGTTACAGGATAAGGCAATTGACAGCAATATAGTTGAAGAAAAATCAGATAAAAGAATTAAAAAAATGAAGAAACCCTAAGAATGATGTGGGATTCTATCAAGAAGAATAACTTGCATGTGATTGAAGTTCCAGAACAGGGAGGGATAAAAGAAAATACAGAGAGAATAGTCAAAGATCTGTTGGCAGAAAATTTCCCTGGTATCATAAAAGATGAAAGCGTATCTATCCAAGATGCTCATTGAGCACCATACAAGATAGATCCAAAAAGAAAATCACCGAGGCATATTATCATCAAACTTGTCAAAACCAAAGATAAAGAGAAAATTTTAAAAGCAGCCAGGGATAAACAAAAAGTCACCTACAAAGGAGAATCGATAAGAGTAAGCTCAGACTACTTGGCAGAAACCATGCAGTCAAGAAAGCAATGGGATGAAATTTAGAGAGCACTGAAGGAGAAAAACTGCCAGCCATGAATCATATATCCAGCAAAACTCTTCCTCAAATATGAAGGTGAAATTAAGATATTTGCAGATAAACACAAGCTTAGAGAATTTGCAAAAACCAAACCAAAGCTACTAAGGAAATTCTTTGGTTAGAAAATCAATAATATCAGATACCAAACAACACAAGGTCACAGAACAGAACATCCTGATATCAACTCAAATAGGGAAATCACAAAAACAAATTAAGATTAATTTAAAAAAGAAAAAAAATCCTCAAAACAGGGAATCATTGAAGACATTGTGTAAAAGATTACAATAGTCAAAAAACAGGGACTAAAAACAAGAGGCATAGATCTTCCATATGGAGAGGAAAACAAGGTGATATAGGACAATACAAGTTAGATTTTTACTTAGAAAAACAGTGGTACATATTAAGGTAATCACAAAGAGGTCTAACAATTCCATACTTCAAAATAAAAACCAAGATAAACATGATGATTCAGCAAAAATAAATTCAACTACTAAGAAAATGAGGAACACACAATTTACAAAGAAAAACTCAGCACAAAAAAGTGGAAAAATGAAATTGTCAACAACACACAAAAAAGGCATCAAAATGACAGCACTAAACTCAGACTTATGTATAATTACACTGAATGTAAATGGACTAAATGCACCAATAAAGGGACAGAGAGTTGCAGACTGGATAAAAAAAAAATTAGCCCTCTATATGCTGCCTACAAGAGACACACCTTAGACTTAGAGACTCAAATAAACTAAGACTCAAAGGATGGGAAAAAAATATATCAAGCAAACAACAATCAAAAAAGAGCAGGAGTGCAATATTAATTTCTGACAAAATGGGCTTTAGAGTTAAATCCACAACAAAGGATAAAGAAGGACAGTACATAACGATTAAAGGGAAAATTTACCAGGAAGATATAACCATATTAAATATTTATGCACCCAATGACAGAGCTGCAAGATACATGAAATAAGCTTTAACAGAATTGAAAAGTGAGATAGACACCTCCACAATTATAGTAGGAGACTTCAACACACCACTTTCGGTAAGGATAGGACTTCCACTAAGAAGCTCAATAGAGACACGGAAGACCTAATTGCTACAATCAACCAACTTGACCTCATAGACTTATACAGAACACTCCACCCAACTGCTGCAAAGTATACTTTTTTTTTCTAGTCCACGCAGAACATTCTCTAGACTAGATCACATATTAGGTCATAAAACAAATCTTTGCAGAATCCGAAACATTGAAACATTACCAAGCATCTTCTCAGACCGTAAGGCCATAAAAGTAGAAATCAATAACGGAAAAATCAGGGAAAAGAAATCAAATACTTGGAAAATGAACAGTACCCTGCTGAAAAAAGACTGGGTTATAAAAAACATTAAGAAGAAAAAAAATTTTTTTTTATTAAGGAGGGAATAAAGAAATTCATAGAATGCAACGAGACCGAAAATACTTCCTATGAAAACCTCTGAGACACAGCGAAGGCAGTGCTCAGACGTCAATTTATATTGACAAATGCACACATACGTAAAGAAGAAAGAGCCAAAATCAGAGAACTGTCCCTACAACTTGAACAAATAGAAAGTGAGCAACAAAAGTATCCATCAGGCACCAGAAGAAAACAAATAATAAAAATTAGAGCAGAATTAAATGAATTAGAGAACAGAAAAACGATTGAAAGAACTAACAAAGACAAAAGCTGATTCTTTGAAAAAAAATTTAAAAAATTGATAAACCATTGTCCAGACTGACTAAAGAAATACAGGAAAGGAAATAAATAACCCGGATAAGAAATGAGATGTGCCATATCACAAAAGACCCAACTGAAATTAAAAGAATCATATCAGATTACTATGAAAAATTCTACTCTAACAAATTTGAAAACCTAGAAGAAATGGATGAATTCCTAGAAACACGCTACCTACCTAAACTAACACAATCCGAAGTAGAACAACTAAATAGGACCATAACAACAACAACAAAAAGATCGAAAAGGTAATCAAAAAACTCCCCCCCATAAAAAAAAAAAGCCATGGCCCAGATGGCTTCACTGCAGACTTCTACCAAACTTTCAGAGAAGAGTTAACACTACTACTACTAAAGGTATTTCAAAGCATAGAAAAGGACAGAATACTACCAAACTCATACTATGAGCACAGCATATCCATAATACCAAAACCAGGTAAAGACAAAAAAAGGAAAATTACAGACCTGTATCCCTCATGAACATAGATGCAAAATTCTTGCCGAAAGAATTCAACAACATATCAAAAAAATAATCCACCATGACAAAGTTGGATTTTTACCAGGTATACAAGGTTGGTTCAATATTAGAAAAACAATGAATGTAATCCACCAGATAAATAAAACAAAAGACAAAAACCACATGGTCTTATCAATTGATGCGGAAAAGGCATTTGACAAAGTCCAACACCCATTCATGATAAAAACTCTCAGCTAAATAGGAATAGAAAGAAAATTCCTCATCATAATAAAGGGCATCTATTTTTATACAAAGCCAACATCATCTTAAATGGAGAAAGCCTGAAAGCATTTCCCCTGAGAACGGGAACCAGACAAGGAAGTCCTTTATCACCACTCTTATTCAACATTTTGCTGGAAGTCCTAGCCAGAGCAATTAGGGTAGATGAAGAAATAAAGGGCATCCGGATCGGTAAGGAAGAAGTAAAATTATCTCTATTTGCAGCTAACATGATCTTATACACAGAAAACCCAAAGGAATCCTCAAAAAAACTACTGAAAAGAATAGAAGAGTTCAGCAGAGTTTCAGGTTACAAGATAAACATACAAAAGCCAGTTGGATTCCACTACATCAACAAAAAGAACACTGAAGAGGAAATCACCAAATCAATACCATTCACAGTAGCCCCCAAGAAGATAAAATACTTAGGAATAAATCTTACCAAAGATGTAAAAGACTTATACAAAGAAAACTACAAGGTACTACTGCAAGAAACTAAAAGGGACCTAAACTAAGTGGAAAAACATACCTTGCTCATGGATAGGGAGACTTAAAATTATAAAAATGTCTATTCTACCAAAAGCTATCTATACATACAATGCATTTCCGATACAAATTCCAACTACATTTTTTAATGTGATGGAGAAACAAATCACCAACTTCATATGGAAGGGAAAGAAGCCCTAGATAAGTAAAGCTTTACTGAAAAAGAAGAAGAAAGTGGGAGGCCTCACTCTACCTGATGTTAGAACATATTATACAGCCACAGTAGTCAAAACAGCCTGGTGCTGGTACAACAGACGCATAGACCAATGGAACAGAATTGAGAACCCAGATATAAATCCACCCACATATGAACAGCTGATATTTGACAAAGGCCCAGTGTCAGTTAATTGGGGAAAAGATAGTGTTTTTAACAAATAGTGCTGGCATACCTGGATATCCACCTGCAAAAAAATGGAACAAGACCTGTACCTCACTCCATGCACAAAAACTAACTCCAAATGGATCAAAGATCTAAACATAAAGTCTAAAACAATAAAGATCATGGAAGAAAAAATAGGGACAACATTTGGAGCCCTAATAAAAGACATAAACAGAATAAAAAACATTACAAAAAATGATTAAAGAAACCATATAACTGGGAGCTTCTAAATATCAAACACCTATCTGTTTGGTGTTATGCTTATCAAAAAAAAAAAAAAAAAACTAAAGACTTCACCAAAAGAGTAAAAGACCACTTACAGACTGGGAAATAATTTTCACCTACAACATCTCCGACCAGTGCCTGATCTCTAAAATCTACATGATACTGCAAAAACTCAACTGCAAAAAGACAACCCAATTAAAAAATGTGCAAAAGATATGAATAGACACTTCACTTAAGAAGACATTCAGGTAGCTAAGAGATATATGAGGAAATGTTCATGATCATTAGCCATCAGAGAAATGCAGATCAAAACTACAATGAGATTTCATCTCACTCCAACAAGGCTGGCATTAATCCAAAAAACACAAAATAGTAAATGTTGGAGAGGCTGTGGAGAGATTAGAACACTTCTACACTGCTGGTGGGAATGTAAAATGATACAACCAGTTTGGAAATTGATTTGGCGCTTCCTTAAAAAGCTAGAAATAGAAGTACCATACGACCCAGCAATCCCACTCCTTGGAATATATCCTAGAGAAATTAGAACCTTTACAAGAACAGATATATGCACACCCATGCTTATTGCAGCACTGTTTACAACAGCAAAAAATGGAAGCAACCAAGGTGCCCATCAACAGATGAATGGATAATTAAATTATGATATATTCACACAATGGAATACTACACATCGATTAAGAACAGTGAGGAATCTGTGAAACATTTCATAACATGGAGGAACCTGGCAGACATTATTCTGAGTGAATTTAGTCCGTTGCAAAAGGTGAAATATTGTATAAGACCACTATTATAAGATCTTGAGAAATAGTTGAAAATGAGAAGAACACATTCTATTGTGGTTACGAGAGGGGGAAGGGAGGGAGGGTGGGAGAGGGTTATTTACTGATTAGATAGTAGATAAGACCTATTTTAGTTGAAGGGAAGTACAACACTCAATACAGGGAGGTCAACACAACTGGACTAAAGAAAATCAAAGAAGTTTCCTGAATAAACTGAATGCTTCGAAGGTCAGCAAAGCAGGAGCAGAGGTTTGGGGACTATGGCTTCAGGGGACATCTAAGTCAATTGGCAAAATAAAATCTATTCAGAAAACATTCTGCATCCCACTTTGAAGAGCGGCGTCTGGGATCTTAGACGCTAGCAAGCGGCCATCTAAGATGCATCAAAGAGTCTCAACCCACCTGGATCAAAGGGGAATGAAGAACACCAAGCTTACAAGGTAATTATGAGCCCAAGAGGCAGAAAAGGGCTACATGAACTAGAGACTACATCATCCTGAGTCCAGAAGAACTAGATGGTGCCTGGCCACAACGGATGACTGCTCTGACAGGGAACAGAACAGAGAACCCCTGAGGGAGCAGGAAAACAGTGGGATGCAGACTCCAAATTCTCATAAAAAGTCTGAGACTAGAAGGACTCCCGTGGTCATGGTCCCCAAACCTTCTGTTGGCCCAGGACAGGAACCATTCCCGAAGCCAACTCTTCAGACATGGATTGGACTGGACAATGGGTTGGAGAGAGACGCTGATGAGGAGTGAGCTATTTGCACCATATGGACCCTTGAGACTATGTTGGCATCTCCTTTCTGGAGGGGAGATGGGATGGTAGAGGGGGTTAGAAACTGGGAAAATGGTCACGAAAGGAGAAACTGGAAGGAGGGAGAGGGCTGTCTCATTGGGGGAGAGTAAATGGGATTATGTAATAAGGTGTATATAAGTTTATATGTGAGACTGACTTGATATGTAACCTTTCCCTTAAAGCACTATAAAAATTATTAAAAAAAAACCTGTTGATCACACCATTAAAAAACTAAAAAAATAAATAAAATGTAATGACAATATTAAATGTTTGGATATGGAGAAAGAGGATCTTTCATACATTCCAGGTGGGAATGTAAAATAGTAGAGCCACTCTATGAAAAAGTTAGCAGTTCCTTTAAAAAATAAATTTATATATATATATATACACACACATAAAAATTTTACATATACATATTTATTTACCATGCAACCCAACAATGACTCTCACGAGTATTTATCCTAAAGAAATAAAAATTTGCATCAACACAAATATCTGTACATTAATGTCCATAGAAGCTTTATTTGTAATAGCCCAAAACTTGGAACAACCAACACGTCCCTCAATAGATGAGTGGTTGAACAACCAGTGGTGCATCCATATCATGGAATAACACTCACACAGGAAAAAAAAGATTTGAATAATGGTACATTCAAAACACTTGAGAGGAGGTGGAGACAAGGTGGTGGAATAGACAGGCGCTTCCGTTGAGACCTCTTTACAATGAAGACCAGAAAAAACAAGTGAAAAGAGCATATTTGTAACAAGTTCGGAGCCCAGAGCATCAAAGGTAAGCTTAGACAATGAACTGAGGGGCAGGGGGAACAACAGGACGTTCAGAATTAGATAAATCAACAGAAAGTCAGAGGAGCAGAATCGAGCAAGTAGAAGCTAGAATTTCTGAACTCGAAGATAAATCACTTGGCACTAATATATTTGAAGAAAAATCAGATAAAAGAAATTAAAAAAATGAAGAAACCTTAAGAATCATGTGGGACTCTATCAAGAGAAATAACTTACGAGTGGTTGGAGTACTAGAACAGGGAGGGATAACAGAAAATATAGAGAAAATTGTTGAGCTTTGTTGGCAGAAAACTTCCCTGATATTGTGAAAGATGAGAAGATATCTATCCAAGATGCTCATTGAACTCCACATAAGGTAGATGTTAAAAGAAAGTCACCAAGACATATTAAAATCAAGCTTGCCAAAACGAAAGATAAAGAGACAATTATAAGAGCAGCGAGGGAGAAAAGAAAAGTCACCTACAAAGGAAAGCCAATAAGAATAAGCTTAGACTACCCCTCAGAAACCATGCAGGCAAGGAGGCAATGGGATGACATATTCAAAAAATCGAGGAAAAAGAAGAGCCTGCCAAGAATCTTATATCCTTCAAAACTGTCTCTTAAATATGAAGGTGAAATTAAGAAATTTCTAGATAAACACAAGTTGAGGGAATTCATAAAAAACAAGCCAAAACTACAAGTAATACAAAAGGAGTTCTTTGGTTAGAAAATCAATAATATCAGGTATCAACCCAAGACTAGAACACTGGGCAGAACAACCAGAAGTCAACCCAGACAGGGAAATCCAAAAAAACAAAGCGAGATTAAAAAAAAAAAAACTATCCCAACACAAGGTAACAGCGATGTTATTATATAAAAGAAGAGACCATTAAAATAATAAACAGGGACTAAGAAAGGTAATCATACACCTTCCATATGAAGAGGAAGATATGGCGATACAATGAAATAAAACTTAGTTTTAAATTTAGAAAAATAGGGGTAAATAATAAGGTAACCACAAAGGAAACAAACTATCCTACTCACCAAAATAAAATACAAGGGAAAAATACAGACCCATCAGAAACAAAACCAACAACAACAAATATGAGGAAAGGACAATATATAAAGAAAATCTACGCAGCACATAAAATCAAGAGGAAAAAAGAAACTGTCAACACAAAAAAAATACATCAAAATAATAGCATTAAATTCATACCTATCCATAATTACCCTGAATGTAAATGGATTAAATGCAACAATAAAGAGACAGAGATTGGCAGAATGGATTGAAAAACAAGATCCATCTTCTATATGCTGCCTACGAGAGACACACCTTAGAATTAGAGACACAGACAAACTAAAACTCAAAGGATGGGAAAAAATATATCAAGCAAACAACAATCAATAAAAAGAGCAGGAGTGGCAATATTAATTTCTGACAAAATAGACTTTAAAGTTAAATCCATCAGAAACGATAAGGAAGAACACTATATAATGATTAAAGGGACAATATACCAAGAAGATATAAGTATATTAAATATTTATATACCCAATGACAGGGTGGCAAGATACGTAAAACAAACTCTATCAGCATTGAAAAGTGAGATAGACAGCTCCACAATAATAGGAGACTTCAACACACCATTTTCGCTGAAGCACAGGACATCCAGAAAGAAGCTCAATAAAGACATGGAAGATCTAAATGCCACAAACAACTTGACCTCGTAGGCATATACAGAGCACTCCACCCAACAACAACCAAGTACACTTTCTTTTCTAGTGCACATGGAACATTCTCTAGAAGAGAGCACATATTAGGTCATAAAGCAAGACTTAGCAGAATCCAAAACATTGAAATATTACAAAGTATCTTCTCTGACCATAAGGCCATAAAAGTGGAAATCAATAACAGGAAAAGCAGGGAAAAGAAATCGAACACTTGGAAACTGAACAATACCCTGCTCAAAAAAGACTGGATTATAGAAGATATTAAGTATGGAATAACGAAATTCAGAGAATCCAATGAAAATGAAAACACTTCCTATCAGAACCTTTGGGACACAGCAAAAGTGGTGCTCAGAGGCCAATTTATATCAATAAATGCACACATCCAAAAAGAAGAAAGGGCCAAAATCAAAGAATTATCCCTACAACTTGAACAAATAGAAAGAGAACAACAACAACAAAAACCCACAGGCACCAGAAGAAAACAAATAATAAAAATTCGAGCTGAACTAAGTGAAATAGACAACAGAAAAACAATTGAAAGAACTAACAAGACCAAAAGCTGGTTTTTTGAAAAAATCAACAAAATTGATAAACCACTGGCCAAACTGACAAAAGAAAAACAGGAGAGGAAGCAAATAACCTGAATAAGAAATGAGATGGGTGATACTACAACAGACCCAACTGAAATTAAAAGAATCATATCAGATTACTATGAAAAACTGTACTCAAATTTGAAAACCTGGAAGAAATGGATGAATTCCTAGGAACACGCTATCTACCTAAACTAACACAAAGAGGGGCAGAACAACTAACTAGACCCATAAAAAAAGAAGAGATTGAAAAGGTAATCAAAAAACTCCCAACAAAAAAAAAAGCCCTGGTCCAGACGGCTTCACTGCAGAGTTCCACCAAACTTTCAAAGAAGAGTTAACACCACTACTACTAAAGGTATTTCAGAGGATAGAAAAGGATGGAATACTAATAAACTGATTCTCGGAAGCCACCATATCCCTGATACCAAAACCAGGTAAAGACACCACAAGAAAAGAAAATTATAGACCTATATCCCTCGTCTGGGTCATCCCTCATGAATGTGGATGCAAAAATCCTCAACAAAATTCTATCAATAGAATTCAGCAACATATCAAAAAAAAATTTCACCATGACCAAGTGGGATTCATACCAGGTATGCAGGGGTGGTTCAACATTAGAAAAACAATTAATGAATCCACCACATAAATAAAACAAAAGACAAGAATCACATGATTTTATCAATTGATGCAGAAAAGGCATTTGACAAAGTTCAACATCATTCATGATAAAAACTCTCAGCAAAATAGGAATAGAAGGAAAATTCCTCAGCATAATAAAGCACATTTACACAAAGCCAACAGCCAACATCATCCTAAATGGAGAGAGCCTGAAAGCATTCCCCTTGAGAACGGGAACCAGACAAGGGTGCCCTTTATCACCACTGTTAATCAACATTGTGCTGGAGGTCCTAGCCAGAGCCATTAGGCTACATAAAGAAATAAAGGGCATCCGGATTGGCAAGGAAAAAGTAAAATTATCTCTATTTACAGATGACATGATCTTATACACAGAAAACCCTAAGGAATCCTCCAGAAAACTACTAAAACTAATAGAGGAGTTCAGCAGAGTATCGGGATACAAGATAAACATACAAAAATCAGTTGGATTCCTCTACACCAACAAAAAGAACATCGAAGAGGAAATCACCAAATCAATGCCATTTACAGTAGCCCCCAAGAAGATAAAATACTTAGGAATAAATCTTACCAGAGATGTAAAAGGCGTATACAAAGAAAACTACAGTACACTTCCGTAAGAAACCAAGAGAGACTTACATAAGTGGAAGAACATGTCTTGCTCGTGGATAGGAAGACTTAAAATTATAAAAATGTCTATTCTACCAAAAGTGATCTATATATACATTTATTGCAATTCTGATCCAAATCCCAAAGACATTCTTTAATGAGATGGAGGAACAAATCACAAATTTCGCATGGAAGGGAAAGAGGCCCTGGATAAATGAGGCATTACTGAAAAAGAAGAACAAAGTGGAAGGCCTTACTTTACCTGATTTTAGAGCCTATTATACCACTACAGTAGTCAAAACAGCCTGGTACTGGGACAACAACAGATACATGGACCAATGGAACAGAATTGAGAATCCAGACATAAATCCATCCACATATGAGTAATTGATATTTGACAAAGGCCCCAAAACAGTTACATGGGGAAAAGACAGTCTTTTTAACAAATGGTGCTGGCATAACTGGATATCCATCAGCAAAAAAATGAAACAAGACCCATATCTCACTCCATGCACAAACACTAACTCAAAATGGATCAAAGACCTAAATATAAACTCTAAAACAATAAAGGTCATGGAAGAAAAAATACGGACAATGTTAGGAGCCTTAATACACAGCATAAACAGTATACAAAACATTATAAAGAATGTAGAAGAAAAACTAGATAACTGGGAGCTCCTAAAAATCAAACACCTATGCTCATCCAAAGACTTCACCAAAAGAGTAAAAAGACTACCTACAGACTGGGAAAAAGTTTTAACTCTGACATTTCTGATCAGTGCCTGATCTCTAAAATCTACATGATACTGCAAAAACTCAACTGCAAAAAGACAAATAACCCAATTAAAAAATGGGTAAAAGATATGAATAGACATTTCACTAAAGAAGACATTCTGGTAGGTAACAGACATATGAGGAAATGCTCACGATCATTAGCCATTAGAGAAATGCAGATCAAAACTACAACGAGATTTCGTCTCTCTCCAACAAGGTTGACATTAATCCAAAAGACACAAAATAATAAATGTTGGAGAGGCTGTGGAGAGATTGGAACACTTCTACACTGCTGGTGGGAATGTCAAATGGTACAACCACTTTGGAAATCGATTTGGTGCTTCCTTAAAAAGTTAGAACTAGAACTACCATACGATCAGCAATCCCACTTCTCGGAATATATCCTAGAGAAATAAGAGCCTTTACATGAACAGATATATGCACACCCATGTTTATTGCAGCACTGTTTACAATAGCAAAAAGATGGAAGCAACCAAGGTGTCCACCAAATGATGAATGGATAAATAAATTAAGGTATATTCACACAAAGGAATACTACGCATCGATAAAGAACAGTGAGGAATCTGTGAAACATTTCATAACATGGAGGAACCTGGAAGGCATTATGCTGAGTGAAATTAGTCAGCTGCAAAAGGACAAATACTGTGTAAGACCACTATTATAAGAACTTGAGAAATAGTTTAAACTAAGAAGAAAACATTCTTCTGCGGTTACGAGAAGGGGGAGGGATGGAGGGTTGGAGAGGGGCATTCACTAACTAGATAGTAGATAAGAACTATTTTAGGTGAAGGGAAAGACAGCACACAATACAGGGGAGGTCAGCACAATTGGACTAAACCAAAAGCAAAGAAGTTTCCTGAATAAACTGAATGCTTCAAATGCCACTGTAGCAGGGGTAGTGGTCTGGGGACCATGGTTTCAGGGGACATCTAAGTCAATTGGCATAATAAAATCTGTTAATAAAACATTCTGCATCCCACTTTGCAGAGTGGCGTCTGGGGTCTTAAACACTAGCAAGCAGCCATCTAAGATGCATCAGTTGGTCTCAACCCACCTGGATCAAAGGAGAATGAAGAACACCAAGGACACAAGGCGATTACGAGCCCAAGAGACAGAAAGGGCCACTTGAACCAGAGACAACATCGTTCTGAGACCAGAACTAGATGATGCATGGCTACAACCAATGACTGCCCTGACAGGGAACACAACAGAGAACACCTGAGGGAGCAGGAGAGCAGTGGGATGCAGACCCCAAATTCTCATAAGACCAGACTTAATGGGCTGACTGAGACTAGAAAGACCCTGGTGGTCATGGCCCCTAGACCTTCTGTTGGCCCAGGACAGGAATCATTCCCGAAGCCAACTCTTCAGACATGGATTAGACTGGACAGTGGGTTGGAGAGGGATGCTGGTGAGGAGTGACCTTCTTGGATCCGGTGGACACTTGAGACTATGTTGGCATCTCCTGCCTGGAGGGGAGATGAGAGGATGGAGGGGGTTAGAAGCTGGGGAAATGGACACGAAAAGACAGAGTGGAGGGAGAGAGCGGGCTGTCTCATTAGGGGGAGAGTAATGGAGTGTGTAGCAAGGTGTATATGGGTTTTTGTGTGAGAGACTGACTTGATTTGTAAACTTTCACTTAAAGCACAATAAAAATTATTAAAAAAAACTTGAATGACACTCAAGAGCTGTGTGAATCTACATCTGTTATAAAATTGCACAGGCCTATACGCACACTGCATGTGAAAGCTGGACAATAGATAAGGAAGACCAAAGAAGAATTGACATCTTTTAATTGTGGTGTTGGTGAAGAACATCGAATATACCCCGGACTGCCAAAAGAACAAACAAATCTGTCTTAGAAGAAGTACAACCAGAATGCTCCTTAGAGGCAAGGGTGGCAAGACTGCATCTGACATACTTTGGACATGTTGTCAGGAGGGATCAGTGCCTGGAGAAGGACATCATGCTTGGCAGAGTACAGGGTCAGCGGAAAAGTGGAAGACCCTCAACGAGGCGGATTGACACAGTGGCTGCAACAATGAGCTCAAGCATAATAACGATTGTAAGGATGGCGCAGGACCAGGCAGTGTTTCTTTCTGTTGTGCATAGGGTGGCTATGAGTCGGAGCCTACTCGAGGGCACCTATCAACAACAACATACACATATATTTTAAGAATGTCAATATCCTGGATTTGATATTGTACTATAGTTATGTAAATTTTAACCACTGGGGTAAATAAGAGAAAGGTACACAGAACTTCCATGCGCTAATGTTATTGATTGAATTTCGTCCCCCAAAGAATGTATGTATCAACTTGCTTAGGCCACGATTCCCAGTACTGTATGGTTGTCCTTCATTTTGTGATTGTAATTTTATGTTGAGAGGATTAGAATGGGATTGTAACACCAACCTCACTCAGGTCGCCTCCCCGATCCAAGGTAAAGGGAGTTTCCCTGGTGTGTGGCCTGCACCACCTTTTATCACTCAAGGGATAAAAGGAAAGGGAAGCAAGCAGAGAGTTGGGGACCTCATACCACCAAGAAAGCAGCATCAGGAGCAGAGCACGTTCTTTGGACATGGGGTCCCTGCGCATGAGAAGCTCCTTGACCAGGAAAAGATTGAGGGCAAAGACATTCCTCCAAAGCTGACAGAGAGAGAAAGTCTTTCCCTGTAGCCAACGCCCTGAATTTGGACTTGTTACCTACTAGACTGTGAGAAAATAAATTTCTCTTTGTTAAAGCCATCTATTTGTGGTATTTCTGTTATGGCAACCCTAGATGACTAAGACTATTTCTCAAATTCCAGTGAAATTACAATTATTTGTTAAAAGTTTTTAAAAAATGAACAAAAGTCTCAAACAAGCACTTGACCAAAGGGGATAGGGTAAGACATACAGAAGAAAAATAGGTATATAAAAATATGTCCAATTTCATTAGATAGTAAGAAATGCAAAATAATGATGAGGCCCTTCTACATGTATATGAGAATTGCTAAAATTAAAAAAAAAGACAATATCAAATGCTGAAAAGAATGTAGAGGTACTGAAACTCTCACATATTGTTGGTGGGTGTTCAAAATGATACATCTGCACTTGTAAATGGCTTAGCAGTTTCTTAAGAAGTTATGTATACACTGACTACATGGCCCAGCAACCCCACTCCTGGGTATTTAAGTTTACGTCAGAAAAATTAAAACTTACTTTCAAAAAATAAAATATAGTTGTGCATAGCACTATATTTATTCTCACACAATCCTGGAAATAACCAAACACCTTCAAAGGATGCATAAATAAACTGTGACATATGCATGCAATAGAATAGAACTTAGAAAGGAACAATGTAATGATGCATACAATAACATAGAGGACTCTCAAACCATTATGGTGATGAAAGAAGCCACTGTCAGAGAGTTAAATACTGTATGGTTTTATTTGTATGGCAACCTTAAAGAGACAAACCTATAACTATGACCAAAAAATAAACAAATAAATAAAAATCAGTGGTTCCCAAGGGTTAGTGCTGGGGTCAGGATGTGACTAGAAATCTACAACATGGCAGATTTTTGGGGGGGGTGATATAACCATTCTGTATCCTGACTGTGCTGATAAAAAAAAAAAACAAAAATCCTGACTGTGCTGATAAAAAAAAAAAAGATAGTTACATAAATTTATACATGTGTAAAATTTTCTATAACTGCACACCAAATAAATGATCATGTCAATTTTGCTCCATGATAATTTCAAAATAAATAAAATAATCAACTGAATACATATGAGTAGTTCTATTTCTGGATTCCTGTTTTGTTGATGTATAAATCCCTTGTTTTGCCAATATCACACTCTTACGTACTGTATTTTTTTACAATAAATCTACAGTATAGTTTCTCTAAATATGTAATAAAAATAGTCTAATTTTGTTCTTTTATATATTTGCTGTATTTCATTATACATTTTCTTTTATTAATTTTTTATTGTGCTTTGGATGAAGGTATACAGAGCAAATTAGTTTCTCATTAAGCAATTAATACACGTGTTGTTTTGTGACATCTCTTGCCAACCATACAACATGTCAACACTCCCCCCTTCTCTACCTTGGTTTTCCCATTTCCTTTTGTCCAGGTTTCCTGTCCCCTTCTGCCTGCTCGTCGTTGACCCTGGGCTGGTGTGCCCATTTAGTCTCATATGCATGGTTGAGCTAAGTGTAATATTTTCTGTTTTAATGGCCTGTCAAATCTGACCTCAGGAGTGACTTCAGCACTGTGTTAAAAGGGTGTCCAGGGACCATTCTCTTGGGGTTTCTCCAGTCTCTGTGAGATCAGTAAGTCTGATCTTCTTTTGTGAGTTTGAATTTTGCTCTACATTTTTTTCCAGTTCTGTCTAGGACCCTCTACTGTGGTCTCTTTCAGAGCAGTTGGTGGTGCTAGCCGGGCACCGTCTAGTTGTGCTGGTCTCAGCCTGGTAGAGGCTGTGATAGTTGTGTTCCATTAGTCCTTTGGAGTAATGTTTCCCTTGTGTCTTTGGTTTTCTTCATTCTCCCTTGCTCCAGACACAGTGGGATCAATGGAGTATGCTAGATGGCCTCTCACAAGCTTTTAAGACCCCAGATACTACCCACCAAAGTAGGATGTAGAACATTTTCTTTATAAACTAGGTTATGCCAATTTTGCTGGATGTCCCCCGAGACCATGGTCCCCAGCCCTCAGCCCAGTAATTTGGTCCCTCAGGGAGTTTGAATGTGTCTATAAAGCTTCCATAACCTTGCTTTGGACAAGTTCTACTGGCTTCCCCAGTAATGTGTACTGTCTTATCCTTCAGTAAAGTCACCACTTACCTATTGTCTAAAAAAAAATAGTGTTTTTCCTTCCCCAACCCTTCCTCCCTCATAACCATCAAAGATTGTTTCTTTTTGTGTGTGAACCTTGTCAGGAGTTTTTACAATAGTGGTTTCATCAGCATTTGTCCCTTTGTGATTGACTTATTTCACTCAGCACAATGCCCTCAAGATTCATCCATGTTGTGATATGTTCCACAGATTCATCATTGTTCTTTATCGTTGCATAGAATTCCATCGTGTGTATGTACCATAGTTTGTTTATCCATTCATCTGTTGATGGACACTTAGGTTGTTTCCATCTTTTTTGTAGTGTGAAAAATGCTTCAATGAAGATGGGTGTGCATATGTCTATTTGTGTGATGGCTCTTATTTCCCTAGGATATATATCTAGGAGTGGGATTGCTGGATGTTACGGTTTTCTTTCTAGTTTTTTAAGGAAGCACCATATTATTTTACAAAAAGGCTGTAACATTTTGCCCTCCTACCAGCAGAGCATAAGAGTTTCAATCTCCATTTGTTATTTTCTGATTTTTTTTTTTGATTCGGGCCAGTAATGTTGGGATGAGATGGTTTATCATCATAGATTCGATTTGCATTTCTCTAATGGCTAGTAATCGCAAGCATTTCCTCATTTGACTGTTAGTTGCCTGAATGTTTTCTTTGGTGAAGTGTCTGTTCATATCCTTTGCCCGTTTTTTAATTGGATTATTTGTCTTTTTGCTGTAGAGGTGTTGGATTTTCCCATAGATTTTAGAGATTAGACCTTTGTTGGATTTGTTATAACCAATTTTTTTTTTTCCTAGTCTGTACGTTCTCTTTTTAATCTTTTGGTGAAGTGCTTAGTCTGTAGGTTCTCTTTTTAATCTTTTGGTGAAGTGTTTTGATGAGCATAAGGATTTAAGTTCTAGAAAATCCCAGTTATGTAGCTTATCTTCTGGTGTTTGTGTATTGTTAATTATGGCTTGTATCCTATTTATGCCATGTATTAGGGCCTCTAGTGTTGACCCTATTTTTTCATCTGTGATGTTTATAGTTCTGTATTTAGGTCTTTAATCTGCTTTGGATTAGTTTTTGTGGATGGTTTAAGGTATGGGTCCTGTTTTCTTTTTTTAACAGAGATCCAGTTTTGCCAGCACCATTTATTAAAAAGACTGCCTTTTCCCCATTTAATGGGGATGAATGGTGGATGGATTTACATCTGGGTTCTCGATTCTGTTCCATTGGTCAATGTGTCTGTCACCGTATCAGTACCAGACTGCTTCAACTACTGTAGATATAGAGTAGGTTCTGAGGTCTGGCAGTGTGAGGCCTCCTACTTTCTTCTTCAATAGTGCTTTACTTATCCAGGGCCTCTTTCCTTTCCATATAAAGTTAGTGATTAGTTTTTCCATCTTGTTATAAAGAATGCTGTTTCTATTTGGTTCCGGATTGCATTGTATTTGTAGATTGCTTTAGGCAGAATTGACATTTTCACAATGTTGAGTCTACGTATCCATGAGCATGGTGTGTTTTCCATCCATGTAGGTCTGTTTTGATTTCTTCCAGTAGATATTTTGTAGTTTTATTTGAATAGTTCTCTTTCATCCCTGGTTAGATTTATTCCTAAGTATTTTATTTTTTTTAGGGGCTATTATGAATGGTATTGCTTTCCTGATTTCCCTTTTGTAGCTCTTTTTATTGGTGTATAGGAATCCAACTGATATTTGTATGTTTATTTTGTATCTTGCTACTCCAGATAGTCTTCTTTATTTCTTTTACTTGCCTATTGTTTTAGCTAGGATTTCCAGCACAAAGTTAAATAAGAGTAGTGATAAAGGGCATCTTTGCCTTTTGCCTGTTCTCAAGGGGGACTGTTTTCAGTCTCTCTCCATTCAGGATGATGTTGGCTCTTGGTTTTGTATAGATGTCTTTTGTTATGTTGAGGCATTTCCCTTCCATTCTTGTTGTATTGAGAGTTTTTATCAGGAATGGGTGTTGGATTTTATCAAACGCTTTTTCTGCATCAGTTGAGATGATTATGTCATTATTTTCTTTTGCTTTATTTTTGTGGTGATTATGATGATTGATTTTCTAATGTGGAACCTTTCTTATAACTGGTATGAATCTCACTTTTGATCAGTGTTTTTTTTTACATATAATTCTGAGATCAGGGTAAAGCTGGCTTCATTAAATGAATTTGGAAGTATCCCTTATTTTTCTATGTTCTGAAATACTTTGAGTATTGCTAGTGTGAGAATTTCTCTGAATGTTTGGTAGAATTCACCAGTGAAGTTATCTGGGCCAGGACTTTTTTTTTTTTAACTACATCTTCAGTCTCTTCTCTTGTGACCGATGGGATCAGATTTTTAACCTCGGTTTGTGTTAGTTTTGATAGGTAGTGTGTTCCTAGAAATTTGTCCATTTCTTCTATGTTTTCAAGTTTGTTGCATTAATCGTCAAAATGAGCATTTCAAGATCTATCCTCAAGTACAACGTTGTCAGTAATATGGTAGTATCCATTTGCTTACAAGGAAGACAAGTCAATACAACTATTATTCAAATTTATGCACCAACCTCTAAGGCCAAGGAAGAAATTGAAGTTTTTTTTTTCTTTTACCAACTTTTGAGGTTTGAAATCAAGACTCGTTGAGAATTACTAAGGATGAGAATGCAAACGTTGGAAACAAAGAACGATTGGTAGGTAGAAAATATGGCTTTGGTGATAGAAACGACACTGGAGATCACCTGGTAGAATTTTTAAAGACAAAGAACTTCTTCATTGAAAATACCTTTTTTCAATAACATAAACGGTGACTGTACATGTGGACCTCAGCACATGGAATGCACAAGAATCAAAATGACTGCATCCTTTGGAAGAGTCAGAGCAAGGCCAGGGGACAACTGTGGAACAGATCATCAATTGCTCATATGCAAGTTCAAGTTGCAACTGAAGAAAGTTAGAACAAGTCCGTGAGACCCAAAGAACAACCTTGAGTATATCCCACCTGCAATTAGAGACCATCTCAAGAATAGATTTGACACACTGAACATGAATGAATGAACCCCAGATGATTGTGGGAAGACATCAAGGAAAGAAAGAAAAGAACAAAGTGGATGTCAAAAGAGACTATGAAAGTTGCTACTTAACATAGCATACCTAAAGGGAAAGGAAGAAATGGTAAAGTAAAAGAACTGAACAGAAGATTTCAAAGGGCTGCTCGAGAAGATAAACTCTTATAATGAAATATGCATAGACCTGGAGATAGAAAACCAAAAGGGACGAGTACAGTCAGCATTTCCCAAGCTGAAACAGCTGAAGAAAAACTTCAAGACTCAAGTTGCAATATTGAAGAATTCTACAGGGAAAATATTAAATGATGTAGGAGGTGTCAAAAGAAGATGGAAGGAATACACATAGTAATGTTAACAAAAAAATTGGTCAACATCCAACCATTTCAGAGGGTAGTCTATGATCAAGAACTGACGGTACCAAAAGAAGAAGTTCAAGCTGCACTAAACGTATTGGCAAAAAACAAGGCTCTATGCATTAATGGAATACCAATTGAGATGTTTCAACAAACAGATGCAGCACTGGAAGTGCTCACTCATCTATGCCAAGAAATTTGGAAGACTGCCACCTGGCCAACTGACAGGAAGAGATCCATATTTGTACCCATTCCAAAGAAAGGAGATCCAACAGATGCAGAAATTATTGACTAATATCATTAATATCACACACAAATAAAATTTTGCTGAAGATCATTCAAATGCAGTTACACTAGTACATTGACAAGGATCTGCCAGAAATATAACCCTGATTTAGAAAAGGACCTAGAACCATGGATATCATTGCTGATGTCAGACAGATCCTGGCTGAAAGCAGAGAATACCAGAAAATGTTTACCCATGTTTATTTGATTATACAAAAGCATTTGACTACGTGGATCATAACAAATTGTGGGTAACATTTCAAAGAATGGAAATTCCAGAACACTTAATTGTGCTCATGAGGAACCTGTATTTAGACCAAGAGGCAGTCGGTCAAACAGAACAAGAGGATACTGGATGTTTTAAAGTCAGTAGGCTGTGCGTCAGAGTTGTACCTTAATTTGAGAAGCTGGGTTATATGAAGAACGGGGCATCAGGATTGGAGGAAGACTCATTAACAACCCGCAATATGCATATGACACGATCTTGCTTGATGAAAGTGAAGAGGACTTGAAGCACTTACTGACGCAGTATGGATTACACCTCAACATAAAGAAAACAGAAATCCTCACAACTGGACCAATAAGCAACATCATGATAAACGGGGATAAGTTTGAAGTTGTCAAGGATTTCATTTCACCTGAATCCGCAATCAACGCCCATGGAAGCACCAGTCAAGAAATCAAAAGAAATCAAATCTGCTGCAAATGGTGTGTTTAGAGTATTCAAAAGCAAAGATGTCACTTTAAGGATTAAGGTGTACCTGACCCAAGCCATGGTATTTTCAATCCCTTCATATGCATGTGAAACCTGGACGATGAATAAAGAAGACAGAAGAATTGGTGCCTTTGAAGTATGGTTTTGGCAAAGAATATTGAATATACCATGGACTGCAAGAACAAACAAATCTGTCTCGGAATAGTTACAGCCAGCATGCTTCTTAGAAGCAAGGGTTGTGAGACTTCAGGTCACTTTGGACAAGTTATCAGGAGGGAAGAGTTCCTGGAGAAAGACATCATGCTTGGTTAAGTAGAGGGTCAGCTAAAAAGAGGAAGACCCTCCATGAGATGGATTGACACAGTGGCTGTAACAATATACTCAAACATAACAATGATTGTGAGGATGGCACAGGACCAGGCAGTGTTTTTTTCTGTTGTGTCTAGGGTCCCCAAGGGCACATAACAACAACTACATAGTTTTTCCTAGTAACCTGTTATGATCCTTTTAATTTCACTTGGTCCGTTGTAATGTCCCCTATTTCATTTCTTATTGGGTTAGTTGCTTCCTCTCCGGTTTTTCTTTTGTTAATTTTGCCAATGGTTTGTCGATTTTGTTGATCCTTTCAAAGAACCAACTTTTGGATTTGTTGATTCTTTCTATTGTTTCTCTGTTCTCTACTTCATTTACTTCTGCTCTGATTTTATTATTCTCTTTCTTCTGGTTGCTGTGCGCTTCTTTTGCTGTTCTATTTTTATTTGTTAGAGTTGTACAGCTAATGTTTTGATTTTTTCCTTCTTTTTTGAAGTGTGCCTCTATTGGTATAAATTGACCTCTGAGCACTGCCTTTGCTGTGTCCCATAGGTTATACCAATGTTGTATTTTAATTCTCATTCGATTCTACGATTTTTTTTTAATTCCGTCTTTGATTTTTTGTATTACCCAGTGGTTTTTAAGGAAGGTGTTACTCAGCTTCCAAGTACTTGATTTTTTTTTCCTTGCTCTTCACGTTATTAATTTCTACTTTTATGGTATTGTGATCAGAGAAAATGTTTTGCATTAACTCAGTGTTTTGGATTTTGTTGAGGATTGCTTTGTGGCTTAAGATGTCCTCTGTTCTGGAGTACATTCCATGTGCATTGGAAAAGAATGTATATTTTGCTGCTGTTGTGTGGAGTGTTTTATATATATCTGTTTGTTGATTGTGGCCTTTAGATCCTTTGTATCTTTGCTGAGTTTCTTTCTAGATGTACTGTCCTTCATCAAGAGTGGTGTGTTGAAGTCTCCTACTATTATTGTGGAAACTTCAATTTCTCTTTTCAGTCCTGTTAGAGTCTTTTTTTTTTTTTTAATGTATTTTAAGGTCTGTCACTGGGTGGATAGGTATTATGGTTATGTCTTCATGGTGGATTGCCCTTTTAATCACATAACGTCCTTCCTTGTCTTTTACGATAGATTTTGTTTTAACGTCTATTTTATCTGAGATTAGTATTTCCACCCATGCTCTTTTTTTGTTCCTGTTCACTTTGTATATTTTTCTCACCCTTTGTTTCTTCTGTTATTGATTTCTACTTTTATGGCTTTATGGTCAGAAAAGATGCTTTGCAATATTTCAACGTTTTGGATTCTGTTAAGGCTTGCTTTGTGGCCTACTACGTGGTCTATCCTGGAGAATGTTGCATGTGCATTGGAAAAGGAAGTATACTCGGCTGCTGTTGGGTGGGATGTTCTGTGTATGTCTATGAGGTCAAGTCGGTTGTTTATGGCATTTAGATCTTCCATGTCTTTACTGAGCTTCTTTCTGGATGTTCTGTCCTTCACAAAAAGTGGTGTGTTGAAATCGCCTACTATTACTGTGGAGCTGTCTATCTCTCTTTTCAATACTGTTAGAGTTTGTTTTATGTATTTTGAAGCCCTGTCGTTGGGTGTGTAAATATTTATTATACTTATTTCCTCCTGGTGTATTTACCCTTTAACCATTATATAGTGTCCTTCTTATCCTTTGTGGTAGATTTTTCTTTAAAGTCTCTTTTGTCTTAAATTAATATTGCCATTCCTGCTGTTTTTTGATTGTTGTTGCTTGTTATGTATATTTTTTCTATCCTTTGAGTTTTACTTTGTGTCTTTAAGTCTAAGATGTGTCTCTTGTAGGCAGCACATAAAAAAAAATTGTGGTGGGTCTTTTTATTTTTAATCCATTCTGCCACTCTCTGTCTCTTTCTAGGTGCATTTAGTACATTTACATTCAACATAATTATTGATAGGTATGAGTTTAGTGCTGTCATTTTGATGCCTTTTTGTGTGTGTTGTTGACAGTTTCTTTTTTCCACTTAATTTTCCATGCTGAGTAGTTTTTCTTTATGTATTGTCTTTTCCTCTTTTCCATTGTCATTAATTTTGTATTTGCTGAATCTTTATGTTTTTCTTGGTTTTTTTTTTTTTTTTTGATGTGTAGGATTGTTAGTTTCCTTTGTGGTTACCTTAATATTTACCCATATTTTTCTAAGTTTAAAACAATCTTTTATCTCCTTATATTGCCTTGACTTCCTCTCCATATGAAAGATCTATGACTACATTTTTTAGTCCTTCCTTTTTGTTTTAATGTTGTTGTTTTTTACATAATGATGTCTCTGTTTCCCTGTTCTGAGTGTTTTAGCTTTGATTTATTTTTGTGATTTCCCTATCTGTATTGATATATGGTTGCTCTGGCCTGTGTTCCAGTTTTGGGTCATTATCTGACGTTATTAACTTTCTAACGGGAGGACTTCCTTTAGTATTTCTTGTAATTTGGGTTAGGTTTTTGCAAATACTCTAAACTTCTGATTGTCTGGAAATGTCCTAATTTCACCACCATATTTCAGAGACAGTTTTTCTGGATATATAATTCTTGGCAGGCAATTTCTTTTTCCTTCAAGGCTTTATATATGCCATCGCATTGCTGTCTTGCTTGCATGATTTCTGCTGAGCAGTCTGAGCTCAGTCTTTTTGACTCTTCTTTGTAGGTGACTTTTCATTTATCCCTAGCCACTCTTAAAATTCTCTCTTTAGCTTTGGTTTTGGCAAGTCTGATTATAATACATCTTGGTGACTTTCTTTTGGCATCTACCTTGTGTGGGGTTTGATGAGCATCTTGCATAGATATCTTCTCATCTTTCACAATATCAAGGAAGTGTTTTGCAAAGAAAGCTTCAAAAATTCTCTGCATTTTCTGTTATCCCCTCTTGTTCTGGTACTCCAGTCACTCTTAGGTTATTCCTCTTGATAGAGTTCCACATAATTCTTAGGGTTTCTTCATTTTTTTAATTATTTTATCTGATTTTTTACTCAAATATGTTGGTTCCAAGTGCTTTATCTTCCATCTCCCTAATTGTGACTTCCATTGCCTCAATTCTGCTCTTAAGACTTTCTATTGTATTATCTAATTCTGAAATCTTATTGTTAATCTTCTGAATTTCTGTTTGCTGTCTCTGCATGGATTTTTGCAGCATATTAAACTTGTCATTATGCTCTTGACTGATATGCTTAAGTTCATCTAATTCTTTGTCTGTGTGTGCCTTGGCTTGTTCTGCGTTTTGCCTGACCTCCTTCCTGATCTTTTGAAGAGTTCTGTATATTAATGTTTTGTATTCTACCTCTGGAATTCCAAGAAGCTCTCTTCATCTGGAAGATTTCTTTATTCTTTGTTTTGGGAGCTTGCTGAAGCCATCATGGTCTTTATGTGATTTGATATTGACTGTTCTCCTTGAGCCATCAATAAGTTATTGTATTTATTTATTTAATGTGTGCTTACTGTGCACTAGCTTCTTTTTTATTTTGTTTTGATATGCCCAAATAGACTGCTTAAGTGAGCTACTTTGATTATTGGTGCCTTTGAAGCTCTAACATCCTGTTACCAGGTGGTTAGAGCTATTACTATGTATGTGAACCCAGGCGTCCGTTTACTTTTCTTGCATGGATTCAGCTCAGGTGTCCAGGTAGTGGGTCACCAAGTGTGTGGTGCAGGCTCTCACCTACAGTCCTAGATGAGCAGGGGTGATTGGTGTAGGCACAGGTATCTGGGTGCAGTAGGGGGTCACATGTTGAGTAGGGCAGGGGGCTGACAACCATCCCTGAGTGTCTGTGGGGAAAGCGTGTCCTTGTTCCCTAGAGCATGTAGGTGGGTGTGTTTTGCATCTGGACTATGGGCGCCCACTACTGTTGGCTGTAGGAACTGGGAGGCACCACTTAATCTTAGACCCCTGTGGCTAGTGGCTAGGTGTTGTGGGATGAGCCACCAGTCCTCAGGTCCCTGATGTGGGTTAGTGAGTACCCTGCTTAATAGGCAGAACAGTATCAAATGTCATGACCTTGCCTCTCCACCACGTAGTGGAAACAGTTGAAGTTAGACTTCAGGTATGTACCCTGTTGTACTGTCTTAATGAGGACCTACACTGTTGAAATGGGCATACACAGGTCAATGCAGGGGTGAAAGGCATTCAAAGTCTGTAGACCCCTTATGCCTGAGCCTAGGCAAAGGAGCTGTTTCTGCCCTGAGTTCCCAGTTTAGGGGAGCTGGCAGATTATTTTTTCCCTGTTTGTTAATTTGCTACCTCACCAAGGCTGGGAGAATGGCTCAGGGTGAGTGCAGGGTCCTTCTTCTGGCCCAGGGGATGCAGCCAGCTGGGACCCAATGCAGAGTGGAAAGGGAGCAGGTAAGTTGGTAAGAGGTTTTTCCGAAAGGGGTATTTTTGGATTGCGGTAGGTTAAATGCTGGTACTTATTGTTTGCCGATTGTGGGCCTCTTCTTGCTTGTTCTTGAGGACTCAGCAGACTTTTTGCCATCTGGCCTCCTCTGATATGGAAAACTCATCTTCAATGCCTCTGCTTACCTCACCTCACTCACGTCAGTGATGGAATCAGCGTGTGTGGTGCCCATTCCCGGCAGGTCAGGTCTGGCAACTCCTCACTGCTTCTGAACCATTTCTCCCTCCCCCTGCTGTTCAGTCTGACTCCTCAACTTTGCCTTTGATGTTCAGGGCTCTTAAAAAAAAATCTTGTCATATATAATCAATTCACTTGTTTTGGGGGTTTTTTGTTGTAAGAGGGAAAACAGGAAGCATCTGACTACTCTGCCATCTTAGCCCCACTTCCTCATCCATTGTTTTTTAATATATTTGTGTCTCTGTCTCTAAGGTGTGTCTCTTGTAGACAGCATATTAATGAGTCCTGGTTTTTTTTTTTATTAGTTCTGTCACTGTCTCTTTATGGTTTCATTTAAGTCATTTACATTCAGTGTGATTATTCATGGATATGAGTTGATTGCTGTCATTTTTAGTGCTTTTATTTGTGGTGCTTACATTATTCTTGCTCCTCTAACTCTCCTGTGCTGCATTCCTTTTTTTTGTTGTTCATTAGCTTGTTTCTTTAGTTTTTGTTGATTTTGTGTTTATTGATACTATGTTTTTCTTCTTTATTTTGATGAGTACATTTGTTAGTTTTCTTTGTGGTTACCTTGAAATTTACCCTTAATGTCCTGAGTTTAAACCAGTTTTTTTATTACTTGATATAGCCTTGACTTCCTCTCCATTTGAAAGTTTTATGCATACACCATTTATTCCCTCTTTTATTGTTCTGATGTTGCCATTTACAGATTGATGTCTCTCTGTTTCCCTGTTATAAATCTTTTAGTTTTATTTTGTCCGTCGGAGTTCATTATCTAGGTTGATATCTGGCTTATGCTGTCCTGTGTCCTAGATTCACGTTGTTGTCTGACGCTGCTAGCTCTCTAATGGAAGGTTTTTACATATTCCCTTTCCCTTAATTTCTATTTATCTGGAAACATTCTAATTTCACCACCGTAATTGAGGAAGTTTTGCAAGATATGTTATTATTTGGTGGTATTTTTTTTCAAGGTTTTATATATGTCATCCCATTGCCTCCTTACCTGCATGGTTTCTGCAGAGTAATCAGAGCTTAGTCTTATTGTTTCCCCTTTGTATGTGACTTTCCATTTTTCTAGAGCGTCTCTCAGGATTCTTTCTTCAGCTTTGGTTTTGTAGAGTTTGAATATGATATGTCTTGGTGAACTTTCTTCTGGGCTCTATCCTATATGTGATTCACTGAGCTTCTTGGATGGCCAGCTTTTCATCTTTCATGATATTAGGGAAGTTTTCTGTCACCAAATCTTCAATGATCCTTTCTGTTTTCTGTCTTCTCTGCCTGTTCTGGAACTCCAATCAAATGCAAATTTTTGCTCTTGATTGTATTCCACATTGTTCTCAGATTTTCTTCTTTTTTCTTCATTCTTTTCTCTGATTTTTTCTCAAAGTGGTATCCAAGCATCTGTCTTCAATTTCACTGATCCTCTCTTCCTTCGTTTCAGCTTTGCTCCTAAAACCTTCCATTGCACTGTCCATTTCTGAAATCTTGTTGTTTACCTTTTCAATTTCTAATTGCTATTTTTGTATTATGTCTAGTTATTTATTTATTTTGACATTTTGTTCCTCAATTATTTTTCCTGAATTCTTCCATTGGTTTGTCTGTGTTTTCCCTGATATTGTCTGTATTTTCCATGATTTTGTCTATTTTTTCCTGCCTTTTTCTTCATGTATTTCCGAATCTCTTGGAAAGCCCTGAATATTAGACTTTTGAATTCCTCATTGGGTGGTTCCAGTGCCTTTCCTTCTACTGGAAGGTGATATTTTGTTTTATTTTGGTCTCTTACTGGAGCCATTCTGTCCTTTTTCATGTTTTGAAATTGTTCACTGTCTCTGGAACATTCAAGAATTATTTTCTTCCATTAGCGATTGTGATTTGTTTGTTTAGTCCTGCTTTTTTGTTTTATTTGGTTATGTTTGGGCAGGTCAGCTGGGAGTGTTTGTTGCTTGCTTGTCTGTGGGCATGATACTTCTCAATGCTTTGTCCAGGTGTACAGGGATGGTCATTCAGTGATGGTGCAACAGAGCAGGTCTGGGGGGGAGGGAAGGGGATAGTCATTTGTGGCATGAACTGGGTGGATGGAGCAGAACCAAGGGGCAGTGTGGGTGGGATCTGAGGGTCTGGGTGTCCAGGGGTTTGCGCTAGTGCTGCCCGGGGGCAAGACACTCACTGTGCAGTGCAGATAGGCAGGAGGGAAGGAAGATGATATAATGTGTGGAGCTAAGTGGGTGAGAGAATGAAGAAAAATAAGAGAGAAAATAGAAGCAAAAAAGAAAAAAATGAAGAAAAAAGTAAATAAAATGACAGCACAGTAGGATTTGGCAGGTAGGGCTAGGAAGATCCAGGGAGGACATGTGCTGGTGGATCTCTAGCTGAGCAGTGTGGCTCAGCCTGTTAAGAAGAAGCATCAGTGGAACACGGGGCTAGGTGGGTGGGAGAAAAAAGGAAAGAAGGGAAAGAGAAAGAAAAAAATAAAATAAAAACAACAAAAATAAAATAAATATTGCGCAGTGGGAGACAGCCATTGGGGATGGGGTGAAATTGGTGTGAAAGCAAGCTGGTGTCTCTCTCACTAGGTGGCAAGGTCCAGCCCATCAGGAAGGGGTGGAGGCATTGCGGGGCCTATGTGGGAGGGAGTAGGAAAAGGTAGAGGGGGATATACTGAGAAAAAAATATGGTGCTGAAGGAGCTGTCCTTTGGGGGCAACACAGACCCAGGGAGTCCATGTTTCAGTGGCTCTCTAGCAGAGTTGTGCAGCACGTCCTGTCAAGAAGGGGGGTGACACAGTGGGCTAGGTGGGAGGGAGAAAGGAAGGGAAGAAAGGGAGAGAGATGAAACAAAAACAAAAAAAGAAAAAAATAGGAACAAACAAACAAAAATGGCACTGATGGAGTAGGCCACTGATGGTGATCCAGTCCCAGGGATGACATGTACCAGTGACTATCTGGCTGAGCTGTGCAGCACAGTTTTCTAGAAAGGGCAGGGGCAGTGCACAGGGCTAGGTGGGCAGGAGACAAGAAAGGAAGAGAGAGTGAAAGAAGAAACAAAAAAAGAACAAACTAAAAAAAATTAACACTGAGAGAGCTGACGAGTGAGGGCATTGCAGACCTGGGAGGCTGTGTGACAGCTGTTCTCTAAGCAAGTGGTGTGGTATGGCCCTTCAACAAGGGGCAGGGATGACACATGGGGCTAGATGGGTGGGAAACAGGAAAGGGGTCTGTCCTTTTTATTTTATGGGTCTGTCCACTGTTTGGCTGAAAGGTGGTCTTTGAGAATGGCTTCACTTCCAGGTTAGAAGAGTGTCTTAGGGCCATAGCCTTGAGGGTTCCTCCAGTCTGTCAGACCAATAAGGCTGGTCTTTTATATGAATTTCATTTTTTAAAAAATTTTTATTGCGCTTTTCAGTTAAAATTTACAAATCAAGTCAACTCTCACACAAAAACTTATATACAGCTTGCTTCATATTCCCAAATGCTCTCCCCCTAATGAAACACCCCGTTCCCTCCCTCCACTCTCTCTTTTCATGTCCATTTCTCCAGCTCCTAACCCCCTGTACCCTCTCATCTCCCCTCCTGGGAGGAGATACCAACATAGTCTCAAGTGTCCAACTGATCCAAGAAGCTCACCCCTCACCAGCATCCATCTCCAACCCATTGTGCAGTCCAATCTCTCTCTGAAGAGTTGGCTTTGGGAATGATTCCTGTCCAGGGCCAACAGAAGGCCTGGGGACCATAACCACCGGGGTTCTTCTAGTCTCAGTCAGACCACTAAGTCTGGTCTTTTTACAAGATATTGGGGTCTGCACCCCACTGCTCTCCTTCTCCCTCAGGGGTTCTCTGTTATGTTCCCTGTCAGGGCAGTGATCGGTTGTAGCCAGATACCATCTAGTTCTGTGTCAGGCTAATGTAGTCTCTGATTTATGTAGCCCATTCTGTCTCTTGATCTCATAACTACCTGGTGTCCTTGGTGTTCATTCTCCTTTACTCCAGGTGGGTTGAGACCAAGTGATGCATCTTAGATGGCTGCTTGCTAGCGTTTAAGACCCCAGATCTCCCTCTCTAAGGTGGGATGCTGATTGTTTTCTTAATAGATTATATTATGCCAATTGACTTAGATGTCCCCTGAAACCATGGTCCCCAAACCCCTGCCCCTGCTACGCTGGCCTTCGAAGCGTTCAGTTTATTCAGGAAACTTCTTTGCTTTTGGTTTAGTCCAGCTGTGCTGACCTCCCCTGTATTGTGTGTTGTCTTTCCCTTCAACTAAAATAGTTCTTATCTATTCTCTAATTTTTTTTCTTCACTATCTGATTAGTGAAAAGCCCTCTCCCACTATCCTTCCCTTCCCTTCTCATAACCATCAAAGAATATTTTCTGCTCTGTTTAATATATTTCACGAGTTCTTCTATAGTGGTCTTACATGATATTTGTCCTTTTGCAACTGACTAATTTCACTCAGCATACTGCATTCCAGATTCCTCCATGTTCTGAAATGTTTCACAGATTCATCACTGTTCTTTGTCAATGTGTAGTATTCCATTGTGTGATTATACCATAATTTATTTATCTATTCATCCATTGATGAGCACTTTGGTTGCTTCCATCTTTTTGCTATTGTAAACAGTGCAGCAATGAACATGGGTGTGCATATATCTGTTCCTGTAAAGGCTCTTATTTCTCTAGGATATATTCCAAGGAGTGGGATTGCTAGATCATATGGAGTTCCATTTCTAGCTTTTTAAGGAAGCGCCAAATCAATTTCCAAAGTGGTTGTACCATTTGACATTCCCACCAGCAGTGTAGAAGTGTTCCAAACTCTCCACAGCCTCTCCAACATTTATTATTTTGTGTTTTTTGGATTAATGCCAGCCTTGCTGGAGCAAGATGAAATCTCATTGTAGTTTAGATTTGCATTTCTCTAATGGCTAATGATTGTGACCATTTCCTCATGTATCTGGCAGCTACCTGAATGTCTTCTTTAGTGAAGTGCCTATTCATATCTTTTCCCCATTTTTTAATTGGGTTATTTGTCTTTTTTTAGTTGGGTTTTCCAGTATCATGTAAATTTTAGAGATCAGGCGCTGATCAGAAAGGTCATAGCTCAAAACTTTTTCCCAGTCTGTCGGTAATCTTTTTTTTTTTTTTTAATAACTTTTATTAAGCTTCAAGTGAACGTTTACAAATCCAATCAGTCTGTCACATATAAGTTTACATACATCTCACTCCCTACTCCCACTTGCTCTCCCCCTCTTGAGTCAGCCCTTTCAGTCTCTCCTTTCTTGACAATTTTGCCGGCTTCCCCCTCTCTCTACCCTCCCATCCCCCCTCCAGACAAGAGTCGCCAACACAATCTCAAGTGTCCACCTGATATAATTAGCTCACTCTTCATCAGCGTCTCTCTCCCACCCGCTGACCAGTCCCTTTCATTTCTGATGAGTTGTCTTCGGGGATGGTTCCTGTCCTGTGTCAACTGAAGGTCTGGGGAGCATGGCCGCCGGGATTCCTCCAGTCTTTGGAGTCTTTATCCCACTGATCTCCTGCTCCCTCAGGGGTCCTCTGCTGTGCTCCCTGTCAGGGCAGTCATCGATTGTGGCCGGGCACCAACTAGTTCTTCTGGTCTCAGGATGATGTAGGTCTCTGATTCATGTGGCCCTTTCTGTCTCTTGGGATCTTAGTTGTCCTGTGGCCTTGGTGTTCTTCATTTTCCTTTGCCCCAGGTGGGTTGAGACCAATTGCTGCATCTTAGATGGCCGCTTGTTAGCATTTAAGACCCCAGACGCCACATTTCAAAGTGGGATGCAGAATGATTTCATAATAGAATTATTTTGCCAAATGACTTAGAAGTCCCCGCAAACCATGTTCCCCAGACCCCCGCACTTGCTCCCCTGACCTTTGAGGCATTCATTTTATCCCGGAAACTTCTTTGCTTTTGGTCCAGTCCAATTGAGCTGACCTTCCATGTATTGAGTGTTGTCTTTCCCTTCACCTAAAGCAGTTCTTATCTACTGATTAATCAATAAAAACCCTCTCCCACCCTCCCTCCCTCCCCCCCTCGTAACCACAAAAGTATGTGTTCTTCTCAGGTTTACTATTTCTCAAGATCTTATAATAGTGGTCTTATACAATATTTGTCCTTTTGCCTCTGACTCATTTCGCTCAGTATAATGCCTTCCAGGTTCCTCCATGTTATGAAATGTTTCAGAGATTCGTCACTGTTCTTTATCGATGCGTAGTATTCCATTGTGTGAATATATCACAATTTATTTACCCATTCATCCGTTGATGGACACCTTGGTTGCTTCCAGCTTTTTGCTATTGTAAACAGAGCTGCAATAAACATGGGTGTGCATATATCTGTTTGTATGAAGGCTCTTGTATCTCTAGGGTATATTCCTAGGAGTGGGATTTCTGGGTTGTATGGTAGTTCTATTTCTAACTGTTTAAGATAACGCCAGATAGATTTCCAAAGTGGTTGTACCATTTTACATTCCCACCAGCAGTGTATGAGAGTTCCAATCTCTCCGCAGCCTCTCCAACATTTATTATTTTGTGTTTTTTGGATTAATGCCAGCCTTGCTGGTGTGAGATGGAATCTCATCGTAGTTTTAATTTGCATTTCTCTAATGGCTAATGATCGAGAGCATTTTCTCATGTATCTGTTGGCTGCCTGAATATCTTCTTTAGTGAAATGTGTGTTCATATCCTTTGCCCACTTCTTGATTGGGTTGTTTGTCTTTTTGTGGTTGAGTTTTGACAGAATCATGTAGATTTTAGAGATCAGGCGCTGGTCGGAGATGTCATAGCTGAAAATTCTTTCCCAGTCTGTAGGTGGTCTTTTTACTCTTTTGGAGAAGTCTCTAGATGAGCATAGGTGTTTGATTTTTAGGAGCTCCCAGTTATCGGGTTTCTCTTCATCACTTTTGGTAATGTTTTGTATTCTGTTTATGCCTTGTATTAGGGCTCCTAGGGTTGTCCCAATTTTTTCTTCCATGATCTTTATCGTTTTAGTCTTTATGTTTAGGTCTTTGATCCACTTGGAGTTAGTTTTTGTGCGTGGTGTGAGGTATGGGTCCTGTTTCATTTTTTTGCAAATGGATATCCAGTTATGCCAGCACCATTTGTTATAAAGGCTATCTTTTCCCCAGTTAATTGACACTGGTCCTTTGTCAAATATCAGCTGCTCATACGTGGATGGATCTATGTCTGGGTTCTCAATTCTGTTCCATTGGTCTATGTGTCTGTTGTTGTACCACTACCAGGCTGTTTTGACTACTGTGGCTGTATAATAGGTTCTGAAGTCAGGTAAGGTGAGGCCTCCCACTTTCTTCTTCTTTTTCAGTAGTGCTTTGCTTATCCGGGGCTTCTTTCCCTTCCATATGAAATTGGTGATTTGTTTCTCTATCCCCTTAAAATATGACATTGGAATTTGGATCGGAAGTGTGTTAAATGTATAGATGGCTTTTGGTAGAATAGACATTTTTACTATGTTAAGTCTTCCTATCCATGAGCAGCGTATGTTTCTCCACTTAAGTATGTCCTTTTGAATTTCTTGTAGTAGAGCTTTGTAGTTTTCTTTGTATAGGTCTTTTACATCCTTGGTAAGATTTATTCCTAAGTATCTTATCTTCTTGGGGGCTACTGTGAATGGTATTGATTTGATTATTTCCTCTTCGATGTTCTTTTTGTTGATGTAGAGGAATCCAAGTGATTTTTGTATGTTTATTTTATAACCTGAGACTCTGCCAAACTCTTCTATTAGTTTCAGTAGTTTTCTGGAGGATTCCTTAGGGTTTTCTGTGTATATAATCATGTTATCTGCAAATAGTGATAACTTTACTTCTTCCTTGCCAATCCGGATACCTTTTATTTCTTTGTCTAGCCTAATTGCCCTGGCTAAGACTTCCAACACGATGTTGAATAAGAGCGGTGATAAAGGGCATCCTTGTCTGGTTCCCATTCTCAAGGGAAATGCTTTCAGGTTCTCTCCATTTAGAGTGATATTGGCTGTTGGCTTTGCATAGATGCCCTTTATTATGTTGAGGAATTTTCCTTCAATTCCCATTTTGGTAAGAGTTTTTATCATGAATGGGTGTTGGACTTTGTCAAATGCCTTTTCTGCATCAATTGATAAGATCATGTGGTTTTTGTCTTTTGTTTTATTTATGTGATGGATTACATTAATGGTTTTTCTGATATTAAAGCAGCCTTGCATACCTGGTATAAATCCCACTTGATCATGGTGAATTATTTTTTTGATGTGTTGTTGGATTCTATTGGCTAGAATTTTGTTGAGGATTTTTGCATCAATGTTCATGAGGGATATAGGTCTATAATTTTCTTTTTTTGTAATGTCTTTACCTGGTTTTGGTATCAGGGAGATGGTGGCTTCATAGAATGAGTTGGGTAGTATTCCGTCATTTTCTATGCTTTGGAATACCTTTAGTAGTAGTGGTGTTAACTCTTCTCTGAAAGTTTTGTAGAACTCTGCAGTGAAGCCGTCCGGGCCAGGGCTTTTTTTTTGTTGGGAGTTTTTTGATTACCGTTTCAATCTCTTTTTTTGTTATGGGTCTATTTAGTTGTTCTACTTCTGAATGTGTTAGTTTAGGTTGGTAGTATTTTTCCAGGAATTCATTTCTTCTAGGTTTTCAAATTTGTTAGAGTACAATTTTTCATAATAATCTGAAATGATTCTTTTAATTTCATTTGGTTCTGTTGTGATGTGGTCCTTCTCATTTCTTATTCGGGTTATTTGTTTCCTTTCCTGTATTTCTTTAGTCAGTCTAGCCAATGGTTTATCAATTTTGTTAATTTTTTCAAAGAACCAGCTTTTGGCTTTGTTAATTCTTTCAATTGTTTTTCTGTTCTCTAATTCATTTAGTTCAGCACTAATTTTTATTATTTGTTTTCTTCTGGTGCCTGATGGATTCTTTTGTTGCTCAGTTTCTATTTGTTCAAGTTGTCAAGACAGTTCTCTGCTTTTGGCTCTTTCTTCTTTTTGTATGTGTGCTTTTATTGATATAAATTGGCCTCTGAGCACTGCTTTTGCTGTGTCCCAGAGGTTTTGATAGGAAGTATTTTCATTCTCGTTGCTTTCTATGAATTTCCTTATTCCCTCCTTGATGTCTTCTATAACCCAGTCTTTTTTCAGGAGGGTATTGTTCATTTTCCAAGTATTTGATTTCTTTTCCCTAGTTTTTCTGTTATTGATCTCTAGTTTTATTGCCTTGTGGTCTGAGAAGATGCTTTGTAATATTTCGATGTTTTGGACTCTGCAAAGGTTAGTTTTATGACCTAATATGTGGTCTGTTCTAGAGAATGTTCCATGTGCGCTAGAAAAAAAAGTATATTTTGCAGCAGTTGGGTGGAGAGTTCTGTATAAGTCAATGAGGTCAAGTTGGTTGATTGTTGTAATTAGATCTTCCGTGTCTCTGTTGAGCTTCTTACTGGATGTCCTGTCCTTCTCCGAAAGTGGTGTATTGAAGTCTCCTACTATAATTGTAGAGGTATCTATCTCGCTTTTCAATTCTGTTAAAATTTGATTTATGTATCTTGCAGCCCTGTCATTGGGTGCATAAATATTTAATATGGTTATGTCTTCCCGATCAATTGTCCCTTTTATCATTATATAGTGTCCTTCTTTATCCTTTGTGGTGGATTTAAGTCTAAAGTCTATTTTGTCAGAAATTAATATTGCTACTCCTCTTCTTTTTTGCTTATTGTTTGCTTGATATACTTTTTTCCATCCTTTGAGTTTTAGTTTGTTTGTGTCCCTAAGTCTAAGGTGTGTCTCTTGTAGGCAGCGTATAGATGGATCGTGTTTCTTTATCCAGTCTGTGACTCTCTGTCTCATTATTGGTGCATTTAGTCCATTTACATTCAGGGTAATTATAGATAAATAAGTTTTTAGTGCTGTCATTTTGATGCCTTTTTATGTGTGTTGTTGACAATTTCATTTTTCCACATACTTTTTTGTGCTGAGGCGTTTTTCTTAGTAAATTGTGAGATCCTCATTTTCATAGTGCTTGACTTTATGTTAGTTGAGTCGTTACGTTTTTCTTGGTTTTTATCTTGAGTTATAGAGTTGTTATACCTTTTTGTGGTTACCTTATTATTTACCCCTATTTTTCTAAGTAAAAACCTAACTTGTATTGTTCTATATCGCCTTGTATCACTCTCCATATGGCAGTTCAATGCCTCCTGTATTTATTCCCTTTTTTTGATTATTGTGATCTTTTACCTATTGACTTCCATGATTCCCTGTTATGTGTATTTTTTTTTAATTAATCTTAATTTGTTTGTTTTTGTGATTTCCCTATTTGAGTTGATATCAGGATATTCTGTTTTGTGACCTTGTGTTGTGCTGATATCTGATATTATTGGTTCTCTGACCAAACAATATCCTTTAGTATTTCTTGTAGCTTTGGTTTGGTTTTTGCAAATTCTCTAAACTTGTGTTTGTCTGTAAATATCTTAATTTCGCCTTCATATTTCAGAGAGAGTTTTGCTGGATATATGATCCTTGGCTGGCAGTTTTTCTCCTTCAGTGTTCTGTATATGTCGTCCCATTCCCTTCTTGCCTGCATGGTTTCTGCTGAGTAGTCAGAACATGTTCTTATTGATTCTCCCTTGAAGGGAACCTTTCTTTTCTCCCTGGCTGCTTTTAAAATTTTCTGTTTATCTTTGGTTTTGGTGAGTTTGATGATAATATGTCTTGGTGTTTTTCTTTTTGGATCAATCTTAAATGGGGTTCGATGAGCATCTTGGATAGATATCCTTTCGTCTTTCATGATGTCAGGGAAGTTTTCTGTCAGGAGCTCTTCAACTATTTTCTCTGTGTTTTCTGTCCCCCCTCCCTGTTCTGGGACTCCAATCACCCGCAGGTTATCCTTCTTGATAGAGTCCCACATAATTCTTAGGGTTTCTTCATTTTTTTTAATTCTTTTATCTGATTTTTTTTCAGCTATGTTGGTGTTGATTCCCTGGTCCTCCAGATGTCCCAGTCTGCATTCTAATTGCTCGAGTCTGCTCCTCTGACTTGCTAGTGCGTTGTCTAATTCTGTTATTTTATTGTTAATCTTTTGGATTTCTACATGTTGTCTCTCTATGGATTCTTGCAACTTATTAATTTTTCCAGTATGTTCTTGAATAATCTTTTTGAGTTCTTCAACAGTTTTATCAGTGTGTTCCTTGGCTTTTTCTGCAGTTATCCTAATTTCATTTGTGATATCATTAAGCATTCTGTAAATTAGTTTTTAATATTCTGTATCTGATAATTCCAATATTGTATCTTCATTTGGGAAAGATTTTGATTCTTTTGTTTGGGGGGTTGGAGAAGCTGTCATGGTCTGCTTCTTTAAGTGGTTTGATATGGATTGTTGTCTCCGAGCCATCACTGGGAAACTAGTTTTTCCAGAAAATCCGCTAAAAAAAAAATGCAGTCAGATCCCTATCAGAGTTCTCCCTCTGGCTCAGGCCATTCAGATGTTAATGAAGCCGCCTGGGGAGGGTGGGGGAGGGAACAGAGAGACAGGAGATTAGCACCTCAGAATATAGCCAGAGTTGCTTGTGTTGCTTGGAATGACTATTATATCTGAGATTCCCGCGGGGTGCGTCACCTATGTGTGCTGGGTGTGTGGAGATTGCCCCCGGGGGGTCTGGCCCACTGGAGTCACGGTCAGATCCTCCGCTTCCAGCCCCACGCCCAGCGTCAAGGCTCCCCTACTGGGACGGTGCACTCTCGACTCCAAAATCAGTCGCTGCCTCCCGGGGACTTCTCGTCCCTCCAGCCGCGTGGCCGTGCCGCATCCGAGAGCCAGTTGGGCCTCCTCCCGGGGTTAGTTCAGATGGGTGGAGCAGCTCCCCGTGCTTGTGCCGTGACCGAGTGTCCCGGCTGGGACGCTGTTCTCCCCGCTCTAATACCAGTCGCTGCCACCCGGGGACTTCTCCTACCGGCTGCGTCCCACGCCCGCCCCAGCTGGTCCCCTTCCCAGGGTTAGTTCAGGGGGGTGGACCAACTCTCCGTGTTTATGCCGTACCTGCGTCCAGTCCAAATCCCTGCGGGACGGTTCCCCGGCTCGGACGCTGCTCTTTCTGCTCCAAGACCAGTCACTGCCTCCCGGGGACTTCTCCTACCGGCTGCGTCCCACGCTGCCCGTGGAACCGGCTGGTCCCCCTCCCGGGGTTAGTTCAGAAGGGTGGAGCAGCTCTCTGTGCTTGTGCCGTACCTGACTGGTACGCTGGCTCCAGGCTCTGGAAACAATCGCTGCTTCCCCGTATTAGTTTGTTCTCCGTCTCTAAACCTGTGTTTGTTGTTCAGGGTTCGTAGATTGTTATGTATGTGATCGATTCGCTTGTTTTTCTGTGTCTTTGTTGTAAGAGGGATCCGAGGTAGCGTCTGCCTAGTCTGCCATCTTGGCTCCGCCCTCTGTCGGTAATCTTTTTACTCTTCTGGTGAAGTCTTTGGATGAGCATAGTTGTTTGATTTTTAGGAGCTCCCAATTATCTAGTTTTTCTTCTGCATTGTTAGTACTGTTTTGTATACTATTTATGCCATGTGTGAGGGCTCCTAATGTACTCCCTATTTTTTCTGCCATGATCTTTATCGTCTTAGATTTTATATTTAGGTCTTTGATCCATTTTGAGCTTGTTTTTGTGCATGTAGTGAGGTATGGGTCTTGTTTCCTTTTTTTGCAGGTGGATATCTAGTTATTCCAGCACCATTTGTTAAAAAGACCGTCTTTTCCCCATTTAACTGTTTTGGGGCCTTTGTCAAATATCAACCGCTCATATGTGGATGGATTTATGTCTGGATTCTCAATTCTGTTTCATTGGTCTATGTGTTGTACCAGTACCAGGCTGTTTTGACTACTGCGGGGGTATAATAGGTTCTCAAATCAGGTAGAGTAAGGCCTCCCACTTTGTTCTTTTTTTTCAGTAATCCTTTACTTATCTGGGGCCTCTTTCCCTTTCATATGAAGCTGGTGATTTGTTTCTCCATCTCATTAAAGAATGTTTTTGGAATTTGGATCAGAATTGCATTAAATGTATTGATCGCTTTTGGTAGAATAGACATTTTTATAATGTTAAGTTTCCTATCCATGAACAAGGTATGTTTTTCCACTTATGTAAGTCTCCTTTGGTTTCTTGCAGAAGTGTACTGTAGTTTTCTTTGTATAGGCCTTTTACATGTCTGGTAGGATTTATTCCTAAGTATTTTATTTCCTTGGGGGCTACTGTAAATGGTATTGATTTGGTGAGTTCATCTTCAATATTCTTTTTGTTGTGGAGGAATCCAACTGATTTTTGTATGTTTATCTTGTATCCCAATACTCTGCTGAACTCTTCTATTCGTTTCAGTAGTTTTCTTGAGGATTCTGTAGTGTGTTCTGAGTATATGATCATGTAATCTGCAAATAGATATAATTTTACTCCTTCCTTGCCAACCTGGATTCCCTTTATTTCTTTATCTAGCCTAATTGCTCTGGCTGGGACCTCCAGCACAATGTTGAATAAGAGTGGTGATAAAGGGTATCCTTGCCTGGTTCCTGATCTCAAGGGGAATGCTTTCAGGCTCTCTCCATTTGGGATGATGTTGGCTATTGGCTTTGTATAAATGCCCTTTATCATGTTGAGGAATTTTCCTTTTTTTAAATTTTGCTTAGAGTTTTTATCATGAATGGGCATTGACCTTTGTCAAATACCTTTTCTGCAGCAATTGATAAAATCATGTGATTCTTGTCTTTTGTTTTATTTATATGATGGATTACATTAATTGTTTTTCTAATGTTGAACCATCCCTGCATACCTGGTATGAATCGCACTTGGTTATGATGAATTGTGTTTTTCGATATGTTGTTGAATTCTATTGGCTAGAATTTCATTGAGGATTTTTGCATCTAAGTTCATGAGGGATATCGGTCTGTAATTTTCTCTTTTAGTGGTGTGTTTTCCTGGTTTTGGAATCAGAGATTTGGTGGCTTCATAGAATGAGTTTGGGAATATCCCGTCATTTTGTACGCTCTGAAATACATTCAGTAGTAGTGATGTTAACTCCTCTCTGAAAGTTTTGTAGAACTATGCAGTGAAACCATCCGGGCCAAGGCTTTTGTTGTTGTTGTTGGGTGTTTTTTTAATTGCCTTTTCAATCTCTTTTTTTTTTTTTATGGGTCTGTATTGTTTTTCTACCTCTGTGTTAGTTTAGGTAGGTAGTGTATTTCTAGGAATTCATCCATTTCTTTTAGGTTTTCAAATTTGTTAGACTACAATTTTTCATAGTAATCTGATATGATTATTTAATTTCAGCTGGGTCCGTTACGATATCAGCCATCTCATTTCTTATTCTAATTCAGTGCTTCCTCTCCCATTTTTCTTTTGTCAGTTTGGGCAATGGTTTATCAATTTTGTTAATTTTTTCAAAGAACAAGCTTTTGGTCTTGTTAACTATTTCAATTGTTTTTCTGTTTTCTATTTCATTGAATTCTGCTCTAATTTTTATCATTCACATTCTTCTGGTGCCCGAGAGTTTCTTTTGTTGCTCTCTATTTGTTCAAGTTGTAGAGATAAGTCTTTGATTTTGCCCCTTTCTTCTTTATGTATGTATGCATTTATTGATATAAATTGACCTCTGAGCACTGTTTTCGCTGTGTTCCAAAGGTTGTGATGGGAAGTTTTTTCATTCTCACTGGATTCTATGAATTTCTTTATCTAATCCTTAATGTCTTCTATAATCCAGTCTTTTTTGAGCAGGGTATTGTTCAGTTTCCAAGTGTTTGATTTTTTCCCCCTGCTTTTCCTGCTATTGATATCCACTGTTGTGGTCTTATGGTCAGAGAAGATGCTTTGTAATATTTCAATGTTTTGGATTCTGCTAAGGCTTGCTTTATTACCTAATGTGTGGTCTATTCTAGAGAATGTTCCACATGCACTAGAAAAGAAAGTATACTTGTTTGCTGTTGGGTTGAGTGTTCTGTACATAGCTATGAGGTCAAGTTGGTTTATTGCTCCATTTAGATCTTCCGTGTCTATGGAGCTCTCTCTGGATGTCCTGTCCTTCACCGAAAGTGGTTTGTTGAAGTCTACTATTATTGTGGAGCTGTCTATCTCACTTTTCAATGCAGATAGAGTTTGTTTTATGCACCTTGCAGCCCTGTCATTTGGTGCATAAATACTTAATGTTTATATCTTCTTGGTATATTGTCCCTTTAATTATTATATGGTGTCCTTCCTTATCCTTTATAATAGATTTATTTTTAAAGTCTATTGTGTCAGAAATTATATTGCCACTCCTGCTCTTGATTGTTGTTTGCTTGATATATTTTTTCCATCCTTTGAGTTTTAGTTTGTGTGTGTCTCTAAGTCTAAGATGTGTCTCTTGTAAGCAGCATATAGACGGATCTTGTTTTTTAATCCATTCTGCCACTTTCTGTCTCTTTATTGGTGCATTTAGTCCATTTACCTTCAGCATAATTATGGATAGGCATGGATTTAGTGCTATCATTTTGATGTCTTTTTTTGTGTGTTGTTGACAGTTTCTTTTTCCCACTTGATTTTATGTGCTGAGTAGATTTTCTTTATATATTGTCCTTCCTTATATTAGTTGTCGTTGATTTTGTTTCTGCTGAGTCTCTATTTTTTTCTTGTATTTTATTTTGTTATGTAAGAATAGTTTGCCTCCTTTGTGATTACCTGATTATTTATCCCTATTTTTCTAATTTTAAACCTAAGTTTTATTTCTTTGTATCTCCTTATCTTCCTCTCCATATGAAAGATCTATGACTACATTTCTTAGTCCCTCTTTATTGTTTTAATGTTGTCTTCTTTTATATACTAACCGCTGTTTTCTTGTTTTGAGTGTTTTTTTTTTTTTTATTTCCCTGTCTGAGTTTACTTCTGATTGCTCTGCCCAATGTTCTAGTCTTGGGTTGGTACCTGATATTATTGATTTTCTAAGCAAAAACTCCCTTCAGTGTTCCTTGTAGTTTTTTTGTTTTTGTTTTTACGATTTTCCCTAAACTTCTGTTTTTCTGGAAATGTCCTAATTTCATCTCCAAATTTAGGAGACAGTTTTTCTAGATATATGATTCTTGGCAGACAATTTTTTTCCTTCAATTTTTTTTATATAAACCATCCCATTGCCTTCTTGCCTGCATGGTTTCTGCTGAGTAGTCCGAGCTTATTCTTATTGACTCTCCTTTGTAGGTGACTTTTCATTTATCCCTAAAAAAAAACTTCCCTTAAAAGTCTCTCTTTATCTTTGGTTTTCGCAATTTTGATTATCATATGTCTTGGTGACTTTCTTTTAAAATCTACCTTATGTGGAGTGCGATGAGGATCTTGGGTAGATATCTTCTCATCTTTCACAATATCAGGGACGTTTTCTTTCAACAAATCTTCAACAATTCTCTGTGTATTTTCTGTTATGCCTCCCTGTTCTGGTACTCCAATCACTCGTAGGTTATTTCTCTTGATAGAGTCCCACATGGTTCTTAAAGTTTCTTCATGTTTTAAAAATTCTTTTATCTGTTTTTTCTTCAAATATATTAGTGCCGAGTGATTTATCTTCATGTTCAGAAATTCTGTCTTCCATTTGATCGGTTCTGCTCCTCTGACTTTCTACTGAGAGGTCTATTTCTGTAATTTTATCATTAATCTTCTGAATTTATGATTGCTGTCTGTCTATGGATTTTTCCGGTTTCTTAAATTTTTTGTTATGTTCCTGATTAATCTTTTTAATTTCTTGAATTGCTTTATCTGTGTGTTCCTTGGGTTGTTCTGCGTATTTCCTCATTTCCTTCCTGGTGTCTTGAAGGGTTCTGTATGTTAATGTTTTGTATTCTGCCTCTGGTAATTCCTGGGAGGCACTTTCATCTAGAAGATCCCTGGATTCTTTGTTTTGAGAGCTTGTTGAGGTGATCATGGTCTGTTTCTTTATGTGACTTGATATTGACTGTTGTCTCCGAGCCATCTATAAGTTATTGTATTAGTTTATTTTGTTTGCTTACTGTGACAGAGCTTCTTGCTTTGTTTTGTTTTGATATGCCCAGATGGGTTGCTTGAGTGAGGTAGCTTGATTATTTTTGTCCTCGGAGCTCTTATGTCCTGTCCCCAGATGGCTAGAGCTGTTATCAGGTATATAACTCTAGAAGTCCATTCACTTTTCTTGTATGAATTCAGCTTAGGTGTCCAGGTAGCTGATCATCAAGTATGTGGTACAGTCTCTATCCTACAGTCTTAGAGGGGCACGGGTGATTGATTGGTGGAGGCACTGGTATCTGATTGCAGCAGGTGGTCACACTCTGAACAAGGCAGGGGGCTGAGAATCATCCCCCATGTTTCTCTGAGAAAAGAGTGTCCCTGCTCCCTAGAGTGTACAGTTGGGTGGGTTCTGCAGATGGACCATGGCCTCCCAATGTTTTTGGTTGTAAGGACTGGGAGGCACCAGTTATCCTTGTACCCCTGTCATGGGTGGCTGGGTGACCTGAATGGAGCTACCAGTCCTTAGTCCCTGATGTGCATAGGTGAGGACCCTGTTTAATAGGCAAAGCAATGTCAAACATCAAACACCCACCCCTCTACCGCACAGCTGAAATGGTTGGAGTCTGCCAACAAGGGCCTATTCTCCTGAAATAGGCCCACACAGGTCCATGCAGAGGGAAAAGATACTCAAAGTCCATAGACTGTTTATGCCTGGACAAGAGCCGCTTCTCTCCTGAGCTCCCCTGGTTAGTGGAGCTGGCGAATTATCTATTCCCTCAATTACAATTTTTTTTCCTTCTGCAAGGCTGGGAAGATGGCTGTAGGTCCTCAGCAAGGCCTATCTCTGGCCCAGGGAATTCAGCTGCTGAAGCCGGCTTGGGGCCGGGGGGTGTGGTAAAATATACAGAAGTACTTCGCTTTTACCTAGAGAGCCGTTCTTCTCTGGTTCCAGAGGTTTGAGTAGGCTGTGTGGTTGGCTGCTTCTCCCTGAGGAAACTGTGGCTGAGTGCTAGTAGTAGCCTACCACCGCTGCTCTCGGGAATGGTGCCTGAGGGATCCCTGTGATTCAGGTCCAGTAACTCCTCTCTGCTTCTGAACTGTCACTTCTTTCCCCTGTCCCTCAGTTCATTTTCTAAGCTTGCTTTTGATGCTCCGGGCTCCTAGCTTGTCATAAATATAGTCTTTTCACTTGTTTTTTGGGGGGTCTTTGTTGTAAAGAGGGCTCGCCTGAAGCGTCTGTCTACTCTGCCATCTTGGCTCTGCCTGCACTGTGAATTTCATTTTTCGTGCTACATTTTTCCTCCACCGTGTCCAGGACCCTCTACTCTGATCCCAGTCAGAGCGGTCAGTAGAGGCAGCCAAGCATCACCTAGGTCTGTTCTTGGGGTCATGTAGACTGTGGTTTATGTGGTCCATTAATCCTTTGGGCTAATTTCTCCCTTGAGTCTTTGGTTTTCTTTACTCTCCATTGCTGCAGACAGGAAGAGACCAATAGTTGTATCTTAGATACCTATTCACAAGTTTGTAAGACCCCAGACACTACTCACCAAAGTAGGATGCAGAACATTGCCTTTATGAACTATGTTGTGCCCATTGGTGTAGGTGTTCCCCAAATCTATGGTCCTTTTCCTTTGAGCCTAGGAACTTTATCCCTTGAGGTGTTTTGTTAAGTCTAAGAAGTTCCCACAACTATGCCCCTTGTGTGATCTATTGTCTATATTTATACACATGCAACATCTACCATATTTATGTAGAAATATCCACAGACAAACCTATATCTGAAGGGGGATATTTTCCTTATACCTTCCCACACCTCTTTAGCATACCCATCTACCTATGTATCCTTTCATAAATTATTGCTTGTTAGTACTATTGCTGCAGGATTGTCTGTTACAGTAATTACAGTAGTTGCCTTTTGTTTTTGTGTTCCTCTCTGTGTCTTCCTTTGTCTTGGTCATGATGACTGACTTCCCCCATATTGTGTATTTCCTTTCCCTTCACCAGTGCTAACATGTGTCTTCTATATAGGTAGTAATTTTCCCTCCCTTCCCTCCATCCCTGGTAACCATCAAATATTTTTTTTTTCCTGTTTGTAAACCTTTTCTTGAGTTTTTAAGAGGGGTCTCTTACAATATTTGTCCTTTTGTGATTGTTTCACTCAGCATAATGTTCTCCAAATTCGTCCATGTTGTGAAATGTTTCATGCGTTTGTCATTTTTATTGTTAAGTAGTATTCCATTGTGTGTATGTACCACAGTTTGTTTATCCATTCATCCACTGATGGGCACTTAGGTTGTTTCCATCTTTTAACTATTGTGAATAATGCTGTAATGAACATGGGTGTACATATGCATATTTGTGTCACTGCTGTTTTTTCTTTAGGGTATATGCCTAGGAGTGGGATTCCTGAATCATATGACATTTTTATTTCTAGCTTTTTAAGGAAACGCCATATCGTTTTCCATAGTGCTTATATGTTTTTACATTCCCACCAGCAGTGCATAAGAGTTCTAATTTCCCCACAACGTCACCAACTTTTCTTGCCTTTTTTATTATTATTATAAATAATGAGATGGTATCTCATTGCAGTTTTGATTTGCATCTCTTTAATGGCTATAATGGTCTTCCAACCAAGACCTTGACCTTAAGGAACAGAAAACAGTCAGCCATCCAGGGTTGGAACAGCCCAGTAATCTCAGTCCAAGCATCACGACTAAGCACTTAATTCTTAACAAAAAATTAAAACATTAATAAACAAATACAGCCAAAACAAGCTCTCAACATCCCACAAAAAATAATTATGATGTTTTCAGAAACAAGTTATGACTTGCCATACCATTAAATGTTCCTGGATGACAAATTCCAGCCTATAGCAAATCTGTATACTCAGCTCTGTTGTCTTTATAAAATCTCTTAACAAGGGAACAGCAAATGGTTAAGAGCTATGGCTGCTGACCAAAAGGTCAGCAGTTCGAATCCAGCAGGTGCTCCTTGGAAACTCTATGGGGCAGTTCTACTCTGTCTATAGGGTTACTATGAGTCTGAATTGACTTGGTGGCTGAGGGTTAATGGCTGTGATAGTGAGCATTTCTTCATGTGTTTGTTAGCCACCTGAATATCTCTTTTGCTGGTGTCTGTTCGTATCATTTGCCTATTTTTTAATTGGATTGTTTGTATTTTTGTTGTTGAGATGTTGAAGTTTTCTATAAATTTTAGAGAATAGAACCTTGTTGGATATATCATAGCCAACAATTTTTTTCCCAGTCTGTAGGTTCTTTTTACTCTTGTGGTGAAGTGTTTTTTTTTTTTTTTTAGTGGGTGGATCTCTTTCTTGTTTAATGGACTTTGGCCCTTCATTGAAGATCAGCTGTCCATAAAAAAAAAAAAAATAGGTGGATGAAATTATATCTGGGTTGTCAGTTCTGTTCCATTGGTCTATGTGTCTGTCTTTCTACCAGTACCAGACTGTTTTGACTACCATGGCTGTATACTAGGTTTTGAGATCAGGTAGTGCAAGGCCTACTTTTTTCCTCTTCAGTAATACTTTAATTGTCCAGGGCCTCTTTCTTTTCCATACGAAGTTGGTAACTAGTTTTTCTATCTTGTTAAAAGATGCTGTTGGAATTTAGGTAGGGATTGCATTATATCTACAGATCCCTTTGGATAGGATTGACATTTTCACAATGTTAAGTCTTCCTATCCGTGTGCATAGTATGTTTTTCCATTTATGTAGGTCTCTTTTGGTTTCTTGCAATGGTGTTTTGTAGTTTTCTTTGTATAGGTCTTTTATGTTCCTGGTTAGATTTATTCCTAAGTGTTTTATCTTTTGGGGTTCTATTGTAAATGGTATTGTTTTCCTTATTTCCTTTTTGAAGTTCTCTTTGTTGGTGTAGAAGAATCGAACTGATTTTTGTATGTTGGTCTTACATCCTGTTACTTTGCTGAATCCTTACATTCATTCATTCCAGTAGTTTTCTTGTGGAATTTTTGGGATTTTCTATATATAGGATCATATCATCAGCAAATAGGAATAGTTTTATTTCTTCCTTACCAATTTGAATTCTCTTTATTTACTTTTCTCGCCTTAGTGCTCTAGCTAGGATTTCCAGTGCAATGTTGAATAAGAGTGATGATAAAGGGCATCCTTGTCTGGTTCCCATTTTCAAGGGAATGTTTTCAGTCTCTCTCCATTGAGAATAACGTTGGCTGTTGGTTTTGTATAAATGTTCTTTATTGTGTTGAGGAATTTCCCTTCTTTTCCTATTTTGCTGAGAGTTTTTTGTCAGGAATAGGTGTTGGACTTTATAAAATGCCTTTCCAGTGTCGATTGAGATGATCATGTGATTCTTTGGTTTTATTTATGTAGTGGATTACATTGATTGATTTTCTAATGTTGAACCATCCTTGCATGCCTGGTATGAATCCTACTTGGTGGTGGTGTATTATCTTTTTGATATGATGCTGAATTCTATTGGCTAGAATTTTGTTAAGAATTTTTTCATCTATATTCATGAGAGATATTGTTCTGTAAATTTTGTGTGTGAGCATGTGTGTGTGTGGTGTCTTTGTCTCACTTTAATATCAGGGTTATCATTTCCATGTATCTGATTTTTTTTTCTTTGCTCTTCCTGTTATTGATATCTACTTTTATAGCATTGTGATCAGAGAAAATGCTTTGTATTACTTTGATATTTTGGATTTTATTGAGGCCTGTTTTTTGGCCTAAAATGTGGTCTATTCTGGGGAATCATCCATGTGCATTGGAAAACAATGTATACTTTGATGCTGTTGGGTGGAGTGTTCTGTATGCCTCTGAGGTAATGTTGGTTAACTGTGACACTTAGATCTTCTGTATCTTTGTTGCTTTTCTTTCCATTTGTTCTGTTCTTCTCCGAAAGTGGTGTGTTAGTCTTCCACTATTATTGTGGAACTATTTCTCTTTTCAGTGCTGTTAGTTTGTTTTATGTATTTTGGAGCCCTGTCATTGGGTGTGCATATATTTATTATGGTTATGCGCTCTTGGTAGGTTGACCCTTTAACCATTATTTCATGTCCTTCAGTATCTTTTATTATGGATTTTACCTTAAAGTCTATTTTGTCAGAGATTGACATAGCCACTTCTGCTCTTCTTTGTTTACTGCTTGTTTGATACAATTTCTTTCCATCATTTGAGTTTTAGTTTATTTCTGTCTTTGTGTCTAAGGTGTGTCTCTTGTAGACAGGATATTGAGGGGTCATGTGTTTCCTTTATCCCTCTTCCACTGTCTGTCTCTTTATTGCTGCATTTAAGCCATTTACTTTCAGTGTGATTATTGATAGATGTGACTTTACTGTTGTCATTTTTGTGTGTGTGTTTTTGATGGTTTCTTTGTTTGGCTTAATTTTCTGTGCTGAGTTCTTTTTGTTTGTAAATTTTCTTTTCATTTCTTTTGTTGTTGATTTTGTGTTTACTGAATCTATGTTTTTCTTTTTTTTAATTTTGATTAGTAGGTTTTTTTTAATTTCCTTGTGGTGACCTTGAAATTTACCTTTATCTTCCTGAGTTTAAGCCAGTCATTTATTTCTTGATATTGCCTTGATTTCCTCTCCATATGAATGTTCTATAACTACATCATTTATTCTCAATTTTTGTTTTGACATTGTCATCATTTACTCTTTGGCTTCTCCAGTTCCGCATTTTCAGTCTTTTAGGTTTGTTTTATTTTTGAGAATTCTTTATCTTGCTTGGTATCTGGGTGATGCTGTCTTATATCCTAATCTCAGGTTGTTGTTTGATGTTGTTGATTCTCTGTCTGAAGGACTCCCTTTAATATTTCTTGTAAGGTTGGCCTGTTTCTTATAAATTCCTTTAATTTATATTTATCTGGAAATGTCCTAATTTTACCCTCGTATTTGAGAGATAATTTTGTCAGATACATAATTCTTGGTTGGCAATTTTTTTTTTTCTTTCAAGGTTTTATTTATGTCATTCTATTGCCTTCTTTCCTTCATGGTTTCGGCTGAGTAATTGGAGTTTAGTTTTATTGGTTCCTCTTTGTAGCTGACTTTTCCTTTTTCTTGAGCTGCTCTAAGGATTCTTTCTTTGTCTTTGGTTTTGGCATGTTTGATTATGATATGCCTTGGTGACTTTCTTTTGAGGTTTATCCTGTGTGGGGTTCATTGAGCTTCTTGGCTGGATATCTTATCTTTCATGATCTTAGGGAAGTTTTCTTCCAATAAATTATCAATAATTTTCTATTTGTTTTCTCCACCTATTCTGAAATTACAGATCACTTGTAAATTGTTCCTCGTGACAGTGTCCCATATAATTTTAGGCTTTCTTCATTTTTTGTCATTCTTTTTTTTTCTGATTTTTCTTGAACTCATCAGTGTGAAGGAATTTGTTCTCTGTTTCACTGCTTCCTCTTCCATTGATTCAATTCTGCTTCCGTAACCTTCTGTGGAGTTGTCTATTTCTGAAATTTTACTGTTGATCTTTTGGATTTCTAATTGCTATTTTTCTGTGGTTTCCAATTGTCTATTTATTTTGTCATTTTGTTCTTGTATTGTTTTCCTGAATTCTTCTTTGCTTTGTCTGTGTTTTACTCGGTTTTGTGTGTGTTTTTCTTGACCTCTTTCTTGATTTCTTGGGGAAATCTCTGTATTACTTTTTGAATTCCTTATCTGGTGATTCCCGTATCATTTCTTGCTCTGGAAGGTTTTCTGGTTCTTTATTTTGGTCACTTGCTGGAACCATCTTGTTCTGCTTCTTTATGTGATTTGATATTGTCTGTTGTCTCTGAGGCATTAAGGTATTATATTTATTTATTGTATCTCATGATTTTTTGTTTTGTTTTGATATATCCAAGTAGTTGGGACATGCATATTACTCTGGTCACTATCTTAGTCACACTGTAGCTCTCATCATCTGTCTCTGGGTGCATGGGACAGCAGCTGGGTGTGTGAGCTCAGGTCTTTGCTAGTCTTGCAGGACAGCTGAAGATGTAGCTGGCATTGCTTGTGAAATGATGCATCTGTTCAGCCAGTCACCTGGGCATGAGTGTAGGGACCATTCTCATTGGTTTCTGGTTTGGTTATTTTGTGTGTGCACTGCCTGATGGCAGGTGTTCAGGGTTAGGGCCCCCAGGTTTTTGATTACTGGATGAGTGGTATAGAAACTCTCATCTATGATTCTGGGTAAGCAAGGCTGCATGGTGGTGGTCACAGCGGCCCCAACTCCAACTGCAAGGTTGGGACAGTGCAAGAGGTAAGGTAGGGGTTATGCTGGCAGTCCATGAGTGCCCACTAGGAGGGTGTGCAGCTGTCCATGTTACATGGGGGAAGGTTTGCCACCAGTCTTTGAGCCTCCAGTGCAGGTAACTTGAGGGAGTAGGAGGCACTGTTTCTCTTTTGGCCCTGGAGCAGGTGGCTGGCTGTAGAATGGGCACCCCCAGTTCACAGGCTCCCAGCACCATTGGCTGGGTGACACAGCTGGTGCCACCAATTCATGGGCCCCCACTGCAGGCAGCTGGGCATAGGAGTGGGCACTGCCAGTCCTCAGGCCCCCAGCAAAGTTGACTGGGTAGAAGAAGGTCTGCCACTGGTCCCTAGGCTCCAGGAGCCAGCAACCAGGTGGAGAAGTGAACACTGCCAGTCTGTTGCTCCAGGCTCTGGTGGCTGGGCTTATGAGTATAAACTGCATTTGCCAGCCCCCAGTGTGTGTGGGTGGGGGCGTGGGAGAAATAGGGGATGCAATCTGATTGGGAGCTTCTGGCATGGCTGGGTAGGCAGAAGAGTGGAAACCGCCAGTCCAGAGGCCCCTGATGTGGCAAGCTAGGTGGAGAGGTGGGTGCTGCTATTCCATGGGCCACTGACACCAGTGGCTGGGTATAAAGGTGGGTGCTATTGGTCCATGGGTTCCCAGTATGAGTGAGTGAGTGGAGGGGCCAGTGCTGCCAGTTTGTGGGCCCCTAACTCAGGGAGCATGGAGGTGGTGAGTGCCACCAGACAGTGATCTCTTTCAGGGGGATTGATAGGGGGTTGGGGGCACACCACGTGTTTTCAAGTCTCTTGCACAGGAGTTTAGCGGTGGTCTAGTGTGTGAGGTGAGTTCATTTAACTTTTACAGGTCAGGGAGGATTCCTGCCTGGCTCTGGATTTGGGTGCAGAGTCGCTCCTCCTTGGGTGCACCACATGATGTGTGTTTCGGCTGGGAATGATGCTTGCTTTGTCTCAATATGGCTGTTCTGTGCAGGTTCAGTTGGCAGAGCACTGGTGATTCATAATTCTCCCTGTCTGCTGTTTTTGTACAGTCTTTCTTTCTACTTGGTGCATGGTTCAGTTCTTCAGCCTTGTCTTCAAGTCTTAGGGTTCCAAAGTTGTCATTTATATCTGATTCACTTATTTTCTCCTGTCTCTGTTGTGAGAGGAATGTTATGAAGCATCTGGCTATGTCACCATCTTGGACTGCCACCCTCACCTTATTGTTCTTGTAACTTTAGGTAATACCTTATGATTTTTCTATGTACATAATCACACTGTGTGCAAATAAGAGAATTTTACTTCTTCCTTTCCATTTCATATATCTTTTATTCTTTTCTTCCTGTATTGCTCTGGCTAGCATTTCTGATGAAATACTGAGAAGTTGTGAGACCCAAGTTGTTTTATAGATGATCTTAGTCAAAAAGTAGACTTTCGTAAGTATGACATCAGCTATAGGTGTCTTTTAAATGGTTGAGACTGCTCCTCTCTAATCCTAGTTTGCTGAGAGATACTATCATGAATAAAAAACCCATTGCTTTCAAGCTGGTTCCGGCTCATAGTGAGCCTATAGGACAGCAGAGAACTGTCCTGTAGGGTTCCCAAGGGGTGGCTGATAGATTTGAACTGCCAACCTTTGTGTTACCAGCTCTAGCTCTTAACCACTGCACCACCAGGGCTCATGAAGAGATGTTGAATTTTTTCAAAAGTTTTTTCTGCATCAATTTAGTGTTGAGTTGACCATTTTTTTTGTATTATGTTTTCATGAAGAATTATACTGGATTTTTAATATTATATCAACCTCATATTCTTGGCCTAAATATCCTTTGGTTATAACATATTATTCTTTTTATATGTTGCTCAATTCTTAATATTTCTATTAATATTTTGTTGGGATTTTGGCATTTATATCCATGAATTACATTGGCCTAGATCTTTCATTTCTTGTAATGTCTTTGTCTTATTTTGGTATGAAGGTAATGTTGGCCTTATAAAATGACTTTAGGAATGTATCCTCATCTTTTATATTCTGAAATGCTTGGTGTAAAATTATTTGCTCTTCCTTAAATCTTTCATAGAATTCATCAATGAAGCTAACTAGATATAGTGTTTACTATGAATTAAATGTTTTCAATAGACAGACCTACTTTGGTTATCTATTTCTTCTTGAGTGAGGTTTGGTAGTTTGTGTCATTTAGGAATGTATATATTTCATCTAACTTGACATAATATATTGGCACAATGTTTTCTTATTAGCTTTCTAACATCTGTCATACATTGGTAATTTGTATCTTCCATCATTTTGATTAGTTTTTTAATTGATCTTTTCAAAGAACCAGCTATAGATTTCACCGATTTTTTTCTACTGTTTGTCAATTTATATCTTCTCTTATCATTATCATTTTCTTACTTTTATTGATTTGGGTTACTTGTCCTTTTTTTTTTCTAAGTAAAACTTATATCATTGGTTTTTTGACGTTTCTTCTTTTCTAACATAAGCATCTAAAAATACATATTTTTCAATAGCAGTTTTGTTATATCCCATAAAGTTTGATGTTGTAACTTCATTTTCATTCAGCTTTTTTTTTTAATTAATATGTTTACACAGTGATTTCTTCTTTTATCCATGACCTATTTAGAAATGTGTTGCCTGAAATATTCTTATGTAATCTTGTTGCTATTGATTTTTTATTTAATTCTATTTGGTTAGAAAATATACTTTGTATGGTTTCAGACATTTTAAATTTATTGAGACTTGGTTTATAAACCATAATATGCTCTATACTGGTGAAAGCTCCAAGTGCATTTATAAGAATAGATAATTTGCTATTTTTGAATTATGTTTTACATAAATGTCTATTATGTCAAGTTGGTTGATAGTGCTGTTCATATGTTTTATCCCCACTGTTGCAAAAGTGTAGATTAATCTCCAATTATACTGTGTATATGTCTATTTTATCCTCTCAATTCTATCAGTTTTTTATTTATATATTTTGAAGATGTGCTATTAGCTGCATACACATTTAGCATAATTATTTCCTCTTGATTCTTGAATCATTTTATTATTTTCAATTTTTTTGTCTATGGTAATATTGTCTGTTCTGAAATGTATGTTTTCGTATATTAATATGGCCATTACAGGTTTCTGGACTTTTTCTTTTCTTTTGTGTGATGAGGGGGAAAGGATGAAGGACTAGATGATCTCTAAGGTTACTAGATTTCTATGATTTTATGGAATTCACACCTTGAAAACCATGTCAAATCTTTAGTCTTTTCTCCACACATCTCAAGCTCAAGGAGATACTCCCTTTTCTCTCTCTTTTTTTTTTTTTTGGAGGCCGTACTTTCTTGGAAATCAGCTGTATAGTTTAGGTGACTTTGTTGCTGACTTTGGCCAACTTCTTTAGCTTTTGTGAGCTTTAGTTTCCTCATTTGTAAAATGTGTTGCATGTTGGACCTGATCTATCAGATCCCTTTCAGCTCTCACATTTTACTTGGTTGCCATCTCAAGTTTTATTCCATGAGCCATAAGAACCAAAGATTGTGCTGGCATTTCTATTCATTTCCTCCTCCAGGTCACAATTTTTTGAACAACGATGAAGAAAGGAAAAGGATAAGACATCAAGAATCCTTTACGTCCCGTCTGCTTAAAAAATGGGTTGGAACCAATGTGCTGATCTCAAGAACCTAAAGTGGCTAGCTTCTTAATTAGCAATTTGTACATTTTCCAGCATGGAATAAGGAATCACAATCAGTGAGTAAACTGATTGTTTTATTTCCAACAAAAGCTACATTGCCAGCACCCATTTCTCCGTGTACCATCGTTGTCAAGAAATACTGAGGAAAAATCGGGTCTGTTGAAAAATGTTGAGAACACCTGCCCTCAAGTTTTAGTTCATTCTCCATGGTGACAAATCTTGAGGAAATGATTCAGTAAGGAGAACACATTTTATCTTCTCCTGTTATAACTTACATGTCTTCTTACTTACACATTTTGTATATTTCTGCTTACTTTTCTTGTTCTTTATGTTCTATGCTATATAAAGGACATTATTATTACAAATATTGCTAACAGTCTACTTGTTCAGTTTTTTCTTTGTGAAGAGCAATGCTGGAACTGTGACCCCTTTTAATTTTTTTCATTGATTCAATACCTTTAGGAACATTCTCTGGCCCACTGAGGAGAAAGGTTATCTGTTCCTTCATATGAAAAAATAAAAGTGGTAAGAAAAGAAGTTTTATTGGCCTTTATAAAGATAAAGTTATGGTTACAAATGTTCATAATTTCCCTAGAAATGCCCTTATTGATGAATTCTGGCATAGTTGTTTACTAAAAACTACTTTTCTTACTTTAGAAAATTAATAAGAGACCAAAATTAATCAATGCTTTGATCAATTTAATACCTACTATATACTTCAACTGAAAAAATTATAATCTTTTCCAAATATGACAGGTGAGAAGTTTTTAAATCAAAAAGTTACAAATGTATTTTGACAAAAATAATTTTGTAAATGGAGGGTTAAAATGTCTCTCTCTGTGGTGTGTGCTTTTATTTTTTTACGAAAATTTTTATACCTCAATGATCTTGTAACCTCTCAGAGAAATTATTAGGAATGAAAAAATATGTTACATGAGGAAGGGCAATTTATTCTATTAGTAAAGAAAAATGGTCCCACTGTAGCAATGATCAACAACATTCAACTTTACAAAAGTGTTTCTAATTAATATCTGTTACTTCAACTTTGCAAAATATGGACAAAAGCTATATGTCATATATTTTTGCTTAAAGAAAATCTCAGTGTTTTACACTTTATGCTGTGCTCTTACATAGAATCTTTGTACATGTTTGAATTAATCATGATCTTTACTTTGCAAACTCTTCAACAGAAAACTTGCTAAATCTATGCAATACTTGATTCTAACAGATAGTTGAAAAACAGTATTTATTCTGGGGCCATAATAGTCTCCTCAGTATCGGAACACAATGCTTAAAAGTTGGAAGATCTTGTTAAGGGTGGAAGAAGAGTTACACTGGGTGAGTTTGGGTAGAGGAGACTAGAGTTAAATACACCAAGATTCCCCTCTGGCTTTCTGAATGCACTTGGTATTGGCTCTGGCAATTGTGTTCACTGCTTGTTCAGAAACAGAGAAGTCCAAAGGAAGTCTCATATGTATTACTGGAAAACAGAACAGATTTTGCTCCACTGTCCTATATATATTCTTATTAGCATTTACCAACTACAAGGAAGATAGCAAGTATACCAGTTCCTGAAATCTTGTGCCAGTAACACCTAAACATTAGGTTGCAGGCACTTTCTGTGGTATAAACACCTCAGATGCTTAGGAAATCTAGGTATTCTGGTATCTTAAATACGAGGAGGCTTAGTATATTTGAAAAAGAATAAATGTCATATCAAAATCATTTTGTTGATATTTCTTTTTTCCTGCTGGTTCCTTAGAATAGCTCTCTTTTGTTCTCCATCCTTTGGGCATCTGTTCTACATTCCTGGTGTTTGTTCAGAGCAAATAAAGTATATTAAAAAAAAAAACTATGTACAACATTCTTTAATAGCTCACAATGTGACACCAACACTGGAATAAACAGAATCCAAAAATGTTTAATTAAACTTCATAACTTGTTTTGCAGTCTCTTATTCCTCCCATTCGTCTCTCTTACTCCCTTTCCCTCTTATTTGAGTATATTTTAAGTTTCTAAATGAGCCCAATTATAGCTAGAAATACTTCACTTAATCCTTTTCTTTATTTCATGGGGAAAAACACTAAAGCAGCTCTCAAAATGTCAAAATCCCTCAATGTGCATAAAAGCAGAGAGTAAATCTTCTCCTTTCCAGGCAAATCTCCAGGAGTCTCCTGGAATCTTTAATTAAGGTAGCATATAGGGTTTATATCTCTATTGTATCTTGACCAACACACTGTTAGGGAAAAATAGGTTAAAATATAAATAAATAAATACAGATTAATAATCTAAATTACAGTGGCTATGTCCAAAGCAGGAATTCAATCATGGATTGTACAATTAGTTAATAATGGACTCTTTCTATAAAGCTACAAATGCCTTTGCAATGACTGAATCACATCTCATGTCAGCAAAATTAACCAATAAATGAGAAAAAGCAGCAGATGTCTGATAAAAAGGAGGAATAATGTTCAAAAAGGAAGACAAAACAAACTTTGAATTTTTGCTTTTGTAAAGGACACAGGTGCATTTAGAGTAAGCACTTGGCATTTGAATCCCCCTCTAAGAGAACAAAAATTAATTAAAGAAGAAAATGCCTTCTGACATAAAGACATTAGTATCTCCTCTTAAACATAAACTCTAGGGAGGGACTGGCTTTGATTGATTCCTTTTGCAGCATCTTAACAGACTTTTTAAAGGGTTTGTAGTACCTTTTATTAAAATTCAAAAATATGTTGTGCTATTAGAATATCAAAACTTGTGAGAATTTGTCGAATGCTAACATCAGCTCTTACTCACTTAACGTTACAGTTTTTTCACTTTTTTATTTAGTGAGGATTAATATTGCCTTTGACAAGAAAGTTTTTATAGAAACTGAATCTACAAACCTGCTACAATTCTATGTAAAAGAATATTTTCTGGATCTGAATAGGAGAGAGAGCAACTAACTTCAGTACTCAACAGCAGGAATTTGAGAGTTATCATTTTGAACCAGGATATCAACTTATGCATAAATGTTCTTGTGAACAATTATTACAGGACTGCATTGTAAACATGATTAATCATCTCAAGGTGTTAGCTCAAGGTATTTCCCCCCACAGATCACATGCCACATGCTCCATAAATCACAGTTCAACATAAAGACACCAAGAGCAGATGTTAATAATATTTTTATTTTGAAAAATATGGTTGGGCAAAATCTAACAAGATTTTATTACACTTGGTAAACAGAGAAAGCTTAATTTAAAATAAAGAAAAAGAAGATGCTAATTTTGATTTGCCAGCCTGAACATGGTGCTTCAGAGGAAGACTCTGAATCAGAGATGTGACTCACCAATAAAATTAATGCCAATGCTGTCACTTAAAACATATTGGCTATTGATGTGAATTCATTACTGCCTAGTATATCTTGTTAGTAAGAGAATTTAATTTGCAACACATCTATGGTTCTTTTAACAAAGTAGTGTTTGTAAGAGGATTCCAATCAGAGGCAGTTGAATGTTTACATAAGATTTCTCATTTAATACATAAAAAGCGTATTTTCATCTATTTGTAATTATCAACTGGAGATTTGCACAGCAGGCAAAAGGAACAAATGGATCGAACAATATTTCATTCCTTTGCCACATCATTTATTAAAAACATGCTTTTTTAATAAGAGAATCTTCTCTCTAGAAATCAAAGACTGATGCCTTTAGAGATTTCATGTACATTTGGGTAGCAGATAGCACCAGAGAGCACAAGCATGTCCCAGTGTGCTAGACAGATGTAAAACAGAGATACTTCGTTTAAGTAAAGGCAGGAAAGATTGGGAATAATAAGAGAAATAAGAACATTCATGTATGGAAGTATTGAAAAGGTTGAGAGAGTAGAAGGACGTCTGAATAGGATGCAAAAGTCATCAGAATAATTTCAGTTATTTTAACAGAGACTGAGGGTCTGGGGCATTTTAGACAAACAAGGAAGGGTATGTCTAGAAAAAAGAAATTAGAGACAATACAGAAATGTAGGGAAAATGTGAAAAAGCCCTGCATACAAAGGCAGAGGAAGGATCTAAGATGATTTTAAAATTTGATCAGACTTCAAGACTTGAGGGTGAATTTTACTGACTGATATGCATATGGAAATTACCAATAAATTCATAATCTGCCATTTCTGGAAGCTGTGACTGTTAATGGCTGAGTAGCATTCTAATGAAAATACTACCAAACCTGGTTAGAATAATTCTATCAGGTTTTTTCGTTGGTGAAATGCAAATACTGTGCTTCTCAAGTAATAGACAACTTGTTTTCAGATACTATTGTGCCAGATATCTTTCATTTGTCTCTCCAAATCCACTACCCCCATCCCCCATTTCTTCACCTTGCTTTCTCTTCCACGAGTCGTACCTGTATACACCTTATCTGTGGACTCATTTGCCCTTTGGCTTGAGGCTGGCTTTCATCAATGTGGAGTCTCTGCATAAGATCGGAGGGAATAAAGAGAGTGGTCAGGGTATTCATTCCCGCTGGCTCCCTCCCTGCAGCCTCCTCTAAGAAAAGACATTGCTCCTAAAGTAGTGTTCTCTCTCCATGTCTCTTTTTCAAGCTCCAGTAACTTCTTTCCTTCATCATTTCAAATCTGGGGCTGTTGATAGCTAGCCTGCTATTCCTTAACTTTCCCTTGTGGTTTGCCTACATTCACCCCATATTTTGGAGGAGGGGGAAGCCCTCAAGTTATCCTAATTGGTTGGAAACCCTGGTGGCGCAGTGGTTAAGAGTTAGGCTGCAAGCCTAAATGTTGGCAGTTCGAATTCACCAGGCGCTCCTTGGAAAACTCTACGGGGCAGTTCTACTCTGTCCTGTAGGGTCGCTATGAGTCGGAATCGACTCCACGGCAACGGGTTTGGTTTTTTTTTTTTTTTTTTTGGATCTTCTGTGAAGATAGCGCAGTACTGGACAGTGTTTCCTTCTGCTGTACGTAGGGTCATTATGAGTTGGAAGCGACTCGACAGAGCCTAGCAACAATATCTTCTGCTAACATAAATGTTGGCAGTTGGAATCCACCTAGTGGCTCTGTGGAAGGAACGCCTGGCAGACTGCTTCTATAAAGATTATAGCCAAGAAAACCCTATGGGACAGTTCTACTCTGTAATACATGAGTCGCCATTGGTCAGGATCAACTCAATGACAGCGGGTTTGGTTTTGGTTTTTTGGTACCTTCTTTGTGCAGAGATTCCAGTTTATATACCTATGAATGAACACTGGGTTTTTTGGTTTTTATGAATGAACAGTACTACTATTTCTCTCCCTAATTCCACCCATCAATAGCACTTCAAATGGCAGGTAAGCTACTTGATCAAACATCACTTTTTGGTAACTAATATAGAGGTTTGTTTGGAATAACTTCTCTTTAATTCTCAGTTTTTTCCAACTCTTTTATTCACTCTCAGTGAAGGATTAGACACATATACAGACTTTCTATTTACACATCTTCCTCCTAATTTTCTTTCAACCTCCAACCTTTTGTCTCTTTTCTCCCCCCACCTCCTTTCATTTTTAAGCTAAAAATCTGACAAGTGCAAAAATAGCACTAGTCAGATACCTGAATCAATGAAAAAGAGAGTCATGCATTGTTTTGGTAACAAGACGTGCAACTACACATATGCCAATTTAACAGTTTTAACATGTAAAATTCAGTGACATTGATTACATTCTCCAAGTTGTGCATCCATTCTTACTATCTTTTACTAAGTTATTTCAACACAATTAACATAAACTCAATGCCCTCTAAGCAAAACTCCCCCTTTCTTCATCCTGTCCACCCTTGGTAATCAATAATAATTTTTTGGTTTCTATACACTTGCTTAGGAGCCCTGGTGGTGTAGTAGTTAAGAGCTCAGCAGCTAATCAAAAAGTCAGCAGTTCAAATCTACCAGCCTCTTCTTGGAAACCCTATGGGACAGTTTTACTCTGCCCTATGAGGTCACTACGAGTCAGAATTGACTTGATGGCAGCAGGCTTTTATACATTTGCTTATTTCATATAAGTGAAATCCCACACAATTTGTCCCTTTGAGACTGACTTATTTCACTGAGCATAATATTTTCAGCGTTTATCCATGTTATGGCTTTCATCAGGACTTCATTTATCTTTGTGGCTGAGTAATATTCCATTGTATGTATATATCACAATTTTGCTTTTAGTTTTCACATTTAGGTCCTTATCCATTTTGAATTGGTTTTTATGTATAGTGTGAAGCATTGATGCTGATTAATTCTGCATGTGCAATTACAATTTTCCCAGCACCATTTATTGAAGAGACTCTTTTTTCCACATTGAATCAACACCGTTGTAGAAAATCAGTTGACCATAGACATATGGATTTCTTTCTGGAGTCTCAATTTTATTCCATCGGCCTATTTATTTATTATTGTAGGGTTGCTATGAGTTGAAATCGACTAGACAGCAATGGGTTTTTTGTTTGTTTGTTTGTTTTGTTTTTTTATATACCAGTGCCAGGCTGTTATTACTGTGACTTTGTAGTATGTTTTGAAATCAGAAACTTTGAGTCCTTCTACTTTATTCTTCCTAAGATTGTTTTATTCAGCATCTCTTGCTTTCCCATATAATATTGAGGATTGGCTTTTCAATTTATGCAAAGAACGCTGTTCAAATTTTGATGGAGATTGCATTGAGTTTATAGATTGCTTTGGGTAGTATTAACTATATTAAACTTTCCAATCCACAAACATAGGATGTCCTTCCATTTATTAAGTCGTCTTTAATTTATTTTAGTAGTATTTATCTGTGTACAAGGCTTTCACCTTCCTCATTAAATTTATTCCTAGGTACTTTATTCTTTTGGATGCTATTGTAAATAATAATGTTTCCTTGATTTCATTTTCTGATTGCTCATTGCTGATTTTTATGTGTTGGCCTTGTATTCTCTTTGCTGAATTTATTTATTAGTTCCAATAGCTTTCTTGTGGTTTCTTTGGGGTTTTCTATGTATAGACGTGTCATCTGCAAAGAATAGTTTTATTTCCTCCTTTCCAATGTAGATACTTTTTTTTCCTAGCCTAGTTGCTCTGGTTAAGACTTCCAGAACAATGTTGAATAGTCCTAGTGAAAGTGGTTGTCCCTGTCTTGTTCCTGATCTTAGTGGGAAAGCTCTCAGTCTTTTCCCATTAAGTACGATGTTCACTGTGGGAGTTTCATAAGTACCCTTTATTATATCAAGGAATATACCTTCTGTCCCTATTTTGTAAAAAAAAAAAATTTACCTATTTTGTTCAGTATTTTTTTCACTAAAAGGGTGTCTTAAATTTTGTGAAATGTTTTTTTCTCATCAATTGAGATGATCATGTAGTTCTTTTCCTTTGTTCTAGCAATGTGGTGTATTAATAGATTTTCTGATGTTTAATTTATAAGGTTTTCTAATGTTGATTTTCTAATGTTAAACCACCCTCACATTCCTGGGTTAAATTCCACTTTATTATGGTGTATAATCTCTTTAATATTTCTTTGGATTTAGTTTGCTAGTATTTTGCTCCATATTTTTGCATCTATATTCATTAGTGCTATTGGTCTGTAATTTTCTTTCCTTGTGGTGGCTTTGACTTTGGGATCAGGATAATTCTGGCATCGTTGAATGATTTAGGAAGTGTGTACCCTCTTCTTCTGTTTTTTGGAAAATTTTAAGTTATGATTAGAGTCACTACTCCTACAAATTCGTGGTAGAATTTCCTAGTGAAGCCATCTGTTCCAGGATTTTCTGTGCTGGGAGGTTTTTATTACTGATTAAATCTCTTCACTTGTTATGGGTCTGTTAATATTTATTATTTCTTCTTGAGTCCCTTTAGGTAAATTAGGTGTTTCCTAGGATTTATCTATTTCTTATAAGTTATCTAATTTGTTGGCATACAATTGTTTGTAGTATTTTCTTGCGATCTTTTTTATTTCTGTAGGGTCAGTTGTAATGTTCCCACTTTTGTTTCTAACTTTAGATATTTGCATCTTCTCTTTTTCTTTGGCAGTCTAGACAAAGGTTTGTTTATTTTATTGACCTTTTCAAAAAACTAACTTCTGGTTTCATTGATTCTATTGTTTTTGTATTCTCTATTTCGTTTATATCTTCTCTGATCTTTATTATTTCCTTCTGGTATCTTTTAGCTAAGTTTGTTCTTTCTTTTTTAATTTCTCAAGTTGTGGAGTTAGGCTGTTGATTTGTGTTTTTTCTTTCTTTTTGATGTAGGTGATATTGCTATAAATTTCCCTCTGAGTACTGCCTTTATCCATGCACTTTTAAAACAACTTTATTGAAAAATAATTCACATAGCATAAAATTCAGCCATTTAAAGAGTTAAATGAATCTAATGGTTTTAAGTATATTTACAGAGTCCTACAAGCGTCATAACAATCAAATTTAGAACATTTTCATCACTGCAAAATGAAACTCCATACCCAATACTGATTACCCCTCATCAGCTTCACTACCACCACCACCATTCTTCCCCACTTTCTCAAGTCCTAAGCAACCGTTACTCATTCTGGTTCTACAGATTTGCATACTGTGAACACTCTGTGCGAGTGGAATCACATACAATGTAGTCTTTGTGGCTGGTCTATTTTATTTATCATAATGATTTCAGGATTCATTCATGTTGTGGTATGTATTAGTACTGCATTTCTTTTTATTGACATTAATACTCCATTGTACGAATATATACATTTTATTAATCAATTCACCAGTTTGCAGACCTTTTAGTTGTTTCTGCTTTATGGCTCTTATGAATAATGCTCCTAGAAACATTCATATACTAGATTTGATGTGGCCATATGTTTTCATTTCTCTTGAATATATACACTAGTAGTAGAATTGCTGGATCAACTGGTAATTGTATGTTTAACATTTGAGGAACTGTTAGGCTGTTTTCCAAAATGGCTGTACCATTTTACATTTCTACCATCAGTGTATGAGGGTTCTTATTTCTCCACATATTTGTCAACACTTGTTATTGTCTGACATTTCAATTACGGCCATGCTAGTGGGTGTGTAGTGATATCTCATTGTGCTTTTGATTTTCAACTCCCTGATAACTAACAATGTTGGAAATACATGTGCTTATTGGCCATTTATATATTTTCTTTGGAGATATGTCTATTCAGATCCTTTGTCCATTGTTAATCAGTTATTTGTCTTTTCAGTATTAATTTGTAAGAGCTCTTTATATATTATAGATGCAAGTTTCTCATCAGACACATAATTTGCAAATATTTTCCCCTATTCTGTGGGTTGTCTTTTCACTTTCTTGATAGTGGCTTTTGGTACACAAAAGTTTTTACTTTTAATGAAGTCCAGTTTAGCTATTATTTACTTATTTATGCTACTTGTATTTTTGGTGTCCATTCCCATATTCGAGCTCACAAGATTTATCCTTATGTTTTCTTCTAACAGTTTTATAATTTTGGCCTCCACATTTAGTTCTTTGAGAAATTTTTTGTACATGATGTGAGCTAAGCTATCTCTTCATTTTTTTACATCCAGCTGTCACATTATCATTTATTGCTAACACTCTCTTTTCCCTAGTGAATTGTTGATCATATCATCTGCAAATAAAGTTAGTTTTACTTTTCTTTCCAAACTTTATTTCTTTTATTTCATTTTATTGCCTAATTTTCAGGTCTAAAACCTTCAGTACAATGATGAAGAGAAGTGATAGGAAAGTACATGCTCATTTTTCTCCTTATCTGAGGGGGAAAGCACCCAGTCTTTCACTATTACATATGACCTTAGCTGTGGAGTTTTCAGGGAAGCCATCTGGGTCTGTACATTTCTTTGAGAGTCATTTTTTTTTATTACTAATTATGGTGGTTAATTTTATGTGCCAACATGGTTAGGTTATGATTCCTGGTGGTTTGGCCAGACACTAGACTAATTAGTTGCTGTTGTAATGTAATCACCTTCTACAATGTAATTTAATGTAATCAATTGAAAGGGGAATTTCCTCAGGGTGTGGCATACCTCAGATAATAAACAACTATTTTGGCAGAACTTGCTTTCTCTCTCAACTTACACTCCAGCCATCACCTGACTTATGGAGCTCGGGACACAAGCCTGCAGAAGTCTCCAGCCTGCCACCTGAACTACAGATTTTAGGCTTTCCAGCCTGCCCCAATTCCATGAACCAGCAGAAGTCTCCAGCCTGTCACTTCACCTACAATTTTGAACATGCCAGCCCCCAAAGTTGCATGAGCCAGTCCCTTTAAGTAAATCTCTCCCTCTCTCTCTGCGTCTCTCTCTCTACACACACACATACGAGTGTGACTGTATGTGTGTGTGTATATGTGTATATATATGACACTACTTCTGTTTCTCTAGAAAATTCTAAGACACTAATTTAATCCCTTTATTTGTTATAGATGTATCTATATTTTCTATTTGCTCTTGAATTAGTTCTGGTAGTTTATGTCTTTCTAGGAAATTTTTCATCTCATCTTTTATCTAATTTTGGGCCATTCAGTCATTAAGGCTGACTCTACTTTGAGGAGGCAGCTCTTCTTCAGTTGTATTTTGGTTGCCTTTCAACCAGAGGGGCTTGTCTTCTAGCCCTGTATCAGACAATGTCCCACTACTATCCATAAGGTTTTCACTGGCCAATTTTTCTTGGCAGTGTATGGTCAGGTCCTTCTTCCTATTCTGTTGGTTTGGGATATCCACTGAAATCTGTCCACCCTGTGTGACCCTACTGGTATTTGGAATACCAGTAGCATAGCTTTCACCATCAGAGCAATATACAACCTACCACAATATGACAAACTGACAGACAAGTGGTCGTATAATGAAATGTGCAATTACCTGGACTTATAAGACCAAAAGGGGAGAACATGTGGAACATATCCATAGAAAAATAGGCAGTAGTTTGAATGGAACAATGCAATAATAAAAAAAATGCATGGTATAAAATCAGAAAAAATGTTCAGCTGGGTTGTATCCTTTCACCATATTTTTTCAATTTGAGTTCTGAGGAAATAATTCAAGAAGCTGGACTATATGAAGATGAACGTGGTATCAGGATTGGATGAAGACTCATAACAGCCTACAATATGCAGATATCACAACCTTGCTTGCTGAAAGTGAAGAGGAATTGAAGCATTTACTGATGAAGATCAAAGACTAAAGCTTTCAGTATGGATTATACATCAACATAAAAAAAACAAAAATTCTCACCACTGGATCAATAAGCAACATCATGATAAACGGAGAAAATATTGAAGTTGTCAAGGATTTCATTTTACTTGGATCCACAATCAATGCCAGTGGAAGCAGTGGTCAAGAAATAAAATGACATATTGCATTGGGTGCATCTGCTGCATAAAACCTCGTTAAAGAGTTGAAAAGCACAGATGTCATTTTGAGGCTAAGGTTTTCCTGACCTTTGCATGTCATTTTCAATAACCTTATATGCATGCAAAAACTGGACAATCAATAAGGAAAACAAGAACAATTGATGCATTTGAATTATGGTGTTGTTGAAGAATATTGTATATACTGTGGAATGCCAGAAGACTGAACAAATTTGTCTTGGAAAGAATACAGCCAGAATGCTCCTTAGAAGTGAGGATGGTAAGACTTCATCTCACTTACTTTGAACCTGCTATCAGGAGATAACAGTCCCTGGAAAAGGACATCATCCTTCAGGAAAAGGAAAATTATGTTGTTGTTGTTAGGGGCTGCCGAGTCGGTTCTGACTCATAGCGACCCTATGTACCACAGGACAAAACACTGCACCATCCTTACAATCCTTGTTATGCTTGAGCCCATTGCTGCAGCCACTGCATTAATCCATCTCGTTGAGGGTCTTCCTCTTTTCTGCTGACCCTGTACTTTACCAAGCATGATGTCCTTATCCAGGCACTGATCTTTCCTGACAACATGTCCCGAGTATGTAAGATGCACTCTCACCATCCCTGCTTCTAAGGATCATTCTGGTTGTACTTCTTCCAAGACAGATTTGTTCATTCTTTTGGCAGCCCGTGGTATATTCAATATTCTTCGTCAACACCACAGTTCAAAAGTGTCAATTCTTCTTCAGTCTTCCTTATTCATCGTCCAGCTTTCACATGCATATGATGCAATTGAAAATACCATGGCTTGGGTCAGGCACACCTTAGTCTTCAAGGTGATATCTTTGCTTTTCAACACTTTAAAGAGGTCCTTTGCAGAAGATTTACCCGATGCAATGCATCTTTTGATTTCTCGACTGCTGTTTCCATGACTGCTGATTGTGGATCCAGTAAAATGAAATCCTTGAAACTTCAATCTTTTCTCCGTTTATCAAGATGTTGCTCATTGGTCCAGTTGTGAGGATTTTTGTTTTCTTTCTGTTGAGGTGAAATCCATACTGAAGGCTGTGGTCTTTGATCTTCATTAGTAAGTGCTTCAAGTCCTCTTTACTTTCGGCAAGCAACGTTGTGTCACCTGCATAATGCAGGTTGTTATTGAGTCTTCCTCCAATACTGATGTCCCATTCTTCTTATCTAGTCTAGCTTCTCAGATTATTTGCTCAGCATACAGATTTAACAGTTGTAGTGAAAAGATACAATCCTGACCCACACCTTTCGTGACTTGAAACCAATCAGTATCCCCTTGTCCTATCTGAGCAACTGACTCTTGATCTGTGTACAGGTTCCTCATGAGCACAATTAAGTGTTCTGGAATTCCCATTCTTCTCAATGTTATCCATAATTTGTAATGATCCACACAGTCGAATGCCTTAGCATAGTCAATAAAACACAGGTAAACATCTTTCTGGTATTGTCTGCTTTCAGCCAAGGTCCATCTGACATCAGCAATGATATCTCTGGTTCCGCATCCTCTTCTGAATCCAGCCTGAATTTCTGGAAGTTCCCTGTCGATATATTTCTGCAGCCACTTTTGAATGACCTTCAGCAAAATTTTCCTTTCATGTGATATTAACGATATAGTTTGATAATTTCTGCATTCTGTTAGATCTCCTCTCTTGGGAATTTACATGTCTGTCAGTTTCTTGTATTGTGGGGGCTTGTGTGTTGCTGTGATGCTGGAAGCTATGCCACTGGTATTCAGATGCCAATAGGGCCACCCATGGGGGACAGTTTTCAGCTGAGCTTCCAGACTAAGACAGATAGGAAGAAGGACCTGGCAGTCTACTTCTGAAAAGAATTAGCCAGTGAAAACCTTATGAATAGCAGTGGAACATTGTCTGACAAGCCCCCCAGTTTGGAAGGTACTCAAAAGACAACTAAGGATGAGCTGCCTCCTCAAAGTAGAGTCGACCTGAATGGTGTGGCTTGAGTAAAGCTTTCAGGATCTTCATTTGGTAATGGGGCATGACTCAAAATGAGTTGAAACAGCTTCAGCCATTAATAATCAGACCATGGAAAGTAAGAAGTATGAATCTAGGAAAATTAGAAATTGTCAAAAATGAAATGGAATGCATAATCATCGCTATCCTGGGCATTAATTACCTCAAATGGACTTGTATTGGCCATTTTGAATCGGACAATCCTATAGTCTACTATGCCAGGAATGACAACTTGAAGAGGAATGGTGTTGCGTTCATCATCAAAACGAATGTTTCAAGATCTATCCTGAAGTACAACGGTGTCAGTGATAGGATAATATCCATATGACTACAAGGAAGACCAGTTAATATGACAATTATTTAAATTTTTGCACCAACCACTAAGGCCAAAGATGAAGAAATTGAAGATTTTTATCAGCTTCTGCAGTCTGAAATTGATTGACCATGCAATCAGAATGCATTGATAATTACTGGTGATTGGAATGCAAAAGTTGGAAACAAAGAAGGATTGTTAGTTGGAAAATAATATGGCCTCGATGAAAGATACAATGCCAGAGATTGAATGATACAATTTCGCAAAGACTTCTTCCTTGCAAACACATTTTTTCACCAACATAAACGGCAACTATACACATGGACCTGCCAGATGAAATACACAGAAATCGAATTGACTACATCTGTGGAAAGAGACTATGGAAAAGCTCAATATCATCAGTCAGAACAAGACCAGTGGCCAACTGTGGAATAGATCCTCAATTGCTCATATGCAAGTTCAAGCTGAAATTGATGAAAATCAGAGCAAGTCCACGAGAGCAAAAATATGACCTTGAGTATACATCACACCTGAATTTAGAGACCATCTCAAGAATAGATTTGATGCATTGAACACTAATGACCGAAGAACAGAAGAGTCATGGAATGACATCACACATGAAGAAAGCAAGAGGTCCTTGAAAAGACAGGAAAGAAAAGACCAAGATGGATGTCAGAGGAGACTCTGAAACTTGCTCTCTAGCGTCAAGCAACTGAAATGAAAGGAAGAAATGAAGTAAAAGAACTGAAAAGACGATTTCAAAGGGTGGCTGAAGAAGACAAAGTGTTGTAATGACGTGTGAAGAGTTGCAGATAGAACAACAAAAGGGAAGAACACACTCAGCGATTCTCAAGTTGAAAGAACTGAAGAGAATTCAATCCCCAAGTTTCAATAGTGAAGGATTCTATGGGGACAATATTAAACGACACAGGAAACATCAAAAGGAGATGGAAGGAATACACAGAGTCGTTATACCAAAAAGAATTAGTCGACGTTCAACCATTTCAAGAGGTAGCATATGATCAGAAACCAATGTTACTGAAGAATGAAGTCCAAGCTGCACTGAAGGCATTGGTGAAAAATAAAGCTCCAGGAACTGACAGAATATCAATTGAGATGTTTCAACAAACACATGCAGTGCTGGAAGTGCTACTTGTCTATGCCAAGAAAGTAATATTATAGTAGATGGAAATTTGAATCTACAGAAAGGAACAAATGGTCCTGGAAATGAAAAGTACATGTATAAATATATAAGATTTTTTTCTTTATTGTTTGTATTTCTTCAAAAGATAATTGAGAGTTTCCCATTACATTGCTAGTGAGTGGTTTTCAACTCACTGTGACCCTACAGGACAGAGTAGAACTGCTCCATAAGGTTTCCAAGGCTATAGTCTTTACAGAATTGACTGCCACTTCTTTCTCCCTCAGAATGGCTTGTAGGTTCAAAATGCAAGCCTTCTCCACTGCAACACCAGGGCTCCCTGACCTGTCCATAGAGGTCAGATTTTCAGATGGATTTTCAGGGGATAAGATTGGGAAATGGATCTAGAGATGTGAACAGAGACTATGTAGCAAAGTTCTTTTTTTATTGTACTTTAAATGAACATTTACAGAACAAACTAGCTTCTCATTTAACAGTAAGTACAGATATTGTTTTATGACATTGGTTAACAACCCCATGACCTGTCAACACTCTCCCTTCTCTACCTTGGGTTCCCTATTACCAGCTTCCTGTCCCCTCCTGCCTTCTAGTCTTGCCTCTGGGCTGGTGTGCCCCTTTAGTCTCGTTTTGTTTTACAGGCCTGTCTAATCTTTGGCTGAAGGGCAAACCTCAAGAGTGAATTCATTACTGAGTGAAAAGAGTTTCCAGGGGCCATACTCTCAGGGTTTCTCCAGTCTCTGTCAAGCCAGTAAGTATGGTCTTTCTTTTTTTTTTCTGTGAGTTAGAATTTTCTTCTACATTTTTCTCTGCCTCTCTCTGGGACCCTCTATTGTGATCCCTGTCAGAGCAGTCAGCGGTGGTAGCCAGGCACCATCTAGCTGTACTGGACTCAGTCTATGGAGGCCATGGTAGTTGTGGTCCATTAGTCCTTTGGACTAATCTTTCCCTTGTATCTTTAGTTATTTTCATTCTCCCTTGCTCCTGAAGGGGTGAGACCATTGAAGGAAGTATCTTAGATGGCCACGCACAGGTGTTTCAGGCCCCAGACACTACTTACCAAAGTAGAATGTAGAACATTTTCTTTATAAACTATGCTATGCCAACTGAGCTGAATGTTCCCCGAGACCATGGTCCCCACAGCCCTCAGCACAGCAATTTGGCCTCTCAGTGAGTTTGGATGTGTCTATGGAGCTTCCATGACCTTGTATTGTACAGACTGTACTGGCTTCCTCAGTATTGTGTACTGTCTTACCCTTCACCAAAGTTACCACTTATCTAATGTCTATTTAATGTTTTTCCATCCCCGCCCCCCTCCTCCCTTGTAAACCATCAAAGATTGTTTCTTTTTATGTAAACCTTTTCATGAATTTTATAGTAGTGGTCTCACACAGTATTTGTCCGTTTGTGATTGAGATATCACTCTACATTTTGCTCTCCAGATTCATCCATTTATGAGATGTTTCACAAATTCATCTTTGTTCTTTATTTGTTTATCCATTCATCTGTTATTGGGGGTCTATGTTGTTTCCATATTTTTGCTATTGTGAACAATGCTGCAATGAACATGTGTGTGCATATGCCTATGGGTGTAACAACTCTTATTTCTCTAGGATATATCCCTAGGAGTGGGATTGCTGGATCTCTTCTATTTCTAGCTTCCTGATGCAGAGCCATATTGTTTTTCAAAACAATTATATCATTTTGCATTCTCACCAGCAGTGCATAAGAGTTCCAATCTCCTTGCAGCCTCTCCAACATCTGTTATTTCCTGCTTTTTTCACTCATGCCAGTAATGCCGGGTTGGGATGGTATCTCATTGTGGTTTTGATTTGCATTTCTCTAATGGCTAGTGATCAGGAGCATTTCCTCATGTGTCCGTTAGCCACTTGAATGTCTTCTGTGGTGAAATGTCTGTTCTTTTGCCCATTTTTTCATTGGAGTAATTGTATTTTTGCTGTAGAGGTGTTGGATTTTCCTATAGATTTAAAAAAAATTAGACCTTTGTCAGATTTGTAATAGCCAAAAGTTTTTTCCAAATCTGTAGGTTGTCTTTTCACTCTTTTGGTGAAGTCTTTTGATGAGCATAAGTGCTTAATTTTTAGAAGATCCCAGTTATATTGCTTATCTTCTGGAGTCTGTGTGTTGTTAGTTATGGTTTGTACCCTGTTAATGCCATGTTATTAGGACCTCTAGCATTCATCTTGTTTTTTCTTCTAAGATCTTCATAGTTTTTGCCTTTATATTTAGGTCTTTGATCCATTTTTAATTAGTTTTTGTGTATGGTGTGAGGTATGGGTCTTGTTTCTTTTTTTTTCAGGTATACATCCAGTTTTGCCAGTACCATTTCTTAAAAAGACTCTCTTTTCCCCATTTAATGAATTTTGGGCCCTTGTTGAAGATCAGGTGACCGTACGTGGATGGATTTACATCCGGGTTCTCAATTCTGTTCCATTGACCAATGTATTTGTCATTGTACCAGTTCCAGGCAGTTTTGACGATCATAGCTGTATAGTAGGTTCTGAGATCAGGTAGTGCCAGTTCCCCTACTTTATACTTCTTCAATAGTGCTGTAATTATCCAGGGTTTCTTCTCTTTCTGTATAAAGTTAATGATTAGTTTTTCCATCTCTTTAAAGAATGTTGATGGTATTTGGATCGGGATTGTGATGTATTTGCAAATCGCTTTGGGTAGATTTGTCATTTTCACAATGTTGAGTCTATCTATTCATGAGCATGGTATGTTTTTCCATTTATGTAGATCTCTTTTGGTTCCTGGAGTAGTGTTTTATAGTTTTCTTTGTATAGGTATTTTACATCCCTGGTTAGATTTACTTCTAAGTGTTTTATTTTTTTAGGGGCTATTATAAATGGTATTGTTTTCCTGATTTCGTTTTCATCGTTCTCTTTATTGGTGTATAGGAATCCAACTGAGTTTTGTGTTTATATTGTACCCTGCTACTCTGCTGAATCTTTCTATTACTTCCAGTAGTTTTCTCATGGAGTCTTTTGGCTTTTCTACATATAGTATCATATCATCTGCAAATAGGGACAGTTTAACTTCTTCATCACCAATTTGGATGTCCTTTATTTCCTTTTCTTGCCTTATTGCTCTAACTAGTACTTCCAGCACAATGTTAAATACTGGTGATAAAGGGCACCCTTATCTTGTTCCTTTTCTCAAGGGAAATGTTTTCAGTCTTTCTCCATTCAGAATAATGTTGGGTGTTGGTTTTCTGTAGATGCTGTTTATTATGTTGAGAAATTTCCCTTCTTTGCCTATTTTATTGAGAGTTTTTATCAGGAACAGGTGTTTGACTTTGCCAAATGTATTTTCTGCTTCAATTGAAGTGATCGTGTGATTCTTTTATTTATGTGGTGGATTACATTGATTGATTTTCTAATGTTGAACTGTCCTTGCATACCTGGTATGAATCCTACTTGGTCCTGGTGTATTATTTTTTTGAAATGATGCTGAATTCTATTGGCTAGTATTTTGTTGAGAATTTTTGCATTTATATTCATGAGAGATATTGGTCTGTAATTTTCTTTTTTTGGTGTGTCTTTGCCTGGTTTTGGTATCAGGGCTACACTGGCTTAATAGAATGAATTCGGAAGTATCCCTTCCTTTTCTAGGCTCAGAAATAGTTTGAGCAGTACTGGTGTAAGCTCTTTTGTGAATGTTTGGTAGAATTCTCCAGTGAAGCCAGGGCTTATTTTTTGTTGAGAGTTCTTTTTTTTTTTTTTAACCTTTTCGATCTCTTCTCAACATCATTTTGTATTAGTTTGGGTAGGTTGTGTGTTTCTAGAAATTTGTCCACTTCTGTACGTTTTCAAATTTGTTGGAGTATAATTTTACATAATGCTTTCTTACGATCCTTCTTATTTCAGTTGGGTCTGTTGTAATGTCCCCCATTTCATTTCTTTTTTGGGTTATTTGCATCCTCTCCTTTTTTTCTTGTGTCGGTTTAGCCAGTGATTTGTTAGTTGATCCTTTCAAAGAACCAACTTTTGGTTTTGTAGATTCTTTCTGTTGTTTTTTCTGTTTACTTTATTTCTCCCCTGATCTTTATTATTTCCTTACTTCTGGAGGCTGTGACATCTTTTGCTGTTCTCTTTCTATTTGTTCAAGTTGTGTAGGTAATGTTTTGAAATTTGTCCCTTCTTTTTTGACATGTGCATCTATTGGTATAAATTGACCTCTGAGCACTACCTTTGTTGTGCCCCAAAGATTTTGGTATGATGTGTTTTCAATCTCTTTTGATTATAGGATTTTTTTTAAATTTCATTTCTGATTTCTCCTGTTTCCCAGTGGTTTTTAAGTAGGGTGTTATTCAGTTTCCATATAATCGATTTTTTTTCGTTTTTCCTGTCGTTAATTTCTACTTTGATGGTGTTGTGGTCAGAGGAGATACTTCGTATTAGCTCAGTGTTTTGGATTTTGTTGAGGGTTGGTCTGTAGCCTAAGATGTGGTCTATTCTGGAGAATGATCCATGTGTTTTGGAAAAGAATGTATACCTTGTAGCTGTTAGGTGGAGTGTCCTATATATGTGTATGAGGTCCATTTGGCTGATCGTGTCCTTTAAGTCTTCCGTATATTTGTGAAATTTCTTTCTTGATGTTCTGTCCTTTACCAAGAGTGGTGTGTTGAAGTCTCCTACTACTATGTAGGAATTTCTCTTTTCAGTGCTGTTAGAGTTTCTTTTATGTATTTTGGCGTCATGTCATTGGGTGCGTAGATATTTATTATGATTATGTCTTCATGATGGATCATCACTTTAATCATTATATACTGCCCTTCTTTGTCTTTTATGGTGGATTTTGTTTTAAAGTCTATTTTATCTGATATTAGTATTTGCACTACAGGTCTTTTTTAGTAGTTGTTTGCTTGATATATTTTTTCCATCCTTTCATTTTTAATAAATTTACATCTTTGTTTCTAAGATGAATCTCTTGTAGACAGCATATTGATGGATCTTGTTTTTATATCCATTCTGTCACTCTGTCTCTTTATAGGCACATTTAGACCATTTACAATCAGTGTAATTATTTATAGGTGTGAGCTTATTGCTGTCATTTTATAATGCTTTTTTTGTGGTGTTGATGTTTTCTTTGTTCCTCTTACTCTCTTGTGCTGAATTCCTTTTTGGATTTTTTCCATTTCTTTTATTTTTGTAGATTTTTTTTTTTACAGAGACTTTTATGTTTTTCTTCTTTATTTTGATGAGTAGGTTTGTTAACTTTCTTTGTGGTTACCTTGAAATTTATCCTTATCTTGCTAGGTTTGAACCACTCTATTATTACTTGGTATCATCCTGTCTTCCTCTCCATTAGAGGTTCTATACTTATACCTTTTATTCCCTCTTATATTGTCTTGATGTTGTTTTCATTTGCAGATTAACCTCTCTGGTTCCCCATTGTAAATCTTTTGGTTTTGAATAGTCCTTGAGAGTTAATATCCTAGGTTGGCATCTGGCTTGTGTGATCTTGCATCCTAGATTTAGGCTGTGGTCTGATGTTGTTTGTCCTCAAACCGAAGGACTCCCTTTAATAATTCTTGTGAGTTTGGTTTGATTTTTACATATCCCCCTAATTTCTGTTTATCTGAAACCTCCTAATTTTGCCATCATATTTGAATGAGACTTTTGCAGGATATATTATTTTTGGTTGGCAATGTTTTTCAACCAAAGTTTTATGTATGTCATCCCATTGCCTTCTTGCCTGCATGGTTTCTCCCAAATAATCAGAGCTTATTCTTATTGTTTCCCCTCTGTATGCGACTTTTCATTTTTCTCTAGCTGCTTCTGGGATTTTTTCTTTGTCTTTGGTTTCAGTGAGTGTGACTATAATATGCCTTGGTGATTTTTTAGGGGGTGGGTCCTCTCCTATGTGGTGTTTGTTGAGCTTCTTGGATGGTCAGCTTTTCATCTTTCTTGATATGAGGGAAGTTTTCTATCAGCAAATCTTCAATGATCCTCTCTGTGTTTTCCATTTTCTCCCCCTATTCTGGAACTTCTATCACTTGCAAACATTTGCTTTCGATTGTATCCCACATCATTCTCAGTGTTTCTTCATTTTTCTTCTTTTCTGATTTTTCCTCAAAGTTGTATTCAAGTGTTTGTCTTCAGTTTTGCTGATCCTATCTTCCATTGTTTCAAACCTGCTCCATAGACCTTTTATGACATTGTCCATTTCTGAAATCTTGTTGCTTATCTTTTGGATTTCTATTTTTTTTTTTGTATGATTTCTAGTTGTGAATTTATTTTGGCATTTCGTTCCTATATTATTTTCCTGAATTTTTCCATTTTTTCCATGAGTTCAATCAAGTATATGAGACCAAATGGGCAACATCTGCCTAAAAGCAAAGAGAAGAAGGCAGGAAGGGACAGGAAACCTGGATGAATGGAACCCAGAGTGTAAAGGGAAAGGAGGAGAGTGCTGACACATTGAGGGGATTGCAACAAATGTCACAAATTTGTGTATAAATTTTTGAATGAGAACCCAGTTTGAGCTGTAAACTTTCACCTAAAACACAAGACAATAAAAAAAAGACTTTATCAACTACCAGTGCTTATGTTTCCTGCCTTTTTAGACTCATAGATTCCACCATCTGTGTCAGTAAGGTTTTTCATGCATTTGCAATACATTTAGATTATTTCATCAGTCCTCATTCCATTCTGAGATTCCTTGCCATGTTTTTGTTGCTAGGTGCTGTCTAGTCTGTTCTGACTCATAGTGACCCTATGTACAACAGAACTAAACACTATCCCATCCTTTGCAGTCCTCGCAATTACTGCTATGTTTTTGCCATGTTGCAGCCACTGTGTCAATCCATCTTATCGGTGGTCTTCCTCTTTTTCTCTGACCTTCTACTTTACTAAGCATTATGTTTATTTATACAATTTGTGTGTAAGTTTTTGAATGAGAAATTAATTTGCACTGTAAACTTCCACCTAAAACACAATATAATTAAAATACATAATACATTATATATATATATATACACATACATTTTATATATATATATATATGATGATGATGATGATGGATCACATCCAAAGCATCACACATACCTTATTTAGAAGATGAGATTTGGGACTGTTTGAGTTGATTATATTTAGATAAGATTTTATATTTAGAGTGGATGCTGGAATGAGTTAAACTTTGGGGGATGTTGGTATGAAGTAAATGTATTTTGCACATTGAAAATACTTGAATTTGGGCGACTAGAGTGCAGACTGTGGTGGGATGAATTGTGTTTCTCAAAAATATGTGTTGAAGTCCTCATTCACAGTCCTGTAAATGTGACCTATTTATAAGTAGGACCTTTGCAGATATAATCAAGTTAATATAAGTTCATACTGGAGTAGGGTGAGCAGTAAATACAATGACTGCTGTCACAAGAAGAGGAGAAGAATCAAAGACACAGAGTGAAGACAGCCATGTGAAGATGGAGACAGAAATTATAATTATGCTGCTGAAAGCCAAGGAATATCTGGGGCTCCCAGAAGCTAAATAGTCAAGCCTCCCCTAGAGGCTTCCAAGAGAGAGTGGCCCATCCAAATCCTTGATTTCCTACTTCTAGCGTCTGGAGCTGTCAGAGAATAAATTTCTGTTGTTTTAATCCATTCAAGTTTGTGGTAATTTGTTATGTCAACTCTAGGAAACTAATACTGTCACCTATCTACTTACTTTGGAATGTAGGTTATTTTTCACTTATTGTCTTAGTGCTTCACACATAACTAAGAGAGCAAGTCCCATTTTAATGTCCTGCCACCATAGCATGTCATGTAAGACACATGTTAACTCTGTCTACCTTTCTCACCTCATCTCTTAACATACTCACACTTGTACAGTTTTTTCCATCCTCACTTTTCTAATGTCGTTTCTGGAACATGCTCTGTTCTCTCAGACCCTGTGAATTTTCACATGCTGTTTCCTCTACTTATCACACCAGTGTATCATCTCCTCCCTTCACTCACCCTGCCCATCATTACTGAGGCTACCCAGAGCACTTCCAGTTTTCCTTCAAGCTCCACTCAGATTTTAATTTTCATAGGATGCCTTCTTTGACAACCCCCAGGAAAATTTAGGCGTTCATTGCCTATATTCTCACAGTGATCTCATTTATTCCATCATAAAAAAAAGAAAAAACAAAAACAAACCTGTTGCTGTCGACTTGATTCCAACTCATAGTGGCCCTATAGGACAGAGTAGAACTGCCCCGTGCCATTTCCAAGGAGCACCTGGTGGATTTGAACTAACCACCTTTTGGTTAGCAGCAGTACTTCTTGACCCCTAAGCCACCAAGGTTCCCTATTCCATCATCAGACCCAGTCCCGAAATTCTATCATAGCTCTTAGTAATTTGAATTGCAATTATTGATTTACTTATGGGGTAAGTCTCACTAGATGGTGGGTTCCTCAAGGGTAGGGACTAAGTCCACTCATTACTGAAACCCTAGGGCCTAACAAGTTCATGAAATTTAGTGAATGTTTAATAGATTCATTCACTGAGTAACTGCATGAGTTGATGCAAGCATAAAAATGAATTAAAAGCATATTTTGACTGTGTGTACTCTATGGGGCAGTCCTACTCTGTCCTATAGGGTCGTTATGAGTCGGAATCAACTCGAAGGCACTGGGTTTTGGGTACATATATATAAACATATATGTCAAGAAAGTAATGGTTGAGTAATAAATCCGAAGAAACTAATCTGAGCTTTAGAATGGATGGAAACATAAGAAAAGGCTTTTAGTTGTGTGACCTTGGCAATTTACTTTTATTCTGTTTCTACCTTTCTAAAATGAGAATTTTGAAGTACACTGTTGTTGTTGTAGTGTGCCAGTTCAATTTCAACTAATAGCAACCATATATGACAGAGTAGAACTGCCCCATAGGGTTTTCTAGGCTGTAATTTTTTCTGTAATGGAGCCCTGGTGGCACAGTGATTATGCACTGGGATGCTAACTGAAAGGTGGGAGGCTTGAACCCACCAGCAGCTCCATGGAAGAAAGATGTGTCAGTCTGATTCCATAAAGATTACAGCTTTGGAAACCCTGTGGGCAGTTCTACTCTGTATTGTAGTGTCCCTAAGATTCAGAATTGACTGGATGGCAACAAGTTTGTTTGTTTTTAACTCTTTATGGGAGCAGATCACCAGATATTTTCGGGTTTGAACAGGCCACCTTTCTGTTAGCAGCCAGGCGCTTAACTGTTGCACTACTAGGGCTCCATTGAAGTACAATACTGGCCTTAAAATACTTTCTTGCTTTTTAATTTTTTTTAATCTTTTAAATTATATATGTATTATTTGTTATCCATGAAACATTTTCTTCAAACTAAGTTTTAATCAGAAGCCCAGTAAATGAGATGATCTTTAACAATCATTTGAAAACTGACTTTTGGAGTTTAAGAAAGAAGCTATTGTTGGTGACGTAGGTTTGACATCCATACAGTTAGCTATACACAGGGCAAGGAAGAATAGCTGTTCTAGTTAAAGTTGAATGTAAGGAAATGGTGAGAAGTCTCCAGGAAATTCCTAATCATTAAGAATTATTAGATGAAATGAGTTTTTCTAAAACTCTGCAATCCACTGATTCTAACATGGAGTGGGTAATTATTTTCATTTTATTTTATGTCATAAAAGTAAATATTTTTTTATATGAGAAAAGAACTTGCACCAAAGTATTTTTTTTAAAAAGCTGACAAATACATCACAACAATCTAGCAAAGTAACCTAACATTTTTATTAACTCCTGACACATTTCTATGTTACATTAATTCCCACTTTTCATGGACTGCATTATCTTTGAACATTTTTCTTTATGACAACCAGTTGTTAATATAATTTTCTACAGAGACTATAGGAAGATAACTTAATCTTTTCTTTAGCTTAATTTTTCATTATTTTTGATAAGAAAGTTAGAGAAAGCAATCTTTCCAGCAAAAATTTTAAGTTGAGAAACTAGAAGTTTATGCTAAGCCAAATATTGCCTTGTATAAGAACTTTGGGTGTAGGAGGAAACAAGTCAAAGCAGTTAAGAAAATTTGTCTCCAACATTCACTTAATATTTATTTGATCATTTAAAGTTCCTAAAGAAGACATGGAATGGCAGTTTCTAGTACCCTTTAGGAAGATAACTGATGAAACAAATCATTTAGAAAGTTTACCGTAATAGTTAAGGAATAATGCATTCCTGAATTAGGAAAATGACAGAATAGAAAGGAGGGAACAAAAACAAGAAATGCTGTGGAATTTGAATCTACAAGGACTTGGATGCAGAATGGGGTGTGGGGGGGAATAGTAGATGAAATTACTTATATGTTTTATCCTGGATGACATTTAATGTCATTAATTGCAGTAAGAAGCATAAAAAAAGAAATAGGTTTCACAGAACTTTGAGCAGTAGATTATAAATTCTATTTTAGGCTCTGAATTTGATGGGTCAGTGAAATATCTATGCGGAAGTCTCTAACAGTCATTTGAAAAATCAGGATTGGGGTTTAAGACAGTAATTGTGCCTGGCAATGTAAGCTTGACAATCAAGCATTTATACCTATAAGATACAGTTGAAGAAACAGGATTGAAGGGGACTGAATCAGGTAAAGAATATAGTTTGAGAAGCATAGCAAAGTCAGAATCTTGGGAAGAGCTTAGATAATGGTTAAGCAAGCAGGCGTGAATCTAGTCTAACTTAGGTCAAATTTAAGCTGTGCCACTTATAAGCTTTATGCACTTGCCACATGACTTTACCTCTCTGTGCCTCATTTTTTAATACATTAATTGATGATAATAATAGTAACACTCTCATAAGATCATTGTGATGATATAAAATGTTAATAAATATAAAGCATTTACCACACTGCCTGGCACTTAGTAAATGCTCAAAAAAATTAACTGTCATTATCAGTATCACTATTACTACCTTTATTATTTAAATGGAAGACGAAGGTTGATATATGAAAGAAATGTGAAACCAATTAAAAGAAGTTTACGGTAGGTGAAGAAGAGGAGACAGTGAGTGCGGATCACTCTTTCAAGTAAGTGGTTTTGAGATAAAAGGAAGGAGAAAATAGAGTTGTAACCTGAAAGGTTAAAGTTGAAACTGAAAATAATTAGTACAAGTCCATGACAGCCAAAGTACGGCCTTGAGTATTTCCCACCTGAATTTAGAGACCATCTCAAGAATAGATTTCAGGTGTAGAACACTAATGACCGAAGACAGGACAAGTTATGGAATGACATCAAGGATATCATACATGAATAAAGCAAGAGGTCATTGAAAAGACAGGAAAGAAAGAGAAGACCTAGATGGGTGTCAGAGGAGACTCTGAAACTTGCCCTTGAACATCAAGTAGCTAAAGCAAAAAAAAAAAAAAATGAAGTAAAAGAGTGGAAGAGAAGATTTTAAAGGGTGGCTCGAGAAGGCAAAGTAAGGTATTATGATGACATGTGCAGAGACCTGGGGATAGAAAACCAAAAGGGAAGAGCATGCTCAGCATTTCTCAAGCTAAAAGAACTGAAGAAAAAATTCACACCGCAAGTTGCAATAGTGAAGGATTCTACAGGGAAAATATTAAACGATGCAGGAAGCATCATAAAAAAAAAAAGATGGAAGGAATACACAGCGTCACTATACCAAAAGAATCTGTCAATGGCCAACATTTTCAGAACATAACATATGATCAGGAACCAATGGTACTGGAGGAAGAAGTCCAAGCTGTACAGAAGGCATTGGTGAAAAGGCACCAGGAATTGATGGAATATCAACTGAGATGTTTCAACAAACTGATGCAGCACTGCAAGTGCTCACTCGTCTATGCCAAGAAATTTGGAGGACAGCTACCTGGCCAACCGACTGGAAGAGATACATATTTATGCCTCTTCGCAAGAAAGGTAATCCAACCAAATGTGGAAATTATCGAACAATATCATTAATATCACATGCAAGTAATATTTTCCTGAAGATCATTCAAAAGCAGCTGCAGCAGTATATGGACAAGGAACTGCCAGAATTTCCAGCTGGATTTAGAAGAGTATATGGAACCAGAGATATCATTGCTGATGTTAGATGGATCCTGGCTGAAAGCAGGGAATACCAGAAAGATGTTTACCTGTGTTTTATTGACTATGCTAAGGCATTCGACTGTGTGGATCATAACAAATTATGGATAACACTGAGGAGAAAGGGAATTCCAGAACACTTAATTGTGCTCTTGAGTAATCTGTGCATGGATTGAGAGGCAGTTTTTCGAACAGAACAAGAGGACACTGAGTGGTTTAAAGTCAGGAAAGGTGTGCGTCAGGGTTGTATCCTTTCACCATACCTATTCAATCTGTATGAAGAATAAATAATCCGAGAAGCTGGACTGTATGCAGAAGAACAAGGCATCAGGATTGGAGGAAGACTGATTAACAGCCTGTGTTATGCAAATGGCACACCCTTCCTTGCTGAAAGTGAAGAGGACTTGAAGCACTTACTGATGAAATTCAAAGACCACAGTCTTCAGTATGAATTACACCTCAACATAAAGAAAACAAAAATCCTCACAACTGGACCAATAAGCAGCATCACGATAAGCGGAGAAAAGATTCAGGTTGTCAAGAATTTCATTTTACTTGGATCCGCCATCAACGCCCTTGTACGTGGCAGCCAAGAAATCGAAAGACCCATTGCAATGGGCAAATCTGCAAAAGACCTCTTTAAAGTGCTGAAGAGCAAAGATATCACCTTGAGGTCTAAGGTGCATCTGACCCAAGAAATAGTGCTTTAAATCACCTCATGCAAGTGAAAGCTGGACAATGAATAAGGAAGACCGAAGAACAATTGATGCCTTTGAATTGTGATGTTGGTGAGAACTATTGAATACACCATGGACTGCCAAAAGAACGAACAAATCTTTCTTGGAAGAAGTACAACTAGAATACTGCTTAGAAGCAAGAATGGTGAGACTCGGTCTCACGTAATTTGGACATCTTATCAGGAGGGATCAGTCCCTGGAGAAGGATATCATGCTTGGTAGAGTAAAGGGTCAGCAAAAAAGAGGAAGACCCCCAAGGAGGTGGATTGATACAGTGGCTGCAACAGTGGGCTCAAGCATAGCAACAATTGTGAGTATGGCACAGGACCGGGCAGTGTTTTGTTCTGTTGTGCATAGGGTCGCTATGAGTTGGAACTGATTAGATGGCACCTAACAATAGCAACAAACCTGAAGGGAAGGCACAGTTGGGTATGAGTGATTAGTTTAGGAAGATTTACTTCTTTATTTTAGAGAGCTCTGACCCCTTCTGTAGCCAAAGAAATATGTTAATGGAATGGAGAATGAATATATCTATGAGACCTGATGGGAATAATTACTGGAGGGTTAGGAAAGGAAGGAATGAGTGATTGAGCTTTGGGCACTTCATTCTCTGAGATAAAAAAAAAATAAAAAGGTGAAGATAGAATATTTGGAGATTTAAGTGAGAACATAACCCCACATCAGATGGACTTGATTTCCTCAGTAACAGATTATGATAAAGTGAAGGGCATTTTTAGTGAGAGCGAAGGTGTGGATGAAGTCAAAAGACTGAAGAGTATGGTCAAATATGGTCTTTTACATTTATTGGAGTTGGAGCAGCTGTGAGTAGCATTGAGGTTTATGATTTGGAAGGATGCATGATTTAATGAAATGGAGAAATAAATATATGCACACAGAGGAGGCTGAGGGATTATGAGGCAGCAGTGTGAGATATCCAACAACATAGGCATTGATACTGCAAGGGAATGATAAGAGGAAATGAAGTAGGGGCAAAAGTCTGCGCGGACCACTGATGTTCAACAAAAGCAATTTGTGTGTTTTTGTTGACAGAGAGCACCTTGGGGAACGTGATAAGAAGCTCTAATGTGGTGTCAGAGAAAATCAGAATTCACTCTATTTTTTGAGCCGTGGAGTGGCATGATCACGGTCCTATATAGGGTAAAGGTGGACGAAAAACAGGCTAGGACAGGAAGATCAGTTAGGAGGCTATTTTAGTCATCCTCCTCTGAGCCAGAAATAGTGAAAAATACAGAGAAAGATGCAGTTGGCAATTATATTCTGAAGGAAAAAAAATCAGTCATTTGAAACTTGCTATATTAAATAACAATTGACAATTGCCATTCTATAATTACATTTTAAGTAATTTCACATAATCATGCATGAAATGAAAGAACATTATAGTGATAGATTGTATAACCTATTTTCTGAATGTTAATATTTAATAATATCTGGCTGACGTTGAAATTTATTAAAGGAAATGCTGTGGTTTACTTATTTATTTAACTTGTGAGAAAAAATGGCACTTCACACGTAAAGTTATAGACACTCATGAATTTAGGCTAATGAAAACTAATTAGAAGAGAGACACTTAAACGTTCTAATACAAAAAAATGAGCTTAAAATATGGAAAATAGAGAAAAATGTCACATTTCAATTTATCTCTACCGTTCTTGTTTTCAGCATTGTCGTAACTTCAGCAGCATCTGTAATCAGCATGATTACTCATTCTATATTTTTCTTAATGGAGAACATGCATATTATCATTTGTGGCTTAAATTAGTTAGAAGCTACAGCTTTGTCCATACCTGAGCTTCAGGAAAAAAAAAAATATTTCCACTGTTCTTTCAAAGTGAACATTTATATTCTATATTATTATGTTATATAACTCAATTTTTTGAAAAAATTAGGTAATTATAAAATTATGATGCTAGAAGGGGCTTCAAGTAATTTTTCATACACTACCTGTCTCAGCGCATGATTTGTCCTGAGTTATGCTAACTATTTCATTCCTTTGGAAGAAAAGTTTTCCTTCTTTATACACTGAAAGCCTTCTACTGGATGATGAGCCTACTTTTTTTTCTCTTTTCAATGACATGAGCAACAGGCATTCACCATTCTTCATAAAATAGCCCTTAGCTTACTTGCCTGTTATTAGAGATGTTTGACAAAGGGCCAATGGGCCAAATGCTTTGGTCAAAAATGTTTTTAACCACATGTAGAAATTGTTGAATTGGTCTTTGTTCTGCAGTATATATTTTCAACGACAACAACAACAAAAATTTTGTAAAAGGAAAAAAGTTATTAAAGGATTTTTTTTCCTTTTATAAAATAAGTAAATAAGAACTAATCTGTTTAAACTGGAAATTTTCATATTTTGTTCAAAATAAGCAAATACAAATAAAAACTAGGATATGAGTTTAAAAAATAACTAAAGCAAAAGAGCATTAAACAACTTTAAAGAAGTAATGGAGAGTTTGGAGTTTGTGCTTGACTACTAACCTAAAGGTTGGAGGTTCAAACCTACCCAGTGGCACTACTAAGAGAGGCCTGGAGACTGTTTCCATAAAGATTACAGCCAAGACCCCTATCAAGCACTGCTATTCTGACACACATGGGGTTATTATGAGTTGAAAGTGACTCAACAGCAACCTTTTTTTTCAGTATCTTACTACTTGTTGAAAATATTTGACTCTCTGATCACAGACAATATGCCTATGATAATAACAATAATCCCTCTTCTTTTTCATTTAGAGCAGAGAGAGAAAGTCACTTCACATGCTGAAATGAGCAACAAATTGTGAAGCTATAGATTTGCTTATGTTTTATTGTTTAACCAAATCAACCTTACAGGAGAATTAATATGGCACATATTAAACGTATAAAATTCTTATTGTTATAAAAGTTTTAGTGCTAAAGGTAAACAGAGCACATAATGATTGCAACCTGATATTACTCATATATAAGGAAACTTTTTTGCTATCAGGTACAATTTAATTTCAACGTTGTCATTACAACCACACATGCTCATATGCATTATAAAAGACAAAAGTTCTGTAGCTAATTCACTGAGGACCGGATTTGACTATAACCCCTCAGCACCTTTGCCAGTTTGATTCACTAACCTGTCCCCCGAACCAAGCATAATGTCTGCCATAGCAGTTCTCAGTACTGAGTTATGGTAAGATTTGAAATGTGTCACAAAAAAGGTGTAACCACTTATTGCCAAACTGTCAATATTTACAAAATATTTCCTTTATTAAAAAAAAAAGGAAAGTGTTTAGCCTTATACATTGAAAATTGTGAGAGCTGGAACTCAACTGGACTGTCTTGTTTGTCTTGTTTTTCTGGATCTCCTAAGTTTTCCGTCTTTGACAGGGTGCGGTCTTTCCACTTTTCTATCACTCATTTTAGTGGAAAATATTTAAATTTTCCTTCTCTGACAGGTTTTTGCGTTACATAGCTTTCGGCTTTCACAGGTTTTATAGTAGTAGTATCAGTCTCATTCACTTGCATTCCAAAGTATGTACAAAGGCTGTTCAATGTAGAATACCAAAAAAAAAAAATTGTTGCCCTTCAGTCGATTCTCACTCATACACATTCTGTTAAAGTGAAACTATCTCCGAATTCGCTTCAAATCCTAAGTGGTTGACTTTGGTGAGGTTACTTACTGTCTCTAAGCCTTTGTTCCTTCATCTGTAAAAAAAGGTAATAATAGCATTAATTCATAGAGATGCTGTATATGAATTAAATGCAGAATATATGTAAAGTGCTTGGAATAGTTCCTGGTGTGTAGTAAGTGCTATGTAAGCCTTAGACATTTTATTATCCTGTTCATTTATTGTGATTGTGGATCCAGTAAAACGAAATCCTTGACAAATTCAATCTTTTCTCCATTTATCATGATGTCGCTTATTAGTCCAGTTGTGAGGATTTTTTTCTTTATGTTGAGGTATAATCTATACTGAAGGCTATGGTCTTTGATCCTCATCAGGAAGTGCTTCAATTCCTATTCACTTTGAGCAAGCAAGGTTGTGTCATCTGCATAATGCAGGTTGTTAATGAGTCTTCCTCCAATCGTGATGCTCCTTTCTTCTCCATATAGTCCAGCTTCTCAGGTTATTTGCTCAGCATACAGACTGAGAGGGTATGGCGAAAGGATACGGCCCTGATACGCACCTTTCCTGACTTTAAACCACACAATATCCCCTAGTTCTTTTTGAATTTTACTTAGATCCACAATCAACACACATGGAAGCAGCAGATAAGAAATCAAAAGATGCATTGCATTGGGCAAATCTGCCTCAAAATACTTCTTTAAAGTCTTGAAAAGCAAATACATCACCTTGAAGAATAAGATGCGCCTGACCCAAGCCATGGTGTTTTCAATTGCCTTATATGCATATGTCCTACGCTGGGTTCTCTGTTGTTGTTGTTCTTGTCAGGTTCCGCCGAGTGAGTTCCGACTCATAGCGACCCTATGCACAACAGAACGAAACACTGCCTGGTCCTGCGCCATCCTTACAATCCTTGTTATGCTTGAGCTCATTGCTGCAGCCACTGTTTCAATCCACCTCACTGAGGGTCTTCCTCTTTTCCGCTGACCCTGTACTCTACCAAGCATGATGTCCTTCTCCAGGAACTGATCCGTCCTGACAACATGTCCAAACTATGTAAGATGTGGTCTCGCCATCCTTGACTCTAAGGAGCATTCTGGTTGTACTTCTTCTAAGACAGATTTGTTCGTTCTTTTGGCAGTCCATGGTATATTCAATATTCTTCGCCAATGCCACAATTCAAAGGTGTCAACTCTTCTTCGGTCTTCCTTATTCATTGTCCAGCTTTCACATGTATATGATGCGATTGAAAATACCACGGCTTGGGTCAGGTGCACCTTGGTCTTCAGGGTGACATCTTTGCTTTTCAACACTTTGAAAAGGTCCTTTGCAGCAGATTTGCCCAATGCAATGCGTCTTTTGATTTCTTGACTGCTGCTTCCATGGCTGTTGATTGTGGATCCAAGTAAAATGAAATCCTTGACAACTTCAATCTTTTCTCCGTTTATCATGATGTTGCTCATTGGTCCAGTTGTGAGAATTTTTGTTTTCTTTATGTTGAGGTGTAATCCATACTGAAGGCTGTGGTCTTTGATCTTCATTAGTAAGTGCTTCAAGCCCTCTTCACTTTCAGCAAGCAAGGTTGTGTCATCTGCATAACGCAGGTTGTTAATGAGTCTTGCTCCAATTCTGATGCCCTGTTCTTCTTCATATAGTCCAGGTTCTCGTATTATTTGTTCAGCATACAGATTAAATAGGTATGGTGAAAGAATACAACCCTGACGCACACCTTTCCTGACTTGAAACCAATCGGTATCCCCTTGTTCTGTCTGAACAACTGCCTCTTGATCTATGTAAAGGTTCCTCATGAGCACAATTAAGTGTTCTGGAATTTCCATTCTTTGCAGTGTTAGCCATAGTTTGTTATGATCTGCACAGTCAAATGCCTTTGCATAATCAATAAAACACAGGTAAACATCTTTCTGGTATTCTCTGCTTTCAGCCAGGATCCATCTGACATCAGCAATGATATCCTTGGTTCCATGTCCTCTTCTGAAACCGGCCTGAATTTCTGGCAGTTCCCTGTCAATATACTGCTGCAGCCATTTTTGAATGATCTTCAGCAGAATTTTGCTTGCATGTGATATTAATGATATTGTTCTATAATTTCCACATTCGGTTGGATCACCTTTCTTGGGAATGGGCATAAATATGAATCTCTTCCAATCAGTTGGCCAGTAAGCTGTCTTCCATATTTCTTGGCATAGATGAATAAGCACCTCCAGTGCTGCATCTGTTTGTTGAAACATCTCAATTGATATTCCATCAATTCCTGGAGCCTTGTTTTTTTGCCAATACCTTCAGAGCAGCTTGGACTTCTTCCTCCAGTACCATCGGTTCCTGATCATATGCCATCTCTTGAAATGGTTGAATATCGACTAATTCTTTTTGGTCTAATGACTCTGTGTATTCCTTCCATCTTCTTTTGATACTTCCTGCATCATTTAATATTTTCCCCATGGAATCCTTCACTATTGCAGCTCGAGGCTTGAATTTTTTCTTCAGTTCTTTCAGCTTGAGAAATGCAGAGTGTGTTCTTCCCTTTTGGTTTTCCATCTCCAGCTCTTTGCACATGTCCTTATAATACTTTATTTTGTCTTCTCGAGAGGCCTTTTGAAATCTTCTGTTCAGTTCTTTTACTTCATCAATTCTTCCTTTTGCTTTAGCTGCTCGACACTCAAGAGCAAGTTTCAGAGTCTCCTCTGACATCCACCTTGGTCTTTTCTTTCTTTCCTGTCTTTTCAGTGACCTCTTGCTTTCTTCATGGATGATGTCCTTGATGTCATTCCACAACTCGTCTGGTCTGCGGTCATTAGTGTTCAATGCATCAAATCTATTCTTCAGATGGTATCTAAATTCAGGTGGTATATTTTCAAGGTCATATTTTGGCTCTCTTGGACTTGCTCTGATTTTCTTCAGTTTCAGCTTGAACTTGCATATGAGCAATTGATGGTCTGTTCCACAGTCGGCCCCTGGCCTTGTTCTGACTGATGATATAGAGCTTTTCCATCATCTCTTTCCACAGATGTAGTCAATTTGATTTCCCTGTGTTGCATCTGGCGGTGTCCATGTCTATAGTCGCCGTTTATATTGGTGAAAGAAGGTATTTGCAATGAAGAAGTCATTGGTCTTTCAAAATTCTATCATTCGATCCCCGGCATTGTTTCTATCAACAAGGCCATATTTTCCAACCACTGACCCTTCTTTGTTTCCAACTTTCGCATTCTAATCGCCAGTAATTATCAATGTGTCTTGATTGAATGTTTGATGCAATCAAGCTGATAAAAGTCTTCTATTTCTTCATCTTCTGCCCTGGTGGTTGGTGCTTAAATTTGAATAATAGTCGTATTAACTGGTCTTCCTTGTAGGCGTATAAATATTATCCTATCACTGACAGCGTTGTATTTCAGGATAGACCTTGAAACGTTCTTTTTGACGATGAATGCAACACCATTCTTCTTCGAGTTGTCCTTCCCAGCATAGTAGACTATATGATTGTCCGATTCAAAATGGCCCATACCAGTCCATTTCAGCTCATTAATGCCTAGGATATCGATGTTTATGCATTCCATTTCATTTTTGACGATTTCCAATTTTTCTAGATTCATACTTCGTACATTCCAAGTTCCGATTATTAATGGATGTTTGCAGCTGTTTCTTCTCATTTTGAGTCGTGCCACATCAGCAAATGAAGGTCCTGAAAGCTTTACTCCATCCACGTCATTAAGGTCGACTGTACTTTGAGGAGGCAGCTCTTCCCCAGTCATCTTTTGAGTGCCTTCCAAACTGGGGGCCTTATCTTCCAGCACTATATCAAAAAATGTTACGCTGGTATTCATAAGGTTTTCACTGGCTAATGCTTTTCAGGAGTGGACTGCCAAGTGCTTCTTCCTAGTCTGTCTTAGTCTGGAAGCTCAGCTGATACCTGAAACCTCCATGGGTGACCCTGCTGGTATCTGAATACCAGTGGCATAGCTTCCAGCATCACAGCAACACACAAACCCCCACAGTAGGACAAACTGACAGACACGTGGGGGTTGGGTTCTCCAGAGAAGCAAAACCAGTAAAAAGTATAAATTTATGTATATAGAGAGTGAGAGATTTATGTCAAGGAAATGGCTCACACTGTTGTAAAGGCTGGAACGTCCCAAGTCTGTGGGTCAGGATAGAGGCTTCTCGTGATTCACGTAGCCACAGGGACTGGCGAACCCAAGATTGGCAGGTCAGAGAGTAAGGTTCACAGGCTGCAAAGATCGATGAATTCCAAGATCGGCAGGCAAGTCCAAAGGTAAGCTGTTAGCGCAAGTCCCAAGAACCAGAGGTTAGATGAACAGGAGCTAGCTGCATTATCCAGAGTGAATAAAAAGCCCCCGAGCCTTGCCAGAATGTCTCTTGTATTCAGTGCAGGCCGTACACCCAAGGAAACTCCCTTTCAACTGATTGACTATTCACAGCAGATTCCATCATTGGGGTGATCACATATCAAATCTCAACAGGGAAGTGATCACAACATTACAAGCCTGCCAAAACACTCAGGAACACGTCTCAGCCAATTTGACACACAATCTTAACCATCACAGCATGCAAAAGGAAGACCAAAGAAGAATTGTTACCTTTGAATTGTGGTGCTGGCAAAGAATATCGAATATATCATGGACTGCAAAAAGAAGGAGCTAATCTGTCTTGGATGAAGTACAACCAAAATACCCTTTAGAAGCAAGGATGGCAAGATTGCATCTTGCATACTTTAGACATGTTGTCAGGAGGGATCAGTTCCGGGAGAAGGACATCATGCTTGGTTAAGTAAAGGGTCAGAAAAAAGACGAAGACCTTCAACAATATGAATTGGTATAATTGCTGCAACAATGGGCTCAAGCATAACAATGATTGTGAGGATAGTGAGGGATTGGGCAGTGCTTCGTTCTGTTGTACATAGAGTCGCTATGAGTCGGAATTGACTCAACAGCACCTAACAACAACGGGATAGGGGTTATAAGTTATACAAGTGGGAAAGCAAACTTGTTGGGAGTTACCCATTATCCTGGGTGGGTGTATCCTAATGATTGTGCTATGAGGACTCTGTCATTTGATCATAGCATAAAAATAGTTGAGAACAATGGTAGCACCTCACATAAAATCTGGTGAACATAAGTGGTAGAGGATAATTAATTTCTTTAGGCTGGTTAGTCATTAGGCTTGATGCCTGTTTTCTTGTATTTTCACTCTGATATACTTTCTTTTAGTCTGCGTTGAGATAAACTGTTTCCTAGAAAGAAGTTAGATACTTAGAGAAGTTTTTTTGTTTTGTTTTATTTTTTCATTTTCCTAGGTCTTTTATCCTGTACTCTTAAGGCAGCTCTGACCAGGGATTCAAACTGCTTGGTTCCTGTCTGAAACTCTACTAAGAATTTGCATTTCCCCCCAAATACAGTGAATCTGAATTTTCATTTTAACAAGACCCCCAGGTGATCCTTATGTACAATAAATTTTGAGAACCATTGCTCTGCTAGTGGTTCTCAGAATTGGTCCCTAACCAGTAGCATTAGCATCACAAAGGAACTTGTTAGAAATGCAAATTTCCAGCAGGGGTTCAAACTGGAATGAATTGGATCAAAGCCCTGGTTCTGACACTGCCTTTCTTCAACATAGGGAGAGATTTTTTGACATCAAGATCCTGATAGAATATGTTAAAAATCAGATATCCCCTCCCACTTTCTATAGCTCTTGCTGCTCTGAGCCAAGCCTGTCTTGTACATTAGTATAATTAGAGTTTTTTTGCTTCTGTCTTTTGAATATAAGCAGTGTAGAGACTAAGAGAAAATTCATAGTTAGACAAGGAGAGAGAATGCCTATTTACCAATCTTCAGTTAGTAATTAATTTTCACTGTAGTCCATCTCAAGTCTGTCTGACTACAAGTCTCACTGGCATTCCTACTTACAGTATGAACGAGCAAATGCCCTGGCTCTTGTTGAATGGCTTTATTACCCTGTACAGCTGGGGTAAATTTGAATTTTGAAGATGCTGTAGTTCTGTTTCTAGAACTGTAGCTGGCAGTGGTAATTGAAAAACTTTCACAAGTGGTAACTTTAAGTGTTTCATGTTTACTATTCATATAAATTTTACTAAGCAGACAGTAATTTTATTTTGATAACCTTGTGTCATTCTATAATATTCTAAAATAAGAAAAATCCAAATTAGCAACCAATGGTTTGTTGATTTTTTGTATTTTACAAGGCTCATAGCCTATTAAAAGAAAAGGTAACCTCATAATCTATAACCTGGACCAATACATCTTATATTTTTTCTGAATTTGAGAAGTATGAATATTAGACTTTGTTCTTAGTATGTAGCTTTGTGTTCAACACTCTTATTTAGACATTTTTATCACTTATAAAAATCTACCACATACACGCACAAATCACAGCCTTCTTGCATTAAAATAACAGCTTTTTTTTGGAGCCAGTAGAGTTTTTTTTTTGTTTAGTAGAGTTTTAGTCATAGAAAACATGTTCAATAAGAAAGCAACATTTCACCATGTCTAGTTTGGCTCAAAGTTTTCTGGTGACATCTGCTCTGTTCTGCTCTATATTTAGGCCTATATATTGTTTGTGTTTATATCTAATTCTGTTTTTATCTTTACCTCTAAGGATGTTTAAAAATTGGTCTAGTATTAAAACAGACTATAATATCAATTTGGAGGCTTAATACAGTGGGGAGAGGGGACTTCAATTTTAACACATCAGTAACCAAGCACAATACGGGTATAATAGTGACCACAAGGCAATTTCAATACTGATCTTTCCTACTTTAAAAGTTGATTTCTCAAATTTCCTTGCTATCACAGGTGTTATTTTTTTTTCAATTGGTCCACACTATTTTTTTTTTAATATGCCTAGACTGATATGTTCCATGCTGTCTTAGGCTGGGTTCTCTAGAAGAGTAAAACCAGTGAAATGTGTATATATATAAATATACATAGAGAGATTTATTGCAAAAAATGGCTCAAGCAGTTGTGGAAGCTGGCAAGTCCCAAATTCGTGGTTCAGGTGTCAGACTGGAGCCTTTTTTTGACTCACATGGTTGCAGGGGCTGACAAACCCAAAATCAGCAAGTCAAGCAGAAGGTTGCTATCTTCACGGAGTTGAGGGAGCTGAAGAGTCCAAAAATCTGCAGGTCAGGCATCAAGCTGCTGGCTCATGTCCCAAGAACCAGAGGTCAGATGATCACAAGTCAGATGCAGTGTCCAGAGCAAATGAGCTTTGCCAGAACACCCATATATATTGGATGTAGGCCACATTCCCAGGAAAACTCCCCTTACATCCGATCACAAAATGGAAGACAATTACATAATACTGAGAATCATGGCCTAGACAAGTTGACATATAACATTGATCACCACAGTCCAACCCTTGTCAACTTGGCACCTGTACACATCTCCTTAAACCATACATAATCTCTAAATAAAGACAATTATAAAATCATATTTGTGCTTAATGTGATACAACTAACATGTGTACAAAAGAAAACTCACTGGTATTCTTTACATCTTACATTTTGTAATAAGTAATGGTATAAGCTAAGGGGAAGAAGAAAACAAAAAGGTAGTATATATATAAGCACACATACATGTATAACAAAACAAGGAAGAAATACTCATATAACAATTACAGTCTTTGTTTCATGTGGTCTTAGCTGGTATCTAGAACTACCTTCTTCTACCACCCATTCATTCTCTATTCCCTTTGCCCTCAGCAAGCACCTCAGCTGGTCATTTTTCTTTGGTTGGTGGGGTGTCCAAAATCTTCATTCCTGAAGGGTCTGGGCCATTAATTGTCATGCCAGAATTGGGTTGCTGTAGTTTTCCATTGACTTTAATCACACGGCATGGTAGTACTAAGAGATGCCCTAAGGAAGCCCCTGCATTACAGACATACTCTTCTTTACCTCCATTATGCAACATCAACCTGATTTCTCCTTAGTAGTCAGGATCAATCACACCAGTCAATATGGTAACTCCCTTCTTTGCCTGCTGATTCAAAGGCATAAGAAGCCAAAAGTAACTGGGTGGCATTCTTAACGTCTAATTCAATGGAATCTGTTTGTGTCCCCATGTGGGAGCATTCCTCCCTTTGGAACTAAGACAATTAGACCTGCAGAGCATAGGATTTCAGGGACGGGAAGAAAAAAAATTGCATGTGGGTCACTAGGGGTAATAATGAGTGGTGCCACTCACATTTTCTTCACTTAATTCTTTGACCCATGAATCCTGGTTATGGGAGAAACAGCACCATATATTGGACACCTGTCTTGAGCATATACAGCTTTCTGGAGAACATTATCCCAAACTTGAAAAGTATTGCCACTTATGTGATGCCTTAATTGTGTCCTTAGAAGGCAATTCCATCATTCTATTAAGCCAGCTGCTTCAGGATGATGGTGAAAATGGTAAGAGCAGTGAATTCCATGAGCATGGGCCCACTTCCACACTTCATTTGCTGTGAACCAGGTCCCTCAATCCAAGGCAATGCTGTGTGGGATACCATGATCATGGATAAAGCATTCTGTAAGTCAGTGCATGGTAGCTTTGGAAGAAGCATTTTATGCAAGGAAATCAAATTTGTATCTACAGTAAATGACTGTCCCAGTAAGAACAAAACACTGCCCTTTCCATGATGGAAGTGGTCCAGTGTAATCAACCTGTCAGCAGGTTGTTGGCTGATTGTTCTGAGGAACGATGTCGTATCGGAGACTCAGTGTTGGTCTCTGCTCTTGGCACATTGGCCATTCAGCTGTGAATATAACCAAGTCGGGCTTGGTGAGCAGAAGTCCATGTTGCTGAGCCCATGAATAACCTCCATTCCTGCCACTATGACAACTTTGTTCATGAGCCCATTGGGCAATTACAGGAGTGGCTGGGGAAAGAAGCTGACTGGTATCCACAGAATACATCATCCTATCCACTTTATTGTTAATATTCTCCTCTGTTGAGGTCATCCTTTTGTAGCATTCACATAAGTCACAAATATTGTCACTTCTTTGGCCTGTTCAGAGAGGTGATTCCCCCAAAGCTCCTTGTCGTTGAATTTCCAAGCATGTTCTTTTTAAGTCCCTGACCATCCAGCCAAATCATTGGCCATACCCCATGAAACAGTTTACAGTCTCACATCTGGCCATCTCTGCTTGCAAGCAAAATGAATAACCAGGTTTACTGTTCAAAATTCTGGCCATTGGGAGGATTTCCTTTCACCACTGTCCTTCAGGAAGGTCCCAGAAAGGAGCTCTAGTGATGCCACTGTCCACTTTCAAGTAGAACCTATATACCACACAGAGCCATCTGTAAACCAGGCATGAGTTTTCCCTTCCTCAGCCAGCTGATCATGAGGAACTCCTCATGATGCCATAGGTGTAGTCTGGAAGAAGGAAGTTAATGTGACAGGAGTAGGGACCATGGGCATTTGGACCACTTACTCATGTAACTTTCTTGTGCCTTCAGGTCTTGCTTGAGCCTGATCTCCTATATACCACTCCTATGTTAGAATAGAGTGCTGCTCTGTATGTTCGACCTTATGACTCTGTTGGTCAGGAAACACCCAGTTCATGATGGGCAGTTCAGGCCCCCTAGTGTCTTGGTTGCCCATGGTTGAGCACTCAGTCTCTACTAAGGCCCAGTAACAAGCCAAAAGCTGTTTCTCAAAAGGAGCGTAGTTATCTGCAGAGGATGGCAGAGCATGGCTCCAAAATCCTAAGGGTCTGCATTATGATTCACCAATAGGGACCTGCCAAAGGCTCATATGGCCCAAGTGGCAGAGCAGCTTGCATGGCAGCATGAACTTGTTAAAGAGCCTTCTCTTGTTCTGGCCCTCAAGCAAAGCTAGCAGCTTTTTCAATCACTTGATAAATAGGCTGGAGTAGCACATTCGAGTGAGGGAAATGTTGCCTCCAAAATCCAGGGGCCCACTAGGCATTGTGCCTCCTTCTTAGCTGTAGAAGGGACTAGATGAAATAGCTTATTCTTTACTTTAGAAGGAATATCTCGACATGCTCCACACCACTAGACCCCTAGAAATTGCACTGAGTTTGACGTCACCTGAAATTTTGTAGGGTTAATTTCCCACCCTTGAGTACACAAATGTCTTACCAATAAGTCTAGAGTCATTGATACTTCTTCATAACTGTATCCTATCAGCATAATATCAACATAATGGACCAGTGAGAGTCTTGTGGAAGGAAAAGGTGATCAAGGTCTCTTCGGACTAAATTACAACATACGGCTGGAGAGCTGATACACCCCTGAGGAGGAAAATGAAAGTTTATTGCTAGCCTTGCCATCTGAAGGCAAGATGCCTCTGGTGTTTCTTCGAAACCGTAGTCAAGAAAAAAGGAATAGGACAGTTCAAAAATTGCATACCAGGTACCAGAGATGTATTAATTTGCTCAAGCAGTGAAATGGCATCTGAAACAGCAGATGCAATTGGAGTTACCACCTGGTTAAATTTACAGTTATCCACTACCATCCTCCAATATCCATCTGTTTTTTGCACAGGCTAAATAGGCAAGTTGAATTGGTATGTGGTGGGAATCACCACTTCTGCATCCTTCAAGTCCTTGATGGTGTCACTGATCTCTGTAATCCCTCCAGAAATGTGGTATTGCTTTTGGTTTACTGTTTTCCTAGCTAGGGGCAGTTCTAATGGCTTTCACATAGCATTTTCTACTGTAATAGCCGTTATACCAAATGTCAGGGGTACAATGTGAGGGTTCTTCCAGTTGCTGAGTATGTCTATTCCAATTACACATTCTGGAAGTAGGACAATCACTACAGGATGGGTTTGGGGACTCACTGGACTCGTGAGACAGACCCAATAACCTGACCTCCATATACTGCCACTCTACCTGGTGGGCCATAGTGATACATTGGATCTCCTAGAATTAGTGTCAGTTCAGAGCCAGTGTCCAGTAATCCCCAAAAAGTCTATTTCCTTTTCCCCAATGAAGAGTCACTCTCCTGAAAGATCTCAGATTCCAGTGAGGAAACATTAACAGTATAAATTTTTGGCAGTGAAGTGAGGTCCTTCCTCAAGGAGACCCAGCCTGGCCTTCTTTCAGTGGGTTGTGAATTTGTAAACTGGCTTAAGTCTGATAATTGATTGAGGGGACTTGACTCTCTATTCTTTGATTGAGTTAGACTGTAGTTCACTAGACCTAGAATTATTCCACTTGTACAGATCAAGTAAATATTTAGTAGATTTCCTAACTGTTTCACTCCTAGGGAAACCATGACAAAGTAGCCAAAGCCGTAAGTCCATACAAGTCAGACTGTTCTGATTACTGCTTTGACTCCACTATTCATTATTGTAACCACGCCCACATTGTCTTTGTTCATTGAGTGCTGCCAGTTATCCCCTACCCTCCCAGCTCCAATCAGCCCCATTGTAGTTGTTGTTGTTAGGTGTCATAGAGACAATTCCCAATCATAATGACCCTATGTACAACATAACAAAACACTGCCCAGTTCTGTGCCATCCTCACAATCATTGCTATGCTTGAGCTCATTGTTGCAGCCACTGCGTCAATCCATCTCATCAAGAGTCTTTCTCATTTTCATTGACCTTCTACTTTACGAAGCAAGATATCCTTCTCCAGGGACTGGTCCTGTCTGATAACATGTCCAAAGGGCATAAGATAAAGTCTGGCCATCCTCGCTTCCATGGAACACTCTAGCTGTATTTTTTCCAAGACGGACTTGTTCATTCCTCTGGAGGTTCATGGTATATTCAATATTCTTTGCCAACACCATAATTCAAACACATCGATTATCTTTTGTCTTCCATATTGCATACATATGAGGTGATTGAAAATATCATGGCTTGGGTAAGGTGCATCTTAGTCCTCAAAGTGACTTCTTTGCTTTTCAATACTTTAAAGAGGTCTTTTGCAGCAGATTTGCCCAATGCAACACATCCTTTGATTTCCTGATTGTTGGTTCCATGGGCATTGATTATGAATCCAAGCAAAATGGAAGCCTTGACAATGTCAGTCTTTTCTCTTTTATCATGATGATGCTTATTCGTCCAGTTGTGAGGATTTTTGTCTTCTTTATGTTGAGGTGTAATCCATACTGAAGGCTGTAGTCTTTGATCTTCATCAGTAAGTGTTTCCAGTCCTATTCACCTTCAGCAAACAAGGTTGTGTCATCTGCACGTTGCAGGTTGTTAATGAGTCTTCTACCAATCTTGATGCTGTGTTCTTCTTCATACAGACCAGTTACACAGATTATTTGCTTGGTATAAAGATTAACCCCACTGCTGGGGCTGCTCAGACCAGGAAAGTGGCTCCCAGGCTGTGCAATATAGCCTGGATAGAGGGGGTATAGATGTCACACAGCACCAGGTATTCAGGAGACAAGAAAAGAAGATAAGTGTGGAGAGATGAGAGCTGAGAAACGAAGACAGACAGAAAGGGAAAAGACACAGAAAAGAAAAAAAAAAGAAGAAAGAGAAATGCCCCCAGGGATCCACCTACACGGCTAGTGCAGATTGTAGGAGTGGCTCCTAACCTGTGCAGTGCAGCCTGGCTAGAAGGGGCTCCCAAGCTGCGAAAAGGAAAAGAAAACAGACAAAACAAAACAGAACAGAACAAAGCAAAACAAGGAAAAAAAAAAGCCCCAGGGATTCCACCAGCATGGTGTTTTGGGCCGGGGGACTGGTTCCCCAGTTGAGCTTGGCTTCACAGCCTTTCAAGAAGAAGCAAAGATGGCACATAGAGCCAGATGTTCCAGAGAAAGGAGCAGGAGGTGGTGGGAGGCACAGAAGAAACAAAAAGAGATGGAAAGAACCAACACCAGCACAGGGGCCCGGCCAGTGTGGGTAAGGCGAATCCCGGCAGCCTGAGGCCAAGGCACTTGGCAGACCAAAAGACTACAGCTGGCGGGAAGCAGAGGAGAACAAAGGAGGAGGGAGAAGAGGAGGGCTAGGAACGTGTATATTGCTCTTTACGGGGTGATGTCTCCTGCTGGGAACTTCGTGAAGCTGCTTTCCCGTAATCCCTGTCCTTTCATCTCCAATGTGGGTAGGGCGAATACAAGTGGCATGGACACTGCACTTCTCGGCTGCCCAAGCCACTGCAGCCAGCCAAGAAGCTGGGAGGCATAGTGTGGAGAGAATGGGGGAGTAGGAAAGCGTGTATCGCTGGTTACTGGGTGCTCTGTCTCCTGCTGGGAGCTCCGTAAAGCTGCTTTCCCATGCTCCCTGTCTGCCAATACCTGACTGGAATCCAAGATGGCAGATCCATACCGCATTAGCTGATGGTCCCTCCACACATATCTCTCCGTGCTCTCCATTCTCTGTCAGTTTCTTCTTCCATTGGTTCTTGGCTGAGTTCTCTAGCTCTTCATTTGGCACTTCAGGTTACAGGAATGACGTTTGTCTGTGTTTTACTTAGTTTTTCAGGTCTTTGCTGTGGAGGGATGGCGTGGTGCTTCTGTCTATGACACCATGTTGGCTGGAAGTCAATCTATTTCATTTTTGATGATTTCCAATTTTCCTATATTCATACTTCATATTTTCCAAGTTCCTATTATTAATGGATGTTTTCAGCTGTTTCTTCTCATTTTGAGTCATGCCACATCAGTAAAAGAAAGACCCAAAAGCTTGACTCCATCCACATCATTAAGGTCAACTCTACTTTTAGGAGGTAGCTCTTCCCCAGTTCCATTACGAATGCTTTCCAACCTGAGAGGATCATCTTCCAGCACTACATCAGACAATGTTCCGCTGTTATTCATAAGATTTCTACTGGCCAATTTTTTTTATAATTATTATTGTGCTTTAAGTGAAAGTTTATAAATCAAGTCAGTCTCTCACACAAAAACTTATATACACCTTGCTACACACTCCCAATTACTCTCCCCCTAATGAGACAGCCTGTTTTCTCCCTCCACTCTCTCTTTTCGTGTCCATTTCACCAGCTTCTAACCCCCTCCATCCTCTAATCTTCCCCTCCAGGCAGGAGATGCCAACATAGGCTCAAGTATTCACCTGATCCAAAAAGCTCACACCTCACCAGCATCTCTCTCCACCCCATTGTTCAGTCCAATCCATGTCTGAAGAGTTGGCTTCGGGAATGATTCCTGTCCTGGCCCAACAGAAAGTCTGGGGGCCATGACCACTGGGGTCCATCTAGTCTCAGTCAGACCATTAAGTCTGGTCTTTTTATGAGAATTTGGGGACTGCATCCCACTGCTCTCCTGCTCCCTCAGGGGTTCTCTGTTGTGTTCCCTGTCAGGGCAATCATTGGTGGTAGCTGGGCACCATCTAGTTCTTCCGGTCTCAGGATGATGTAGTCTCTGGTTCAAGTGTCCCTTTCTGTCTCTTGGGCTCGTAATCACCTTGTGTCCTTGATTTCCTTCATTCTTCTTTGATTCAGGTGGGTTGAGACCAAGTGATGCATGTTAGATGGCTGCTTGCTAGTGTTTAAGACCCCAGAAGCCACTCTTCAAAGTGGGATGCAGAATGTTTTCTTAATAGATTTTAATATGCCAATTGACTTAGATGTCCCCTGAAACCATGGTCCCCCAACCCCTGCCCCTGCTACACTGGCCTTTGAAGCATTCAGTTTATTCAGGAAACTTTGTAGCTTTTGGTTTAGTCCAGTTGTGCTGACCTCCCCTGTATTGTGTGTTGTCTTTCCCTTAACCTAAAGTAGTTTTTTATCTAATTAGTGAATACCCCTCTCCCACCCTCCCTCTCTCCCCGCTCTCATAACCACGAAAGAATGTGTTCTTTTCAGTTAAAACTATTTCTCAAGTTCTTATAATAGTGGTCTTATAAAATATTTGTCCTTTTGCTACTGACTAATTTCACTCAACGTAATGCCTTCCAGGTTCCTCCATGTTATAAAATGTTTCACAGGTTCCTCACTGTTTCTATCGATGTGTAGTATTCCATTGTGTGAATATACCATAATTTATTTATCCATTCATCTGTTGATGGACACCTTGGTTGCTTCCAGCTTTTTGCTATTGTAAACTGTGCTGCAGTAAACATGGGTGTGCATATATCTGTTAGTGTAAACGGTCTTATTTCTCCAGGATATATCCCGAGAAGTGGGAGTGCTGACCACATGTTAGTTCCATTTCTAGCTTTTTAAGGAAGTACCAAATCAAGTTCCAAAGTGTACCATTTTAAATTCCCACCAGCAGTGTATAAGTGTATAAGTGTTTCAATCTCTCCACAGCCTCTCCAACATTTATTATTTTATGTTTTGGGATTAATGTCAACCTTGTTGCAGTGAGATGAAATCTCATTGTAGTTTTGATCTGCATTTCTCTAATGGCTAATGATCATGAACATTTCCTCAGGTATCTGTTAGTACCTGAATGTCTTCTTTAGTGAAGTGTCTATTCATATCTTTTGCCCATTTTTTAATTGAGTTATTTGTCTTTTTCTAGTTGAGTTTTTGCATTATCATGTAGATTTTAGAGACCAGGCGCTGATCGGAAATGTCATAGCTAAAAACTTTTTCCCAGTCTGTAGGTAGTCTTTTTCCTCTTTTAGTGAACTCTTTGGATGAGCATAAGTATTTGATTTTTAGGAGCTCCCAGTTATCTAGTTTTTCTTCTTCATTCGTAATACTGTTTATGCTATGTATTAGGGCTCCTAACGTTGTTACTAGTTTTTCTTCCATGATCTTTATCATTTTCGATTTTATATTTAGGTCTTTGATCCATTTTGAGCTCGTTTTTGTGCATGGAGTGAGGTATGGGTCTTGTTTCATTTTTTTGCAGATGAATATCAACTGCTCATATGTGGATGGATTTATGTCTGGATTCTCAATTCTGTTCCATTGGTCTATGTATCTGTTTTTGTACCAGTACCAGGCTGTTTTGACTATTGTGGCAGTACAATAGGTTTTAAAATCAGGTAAAGTAAGGCCTCCCACTTTGTTCTTCTTTTTCAGTAGTGCCTTATTTATCCAGGGCCTCTTTCCCTTCCATATGAAGTTGGTAATTTGTTTCTCCATCTCATTAAAGAATGTCCTTGGGATTTGGATCGGAATTGCATTAAATGTGTAGATTGCTTTTGGTAGAATAGACATTTTTATAATGATAAGTGTTCCTATCCATGAGCAAGGTATGTTTTTCCACTTATGTAAGTCTCTTTTGGTTTCTTGCGGAAGTGTACTGTAGTTTTCTTTGTATAAGTCTTTTACATCTCTGGTAAAATTTATTCCTAAGTATTTTATCTTCTTGGGGGCTACTGTAAATGGCATTGATTTGGTGATTTCCTCTTCAAAGTTCTTTTTGTTGGTGTAGAGGAATCCAACTGATTTTTGTATGTTTACCTTGTATCCCGACACTCAGCTATTAGTTTCAGTAGTTTTCTGGAGGATTCCTTAGGGTTTTCTGTGTATAAGATCATGTCATCTGCAAACAGAGATACTTTTACTTCTTCCTTGCCAGCCTGGATGCCCTTTGTTTCTTTATGTAGCCTAATTCCTCTGGCGGGGACCTTTAGCACAATGTAGAATAAGAGTGTCGATAAATGGCATCCTTGCCTTGTTCCCGATCTCATTGCGAATACTTTCAGGTTCTCTCCATTTAAGATGATGTTGGCTATTGTATAAATGCCCTTTATTATGTTGAGGAATTTTCCTTTTTTTCCAATTTTGCTGAGAGTTTTTATCATGAATGTGTGTTGAACTTTGTCAAATGCCTTTTCTGCAACAATTGATAAAATCATGTGATTCTTTTCTTGTGTTTTATTTATGTGGTGGATTATATTAATTCTTTTTCTCATGTTGAACCATGCCTGCATACCTGGTATGAATCCCACTTGGTCATGGTGAATTATTTTTTTGATATGTTGTTGAATTCTATGGGCTAGAATCTTGTTGAGGATTTTTGTATTTACATTCATGAAGGATATAGGTCTATAATTTTCTTTTCTTGTGGTGCCTTTACCTGGTTTTGGTATCAGGGATATGGTGGCTTCATAGAATGAGTTTGGCAGTTTTCCGTCCTTTTCTATGCTCTGAAATACCTTTAGTAGTAGTGGTGTTAACTCTTCTCTGAAAGTTTGGTAGAACTCTGCAGTGAAGCTGTGGGGACCAGGGAATTTTTATTGGGAGTTTTTTTTTTTTTTTTTTTTTTTTACCTTTTAAATCTCTTGTCATGGATTTATTTAGTTCTACCTCTGTGTTAGTTTAGGTAGGTAGTGTATTTCCAGGAATTCATCCATTTCTTCTAGGTTTTCAAATTTGTTTGAGTACAGTTTTTCATAGTAATCTTATATGATTCTTTTAATTTCAGTTGTGTCTGTTGTAATATCGCCTATCTCATTTCTTATTTGGGTTATTTGCTTCCTCTCCTGTTTTTCTTTTGTCAGTTTAGCCAACGGTTTATCAATTTTGTTGATTTTTTTCAAAAAAACAGCTTTTGATCTTGTCAATTCTTTCAATTGCTTCTCTGTATTCTATTTCATTTAGTTCAGCTCTAATTTTTATTATTTGTTTTCTTCTGGTGCCTGTTGGTTTCTTTTGTTGCTGTCTTTCTATTTGTTCAAGTTGTAGGGATAATTCTTTTATTTTGGCCCTTTCTACTTTTTGGATGTGTGCATTTATTGACATAAATTGGCCTCTGAGCACTGCTTTTGCTATCTCCCAAAGGTTCTGATAGGAAGTGTTTTCATTCTTATTGGAATCTATGAATTTCTTTATTCTATCCTTAATGTCTTTTATAACCCAGTCTTTTTTGAGCAGAGTATTTATTATTCAGTTTCCAAGTGTTTGATTTCTTTTCCCTGCTTTTCCTGTTATTGATTTCCACTTTTATAGCCTTATGATCAGAGAAGGTGCTTTGTAATATTTCAGTGTTTTGGAGTCTGCTAAGGCTTGCTTTCTGACATAATATGTGGTCTGTTCTACAGAATGTTCCATGTGCACTAGAAAAGAAAATATACTTGGTTGCTCTTCGATGGTGTCTTCTGTATATGTCTATGAGGTCGAGTTGGTTGACTGTGGCATTTAGATCCTCCGTGTCTTTATTGAACTTCTTTCTGGATGTTCTGTCCTTCACTGAAAGTGGTGTGTTGAAATCTCCTACTATTATTGTGGAGCTCTCTATCTCACTTTTCAGTGCAGACAGAGTTTGTTTTATGTATCTTGCTGCCCTGTCATTGGGTGCATAAATATTTAATATGGTTATATCTTCTTGGTGTATTGTCTCTTTAATCATTATAGAGTGTCCTTCCTTATCCTTTCTGACGGATTTAGCCTTAAAGTCTATTTTGTCAGAAATTAATATTGCCACTTCTGCTCTTTTGGATTGTTGTTTGCTTGATATATTTTTTTCCATCCTTTGAGTTTTAGTATGTTTGTGTCTCTGAGTCTAAGGTGTGTCTCCTGTAGGCAGCATATAGACGGGCCTTGTTTTTCAATCCATTCTGTCACTCTCTGTCTCTTTATTGGTGCATTTAGTCCTTTTACATTCAAGGTGATTATGGATAGGTATGAATTTAGTGCTATAAGTTTTTATGTCTTTTTTGTGTGTGTTGTTGACTGTTTCTTTTTCCCACTTGATATTATGTGCTGAGTAGATTTTCTTTGTATGTTGTCCTTTCCTCATATTTGTTGTTGATTTTGTTTTTGCTGAGTCTCTATTTTTCCCTGTATTTTGTTTTGATGAGTAGGATAGTTTGTTTCCTTTGTGGTTACCTTATTACTTTCCCTTATTTTTCTAAATTTAAACCTAATTTTTATTTCTTTGTATCATCGTATCTTCCTCTGCATATGGACTGTGTATGATTACATTTCTTATCCCTCTTTATTATTTTAATGTTGTCTTCTTTTATATAATAGCAATTCTGTTACCCTGTTTGGAGCTTTTTTTATAATCTTGCTTTTTTTCTTTGGATTTCCCTGTCTGGGTTGAGTTTGGTTTTTCTCTGTCCAATGTTCTAGTCTTGGGTTGATACCTGATATTATTGATTTTCTAACTAAAGAACTCTCTTTAGTATTTCTTGTAGTTTCGGTTCAGTTTTTATGAATTCCTTCAACTTGTGTTTATCTGGAAATGTCTTAATTTCACCTTCAAATTTAAGTGACAGTTTTGGTGGATATATGATTCTTGGCAGGCAATTTTTTTCCTTCCATTTTTTAAATATGTCATCCCATTGCCTTCTTGCCTGCATGGTTTCTGCTGAGTAGACCGAGGTTATTCTTATTGGCTCTTCTTTGTAGGTGACTTTTTGTTTATCCCTTGCTGCTCTTATAATTCCTTCTTTACCTTTGGTTTTGGCAAGTTTGATTATAATATATCTTAGTGACTTTCTTTTCTTTTTAAATAATTTTTATTGTGCTTTAAGTGAAAGTTTACAAATCAAGTCAGTCTCTCACATATAAACTACATACTCCCATTTACTCTCCCCCTAATGAGTCAGCCCGCTCCCTCCTTCCAGTCTCTCCTTTCGTGACCATTTTGCCAGTTTCTAACCCCCTCTACCCTCCCATCTCCCCTCTAGACAGGAGATGCCAACACAGTCTCAAGTGTCCACCTGTTACAAGTAGCTCACTCCTCATCAGCATCTCTCTCCAACCCACTGTCCAGTCCAATCCATGTCTGATGAGTTGTCTTCTGGAATGGTTCCTGTCCTGGGCCAACAGAAGGTTTGGACACCATGACTGCCAGGATTCTTCAAGTCTCAGTCAGACCACTAAGTCTGGTCTTTTTATGAGAATTTGGGATCTGCATCCCACTGTTTTCCTGCTCCCTCAGGGGTTCTCTGTTGTGCTCCCTGTCAGGGCAGTCATCGGTTGTGGCCGGGCACCATCTAGGTCTTCTGATGTCAGGATGATGTAAGTCTCTAGTTCATGTGGCCCTTTCTGTCTCTTGGGCTCATAATTATCTTGTGACCTTGGTGTTCTTCATTCTCTTTGATCTAGGTGGGTTGAGACCAATTGATGCATCTTAGATGGCTGTTTGTTAGCATTTAACACCCCAGACACCACACTTCAAAGAGGGATGCAGAGTGTTCTCTTAATTGAATTTATTTTGCCAATTGATTTAATGTCCCCTGAAGCCATAGTCCCCAAACCCCAGCCCTTGCTCCGCTGACCTTCAAAGCATTCAGTTTGGTGACTTTCTTTTAACATCTACCTTATGTGGAGTTCGATAAGTGTCTTGGATAGATATATTCTCATCTTTCACAGTATCAGGGAAGTTTTCTGCCAACAAATCTTCAAAAAATTTCTCTGTATTTTCTGTTATCCCTTCCTGTTCTGGTACTCCAATCACTCGTAGGTTATTTCTCTTGATAGAGTCTCACATGATTCTTCATTTTTTAAAATTCTTTTACCTGATTTTTCTTGAAATATATTAGTGCCAAGTGATTTATCTTCCAGTTCAGAAATTCTAGCTTCTAATTGCTCAGTTCTGCTCCTCTGACTTTCTATTGATTTATCTAATTCTGTGATTTTATTATTAATCTTCTGAATCTCTCATTGCTGTCCATGGATTTTTCCAGCTTATTAAACTTTTCATTACATTCCTGAATAATCTTTCTAATTTCTTCAATTGCTTTATCTCTGTGTTCCTTGGCTTGTTCTGCATATTGCTTCATTGTCTTCCTGGTGTCTTGAAGGGTTCTGTATATTAAACTTTTGTATTCCTGCTCTGGTAATTCCAAAAGTACACTGTCATCTAGAAGATGCCTAGATTCTTTGTTTTGAGTGCTTGTTGAGGTGATCATGGCCTGTTTCTTTATGTTACTTGATATTGACTGTTGTCCCCAAGCCATCTGTAAGTTATTGTATTAGTTTATGCTTGCTTACTGTGTCGTAGCTTCTTGCTTTGTTTTGGTATACCCCTATGGGTTGCTTGAGTGAATTAGCTTGATTATTTTCACCTTTGGAGTTCTGATGTCTTGTTCCCAGTTGGCTAGATCTATTATCAGGTATATCAGTCTAGGAGTCCATTCAGTTTTCTTGTATGAATTCAGCTCAGGTTTCCAGGTAGCTGATCATCATGTGTGCGGTACAGGCTCTGTCCTACAGTCTTAGAGGGGCAGATGTGATTGGCATATATTCCAGTATCTGATTGCAGCAGGGGGTCATGTTCTGGACAAGGCAGGGGGCTGAGAATCGACCCCCTGGGTGTCTGTGAAGAAAATGTGTCCCTGTTCCCTAAAGCGTGCAGGTGGGTAGGTTCTGCAGACTGACCATGGGTACCCAAAGTTTTTGGTTGTAAGGAGTGAGAGGTACCAGTTATTTTTGGACCCCTGTCGTGAGTGGCTGTGTGACCTGATTGGAGCTACCAGCTTTTAGGCCCCTGATGTGGGTAGGTGAGGACCTCGTTTAACAGACAAAGCAATGCCAAACATCAAGCACCAACCTCTCCACCCCACAGCTGAAATGCTTAGAGTTTGCCAACAGGGGCCTATTCTCCTGAAATAGTCCCACACAGGTCCATGCAGAAGGCAAAGGTACTCAAAGTCCACAGACGGTTTATGCCTGGGTGGGAGCTGCTTCTGTCCTGAGCTCCCCCAGTTAGTGGAGCTAGCAAATTATCTTTTCCCCAGTTGCAAATTTTTTCCTTCCCCAAGGCTGGGAGGATGGCTGTTGGTGCTCAACAGGGTCTATCTTAGGCCCAGGGAATTCAGCCACTGAAGCTGGCTTGGGGGTGGAAGGGCGCAGTAAAATATATCCAAGTACTTAGCTTTTGCTGAGAGCACCGTTCTTCTCAGGTTCTGGAGGTATGAGTAGGCTGTGTGGCTGGCTGCTTCTTCCTGAGGAAACTGCTGCTGAACACTAGTACCTGCACGCTGCTGCGGCTCTGGAAATGGTGCCTGAGGGCTCCCTGCGATTCAGGTCTGGTAACTCCTCTCTGCTTCTGAACGGTCTCTTCCTCCCCCTGCCCCTCAGTTCATTTTTTAAGCTTGCCTTTAAAGCTCAGGGCTCCCAACTTGTCACAAATATACTTGTTTCACTTTTTTTGGGTGGTCTTTGTTGTAAAGAATGCTTGCTGAAGTGTCTGTCTAGTCCACCATCTTGGCTCTGCCTCTGTGGCCAATTTTTTCAGAAGCAGCCTGCCAAGTCCTTCATCCTAGTCTGTCCTAGTCTGGAAGCTTCACTGAAATCTGTCCACCAAGGGTAATTCTGCTGGTTTTTGAAATACTGGTTGCAAATCTTCCAGTATCACAGCAACGTGCAATCCACCACAATACAACAAGCTGACAGTTAGGTGTCTTAATTCAGTTAGGGCAGTTCCCACTGTCAAATCTGATTTACATAAGCTAGCAATCATATCAGTCTTTAGTGATGCTAAGATTCCTTTCACGAATTTGTTCCTAACCATTATGGCAAAAGGTATATCTTCTGAGCACTCCATGGATGGGTCTGTAGGTAAAAAAAAAAAACAATCTGATAAATCCACTCTCACATGCCAGTTTCACTAAGCCTTTGGTCATCTTCTATAGTATACCAAGGCAGATCGGGCATGTCACCTTGATTTAGTGTAGGCCACTGATTAATCCAGGCTTCAGTGAACCAACCCGATACACTAGTAGATCCTTTTTTAACCTCTTGAGCTGAAACTCTGAATGACGAATCCATACTTAGTGGGACCATATCAAAAAACTCGGACTGACCCAAGTTTTTTCTTCTTTGCACCATTGTCCAACATCCTTAATAGCCATTTCTAAACATATTTCCCAGGTTTCTGTTTGTATATATTAGAAAAGTGCAATAGTTCTTTTGGAGTGTAGCGTGCCTCCTCCTGGGTCACACTTTGTACTCCATCTCACTGGGAATTAAATCTAGTTATAAATCTAGATGCAAAAGTGGGTGGTGTTGGTGTGTCCTGTGGACATTTATCAATGTCTTGTAAGGCATCTGCCTGAAGTGGTGCCACAGAAATGCACCAGACACTACCTCAGTGATGTCTTAGACAAAGGCTCTAAAACACAGTTGGGGTAATCTTGTCAGATGGGTGTGGAAGGGATAATGGTTTTACTGGGGAGGCTGACCTAGCAGAAAAAGATGGAGTAGTCTCTTCACATGGGAGTAAGAGAACTGGACTTATTGGCAAGAGTGATTCAGTAGAATTTAGGGATTCAATGTCCCCAGCTTCCTGATTATCTGCCCATATGTCCCCATCCCAAGTTTCAAGATACCATTTCTTCCCAATCAATGCCCTCACTTTAACATCAAACACCATTTGAGGTTAGGAATTCAATTGGCTTTGTAATTCAGCCACTCTTACAATAAGACTCTGGGTTTGGTTTTCAGCAATAACAGCTCTGTTACTACAAGAAATAAGGCTTTCTTTGTGGGCACAAATGGCAACTTTCAGGTCTTCTATGTGGTGCTTGAGCTGTGACTCTGAAGACCTGAGCTCCTCTCTTTCACCCCTTCATCTAGAGAAAGCAGTACGAACCAACCAGCCTTCCTATACTTCTCAGTTTGAAAGAAATAATGACAGGCACGAAGTACACAATCTCCCAGAGCCTTATTTCTCACAAATATTTGATCCAATGGTGGTGATAGTTTGTGTATTTCTATTGTCACCTTTGCCATGGATTAGCAGCGCCCTCTTCCTTACTGGAATTAGTCACCAGTGTGTTTTGGTCTAGCCAGACTTGAGAAACAATTCAGAAAACTCCTTCTTAAGATTTTGTTCACCTAAAATGACTCTTGGTACCATGTGATTTAGGGTTATCTAGAGAAGTAAAACTAATGAAGCTCTTATATAAATAGAGAGAGAGAGAGCCCTGGTGGCACAGTGGTTAAAGCGATTGCTAACCAAAAGGTCAACAATTCAAAAACACCAGTGGCTCTGCAGGACACAAATGTGGCAGTCAGCTTCTGTAGAGATTTAGAGCCTTGGAAAACCTATGAGGTTTCTATGAGTCAGAATTGACTCTACAGCAGTATATACGTATGTATGTATGTATGCATATACACATATAAATATATATATAGAGAGAGAGATTTATGTCAAGGAAATGGCTCACATAGTTGTGGAGGCTAACAAGTCCCAAATTCCTGGGTCAGGTGTCAGGCTAGAGGCTTTTCTTGACTCATGGGGTTCCAGGAGCTGGAGAACTCCAAAATCTACAGGTAAGGCAGCAGACTGCTGGCTTATGTTCCAAGAACCAGAGGTCAGAGGATGATGAGTCAGATGCAGGATCCAGAGTGAGTGAGATTTGCCAGAACATCCATATATATTGGATGCATGCCACACCCCCAAGAAAACTCCCATTACAGCAGATCACAAAATGGAGGATGATTACATAATACTGAGAATCATGACTAACCAAGTTGACACATAACATTAACCATCACACTTTGTGTGTGTGTGTGTTTAATCTGTAAAATATGGAAATTGACATCCGCTGAGGTACATTTTTAGCAACACAGAGCATAAATGATTGACAGAACAAAGCATATGGAAATGAAGAAGAATCTAACCCACATTTAGATCTTAGAAAAAAATATTTGCCTGAAGGGAAAATATTAATTAGTTTGTCTACATGCAAGATGAAAGTCTGGAAGACATATCCATCAAAAGGCAGCGGAATAAACAGCAAAATGGAAATTATTTGTAAATTGACAGTAAACTTGGCAAACATTGAGGGGGTAAACAAGTTATTTGGCATGCAAAGCACTACAAAATCACAGCCTCTGTCAGGAGGCATCTGTGCATAGATTCACTTATTTGACAGAAATTAACATTTTGCAGAAATCTTTGTTGCATGCTAAAGATTTCTTCACCCTCCTTAATTATAATAATTGCTGGTTCAGAATGTTCCATGTAAACACTCAAAAGATGCTAAAATCCACAAAGTCCAATCCAATTTTATCAATAATACAGAGCTATTACACTCTAGAATTGACTAAAATACTTACCAAGAGGTGAATAATTTAAGTAAATGTACCAGGATTAATTTTCTGAAATGAAACATTAGGGCCATGTAAATTCAGTAAAGATCCTTACAGTGTTGGGGAAAAATAAAATTGCTGTTTAAGAAAAAGAGAAAACTTCACTCTCTTTTAGCTATCTTTAAAGTAATTGATATTCATTCAAAGGTCCAGAAGTCTACAGACTAAAATACTTTCACTACTTTCAATTTCTAACAAAATTTTAGACAATTATTCATGTAAATTAAAAAATATAAGGGAAATAATATTTTCAGTGGGATGCAGGAGTTTTATCTCTGCCTCTATAGAGCTATCAATTTACTTCTCTGGTTCTGTTTCCTCATCAGAAAAGCAGAAGAGATTAAATCTATCTTTTCCAAAATCAGCAATTTGGAGGTCGCAGGTTGTCTGGAATCTCAGTATTAATTCTCATAGCTTCTTGTGTTTGAGTTAAATGGACACTGTCTCTTGACCAATAAGTAATTTTGCTTTCTTTTCTCATGTTATTTACTATTTGTGAAGGAGAGATTTATGGGCCAAAGGCCTGTATTCTTTCAAAATAATGGAATCTTTAAACAGAAAGTGACTTTTCCCCTTCTTTTACCTTTGAGGAAACTGAAGCCCATAGAAATTAGTTGACTTAAGCCCAGGAGTTATATTAAAAATTGCTCACAATTATGTGCCAGATACCTTGTTTGGTACTTCACTTTCATTATTTTACTCAGTTCTTATGTTGTAGGAGGAGACAGTCTAGCAGTAGTACTGGAAGTAAAACCAAGTCCCTTGATTCAAAGGCTACTGTTCCCACACTACAATATCCACAAGTCAAGTAGCCAGCTGCATATTTTGTGGTGTATTTTTTGGGACTCTGTTAGCCTACCATTTTACTAGTAGAGATTCATTCCTATGTGCTTACAACTCAGAATCTTCTAGGAAATTTTTATTAACAGCCACAAAAATGAGCTAACAGTGATCCCATAACAAACTTTTCACTTGTTAGTGACAAAATGAATTAGTTGAGTTTTTCAAAAAACCAGATTTAGTCAACTAGAAGTACTGTATGTTATTCTAAAATGACTCTACAATTTTGGTGTTAAAGGGGCTTTTCTCTTATGAAATCATGGTCCATGTAGAAGATAATATACTCCAATCTAGCAGATGTATTTCAGCATAATAGTTAAAAAGTGGGGCTCTGACTTCTATCTTGATTCCAGGGCACTCATGTCACTCCAAATTCCAGAAGCTCATGCGAGTGACTAAACCTCCCTAAAACTTAATCTTCTCAACTCTACAATATGGTTAATAATGATACCAATTTCACAAGATTATTGTGATGATAACTTGAATTAATACATGTGAAATACCTGGCACATGGTAATAATCTGATAAATATTAGCTGTTATTTATATGGTATGGCTGTGAGTGTATGTGTGTGAGTTTCTGTGTGCTTTTCCATATCTCTGCCTTTTAAAATAAAAAGTTGGCAAACCTATGTCAGTCCTCTTGAGATATATATTTTTTAATTTCCATTTTACCGATACAAGAAATACAAGTCTGAGTAATAATTGGCTACTTTTCCCTTGTTAGCACCTAATTGTGATTTAGTTTCAGCATCTTGAAACCAAATAGAGTACAAGGAGCACTGCAGTTGAATTTTGACACTTTAGTTTGTAACAGAAGTAGAGAGTAAGAAGTCTGGCTCAGGAAGTTTTACCCAAGATGTAAATTGTTCAAGGAAAGATGGAGAGTACAGAAGAGATCCTGGGCCCTGGGGTGAAGAGACGTTGATCAAAATGGAGATGAAATGAACCAGAAAAGCAATTTAGCCATCTACTTGGTTTTACTCAAGTCTTTTCCTGTCTATATTGCCACCCCAGATTTCTTTGTAAACACTTTCTCTAGAGTGAACTCAGATAGAACAAGATCACTTCTTCTGAGAGAAAAACATCACGTGTAGCAGGTCAGCCTCTAACCTTTTCCCCATCCCTTATTGTCCTGTGAAGGAATTTTAGACTGGGATGAAAAATACTCATGTTTAGTCTGTAAATAAATGAAAGAGGATAGATAAATTGCAGAAAATGTGCAGAGTGGGAAACCCCAGAACACTGAATCCTGGAATATTCCAAGAGTCAGCTTAAAACATTCTTATAGCTATACGAAGAATAGATATGACACTGTTTGGATCATAGTGGGAGGAGTTTGCCTAAAAACAGAGAACAATGAGCTATCCAGAAATCATTGAGAGTCAATGACAATATCATGATAAAAATAATTCCTAATCAGTTTATTTGCTCAGCATATAGATATAATAAGTATGGGGAAAGGATACAACCCTGACACACACCATTCCTGATTTCAAACCACAGAATCTCCCCTTATTCCTTTAGAATGACTGCCTATTAGTCTGTGTACAGGTTCTGCATGAGTACAGTTAAGATTAGGGACCACTAAGATTAGGGATGCCAAACTCCACTCATTAAAATGGGAATTTCTTTCCTCAAGAATTAAACATTAAATTACCATATGACCCAGCAATTTCAATCCTTTGTGTATACCTAAAGTAATTGAAAGCAGGTGTACAAACAGATACTTATACACTAGTGTTCATTGCTGCATTATTCCCAATAGCCAAAAGGTGGGAACAACAGCCCAAGTGTCCCTCAACAGATGAGTGCATAAACAAAATATCGTATATCTACACAATGGAATATTATTCAGCCATAAAGAGAAATGAAGTTCTGAGACATGCCACAACGTGGACAAACCTTGAAAAAATTATACTGAGTGAAATGTCAGTAACAAAAGGACAAATATTTTATGATCCCACTTATATGAAATATCTGAAATAGGCAAATGTATAGAGATCAAAGTTTATTAGTAGTTATCAGGTACAGGAGGGAGGGGAATAGGGGAGTTACTGTGTAGGGGGCACTGAGTTTATGATAAGGTTAGGACTGAAGGAAAAAATTGTAAATCGATAGTGGTGATGGTTGCACAACAGGGTGAATTTAAACAATGTCATTGAATTGAACATGTAAAAATGTTGGAACAGAAAATGCTTTGTTTTATATATATACATATACATTTATATAAAAAAAAATACCACAATAAAAAAGAATTTCTGAAAAAGCTCATTACAAGAGATTCCAAGCACTGTATTATATGCCTCCAGATAAAAACCTTACAAAATAAAAACTTAGCCAGCTCTCTAAGGATTTGTTCCTTTTAATTAAAAACTAAACAAAAACACATACAAATAAAATACATTCTCCTTTAACTGATGTTTGTCCAGAAACAAAATACCTGTGTTCAGATAACATTGAAGTGTTTTAGCTGGTGGACTTTTTTATAAGACTTATTATTAGGAATTTAAGTATATGTATTGACAATGTTGTTGTTAGTTGCCATTGAGTCACTTCTGATTCATGGCAACATTTTGCATAACGGAACTAAATATTGCCTGTCCTGTGCCATCTTCCTGCTCATTGGTATTTTTGAGTCAATTGTTGTGATTACTGTGTCAATACATTTCATTGATGATTTTCTTCATTTCCTCTGACCCTCTATCAAACACGATATTTTTTTTCTAGGAATTGTTCTTTCCTGAGGTAATGACCAAAGTAAAAGTGAGCTTAAATCTTGCCATCCTTGCTTCTAAGGAGAGTTCTGGTTGTATTTCTTCTAATACAGCTTTGTTTCTTCTTCTGGCAGCACATGGCATATTCAATACTCTTTGCCAACACCAAAATTTGAATGCATCAGTTCTTCTCCGATCTTCCTTTTTTCATTGTCCAGCTTTCCCACGCATATGAGGTGATTGAAAAGATCATGGCTTGAGTCAGATGCACCTTAGTAATTAAATGACATCTTTGCTTTTTAACACTTTAAAGAGGTCATTTGCAGCAGATTTGCCTAACGCAATAAGTTATTTGATTTCTTGATTGCTGCTTCCATGAACATTGATTGTAGATTCAAGTAGAATGAAATCATTGGGAACTTCAATTTTTTCTACATTTGTCATGATGTTGTTTATCAGTCCAGTTGCCGGGATTTTCATTTTCTTCACATTCAGGTGTAACTCTTACTTAAGGCTGAAGTCTTTGGTCTTCATCGGTAAGTGCTTCTAGTTTTCTTCATTTTTGGCAACAAGGTTGTGCCATCTGCATAGCACAAGTTGTTAATGAGTCTTCCTCCAACCCTGAATATGCATTCTTCTTCATATAGTACAGCTTTTCAAATTATTTGTTGGACACTTTGAGTAAGATTCAAAGTGAGTATGCGAGGTGAAAGGATAAAATCCTGTCACACATTTTTCCAATTTTTAAAACATGCAGTATCTCCTTATTCTGCTTGAATGGCTGCTTCTTGATCCATGTGCAGGTCCCTTATTAGCACAACTGAGTGTTCTGGAATTCACATTCTTTGCAATATTATCCTTGTTTTGTTATGACCCACACAGTCAAATGCCTTCAAGTAGTCGATAAAACACAGATAAACATCTTCCTGGTATTCTCTGCTCTTGGCCAAGATCCATCTGACGTTAGAAATAACTTCCCTTGTTCTATGCCTTCTTCTGAACCTGACTTCAACTTCTGGCAGTTCACTGTAGATGTACATTTGTAGTCATTTTTTAATTATCTTCACCAAAATTTTGTTTGCATGTGATATTAACGCATTATTTGGTAATTTTCACATTCTATTCACACAAACATGGATTTTTTCCAATCAGTTGGCAAGGGGGCTGTCTTCCAAATCTTTTGGCATAGATGAGGAACATTGCATTCATTTGCTGAAGCATCTCAATTGATATTCTATCAATTCCTGAAGCTTGTTTTTTCACCAATGCCTTCATTGCACCTTAAACTTCTTCCTTCAGTACAAGCAGTTCTTGATCACATGCTACCTCCTGACATGTTTGAACATCAACAAATTCTTTTTGGTACAGTGGCTGTGTGTATTTCCTCCATCTTCTTTTGATGCTTCTTAAGTCATTCAAATTTTTGTCCATAGAATCCTTCGGTAACGTAACTTGAGGCTTGAATTTTCTCTTCAGTTTCTTTTAGCTTCAGAAATGTTGGTTGTGATCTTTTCTTTTGGTTTTCTAACTCCAGGTCTCTCCACATTTCATCATAATATTTTACCCTCTTTTTTCAAGTTACTTTTTGAAATTTTCTCTTCATCTCTTTTACTTCATCATTTCTTCCCTTCCCTTTAGCTACACTGAGAAAGATGGAATCTCTTCTGATGTGCATTTTAATCTTTTCCTTCTTTTCTAAGCTTTTATTTTCTTAATGTATGATGCCCTTGGTGTCTTCCCACAACCTTTCTGGTCTTCATTTATTAATGTCCAGTGCATCAAACCTATTCTTGATATGGTCTCTAATTCCAGTTGAGATGTATTCAAGGTCTACTTTCTCTTGTTTACTTGTTTTGTCTTCAGCTTCAACTTAAACTTGCACACAAGCAATTGATGTTCTGTTCCAGAATTGGCCCCTGGTGTTATCTTGACCAATGATATTGAGCTTTTCCATTGTCTTTTTCCACAGATATAGTAGATTAGATTCCTGTGTAATTCATTTGCTGAGATCCACATGTATAGTCATTGTGTTTAAAAAAAAATTCTGAAGAACAAGTCATTGTACTTGTAAAATTCTATTATGCAATACCTAGTGTCATTTACATCACTAAGGATGTATTTTCCAACTACTAATCCTTCTTAGTTTCCAGCTTTCACATTCCAATCTCAAGTATTTATTAATACATCTTAATTGTACATTTTAATAATTTCAGACTGCAGAAAGTCATAAAAATCTTCAATTTCTTCACCTTTGCATGTGTAGTTGGTGGGTAAATTTGAATAATAGTCAAATTAACTGGTCTTCCTTGCAAGACTATGAATATTAACCTATTACTGACCATGTAATCTAATCTTCAGGATAAATCTCAATTTTTTTTTAACGATGAATGCAATACAGTCCCTCTTCTATTTGTCCTTTCTTGGCATAGTAGACAAGACGATTGTGAGAATCAAAATGGCCAATACCAATCCACTTCAGCTCAGTAATGCCAGTGATGGTGATTTTCATGTGTTCCATTTCATTTTGATGACTTCTAATTTTCTGTGATTTACAATTTGTACTTTCCATGTACTGATTACTAATGAATGTTTGGAGCTGATACTTCTCACTTTGAGTCAAGCCACACCAGCAAATGAGGTCCTGAAGGCTTTACTTCTCTCACATCATTAAGGTCAAATCTATTTTGAGAAAGCAATTCTTCCTCACTTGTATTATGAGTTCCTTCCAACCTTAAGGGCTCATCTTTCACCACTATGTAGGACAACATTGTGTTGTGCTCCGTAGTGTTTTCACTGGCTAATTTTCATAAGTAGATCGCCAGGCTTTTCTTCCTAGTTTATCTTAACCTGAAGCTCCACTGAAACCTGCCTTAAGTGGCTGACCCTGCTGGTATGTGAAATACCAGTGGCATAGCTTCCAGCCTCATAGTGACACATAAGTCACCAGAGCACTACACACTAACAGACAAGTGATAGGTATTGACAAAATTCTTATTTCAATTATTCATGCCATGGGTGAATAAAAAGAAATCCAGTGTGACTGTGAGTGAATAATTTTACTCCCCTGATCCTTAGTTTACTTCCAGCCCTGGGGATATCTATGAGATTTCCTGCCTTGACTCTAGTAGTATAGCTCAAAATCCAATTTAAAAAAAAAGTAAAACAGCAGAGCTATTTCATCAAGGATTTGATCAACATGCAAATAATGTTCTTTTTTTTTCCTTGTACCAATTTTTTAAACCAAGAATGAAGAGGAAAATCTCATTCAATGAGTTGTCATGCCAGTGGCAAGAATCAAGATGATCTTTTCAGCAGTCACACCTGTACTCTAATCACTAAACAATACTTCCACTTTTTCATTTGTTTGGTCCATAGTCCAAACAACACAGTATTTTTACACAAATAACAAGTGTGTTATAGTTTGTTTTTTTCTTTTGACAACTGTGCCCTCCTTCTGCAAGGTATTTTTGTAAGCAATCTATGATAATTTTTGCCACATATTGGTGGAAAAATAGCATAGCATGCTGTCTTAATTATCTAGTGCTGCTACAGTAGAATTACCACAAGTGAATGGTTTTCACAAACAGAAATTTATTCTCACAGTTTAGGGGGTGTCATGGATTGAATTGTGTCCCCCAAAAAATATGTGTCATTGGTTAGGCCGTGATTCCCAGTATTGTGTTGTTGTCCTCCATTTTGTGGTTGTAATTTTATGGTAAGAGGATTAGGTAGGATCGTAACACCGCCCTTACTCAGGTCACCTGCCTGATCCAGTGTAAAGGGAGTTTCCCTGCGGTGGGGCCTGCACCACCTTTTATATCTCAAGTGATAAAAGGAAAGAGAAGCAAGCAGAGAGTTGGGGACCTCATACCACCAAGAAAGCACCAGGAACAGAGCATGTCCATTGGGCCCGGGGTCCCTGAGCCTGAGAATCTCCTCGACCGTGGGAAGATTGAGGACAAGGACGTTCTTCCAGAGCCTACAGAGAGAGAAAGACTTCCCCTGGAGGAGATGCCCTGAATTTGGACTTTTAACCTACTAGATAACTAAGACAGGAGGATAGAAGTTGGAAATTAGGGTGTCAGCTCTAAGGGAAGACTTTCTCTCTCTGTAGGCTCTGGAAGAAGGTCCTTGTCCTCAATCTTCCCATGCTCGAGGAGATTCTCAGTGCAGGGACCCTGACTGCAAAGGAAATGCTCTGCTACTGGCACTTCTTTCTTGGCGGCATGAGGTCTCTCTCCTCTCTGATCGCTTTCCTGTTTTATATCTCTAAAGGAGTTGATTCAAGATACCACATAATACTGTAGATTGTGTCCTGCCTCATTAACATAACTGCCTCTAATCCTGCTTCATTAACATCATAGAGGTTAGAGTTTACAACACGTAGGATACATAGATCAGAAAATGGAGGAAAACCACACAATAGTTGGAATTATAGCCTAGCCAAGCTGACACACATGTTCGGAGGACACAATTCAATCCATAAAATTTCATCTTTTGGCTCCCCAAAATTCACGTCCTTGCCACTTGTAGAACACATTCACCATATTATATCATCTCAAAAATCTTAAATCAACTTCAAGTACAACATCTCTTTTTCTGCAAAATTCCTTTTCATCTGTGAAATCTAGAATATAAGTTATCTGCTTCCAAAGTACAATGGTGGAACAGACAGAAGGTAGATATTTTGATTACAAATGGGAGAAATTGGAGGGAAAGAAGGAATAACAGGCACCAAGCAAGTCATCAGAGAGCTTTAGCTCTAAAGGTTTGAAAATAACCCTCTATTCTCTGAGACAATTTAGGCAATGGCCCTGCCTCCCAGACTCTGGTCATTGGCCACACTCTCCAGATTTTAGGTGGAGGCACCTCACAACCTTGGGCTTCAGCTCCACCTTCCAGGCCCCTCCCTACCCCCATTGTTGTGGAGTTGATTCCAACTCCTACGGGCCCACTGAACAGCAACTCTGCTCCCTCGGATTTGGAAGCCCCGATATCCTAGTCTGTCTGAGTTGTGATCCCACCCCCTTGGCCTTGGCAGGCCCTGTTCTTCTGTTCTTTGGGCATGGCAGCCCTGCCTCCTCACATTTGGGCAGAGGATCTGGCCCCAACCTGCTTGCACTCATGAAAGGCAACCCCACACTCTGGAACCGAACTAGTGAAGACCTGACTCTTTGAAACTTAGGAGAACTTGGTCCCACCCTTTGAGACTGAGGCAGCTCTGCTTCCTGTGTTTCTTGTCTCCTCAGCTTCTGCTTCCCAGTTTTTGGCCTCTCGGCCCCTCAGGCCCTTGGATCTCTTGGGCCAGTCTGGCCTCTACCCTGCTCAGGAAAGTATTACAAATCTCTTTAGCTCTACTGATAAGTGCCCTGAGGCACCTCACTCCACTAGGAAGCCTCCTGCCTAAGACTCTCAGCTCTCTTTCTGCATGGGTAGGCTCCTGTGCTGTTTTGTGCCAGCATCCTGGTTCTGTTGCTGCCATTTCTATGCTGCTTTTTGCCATCTGCACTTTCTCCAGTGTTATAGATCTCCTCACTTCTTTCTGAGTCCTCACCAGAATTGCCTTTTACGTCCATAATTCCAACAGAAGTCTCTTCAAGGAAATCTAGACTTTTACTATTAAGCACCTTAAAACTCTCTCAGCCTTTACCCATTCACAGATTCAAAACTGCTTCCACATTTTAGGTATCTGTTAGAGCAGCACCCCACTCCTGGTACCACATTTCTGTCTTAATTATCTAGTGCTGCTGTAACAGAAATACCACAGGTGGATGATCTTAACACACAGATGTTTATTCTTTCACAGTCTAGGAGGCTAGAAGTCTGAATTCAGGGTGTCAGCTCCAGGGGAAGGCTTCCTCTCTCTGCTGGCTCTGGAAGAAGATCTTTGTCATCAGTCTTCCCCTGGACTAGGAACTTCTCAGTGCAGGGACCTCGAGTCCAAAGGACAAACTCTGCTCCTGGTGCTTCTTTCTTGGTGGCATGAGATCCCTCTGATTTGGACAGCCCCATTCTCCTAGACCATCTCTGTGGTGACTCCACCCCCTTGCAACAGGTCTCATTCTTCTGCCCCTTAGGCATGGCAGCCCCACCTTCTCCACCTTTAGGCAGCAGATCTGGCCCCACCCGGCTGGCACTTGTGAAAGGTAGCCCCACATTCTGGGACCAAGCTGGTAAAGATCTGACTCTTTGAAACTTCAGAGGCTGTGGCCTCACCCTTTGAAACCCCAAAAACCAAGGAACCAGGAAGTAGAATCCCAAGAGACAAGGAACACAGGAAGAAGAGCTGCCTCAGTCTCAAAGGGTAGGGCTACTACTGTTGGGATCTCAAATGGTAGAATTCTGGCCTCTGGAGTTTAGAATTTGGACTTTTAGCCTCCTGGACTGTAAGAGAACAAAATTCTCTTTGTTAAAGCCATCCACTTTTGTACTTTTGTTATAGCATCACTAGATAACTAAGACACATGCTAACGAAAATACTTTACAGGGGAAGTGGGGAAGAGTGAGGTTGGCAAAGAAAAAGTATAACAAGCACGTTATTTGTGTAAAAATACTGAAACTATTCTCTTTTTCCCCTCCTTCAAACAGCCTAAAATATAATTGGGACATGGTATACTCCAGGGCATTTAGGTATGGGTAAACAGCCTTTGAAAACTCTATGGAGCATAGTTTTACCCTGACACACATGGGGTTTTCATGAGTCAGGGTTGCTATGAGTAGGAGTCCAACAGAAGGCAATAGTTTTTGGTTATTTTTAAAACCATTCTAGATTGTACCCCAAAGCAGGGAAATTTCTTGGTGCCCTATTGTTCACATGCAGATTTCAATGTGTTCTTTTTATTTCTAATTAAACTTCACTGTCTCTTCTATTTTAAATTGCTTCTTTCAAACACTAGGTTGCAGAACTTAATGCTAATTAAGATGGTAGTAAACCTTAATTTTTCAGACATTCAATAGTAAATAGCTTCTTTTTTGTAGTTTGTACTATGAAACTGAATGATGAAAAAAATTATTGTGAAAATATGCTTACAGAGGTTTGACTAAGTCATTTCAACTTATCTTCCTATATACGTGAGTGAGATAAGATACCACCTGGAATAGTGACTGAAGCCCTTGACTGTATTATTTGACTTTCTTGTTTATTTGTTTTGTCCCACATGACCTAGTTTGACTGCCTATATTGATCAAATTAAACTGGATTCACTTTACTTTGTTACTCTGTAGGTATAGTTTAAAATGAGTAAGATAGTAAGGTAAAACAAACAAAAAAGCCTTCTTGTTATTGAACTATTTACTATGATTAAAAGAATTTGTTGAAATTTTAAAATCAATACTTCTCTTTGAAAGGAAGATGAAAATATTGTGTATTGGGAGATGATGTGTCGTGAAGAGTACAGTTAAAGTTGTGTAATCCAGCACTTTACTAACCAGAAATTTGAGAAATCAGTTATTTCTTACAACCTCCTAGACAAATGTTTAGTCTACTAATCCAGGCTAACGCCAGATCTGAGAAAAGTCAATGACTAAAGAATGCAACAGATAATGTAAATAAGTTTAGATAGCATCATTAGTTATGTTTTTTTTAATTGTACTTTAAGGGAAAGTTTACAATTCAATCAGTTTCTCATGCAAAAACTTATACACACGTTGTTATGTCACCCTAGTTGCTCTCCCCACGACGTGACAGCACACTACTTCTCTCCACCCTGTATTTCCCGTGTTCATTCAACCAGATTATGTCCCCCTCTAGCCTTCTCATCTTGCCTCCTGACAGAAGCTGCTCACATAGTTTCATGTGTCTACTTGAGCTAAGAAGCACACTCCTCACCAGTATCATTTTCTGTCTTATAAAAGACCAGTCTAATCTCTTCATGAATATTTGGCTTTGAAAATGGTTTTAGTTTGGGGCTAACAGACAGTCTGGGGGCCATAACTTCTGGAGTCCCTCCAGTCTCAGTCAGACCATTAAGTCTGGTCTTTTTACTAGGATTTGAGGTCTGCATTCCGCTTTTCTCTTGCTCTATCAGGGATTCTCTGTTGTGTTCCCTGTCAGGGCAGTCACTGGTGGTAGCCGGGCACCAACTATTTCTTCTGGTCTCAGGCTGATAGAGTCTCTGGTTTATGTCGGCCTTTCTCTCTCGGGCTCATGCTTTCTTTGTCTTTGGTCCTCATTCTCCTTTGCTCCAGGTGGGTTGAGACCAATTGATGCATCTTAGATGGCTGCTTGTTAGTTTTTAAGACCCCAGACACCACTCATCAAAGTGGGATGCAGAACATTTTCTTAATATACTTTGTTATGCTAATTGACTTAGATGTCCCCTGGAAACATGGTCCCTAGACTCCCTCCCCTGTCTCTCAAAGTGTTTGGATGTATTCAGGAAACTTCTTAGCTTTTGGATTAGCCCCGTTGTGCTAACTTCCCCTGTATTGTGTGTTTACCTTCCCTTCACCTAAAATAATTCTTGTCTACAATCTGATTGGTGAATACCCCTCTCCTTCTCTCCCTTCCCACCCTAGTAACCATCAAAGAATTGTTTTCTTCTGTGTTTAAACCTTTTCTTGAGTTCGTATAATAGTGATCTCATACAATATTTGTCCTTTTGAAACTGACTAATTTCACTCAGCAAAATGCTTTCCAGATTCTTTCATGTTATGAGTTGTTTTAGGGATTCATCCTTGTTCTTTATCATTGTGTAGTATTCCATTGTATGAATATACCATAATTTGTTTATCCACTCACCCATTGATGGGCACGTTGGTTGTTTCCAACTTCTTGCTATTGTAAACAGTGCTGCAATGAACTTGGGTGTGCATACATCTATTCATGTGAAGGCTCTTATTTCTCTAGGGTATATTCCAAGGAGTGGGATTGCTGGATTGTATGGTAGTTCTATTTCTAGCTTTCTAGGAAAAGCCAAATTGATTTCCAAAGTGGTTGTACCATTTGACATTCCCACCAGCAGTGTATAGGTGTTCCAGTCTGTCCACAACCTCTCTAAAATTTATTATTTTGTGTTTTTTGAATTAATGTCAGCGTTGTTGGAGTGAGATGGTATCTCATTGTAGTTTTGATTTGCATTGCTCTTTTTTTTTTAATGCCTAATAGTCATGAGTATTTCAGTATCATTAGTTTTTATAAGGAACCTAAATGCACCTTTTTTTCACTCTTCCTTATTTATAAGCTTTGTTTGTAGTATATATACTAAGGAGTCACTGGGTTGTTCAAGTGGTTCAACTTGCTTGACTGCTAATCAAAAGTTTGGAGGCTTGAGGTCACCCAGAAGCACCTCAGAAGAAAGGTGTGGCAATCTACTTCTGGAAAATTAGCCATTGAAAACCCTATAGAGCATAGTTCTACTCTGATACACATGAGTTGTAATCCATTCAATGGCATTTTTTTCATATATACTGAACAGCAGGTTGTTGTTTACCTGCAGAACTTCAGAACATTTGCTATAAACACCACATGATTTATTTTCAGAAACTTAACTTTCAAGATATTTTTTCATGTAGTCTTATGAATATTTGGACACTTTTAGGTTTAGGAAATGTAATGTTTATAATAAATCATGAAATGGTTGCTTATCCACTCTCCTTACTTTGGCATCTTCATTGTGACTTGCCCTACTCAGCTTCCTAATCCTGATAACTCTGTTTTCTTAGAGTACCATCTTATTCATGGGAGTATGTTATAAATTCATTCTATAAGCTAGAAAACACATTTAGTAAAAATTATTTTTTGAAATACTTTTACATTTTTTATATTGCTCATCAAATACACTGCAGTAATAACGACTTTTATACACAAGCCTGGATTGTAACATGTATAATAAGAAAACACATAATTTATAAAATAATATACAATAATTGTTTCAGAATAGGGAACACTTATAAACACATAATTTAACAGTATTTTTAATTAAATAAAATCAAGAATGTAAGGTTGAATTTGTATCAGTTAAATATAAGTATGATGGAATTCGACTGTACTCTTCTGTCAGCTTTTGGCTTCAGGCTGCAGGCCAAGATATGGAAATCTAGATTTTAAACTGTAGACCTAGAAAATAATATAACGCAAAAATGCAAGAGTAAGGAATCCCAAGGTAATATTAATTAACTTATAATTTTTAACTGAATTTACCCCTGTTCTCTTCCCTTACTCTTCTAATATGCTAGGTATCAAAAGGTTTGGTAGTGTGTGTAATTAATTTTTTTCTAATAATATTGTATAAAAATTAAAAAAATGAAAAATGTTTTCAAAAATAACACTTTCTGTAACATACAAAATAATCATAAAAGTTTAAATAATGTAAGTGGTGAAAGAAGCTCTAATGCAATCACCAATTTCTTTTTGTATGAAGTTTTTACCACTACCCCAACTAAGGAGTCCCTGGGTTATGCAATCAGTTAAGTGCTCTACTACTAGCTGGAAGATTGGCAGTTTGAATCCACCCTGAGGCACCTTGGAAGACAAACCTGGCAATCTGCTTCTGAAAGGCCATAGCCTTGAAAATCCTATGGAGCAGTTCTACTCTGCACACATGGAGTTGCCATAAGTCAGAATTGATTCAATAACAACTAACAACAACCCCAACTAAGGTTTACACATTTAAGAGTGTGTGTGGGGAAGTGAAAGATGGTTACTTCTTTGCACCTTCTCTCCACATTGCACAACACAGTGCTAAGCACTCACCACATCCTCAGTTAAGATTTGATTGATTTCTTGTATGTGTGTCTGCTATTGACACTAATCATATTAGGAATGAATTTCTATACTGAATGACCAACCAGTCACACAACATCATCTGTCCTACATGGGAGCACACAGCAGGACAAGATCACAGCAAGCTGTCACCATATAGACAGGAGCAGTGAAGCTGATCATGAATGTCTGAAAGTGCCTGGGCAATATGCCAAGAGCTATCCCTGAAGGGAAAGTGGAATCAGTGGATTCAGGGGCAGGCAAGGGACAAATGCTGAATCAAAACAGCAGAAGAGACCAAATCTGAGGAGAGTCAAGATCAAAGCTGGTAGGGTATACCAGGTACAGAAATGAGGGCAATGTTCAACTGGTTGGGACAAATCACAAGACAGGATCTTAGTCCTGGGTTCCCTTTCAAAAGCCTGAGCACCTGCTCTACAAAGCCCTAGCCCTCTAAACAATTCATTGGAAAATCCTCTTGGAAGTTAAGCAATAAGTTCTGGAATGTATAATAATCACTTCTTTTCATGAGGACAGGGATTTTGGACTGGTTTACTGATGAAATCCCAAAGCACAATACAATGCCTGGAATATAGAGTGCTTACGGCAGCGGTTTTTTTGGGGGAATAATTATTTATTGAATGAATGAATATGGGACATTTTACAATGGATGCTCCAAGAAGATGCATGCACTTTCTTGCTTTCATTCAACCAACCAACAAAAATTTAATGAGTTTCTAATATGCACGCAGCTGTGGGGAATACATATATATGCATACGGCATAGTTCCTATTGTCAAGGAGTTTTCAGTCTCTCAGGGATGATAAGACTTACACATAATGCTATAATGTGTGTGAAACTGGTATGTCCCAAGCAAGGTAGACATAAAATGAATTGGAAATGCAGTGAAATGCTTTCTTCCAGCATCAGAATAAGAGAAGCGTATCTAGAGGAGGTGATACTTGAGTTGAGTATTGAAGGACTTGGAGCTTGATGACAATGATGACAAAGGACAGAAGAGAAAAGTGCAGGTTTGAGAAAGAGCTGGTGATCCAGTTTGCCTGGAATGTAAGCTCCAGTGGAAAGGAAATAGTAAGAGAAGAAACAGGAAATTTAGGATATGAAATTGTTAGAGCAATATTGTTTAATTTTATCCGAACCATGGAGGATCCTCGAGGACCAGGCTAAGAAGTAGTAAATCCTACTACAAAATATTTAAGGTTTTGGGAACGGGGAAAACATAACCAGAACTCTTCTTTAGGAAAATTAAACTGATCACATTTTTCTTATGTTGTTAGATGTCATTGAGTCAATTCCAACTCATAGCAAACCTATATACAACAAAACAAAGTACTGCCCAGTCCTTTGCCATCCTCACAATCATTGCTATGCTTGAGGCCTTGGTTTCTGCCACTGTGTCCATTCCATGTCCTCTTCTAAATCAGGCTTGAATTTCTGACAATTTCCTGCCGAAGTACTGCTGCTACCATTTTTGAATTATCTTCAGCAAAATTTTACTTGTGGGTGATATTAATGATATTGTTTGATCATTTCCTAAGAAGTGTTTAATTTTGCTTCTCTTTAAAAAAAAAAAAAATTTTTTTTTGTGGTATAGGAAATCTGGTGTTTTAAAGTCATCCCAAAATAGTTACTTTTATCAGCTGAATGCCTTTGCTTTCTTCTGCCCCCTAATTATTTTAATGACAGTGAGTCCACAGTGTTCCAGTGACTGATTTTGACTTGCATGTTCTTGTCAGCCTTTTAGTTTTTATCACATCTCCACTTGTATTTTTTTTTCCTGCAGTTTCTCACATCAGAGAGCAAAGGGTAGATTCGCCTAAAGAGTTGGGTAGATTTGGATAAGAATGAGTGCACTTTTTCATTTGTTTGCTATCTGGAATTTATTATAGGTGTGTACCTGGCTAAAATTTTCCCTAACACATTTTTAAAAAAAATAATCAGCGATACTAAACAGTAGGCCATTAAACTATGGTTTTTACATCTAAAACCAAAATGATTAGACAGAATCATTTTCTGCTGGGCTTAAAAGAGAAATAAAGTTGTTTTAAAATGATTTATTTTTATATGTTCACATTAATACTTACAGATATGCCAGGGCTGAGGCAGGAGCAAGATGGTGAAGTAGTCAGATACTTCCTGTGGTCCCTCTTACAACAAAGACCCCCAAAAACAAATGACTAGGTTGTATGTGACAATCTAGGAGCCCTGAACATCAAAGGCAAAGTTGAGGAATCAGTCTGAGTGGCGGGGGAGGGAGAGATGGTTCAGAAGCAGTGAAGAATCGCCAGACCTGACCCAGTGGGAACCAACACCCCACAGGCTAGATCCACTGGCACAAGTTCAGGGAGGTAAACAGTGGCACTCAGAACAAGTTTACCACATTGAGAAAGACTGAGAGGCAGAGAGTTCACTCACACCTTCAGAATCAGCAAAATGCGGCGCACAATTGGCGAAAGATAAGTACTATGGTTAATCTAACAAGCAGAGCAAAAAATGCCCCTTTGGGGAAAAAACTGTATCCTATTTACGTGACTTCTCCCCACTCTGCAGTGGATCCCAAGTTGGCTTCAATGCTAGCTGGCTTCCCTGGGCCGGAAGTAGGGCCTGTTGTGCACAACTTTCTCCCAGCTTTGGAGAAGGAACAAATTAAAATACAGGAGAAAAAAAAATCTACGAGCTCCCCTAATCTGGGAACTCAGAGCAGAAGCAGCTCCTAGGCCTAAGCATAGGCATAAGGGGTCCACGGACTTTGAATGCATTTCACCCCACGTAGAACTATGTGGGCTCATTTTGACAGTGTAGGCCATCATTAGCACCATACAACAGGTATATACCTAAAGTCTAACTTCAATTTTTTCAGCAATATGGTGGAGAGGTAGGTTCAAGACATTTGACACAGCTCTGTCTATTAAGCAGGGTCCTAACCTACCCACATCAGGTGACTGAGGACTGGTCGCTACACCCACACAACATAACCAAGCTTGACAGGGGTCCACAGATAAGTGGTGCTAAAAAAAAAATTTTTTTTAGTAGTCCTTACACCCAACAACATTGGGTGCCCACAGTCCAGCTTCAAAACCCACCCACCTACATACCCTATGGAAAAGGGACAGGCTTTCCACACACACTTTCAAGGGTAGTTCTCAGCCTCCTGCCTTGCTCAGCACATGACTCCCTATGGCATCCAGATACCTGTGCCTACACCAATCACCCCTGCTTACCTAAGGCTGTAGGTGAGAGCCTGCACCACAATCCATATAAGAAAAGTAAACAGACTCCTGGGCTCATGCCCCTAGGAGCAGCTCTAACCACCTGTTGACTGGACATTAGCGCTTCAAAAGCACAAATAATCAAACTACCTCACTTGAGCACCCTATTTGGGTGCATCAAAACAAGAAGCTAAGACGCAGTAAGCAAACATAACATAAAATAAATAAATACAATAACATATTGATGGCTTGGAGACAACAGTCAGTATCAAATCACATAAAGAGGCAGACCATGATGGCTTCAGCAAGATCCCAAGACAAAGAATTAAGAAATCTTCCAGATAATGAGAACTTCCTGGAATTGCCAGTGGTAGAATACAAAAGATTCATATACAGAATTGTTCAAGAGATCAGGAAGGAGATCAGGCAAAACACAGAACATGCCAAGCAACACACAGACAAAGCATTAGAGGAACTTAAGAAAATTAGAGACAATGATAATAACAAATTTAATAGGCTGCAAGAATCCATAGAGAGACATCTAACAAAAATCCAGAAGATTAACAATAAAATTTCAGAATTAGACAACTCAATAGAAAGTCATAGGGCAGAATTGAGGCAATGGAAGTCACAATTAGTGAGACTGAAGATAAAGCACTTGACACCAACGTATTTGAGGAAAAATAAGACAAAAGAATTAAAAAAAATGAAGAATCCCTAAGAATTATGTGGGACTCTATCAAGAAGAATAACTTACAAGTGATTGCAGTACGACAACAGGCGGGGATAACAGAAAATTCAGAGAGAATTGCTGAAGATTTGTTGACAGAAAACTTCCATGATATCGTGAAAGATGAGAAGAAACCTATCCAAGATGCTCATCAAACTCCACATAAGGTAGGTCAAAAAAGAAAGTCATCAAGACATATTATAATCAAACTTGCCAAGACCAAAGATAAAGAGAGAATTTTATGAGTGGTTAGGGATAAATGAAAAGCCACCTACAAAGGAAAGTCAGTAAGACTAAGCTTGGACTACTCAGCAGAAACCATACAGGCAGGAAGACAATGGGATGAAGTATATAAAGGCTTCAAGGAAAAAAATTGCCAGCCAAGAATTATATATCCAACAAAACTGTCTCTCAAATATGATGGCAAAATAAAGACAGTTCCAGGTAAACAGAAGTTTAGGGAATTTGCAAAATCCAAACCAAAACTACAAGAAATACTAAAGGGAGTTCTCTGGTTAGAAAATCAATAATATCAGATAACAACCCAAAACTAGAACACAGGACAAAGCACCAGATATCAATCCACAAGGGAAAATCACAAAAATAAATCTAAAATGCTCAAAACAGGGAAACAAAGAACTCATTATGTGAAAGATGCCAACATTAAAACAAAAAAAGGACTAAAAAATATAGTCATAGATTTTCATATGGAGAGGAAATCGAGGTGATATGAAGAAATAAAAGATGTGTTTAAACGTAGAAAAATAAGGATAAATATTAAGGTAGCCTCAAAGGAAACTAACAGTCCTACATAACAAAATAAAAAACATAAAGACTCAGCAAATACAAAGTAACAACAATGAAAAAGAGGAAAAGAAAATATATACAGAAAAACAACTCAGCACCGAAAATAAAGTGGAAAAAAGAAACTGTCAACAACACACACACACGCACAAAAGACATAAAAATGACAGCACTAAACTCATACCGATCAATAATTTCGTTGAATGTAAATGTACCAAATGCACCAAGAAAGAGACAGAGAGTGACAGAATGGATTAAAAAACATGGTCTGTCAATATGCTGCCTACAAGAGACACACCTTACACTTAAAGACACAAACTAAAACTCAAAGGATGGAAAAAAATATGTTGAGCAAACAACAATCAAAAAAGAGCAGAAGTGGCAACATTAATTTCTGACAAAATAGACTTTAAAGTAAAATTCACCACAAAGGATAAGAAAGGACACTGTATAATGTTAAAAAGGTCAATATACCAGGAGGATATAACCATAATAACTACTTCAGCACCCAACCACGGGGCTCCAAAATACATGAAACAAACTCTAACAGCATTGAAAAGAGAAAAGAGAGATAGACAGCTCCACAATAATGGTAGGAGATTTCAACACACCACTTTCAGTGAAAGACAGAACATCCAGAAAGAAGCTCAATAAAGACACAGAAGATCTAAATGCTACAATTAACCAATTTGACCTCGTAGACATATACAGAACACTCCACCAAACAGCATCCAAGTACACTTTCTTTTCCAATGCACATGGAAAATTCTCCAGAATAGACCACATATTAGGCCATAAAGCAAGATTTAACAGAATCTAAAACATCAAAATATTACAAAGCATGTTTTCTGACCATAAAGATGTAAAAGTAGAAATCAATAACAGAAAAAGCAAGGAAAAAAAAATCAAACACATGGAAACTGAACAACACATAGCTCAAAAACTATTGGGTTATAGAGGAAATTAAGGGTGGAATAAAAAAATTCTCAGAATTCAATGAGAATGAAAACACTTCCTACCAGAACCTTTGGGACACAACAAAAGCAGGGCTCAAATGTCAGTTTATAGCAATAAATGCACACATCCAAAAACAAGAAAGGGCCCAGATCAAAGAATTATGCCTACAACTCTAACATATAGAAAGAGAGCAGCAAAAGAAGATCTCGGGCACCAGAAGAAACTAAATAATAAAAATTAAAGCAGAATTAAAGGAAAAAGAGAAGAGAAAAACAACTGAATTAACAAGTCCAAAAGATGGATCTTTGAAAAGATCAAAGAAATCGATAAACCACCACCAAAATGACAAAAGAAACACAGGAGAGGAAGCAAATAACCCAAGTAAGATATGAGATGGGCAATATCACAATAGTGGGAAAAATTTTTTTTTACAATAGACCCAACTAAAATTAAAAGAATCATTAACAGAATACTATGAAAAATTGTACCCTAACAAATTTGAAAACCTAGAGGAAATGGACAAATTTCTAGAAACACCCTACCTACCTAAACTAACACAGAGGAAGAACAACTAAATAAACCTGTAACAAAAGAAGAGATTGAAAAGGTAATAAAAAAACTCCCAACAACAACAACAACAAAAAGCCCTGGCCCGGACTTCACTGGAGAATTCTACCAAACATTCAGAGAAGAGTTAACACCACTACTACTAAAGGTATTTCAGAGCATAGAAAAGGATGGAATACTCTCAGTTTCATTCTATGAATCCAGCATAACCCTGATACCAAAACCAAGTAAAAACACCCCCCTAAAAGAAAATTACAGACCTATATCCTTCATGAACTTAGACACAAAAATCCTCAACAAAATTCTAGCCAATAGAATTCAACAACACATCAAAAAAATAATTCACCATGACCAAATGGAATTCATACCAGATATGCAGAGATGGTTTAACATTAGAAAAACAATTAATGTAATCCATCACATAAGTAAAACAAAAGACAAGAACCGCATGATCTTATCAATTGATGCAGAAAAGACATTTGAAAAAGTCTAACACCCATTCATGATAAAAACTCTCAGCAAAATAGGAATAGAGGGGAAATTTTTCAACATAATAAAGAGCATTTATAAAAAGCCAACAGCCAACATCATCCTAAACGGAGAGAGCCTGAAAGCACTCCCCTTGAGAATGGGAACCAGACAAAAAAGATGCCCTTTATCACCACTCTTATTCAATGTTGTGCTGGAGGTACTAGCCAGAGCAATTAGGCTAGAAAAAAAAAATAATAAAAGGCTTCCAAATTGGTAAGGAAGAAGTAAAAGTATCTCTATTTGCAGATGATATGATCTTATACACATAAAACCCTAAAGAATCCACAGGAAAACTACTGGAACTAATAGAAACTTTCAGCAAAGTATCAGGATACGAGATAAACATACAAAACGGTCTCCTCTACAACAACAAAGAGAACGCTGAAGAGAAAATCATCAAATCAATACCATTTACAATAGCCCCCAAGGAGATAAAATACTTAGGAATAAATCTAAACAGAGACATAAAAGACCTATACAAAGAAAACTACAAGACACTACTGCAAGAAACCAAAAGCTACCTACATAAATGCAAAAGCATACCTTGCTCATGGATAAGAAGACTCAAATTGTGAAAACGCCTATTCTACCCAAAACAGTCTATAGATAGAATGCAATCTTAATCCAAATTGACTAATTAGATAGTAGACAAGAATTATTTTAGGTAAAGGGAAGGTCAACACACAATACCATGGAAGTCAGCACAACTGGACTAAACCAAAAGCTAAGAAGTTCCCTGAATACAACCAAACACTTGGAGGACAGAGTAGCAGGGGTGAGGGTCTGGGGAGGTTGGATTCAGGAGACATCTAGGTCAATTGTCATAAAAAAAAATGTATTAAGAAAACGTTCTGCATCCCACTTTGGGGAGTGGCATCTCGGGTCTTAAAAGCTTCATCTAAGATGCATCAATTGGTCTCAACCCACCTGGAGCAAAGAAGAATGAAGAACAGCAAAGACACAAGAAAAATGAGAGCCCAAGAGACAAAAAGGCCCACATAAACCAGAGACTCTATCAGCCTGAGACTGGAAGAACTACATGGTGCCCGGCTACTGCAAATGACTGCCCTGATAGGGAACACAACAGAAAATCCCTGATGGAGCAGGAGAAAAATGGGATGCAGACCTCAAATTCTAGTAAAAAGGCCAGACTTAATGGTCTGACTGAGACTGGAGGGACCTCAGAGGATATGTCCCCTGGACTCTTAGTCCCATATTAAAACCATTCCCAAAGCCAACTCTTCCGGCAAAGATTAGACTGGACTGTAAGACATAAAATGATACTGGTGAGGAGTATGCTTTGGAAGTTAAGTAGACACATGAATCTGTGTGGGCAGCTCCTGTCTGGAGGCAAGATGAGAAGGCAGAGGGGGACAGGAGCTGGTTTAATGAACACAGGAAATACAAGGTGGAGAGGAGGAGTGTGCTGTCACATTACAGTGAGCGCAACTAGGGTCACATAACAATGTGTATAAGTTTTTATATGAGAAACTGACTCGAGTTTAAGCTTTCACTTACAGCACAATAATAAAACGAGAAAAAAAAAGAGACTCTGAAACTTGCTCTTGAACTAAAAAAATGATGAATTTGACCAGAAGATTTCAAAGTGTGGCTTGAGAAGACAAAGTATTATAATGAAATGTGCAAAGACATGGAGTAAGAAAATTGAAAAGGGAAGAAACACGGTCAGCATTTCTCAAGATGAAAAAAATGCAAGCCTCAAGTTGGAATAATAAAGGATTCTGTGGGCAAAATAATGAACTACACAGGAAGCATCAAAAGAGAATGGAAGGAATACACAGAGTCACCGTACTGAAAACCATTTTCAGGAGGTAGCATATGATCAAGAACCAATGGTTTTGAGGAAGAAGTCCAAGCTGCACTGAAGGCATTGGCAAAAAACAAGGCTCCAGTTTTTGATGGAATATCAATTGAAATGTTTCAACAACCAGATGCAGCACTGGGAGTGTGGATGATAACAAATTTTGGATAACATTGCAAAGAATGAGAATTCCAGAGCACTTAGCTGTGATCATTCTGAACCTGTTCATAGACTAAGAGGCAGTTGTGCCCACAGAACAAGGGGGCAATGCATGGTTTAAAGTCAAGAAGGTGTGCATCAGGGTTGTACTTTTCTCCATACTAATTCAATCTGTATGCTGAGCAAATAATCCCAGATGGTGGACTGTATGAAGAAGAACAGGGCATTGATGTTGGGGGAAGACTCATTAACAACCTGAGATATGCAGATGACACAACCTTGCTTGCTGAAAGTGAAGAGGACTTGAAGCACTTACTGATGAAGATCAAAGACCACAGTCTTTACTATGAATAACACCTCAACATAAAGAAAACAAAAATCCTCACAACCGGGCCAATAAGCAACATCATGATAAACGGAGAGGATGTTAAGGTCGTCGATGATTTCATTTTACTTGGATCCACAATCAACTACCATGGAAGCAGCAGTCAAGAAATCAAGAGATAGATTGCATTGGGCAAATTGGCTGCAAAAACCTTTTTAAAGTGTTGAAAACCAAGGATGTCACCTTGAGGACTAAGGTGTGCCTGACTCAAGCCAAGGTGTTTTCAATCGCCTCATATGCATGTGAGATCTGGACAATGAATAAGGAAGAGCGAAGAATTGATACCTTTGAATTATGGCGTCGGGAAAGAATATTTGAAAATACCATGGAATGCTAGAAGAAGGAACAAATCTGTCTTGGAAAAAATATAGCCACAATGCTCCTTGGAAGCAAGGACAGTGAGATTATGTCTCACATACTTTGGACGTGTTATCAGGAGGGATCAGTGAAAAAGAGGAAAACCCTCAAAGAGATGGGTTGATATAGTGGCTGCAACAATGGCTTCAAGTATAACAAAGATTGTGAGGATGGTGAAAGACCTGGCAGTGTCTCCTTCTGTTGTACATAGGTTCACTATGAGTTGGAACTGACTAGGTGACACCTAACAACAACAACACACCTAAGTAGAAATTCCCTGTTTTCATAACACTTTATTACTTTTGATGAGATCAAAAACGAACATACACATATTTAGCCACTTACTCAACAAGTATTTATTGAGCACCTATACTTCATTATTTTAGGCCCTTGGTATATATTAGTGAGCAAATCACACACAGTCCTTCTGAAGCTTACTTTATTGTTGTGTGAATGGTGTGTCATTTGACTATAAGCAAATAGCTAGATAGATTGTTGTTGCTGCTGCTGTTAGGTGCCTTTTTTTGTTTCCAACTTTTGAATTCCAATGACCAGTAATTATCAGTGCATCCTGATTACATGTTCAATCAATTTCAGGCTGCAGAAGTTGGTAAAAATCTTCCATTTCTTACTCTTTGGTCTTAGTGGTTGGTGTGTAAACTTGAATAACAGTATTAACTGGTCTTCCTTTTAGGCATATGGATATTATTCCATCACTGACAGGGTTGTACTTTAGCATAGATCTTGAAATATTTGTTTAGACCATGAATGCAATGCCATTCCTCTTCAGGTTGTCATTGCCAACGTAGTAGACAATACGATTGTCTAATTCAAAATGACCAATAACAATGCATTTCAGATCACTAATGCCTGGGATATGGATCTTTATGCATTACATTTCATTTTTGGCGATGTCCAATTTTCCTAGATTCATGCTTCCTACATTCCAGGTTCTGGTTATTAATGGATGTTTGCAGCTGTTTCTTCTCATTTTGAGTGGTGCCACATCAGCGAATGAAGGTTCCAAAAATTTGACTCCAACCATGTCATTCATGTTGACTATACTTTGAGGAGGCAGCTGTTCCCCAGTCGTATTTTGAGTGCCTTCCAACCTGATGGGCTCATATTCCAGCACCATATCTGACAGTATTCCGCTGCTTTTCATAAGGTTTTCACTGGCTAATTCTTTTCAGATGTAGACTGCTGAGTCCTTCCTAGTCTGTCTTAGTCTGGAAGCTCAGCTGAAACCTGTCCTCCATGGGCGACCCTGCTGGTATTTGAATATGGCATAGATTCCAGAATCACAGCAACACAAAAGCCCACATAGTATGATAAAATGACAGAAGTGGTGAAAAGACTCACAAAGAAAAATAAAATAGGATAAGGAAATAGATTATAACAGGGTTAGAGGGTAGGGCTTGGTTTTTTTTAAATGGTGATGGATTAAGCCCCCTCTGATTTTGAACATTGATTTGAATGAAGTGAAGATGAAAAATATTTGGATATTTAAGGATGAATTTTCAGAAAGAAAGCATTTTGAATACAATTTCAGGTGATTAATATTGCTTTTGGAAGCCCATCTGTAAATCCTGGTTCAGTATCCTTGCTGAAGGTGAACACTTTGGATTCCAGATGAGCAAATAAATTAGTTATAAATGACACAAAAGCAGGAAGGTACATCTAGTGGGAGGGTGTTCAGGATAACAGACTTACACCACATATTGTTGTTATTGTTAGGTGCCCTTGAGTCAGTTCTGGGTCATAGCAACTCTATGTACGATAGAACAAAACACTGCCTGATCCAGTGCCATCCTAACAATTGTTGTTATGCTTAAGCTCGTTGTTGCAGCCACTGTGTCAATCCATCTCATTGAGAGCCTTCCTCTTTTAACTGACCCTCTACTTTACCAAGCATGATGTCCTTCTCTAGGTACTTGTCCCTCTTGATAACATGTCCAAAGTATGTGAGATGAAGTCTCGCCATCCATTCTTCCAAGCAGCATTTTGGCTGCACTTCTTCCAAGGCAGATTTGTTCCTTCTTTTGGCGGTCTATGGCGTATTCAATATTCTTCGCCAACACCATAATTCAAAGGCATCTATTCTTCTTTGGTCTTCCTTATTCATTGTTCAGCTTTCACATGCATATATGGGAATTTGAGGATCTTTGCTCTTCAACACTTTAAAGAGCTATTTTGCAGCAGATAGTCCTTGGAAAGCCTCCTCCACAAAACAGTCATTTTGCCTGCATTCTTCTCTCATTCTTCTGTCTACTCTTATTTCAAATTTATGCTTGTGTACTCCCAAATACTCAATAGACTATGAAATGGCTTCCTAAACATTCTCATCATTTACAATCTTCTATCTAAATCATCTTTCACACTGTTATCAGGGTTATATTTTTCAAAACAGAATTTAAAGCATGATACTCACCTCCCCTAAAATCTTCAATAATTCCCCATTGACCTCAGAATAAGTTCCCAATCCTGAGCAAAAATCCAAGCCTCTCCAAATTCTGTTCTCAAACTACCCACCAAGGTTATTTTCCAGTAAATCCCTTCATTCTGCTGCATTAGTCTCATTTGCCACTCTTTGAATATAGCATGTACCTTAAACTACTTAAGGATATGGATTGCATTATAGACAACTTCTTATCCATCTCTTGCTCCAAGACTAAGACAGTTATCTGCATGTAGCAGGCTTTCAGATATTCATTAAATTGAATATTTGATTTAAGCTTTAAATATGAGATTATAAATTCCTAAATAAGTAGAGAAGCTTATTAGGGTCTCATGGTAGATACAAATATATTTTTCTGATGATTAAAACCAGTGAAATAAGTCCATCTGCATTTTTATTTCCTAACTATCAAGGACCTTTGATAGAGACTTAATAGGGAAAACGTGAAGGCACATCTTAGAAAGGCAAGTTGAAATGAAAATATTCCTCGTTTTTGTTAGGTACCTTCGAGTTAGTTCTGACTCATAGTGACCCCATGTGCAACAGAATGAAACAGTGCCTGGTCCTGTGTCGTCCTCACGGTCCTCGCTATGCTTCAGCCCATAGTCGCAGCCAGTTTCAATTCCTCTTGTCGAGGGTCTTCCACTTTTTTCACTGACCCTCAATTTACCAAGCGTGATGTCCTTTTTCAGGGACTGGTCCCTCTTGATAACACGTTCAAAGTATGTGAAACGACGTATCACCATCCATGCTTCCAAGGAGCAGGCTGGCCATACTTCTTCCAAGACAGACTTGTTTGCTCTCCTGACGGTCCAGGGTATATTCAATATTCTTCACTAACACCATAATTCAAAGGCATCAATTCTTCTTTGATCTTCTTTTTGTATTGTCCAGCTTTTGCACGCTTGTGAGGTGCGTGAAAATATCATGGCTTTGGCCAGTCACACCCAAGGGTCCTCAAAGTGAAATCTTTGCTTTTTGACATTTTAAAGAAGTCTTTTGCCCGAGGCAATAATACATTCTTTGGTTTCTTGACTGCTGCTTCCATGGGTGTTGATTGTGGATACAAGTAAAATGAAATCCTTGACAACTTCAATATTTTTTCCATTTATCATGACGTTGTTTATTAGTCCAGTTGTGAGGATTTTTATTTTCTTTATGTTGAGGTGCAATCCATACTGAAGGCTGTAGTCTTTGATCTTCATCAGTAAGAGCTTCAAGTCCACTTCCCTTGCAGCAAGTAAGGCTGTGTCATCTACATATTGCAGGTTGTTAATGAGACTTCCTCCAATCTGATGCTACATTCTTTTTCATATAGTCCAGCTTCTCAGATTATTTTCTCAGCATACAGATTGTGTAAGTATGATGAAAGAATACAGCCCTGGCACACACCTTTTTTGGTTTTATAGCATGTAGAATCCCCTCGTTCTGTTCGAATGACTGTCTCTTATTCTATGTACAGGTTCCTCATGAGCACAATTAAGTGTTCTGCAATTTACATTCTTTGCAATGTTATCCATAATTTGTTACAATCCACAAGTGAAATGCCCTTGTATAGTCCATAAAATGCAGATAAACATATTTTTGGTATTTTCTGCTTTCAGCCATGATCCATCTGACATCAGCAATGATATCCCTCATTCAACTGACAGATGAGTGGGGAGATCACATTGTATGTACAGTAATTTGGAAGAAGGAGTTAGTAGAAGATAGAATGTCATCAGGAGACAATTGCAACAGGCAAAAATAAACAAGCACCAAAAGTAGTGAGGATGATACAAAATAGAATTCAAGTAAAAAATTTTTTTCAAGGGAATTTTTTAAATTAAATTTCATCTTAAAAAGCTTTGTTTTACAGAAACTATTGTTCATCAGTGGATGCCAGAAATGGGGCAGGAGAGAGTAGGATTCACTCTCTAGATAACAGACACTTTTTATTTTTGGTGATGGACAAGGTAACACTAAATGAGGGTGAAGCATACACAGCTTGATGAAGGCGAACAATGTCACTAAAATATACACAAGAAAAAGGATCTTTTGGTAATTACTATGGCATAACATTCAAACATTTCAGATGGTAACATATGATCAAGAACCGATGGTATTGGCATTGGCAAAAAACAAGACACCAGGAATTGATAAAATACCAACTGAGATGTTTCAATAAATGGATGCAGGTTTGGAAGCACTTACTTGTCTGTGCCAAGAAATTTGCAAGACAGACACTGGGCCAACTGACTGGAAAAGATCCATATTTGTGCCCATTCCAGAGAAAGATGATCCAACAGAATGCGGAGATTATTGACCAATATTAATATTACATACAAGTAAAATTTTGCTGAGGATCATTCAAAAGTGGTTGTAATAGTACACCAAAAGAATGTGGAACAAAGGATAAAATTGCTGATGTCATATGGATTTTGGTTGAAAGCAGAAAATACCAGAAAGATGTTTACCTGTATTTTATTGACTATGCATTCTACTGTGTGGATCTTAAGAATCATGGATAACACTGTGAAGAACAAAATTCCAAAACATTTAATTGTGCTCATGCCAAAGCTGCACAAAGACCAAGAAGCAGTCTTTAGCACAGAACAGGGTGATGTTGTGAGGTTTAAAATCAGGAAAGGTGTGAGTCAGGGTTGTATTCTTTCACCCTACTTACTCATTCAGTATGCTGAGCAAATAATCCAAGAAACTGGACTATATGAAGAACGAGGCATCAGGATTGGAGGAAGACTCATTAACAACCTACTATATGCAGATGACACAACCCTCTTTGTTGAAAGTGAAGAGGACTTGAGGCACTTACTGATGAAGATCAAAGACCATAGTCTTCAGTATAAATTACACCTCAACATAAAGAAAACAATCCTCACAACTGGATCAATAAAGAACATCACGATAAACAGGGAAAATATTGAAGCTGTCAAAGATTTCATTTTTCTTGGATCCTTAATCAACATCCAGGGAAGCAGCAGTCAAGAAATTAAATGACACAATGCACTGGGAAAATCTGTTGCAAATGTGTTGAGAAGCAAAGATGTCACTTTGAGGACTAAGGTGCACCTGACTCAAGTCATGGTGTTTTAAATTGCCTCATATGCATGTGAAAGCTGGACAATGAATAAGGATGACCAAAGAAGAATTGATGCCTTTGATATTAGAGTGTTGGCAAAGAATATTGAATTTACCATGGACTGCCAAAAGAACCAACAAATCTGTGTTGGAAGAAGTGCAGCCAGAATGCTCATTGGAAAGGAGGATGGCGAGACTTCATCTCACACTCTTTGGACATGTTATCAGGAGGGACTCGTTCTTTGAGAAGGACATCATGCTTGGGAAAGTAGAGAATCAGCAAAAAAGAGGAAGATCCTCAATGAGATGGATTGACACAGTGGCTGCAGCAATGGGCTCAAGCATAATACCGGGAAGTGTTTTATTCCATTGTACATAGGGTTGCTATGAGTCAGAACCGACTGGATGACACCTAAAAACATAACTATGGCATAACAACAGTAATAACAACCAAAAAATATATGTGGGACTACATATATATGTATATATATTTACATATGCATGTACATACACCTATACATATATATGTATGTTTGTACGGAACCCTGGTCACACAATGTTTAAATTGCTCAGTTTCTAATCAAAAGGTCGGTGGTTTGATCCCAGCAGCAGCTTCATAGGAGAAAGACGTGACAGTCAGCTTCCGTAAATTATTTACAGCCTTGGAAACCCTATGGAGCAGTTCCACTCTGTCCTGTAGTGTCTCTATGAGTCAGAACTGGCTAGGCAACGAGTTTGATTTTTTGGTATGTATGTGTGTATGTAGACATATATACATTTAAGTGAGTATATATATGTTTTTTTATATGTGTGCATATATATGCACATATATGACTGTGTGCACATATATTCATATATGTAATAAACCACATACAAGGGGCACAGTTATAGATACATCTTAGACATAACCAAACACATCAAGGAACTGGGTTCTGGGGTTTGAAGGAAGGGGATCATATAGTCTTGTAGGATATCTTCGTCAATTGGCAAAATACAGTTCATGAAGTTTAGTAAATAGTATGGGTAATAGTGTCAGTGGTCTTAAAAGCTTGTTAATGGCCATCTAATATACAATTATTGGTCTCTACTTGTCCAGAAGAAAAGAGAAAGATGGAAACCAAAGACTCAAAGAAGAAACTAGTCTATAGGACAAATAGTCTACTGAATCACGACCTCCTGTATCCTGACACAAGAAGAACTAGATGGTGCCTGGCTACCACCACTAACTGTTCTCATCATGGCCACTGTACGTGGACCTGATAGAATGGGAGAAAAATGTAGAACAGAACCTGAAATTTCTAAATAAATAAATAAATAGACTTACTGAACCAATTGAGACTGGTGGACTCCCTGAGACTATTGCCCTGAGATACTGTTTAAGCCTTGAATGGAAACTAACCCTTGAGGTCACCTTTTAGCTAAATAACAGATTAGCTCACAAAATAAAGAATATGACCCATGAGTCTGTGCTCTTTTGAAAAATCATCTATATGAGTCCAGAAATTCAACAATTACTTTAAAACAAAGATGAAAATGTAAGGGGGCAGGGAAACTAGATTAATCAAAATGGATCAATCAGAGAGGAAATATCGAGAATGTTCATGTATTGTTAAGAATGTAACCGATGTCGACATTGAGTACCTTTCCCCTCTGCATGGTCCTGTGTGGGCCTATTTCAGGAGAATAGGCCCTAACTGGCACCTCCAAATGTTTCAGCTGTGCAGTGGAGAGGTGGGTGTTTGATATTTGACGTTGCTTTGCCTATTAAATAGGGCCCTCACCTACCCACATCAGGGGCATAAGGACTGCTGGCTCCACTCAGGTCACCCAGCCACCCACAACAGGGGTACAAGGATAACTGATACCTCCCAGTCCTTACAACCAAAAACATTGGGTGCCCATGGTCTGTCTGCAGAACCCACCCACGTGTACGCTGTAGGGAACAGGGACATGCTTTCCTCAGAGACACATGGGGAAAGATTCTCAGCACCCTGCCTTGTTCAGAGTGTGACCCCCTGTTGCAACCAGATACCAGTACCTACACCAATCACCCTACCCCTCTAAGACTGCAGGACAGAGCCTGTACCACACGCTTGATGATCAGATACCTAGACACTTGAGCTGAATCCATACAAGAAAAGTGAATGGACTCCTAGACTGATATACCTGATAACAATTCTACCCATCTGGGGACAGGACGTCAGAGATCCAGAGGTGAAAATAATTAACCCAGCTCACTCCAGTCACCCATCTGGGCATATCAAAACAAAACAAAGCAAGAAGATACAACACAGTAAGCAAACATAAACTAATACAATAACTTATAGATGACTCGGAGACAACAGTCAATATAAAGTCACACAAAGAAACAGACCATGATCACCTCAACAAGCTCTCAAAACAAAGAATCTGGGGATCTTCTAGATGAAAGTGCCTTCAAGGAATTACCAGAGGCACAATACAAAAGATTAATACACAGAACCCTTCAAGACATCAGGAAGGAAATGAGGCAATACGCAGAACAAGCCAAGGAGCACACATATAAAACAATTGAAGAAATTAAAAAGATTATTCAGGAAAATAATGAAAAATTTAATGAGCTGGAAAAATCCATAGACAGCAATCAGAAATTCAGAAGATTAACAATAAAATTATAGAAGTAGACAACTCAATAGAAAGTGAGAGGAGTAGAATTGAGCAAGTGGAAGGCAGAATTCTGAACTTGAAGATATAGCACTTGACACTAATATATTTGAAGAAAAATCAGATAAAAGAAATTAAAAAATTAAGAAAACAAGAATCATGTGGGACTCTATCAAGAGAAATAGCCTATGAGTGATTGGAGTACCAAAACAGGGAGGGATAACAGAAAATACAGAGACAATTGTTGAAGATTTGTTGAAAGAAAACTTCCCTGATATTGTGAAAGATGAGAAGATATCTATCCAAGATGTTCATCAAACTCCACATAAGTTAGATTTTAAAAGAACATCACCAAGACATATTATGATCAAACTTGCCAAAATCAAAGATAAAGAGAGAATTTTAAGAGCAGCTAGGGATAAACGAAAAGTCACCTACAAAAGAGAGTCAATAAGTATAAGCTCTGACTACTCAGCAGAAACCATGCAGGCAATAAGGCAAAGGGATGACTTATACAAGAAAAGGAAGGAAAAAAATGCCAGCTAAGAATCCGATATCCAGGAAAACTGTTTCTCAAATAGGAAGGTGAAATTAGGACATTTCCAGATAAACAGAAGTTTAGGGAATTTGCGAAAACCAAACTAAAACTACAAGAAATACTAAAGGGAGTTCTTTGGTTAGAAAATCAGTAATATCGGGTATCAACCCAAGACTAGAACACTGGGCAGAGGAATCGGTAGTCAATCCAGACAGGGAAGTCACAAAAATAAATCAAGATAAAAAAACTCTAAAAACAGAGGAAGAGTGATGTTATTAAGTAGAAGAAGACACTATTAAAACAACAAAGAGGGACTAAGAAATGTAGTCATAGATCTTCCATATGGAGAGGAAGATAAGGTGATACAAAGAAATAAAAGTTAGGCTTAAATTTCGAAAAATAGGGGTAAATAGTAAGGAAACGACAAAGGAGACAAACTATCCTACACATCAAAATAAAATACAGGAAAAAAATAGAGATTCAGCAGAAACAAAATCAACAAAAATGAATATGAGGAAAGGACAATATATAAAGATAATCTACTCAGCACATAAAATTAAGTGGGAAAAAGAAACTGTCAACAACACACACAAAAAAGACATCAAAATGATAGCACTAAATCCATACCTATCCATAATTACACTGAAGGTACACCGACTAAATGCATCAACAAAGAGACAGAGAGTGGCAGAATGGATTAGAAAACACTATCCATCTATATGCTGCCTACAAGAGACACACCTTAGACTTAGAGACACAAACAAACTAAAACTGAAAGGATGGAAAAAAAAATATCAAGCAAACAACAATCAAAAAAGAGCGGAAGTGGCAATATTAATTATGACAAAATAGACTTTAAAGTTAAATTCATCATAAAGGATAAGGAAGGACACTATATAATGATTAAAGGGACAATATACCAAGAAGACATAACCATATTAAATATTTATGCAAACAATGACAGGGCTACAAGATACATAAATAAAACTCTATCAGCATTGAAAAGTGAGATAGACAGGTCCACAATAATAGTAGGAAACTTCAACCCACCACTTTTGGTAAAGGACAGAACATCCAGAAAGAAGCTCAGTGATGACAAGGACGATCTAAATGCCACAATAAACCAACTTGACCTCATAGACATACACAGAACACCCACCGAACAGCAGCCAAGTATACTTTCTTTTCTAGTCCACATATTAGGTCATAAAGCAAACCTTAGCAGAATCCAAAACATTGAAATATTACAAAGCATCTTCTCTGAGCATAAGGCCATAAAAGAGGAAATCAATAACAGGAAAATCAGGGAAAAGAAATCAAACAGTTGGAAACTGAAAAATACCTGCTCAATAAAGACTGGATTGCAGAAGACATTCAGCATGGAATAAAGAAATTCATAGAGTCCAATGAGAATGATAACACTTCCTATCAGAACCTTTGGGACACAGTGAAAGCAGTACTCAGAGGTTAACTTATATCAATAAATGCACACCTCCAAAAAGAAGAAAGGGCCAAAATCAAAGACTTGTCCCTACAACTTGAACAAATAGAAAGAAAGCAAATAAATAAATAAACCTTCGGGCACCAGAAGAAAACAAAAAATAAAAATTAGAGCAGAACTAAATGAAATATAAAACAGAAAAATATTGAAAGAATTAATAAGACCAAAAGCTGATTCTTTGAAAAAATCAACAAAATTGATAAACCATGGGCCAAACTGACAAAAGAAAAACAGGAGAGGATGCAAATAACCCAAACAAGAAATGAGATGGGGGATATTACAACAGACGCAACTGAAATTAAAAGAATCATATCAGAAAAAAACTATGAAAAACTGTATTCTAACAAATTTGAAAACATGTAAGAAATGGATGAATTCCTAGAAACACACTACCTACCTAAACTAACACAAATAGAGATAAGAAAAACTAAATAGACCCATAACAAAAGAAGAGATTGAAATGTAATCAACCACACCCCCCCCCAAAAAAAAAGCCCTGGCCCAGACAGCTTCACTGCAGAGTTCTACCAAACTTTCAGAGAAGAGTTAACACCACTACTACTAAAAGTATTTCAGAGCATAGAAAAGAACAGAATACTCCCAAACTCATTTTATGAAGTTAGCATATCCCTGGAAACCCTGGTGGCGTAGTGGTTAAGTGCTACGGCTGCTAACCAAAGGGTTGGCAGTTTGAATACACCAGGCGCTCCTTGGAAACTCTATGGGGCAGTTCTACTCTGTCCTATAGGGTCACTATGAGTCAGAATCAACTTGATGGAACTGGGTTTGGTTTTTTGGTTTAGCATATCCCTGATACCAAAACCAGGTAAAGACACCACAGAAAAAGAAAATTACAGACTCATATCCCTCGTGAACTTAGATGCAAAAATCTTCAACAAAATTCTAGCCAATAGAATTCAACTACGTATCAAAAAATAATTCACCATGACCAAGTGGGATTCATACTAGTTATGCAGGGATGGTTCAACATTAGAAAAACAATTAATGTAATCCATCATATAAATAAAACAAAAGATAAGAATCACATGATTGTATCAATTAATGCATAAAAGGTATTTGACAAAATTCAACACCCATTCATGATAAAAACTCTCAGCAAAATAGGAATAGAAGGAAAATTCCTCAACATAATAAAGGGTATTTATACAAAGCCAAGAGCCAATATCATCCTAAGTGGAGAGAGCCTGAAAGCATTCCCTTTGAGTTGGGGAACCAGACGAGGATGCCCTTTATCACCACTCCTAAGCAATATCGTGCTGGAGTTCGTAGCCAGAGCAATTAGGCTAGATAAGGAAATAAAGAGCATCCAGATTAGCAAGGAAGAAGTAAAAGTATCTCTATTTGCAAATGACATGATCTTATACACAGAAAACCCTAAGGAATCCTCAAAAAAAATACTGAAACTAATGGAAGAGTTGAGCAGAATATCAGGATACAAGATAAACATACAAAAATCAGCTGGATCCCTCTACACCAAGAAAAAGAACATCGAAGAAGAAACCACCAAACCAATACCATTTACAGTAGCCCCTAAGAAGATAACATAAAAAAAAAAGAAGACAACATACTTAGGAATAATTCTTACCAGAGATGTAAAAGGCTTATACAAAGAAAACTACAAAACCCTTCTGCAAGAAACCAAAAGAGACCTACATAAGTGGAAAACATACCTTGCTCATGGATAGGAAGACGTAACATTATAAAAATGTCTATTTTACCAAAAGAGATCCATAGATTTAATGCAATTCAGATCCAAATTCCAATGGCATTTTTTAATGAGATGGAGGAACAAATCACCAACATCATATGAAATGGCAAGAGGCCCCGGATAAGTAAAGAATTACTGAAAAAGAAGAACAAAGTGGGAGGCCTTGGTCTACCTGATTTTAGAACCACAGTAGTCAAAACAGTCTGGTACTAGTACAACAACAGATACATAGACCAATGGAACAGAATTGAGAATCCAGACATAAGTCCATCCACATGTGAGCAGTCAATATTTGACAAAGGCCCCAAATCAGTTAAATGGGGAAAAGGCTGTCTTGTTAACAAATGGTGCTGGCGTAACTGGATATCCATTTGCAAAAAAAATAAAACGAGACCCATACCTCACACCATGCATAAAACCGAACTCAAAATGGATCAAAGACCTAAATATAAAATTCAAAATGATAAAACCAACTCTTCAGACATGAATTGGACTGGACAATGGGTTGGAGAGGGATGCTGGTGAGAAGTGAGCTTCTTGGATTAGGTGGACACTTGAGACTAATTTGGCATCTCCTGCCTGGAGGGGAGATGAGAGGGTGGAGGGGGTTAGAAGCTGGCAAAAAGGACACAAAAAGAGAGAGTGGAGGGAGAGAGCAGGCTGTCTCATTAGGGGGAGAGTAACTGGGAGTGTGTAGCAAGTTGTACATAAGCTTTTTTGTGAGAAACTGACTTGATTTATAAACTTTCACTTAAAGCACAATAAAAATTATTTTAAAAAATGACCATGGAAGAAAAAACAGGGACAATGTTAGGAACCTTAATACATGGCATAAACCATATACAAAACATTACTAACAATGCAAAAGAAAAACTAGATAACAGGGAGCTCCTAAAAATCGAATACTTATGCTCATCCAGACTTCACCAAAAGAGTAAAAAGATTACCTATAGACTGGGAAAAAGTTTTCAGCTATGACATTTCTGGTCAGCACCTGATCTCTTAAATCTACGTGATACTGCAAAAACTCAACTATAAAAAGACAAATAACCCAATTAAAAAATGGGCAAAAGATATGAACAGACACTTCACTAAAGAAGACATTCAGGTAGTTAACAGATACATGAGGGAATGTTCACGATCATTAGCCGTTAAAGAAATGCAGATCAAAACTACAATGAGATTCCATCTCACTCCAAGGTTGGCATTAATCAAAAAAAACACAAAATAATAAATGTTGGAGAGGCTGTGGAGAGACTGCAACACTTATACACTGCTGGTGGAAATGTCAAATGGTACAACCACTTTGGAAATCGAACTAGCGCTTCCTTAAAAAGCTAGAAATAGAACTACCGTAGGATCCAGAAATCCCACTCTTTGGAATATATCCTAGAGACATAAGAGCCTTTACACGAACAGTTATATGCACAGCCATGTTCATTGCAGCACTGTTTACAATAGCAAAAAGTTGGAACTAACCAAGGTGCCCAACGATGGATGAATGGATAAGTAAATTATGGTACTTTCATACAATGGAATACTACACATCGATAAAGAACAGTGATGAATCTGTGAAACATTTCATAACATGGAGGAATCTGGAAGGCATTATCTTGAGTGAAATTAGTCAGTTACAAAAGGACAAATATTGTATAAGACCACTATTATAAGAACTCGAGAAATAGATTAAACAGAACAGAAAATATTCTTTGATGGTTACGAGAGGGGGAAGGGAAGGAGGGTGGGAAAAGGGTATTCAGGAATTATATAGTAGGTAAGAACTACTTTAGGTGACAGGAAAGACAGCACACAACACAGCCAAGGTCAGCACAACTGTACTAAACCAAAAGCCAAGAAGTTTCCTGAATAAACTGAATGCTTCAAAGGCTAGCGTGCCAGGGGCAGGGGTTTGGGGACCATGGTATCAGGGGACATGTAAGTCATTTGGCATAATAAAACCTATTGAGAAAACAGTCTGCATCCCACTTTGGAGAGTGGAGTCTGGAGTCTTAAACACTAGCAAGTGGCCATCTAAGATGCATCAATTGGTCTCAACCCACCTGGACCAAAGGAGAATGAAGAACACCAAGGACACAAGGCAATTAGGGGCCCAAGAGACAGAAAGGGCCACATAAACCAGAGACTCCATCAGCCTGAGACCAGAAGAACTAGATGATGCCTGGCTACAAATGATGACTGACCTGACAGGGAACACAATAGAGAACCCCTGAAGGAGCAGAAGAGCAGTGGGATGTAGACCCCAAATTCTCGTAAAAAGACCAGACTTAATGGTCTGAATGAGACTAGAAGGACCCCAGTGGTCATGGCCCCCAGACATTCTGTTGGCCCAGGACTGGAACCATTCCCAAAGCCAACTCTTCAGAGAGGCATTGGACTGGACAATGGGATGGAGAGGGATGTTGGTGAGGAGTGAGCTTCTTGGATCAGGGGGACCCTTGAGACTATGTTGGCATCTCCTGCCTGCAGGGGTGTTGAGAGGGTAGAGGCGAAATGGACACAAAAAGTGAGAGTGGAGGGAGGGAGTGTGCTATCTCATTAGGGGGAGAGCAGTTGGGAGTATGTAGCAAGTTGTCTATAAGCTTTTGTGTGAGAGACTGACTTGATTTGTAAACTTTCACTTAAAGCACAATAAAAATTAAAAAAAAAGAACGTAATCAATGTCACTGAACAATTTGTGTAGAAATTGTTGAATGAGAACCTAAAGCCAGTCCAAACCAAACCCAGTGCCGCTGAGTTGATTCCGACTCATAGCGACCCTATAGGACAGAGTAGTACTGCTCCATAGAGTTTCCAAGGATTGCCTGGCTGATTGGAACTGCCAACCCTTTGGTTATCAGCCATAGCACTTAACCACTATGCCACCAGGGTTTCCTGGGAACCTAAAGTGGGTGGGTTTCCTGGGAACCTAAAAAAAAGTTAATCTTCACCAAAAACAAAAGGAAATGCTATTTAAAAAAAAAAAAGTTTTGTTTTGTTTTTAAACAAAAACTCTTTTCAAGTAGTTTTTACTTTCAAAAATTCAAAACACTTTGAATTCATTGGTGCAGGATAAATTGGTTCCAATGTTCCACAAATAGAATAATTTTAAATACAAATAATATAATTGGTCAGTCTGATTTGAAGTTCATGCATTTATTTAATGAGTTCTTTTTATGTAATGAAATTAACAAAATTGTACTTCTATTAAAAGTTATTTCTGGATTTGGGTATTTATTTCTCCCATTTTTATATTGCTTTGGTATATCTCTTCTTGATTATACTTAAACCTTGATTGAATTTATCAAAACCTGAAATACAGATGAATCTGTATATAAATATATTTCCAAAAACATGGAAAGATGTCCTGAAATGAAAGCATTTAAATGAATCATTAAACACACAGCAGTAACTAATTGTATCAGAAAAATATGTATGTATTTTTTTGGTATGAAAATTACATTCTTTCCTCCTTACCCCAACTACAGATAGTATCAAGCAAGCAGTTCCTAGAACTGACGTTACCAACATAGGTGCTGAGAAGCTTTTGTTGCTGAATCTATTACAGGTCCCTAAGGCCAAAAGTTCAGTTCCTGAATATATCACTTGAGTGGACTGATAGTACATTTTATAATCTAGTAATACTGGAAAGTGGATACATGTAAAGTTTGCAGTTAGCAAGCTTTTCCATTAAAATAGCCCTGATATTTCTTTTCCTGCTTACATTTTTTCTCTTTCATGACATCTTTTTTTCTCTTTTTTTATTGTGCTTTAAGTGAAAGTTTACAATTCAAGTCAGTTTCTCATACAAAAACATACGCACTTGTTATGTGACCCTACTTGCTCTCCCTATAATGTGACAGCACACTTCTCCTTTCCACCTTGTATTTCCCCTGTCCATTAAACCAGCTCCTTTCCCCCTGTGCCTTCTCACTCTCCTCCAGACAGGAAATGCCCACATAGTATCATGTGTCTACTTGAGCTAAGAAGCATACTCCTCATCAGTATCATTTTATGTCTTATACTCCATTCTAATCTATGTCTGAAGAGTTGGCTTTGGGAATGGCTTTGGTTTTGGGCTAACAGAGTCCAGGGGCCGTGTCCTCTGGGGTCCCTCCAGTCTCAGAAAGACCATTAAGTCTAGTGTTTATACTAGAATTTGTGTTCTGTGTCACTTTTCTCATCCTCCATCAGGGATTCTCTGTTGTGTTCCCTGTCAGAGCAGTCTTTGGTGGTAGCCGGGCAACAACTAGTTCTTCCAGTCTCAGGCTGAAGAAGTCTCTGGTTTATGCAGTCCTTTCTGTCTCTTGGGCTCTTATTTTCCTTGTGCCTTTGATGTTCTACATTCTCCTTTGCTCCAGGTGGGTTGAAACCAATTGATGCATCTTAGATGGTCACTTCCTAGGTTTAAGACCCCAGATGCTACTCACCAAAGTGGGATGCAGATTTTTTCCTTAATACACATTGCTATGCTTATTGACTAGAAGTTCCCAGAAAGCATGGCCCCCAAACCCCCACCCCTGGTACTAATAAAGGTGTTTCAGAGCACATAAAATGATGGAATACTCCCAAACTCATTCCATGAAGCCAGCATAACCCTGACACCAAAACCAGGTAAGTACGCCACAAAAAAAAAAAAAAAGAAAATCACAGACCAATATCCCTCATGAATGTAGACATAAAAATTCTCAACAAAATTCTAGCCAATAGAATTCAACAACATATCAAAAAAAAAAAATCATCATGACCAAGAGGGATTCATACCAGGTATGCACAGATGGTTCAACATTGGGAAAACAATCAATGTAATCCATCACAAAAAACAAAAGATAAGAGCCACAGGATCTTATCAATTGATGCAGAAAAGACAAAGTCAAATACCCATTCATGATAAAACTCTCAGCAAAATAGGAATAAAAGGAAAATTCCTCAACATAATAAAGGGCATTTATACAAAGACAGCAGCCAACATCATCCTAAATGGAGAGAGTCTGAAAGCATTCCCTTTGAGAACAGAAACCAGACAAAGATGCCCTTTATCACCACTCTTATTCAACGTTGTGCTGGAGGTACTAGCCAGAGCAATTAGGCTAGGAAAAGAAAAAAAAAAAGGGCATCCAAATTGGTAAGGAAGATGTAGATGATATAATGTTATACGCAGAAAACCCCAAAGAATCCACAAGAAAACTACTGGAACTAATAGAAGAGTTCAGCAAAGTATTCAGATACAAGATAAACATAAAAATATCAGCTGGATTCCTCTACACCAACAAACAGAACGTCTAAGAGGAAACCACCAAATCAATACCATTTACAATAGCCCCCAAGAAGATAAAATACTTAGGAATAATTCTAACCAGAGACATAAAAGACCAATACAAAGAAAAATACAAGACCCTAGTGCAAGAAACCAAAAGAGACCTTCATAAGTGGAAAAACATACCTTGATCATGGATAGGAAGAAGCAACATTTTAAAAATGCCTATTCTACCAAAGTGATCTGTAGATACAATGCAATCCCTATCCAAATATAAATACCAATGACATTTTTTAATGAAATGGAAAACAAACCACTAACGTCATATGGAAAGGGAAGAGGCCCGGAAAAGTAAAGCATTATTGAAGAAGAAGAAAGTGGGAGGCCTCACACTACCTGATTTTAGAAACTATTATACTGTCACAGTAGTCAAAACAGCCTGGTACATGTACAACAACAGATACATAGACCAATGGAATAGAATTGAGAATTCATACTTAAATTCATCCACCTATGAGCAGCTGATATTTGACAAAGACCCAAAGTCAGTTAAATGGGGAAAAGACAGTCTCTTTAACAAACGGTGCTGGCGTAACTGGATATTCATCTGCAAAAAAAGGAAACAAGACCCGTACCTCGAACCATGTACAAAAATTAACTCAAAATGATCAGAGACCTAAATACAAAATCTAAAAAGATAAAGATCATGGAAGAAAGTGTAGGGACAATGCTAGGAGCCCTAATACATGGCATAAACAGTATACAAACCATAACTAACAATGCATAAACACTAGAAGAGAAACTAGATAACTGGGAGCTCCTAAAAATCACACTTCCACTCATCAAAAGACTTCACCTGAAGGGTAAAAAGACAACCTACAGACTGGAAAAAAAAATATGGCTATAACATATCCAATCAGGGATAATCTCTAAAATCTATAAGATTCTGCAAAACCTCAACAACAAAAAGACAAATAACCCATTTAAAAAATGGGCAAAGGATTTGAACAGACACTTCACTAAAGAAGACATTTGGGCAGCTTTAGAGCATTAGCCATCAGAGAAATGCAAATCAAAACAACAGTGAGATACCATCTCACCCCAACAACGCTAGTACTAATCCAAAAAAACACAAAATAATAAATGCTGGAGAGGTTGTGGAGAGACTGTGTAAAATGGTACAACTACTTTGGAAATTGATTTGGTGCTTCCTTAAGAAGCTAGAAATAGAAGTACCACGGGATCCAGGATCTCTCTCTTTGGAACACATCCTAGAGAAATAAGAGCTCTCATATGAATAGGTATATGCACAGCCATGTTCATTGCTGCACTGTACACAATAGTAAAAAGATGGAAACAACCTAGGTACCCATCAACAGAGGAATGGATAAATGTATTACGGTACACACACACAATGGAATACTATGCAACAATAAAGAATAATAAGGAATCTGTGAGACATCTTACAACACGGATGACTCTGGAAGGCATTATGCTGAGTGAAATTAGTCAGTAGCAAAAGGACAAATATTGCATGAGACCACTATTATAAGAACTCAAGAAAAGATTTAAACACAGAAGTCAACATTCTTTGATGGTTATGAAGGTGGGGAGGGAGGAAGAGGGGAATTAACTAACTAGATAGTACACAAGAATCATCTTAGGTGAAACGAAGGAAAACACACAATACAGGGGAAGTCAGCACAACTAGAATAAACCAAAACCTAAGAAGTTTCCTGAACACAAGCAAACACTTAGAGGGAAAAAGTAGCAGTGGCTGGGGCCTGGAAACCACGATTTTGGAGGTCATCTAGGTCAATTGGGATAACAAAGTTTATTAAGAAAATGGTCTGCATCCTACTTTGGTGAGTGGCGTCTGGGGTCTTAAAAGCTTGCCAGTGGCCATCGAAGATGCATCTATTGGTTCCAACCCACCTGGAGCAAAGGAGAATGAAGAACACCAAAGACTCAAAGAAAATTTTAACCCAAGAGACAAAGGGGCCACATAAAACCAGAGACTCCATCAGCCTGTGACCAGAAGAACTAGATGGTGCCCGGCTACCATCAATGACAAATGACCGCTCTGACTGGGAACACAACAGAGAGTCCCTGACAGAGCAGGAGAAAAGTGTGGCTCAGAACTCAAATTCATGTAAAAAGATCAGACTGACGGAGACTGGAGGAATCCTCAAAGCCATGGCCCCTGGATGCTCTGTTAACCCAGAACTAAAACCATTCCAGAAGCCCACTCTTCAAAAAATATTAGACTGGACTAGAAAACATAAAACAGTGCTTGTGAGAGTGTGCTTCTTACTTCAAGCAGATACATGAAACGAAATGTGCAGCTCCTGTCAGGAGGCGAGATGAGAAGGCAGAAAGGAACAGGAGCTGCTTGAATGGGCAGGGGAAACCTGGGGTGGAAAGGGGGACTGTGCTGTCACATTATAGGATTGCAACTAGGGTCACATAACAATATGTGTATAAATTTTTGTATGAGAAATTAACTTGAGCTGTAAACTTTCACCTAAAGCACACACAACACACACACACAAAAGATGTGTGCCCACTGATTAGTGACAAGTGACTCCATGGTTTTAGCAGGTCATTCAATCCTTATTTTTAAGCCACCACAGAATCTGTTAACAACTTTCTTTTCTTATAGCAATCTGAAAACTTACAGGATAGAGAAAATATAGCGCTTCTCTGTCAGGAACACAAAATACCTACTAGCCCTTTACTCAATCATGTTATAAAACAAATGTGGATTAAAATATACTGGTATTTAATTGAAAAATGGTCAACTGAAATATGTCAAAGGGATATTTACATGTGCAAAAGACGTGTAATGAGGAATTGCAAGATGATTTTAATTATGGAAACTAAGCAACAACCCTCTCCATGTAACAGATACCACATTCTGAACTTCCTGAATATTCATCATCATTGAATTAATGTTTATAAATAGTCTAGAATGTTTTCCTTTCCAAAGAGCATGTGTGTCTCCATCCTTATGTGAAAGACGTATGCTTGCAATAGGCCCTGTGCATTGAGTTTATTTTCCTTTCACGCTCTCTGACCTACCTCACCTCTGTTGGGGCCAATGGGATGCGTGTTTGTTCATGATGGCTGAGATCTGGGGTTAGGGTGCAGGCTGTGGCTCTGGAAAAGTTCAGAACTGTGTTGTTAACTGACTCATCTTGGGATCTAACTTGTGACTTGGGCTTCATTAGCACTATAACTAACAGAAATAATTAGTGTAGTGAAGTCTTAGGTATAGTATTAAGGAAGCAGTTGAGGATAGCATTTCATTTTGTTTGGGATATTTATGAACACATTTCCCCTCAAATATATAAGAAAACATTCTCTGGAAGAATACTGCTATTGTTACTGTAGGTCTTCAAATTAGTAAGAGTTTTCCATCTCTTTTTGCATTAGACAAAAAAGCTTATTTTCCCTTCCTGTTTGAATATTTTGTTAACACACACACACAAAATATTGGGAACCATAAGCGGATAGCATTTTTAATGTGAATAATACCAAGCAAATAACTGAGTATTGGTCTTGAGGAATAATTTTTTTTTCCAGAGGAATGAATGCATTAACAAAAGTAAACAGCCAAGATAAAACAACAGTGTGTAGGTGCTTTTAAACTGAAACACAGCACTAGGGAGTTGATTTGTCAATTGTCCATTAAGAAATGACCAGAAAGGTTCTGACAAAGTTGACTGCTACAGTTGTCTCCAAACAGAGGGCACTGAGTGTGATCTAATGTTTTCAGAGTTAAATTTAAAAAGTGAAGGCAAATGATGTTGTTGAAATGCACTTCGTTTTGGTGCTGATGGCTCCTGAAGCTCATTCTCCAAACTGGACCTATCCTTTGCGTTCCAGTTCTGCATTTTAATTCACCTTATTTCTATTTTTCGTACTTCTTTTATGGTCACCATCATTCTTCTATCACCCAAGCTCAATACCAGAAAACTACCTGTTGCTGTCTAGTCGATTCTGGCTCATAGTGACCCTATAGAACAGAGCAGAACTTCCTCATAGGGTTTCCAAGGAGTACCTGGTGGATTCAAACTGCTGGCCTTTTGGTTAGCAGCCAAACTCTTAACCACTATGCCACCAGGGTTTCCACCAGACAATTACTCAGCTACAAAAAGCCTTGTGAATTACATCTCCACCTGAGTGCTTAAATCCATGCTCACCTCTTCATTCCCACTGCTTCTGCTCTTATCTACACCCTATTACCTCTCATGTAAGTGGTCTCCTGTCTTCCGGTCTCCCTCTACTCCAATCTACGCTATACCTAATCAATCTTTCTAAACAATAGCATTAATCATATTTACCCTCTTATTAACTAAAATATTTCTGTCGTTTTCCACAACTTACCAAATAAACTCTAAAATATTTTAGCCTTTCTCTATGGAGATTTACTTGATGTGTATTACAAAAGTTTCTTTGATTGGAACCTAATAAAAGATCAGACACTCTTCAAATAAATAAAAATTTTCTTACTCTGTCTCTTATTTTCCTTTTTATTACCTCTTTAAAACAATGCCAGTGTTTTCTTTTTCCTCTATCTTTGTTGATTTGCTATGAAAAATTTTCTAACAATGAAGATAATCATACTAGCAAAAATGATTATGGACACAAAATTTCCTTTTCTTACACACATAAACACACACACAAAAGAATATAGAGCTTTTTCTTGGGTTGGAAAGTTGAGTGAAGAATACGAGAATTTAATTCCAGCTATCAATGTATGTGCTACTCCATTTCTCAATAGAAGCATAGAGTGTTCTGTCAATATATCAAATTCTTAACAACATAAAAGATTTCAATAATAATGAAGCATGGGCTTCTTGATCTTCCACATAAGATAAAACTTTCATTTTGATGTTTTTCCCAGTCATGTATATTTCATAATATTTTCACAGCCTTGCTTATTTTTCAGTGGAGGGGGGGAAACTTCACCTTATAATTTCAACTTTGCAGCTACTTTCTGCATTTCTTACAGTGTAATCCAGCCAAGCCCTCTCCACATTTCATGTGCCTAATCTTCAGGTCCTATTTACATTTCATTGCAATGTGACAGCAAGAAAAATGCAGCCAGATGTAAAAGGGCCAAGCCACATTGTCAAGCAGGTTTGATTTAAAAAAAAAAAGGGGGGGGGGAGAAAGAATTTTTTTTCTTTTAAAACAAGCAGAATTATACAAGTTAATACTTCAAGGAAATCAAGTACCAGTGTAAATATTCATCTACCCAAAGTACAGTCTGATTTTAAATTTAAATTCCTCAGAAACCCAGAGCACTGTGTTTATAATAGGAGAACAGCAGACAGACTTGCCCTTCACTGGAGGGCATGTCATATAGTCCTCGCCTTCTCTGCAAAACCATCAGGCTGGCAGTAGTGACAGATGAACAGCTTACCATTAATTTCCCCTCTTTCATGCCTTCAATCCAAATGGTGCATATTCTCCACGGGGAGGCATCAAGGTCTTTGCCTTTATTTCTCTTGCATACTCACACTGACTTATAAATCAAGTTCAGATAAGAAAAGAGGGCAAATATCAATCTTTTTTTTTTCCCGGCCCATGCCCACTGGCACACTACTGATCTTTGACTGAAATCTTCTTCAAATCATCCTGTAATTTGTAGGCTAGAGAGATCTCAGTGAGGACAAAACAACAAAGGAAATCTGAAAGAGACAATTTGTATACCTTGGCTTATAAGTTAGAGGTTTTACCACTGCAGTGTTGTAAAGGATGGGTTACCAAAACTACATGTCTAAGATATTTTTACTATTGTGGAAAAAAAATTGGCTATAAAATCATCCACATTCTTTTAGCATGGCTAGGTTTTTTTAGAAGAGAGAGAGCAATCTTTAAAATGTTTCTTAATCACATTTTCCTCCCTTTTTTAATAAGGAGCTAGTTTCTCCATAAAACTTTAAGGATTATCCTAAAACAGACTCTCTTTTATGATTGGTGTGCTTTCTTTGAATTCGTATTTTTATAACAGCATTATGACAGAAATGTCTCAAAGAATATATTTGAAGTCTAGGGTTTGATATCTTCAGGCTTTAGCACATATGAATGCTAATACTTTGTATACATTTTTCAAATTTTGCATGGTGTCTTGTACATGGTAAATCCTTAATAACATTGTATTTTGATTATTAAGCAGAAGTTGAAATATTCTGTAGTAGTGGTTTGATTTTTAGTGGCACTGGTCATTGCACATTAATATTTAAGATGGTTGGAGAGGTCTGAATTTTTTTAATTTGCTTTGAAGAAATTATAACCTACTGCATTTGAAAGAAGGCTATCTACTGCTTTGTTAGTATATTAGAAAGAGGCAATGATTGATTGGGAAAAAAAGTGCATTAGAAATTCTTATGACTTGTAACAAGTCAATCTTGCATTAAAAGTACATTCAAAACCACTGGGTGATGTAATATGATATTATGATCATTGGAAAATTAATGTATTATTTCCTAGCTAAGCATGAAATGCTAATGCTGTTAAATGATTGCAACTGTTGATGTTCAAGGCTGCCTGCTGGCCTTTTGCAGGTGACATATCTAAGGATTCAGAGCAATTCCATTTTCTATCCTTTTTTTTTTTTAAGGCTGCAGGCCCCATCTATAAATTACAGCTGATGACAAAAGTGGAAGCTAACAGTGGCAAAATTAGGCCCAAAGGCAAAATAATTATATATACAGCCTTCAGCAGTGAGAGAGAGAGCCATCAATCAGCCCCCAATTATTCACTAGTTAATCAGCTCTGCCCTTCCTTTATTGAAGGGTTACAGTGTAATTAAGTTGGCAGCATCCTTTTAATTCATCAAACATACAACACATGGCAGTGTTTGCTGCAATTGGGGGACAGCACCTTTGTGAGTTTGACCCCTAGCACTACTGCTATAGATGAGGAAAACTTCAGAAGTAAGAGAAAATAGTTATGCGACAGCACAGCACTGAGGTGGTGGTGTCTTCATATACGCTCTGAGCTTAAAACAACTAAGCGGACGGGATATTACTGAGCACATTCAAATCCATATTCCATGAGGCATGTGGTAAATGCAACGCTAACCTTAAATATGCAAATTAGGTGCATGGCTGTGTGTATTTATGAATGTGCGTGTAAATGACACATATACAAGATGTGACTATAAAGATATATGGCAGACTTCTGACATGTAGATGAACACTGGCACCTTCAGGATGCTAGATTTTGGAAGGTACCCACTTATTCCAATGAGATTGCCATGGCACAAACCATTTTGTAGGGGGAGCCTATAAACCGTCCTCCTGAGCCAGTTTATGTGTCACATCAAAATATGAGACAAGTGGCGTTATTGCCACATATTTTTGATGTTGTTATTTTTTTTCTGAAAATGGTGTTACTCTGTGTAACTGCCCAATTTTGTTTCAAAGTGAATTCTCTCTGTTTCCAAAAATGTTTCCCAAAACCTCATACCTATTGAAAATGTTCTACAAAGTCTGACAACAATACCCAATGGTTACAATCATTACATTATTGCTTTCCATATGGAGCCTCCTCCCTTGTGAACTCTAAAGAGAATGACATTTGGATATTTAAGATGTGCTGTGCTGTTTTTCATGATTGCTGTAGTTTTAGATTATCCTCTTGAATAGTTCAAAAGCTATCATTGAATACCACTTACAGAGAGAGGTTCACAAATATTTTGTCTCATTTTATAAAACTTGTATTTATAGTTACACCATTGCATCTCTTGGAACGCAAAGATATTATCTATCAAGAGAAATTCAGTATGAAAAGTTTCATTTAGTAAAATATCAGAAAAAATTAAGATTTTTATAAGATGACTGACATGCCTTATGATTATAAAGGCAGCAAATATAAACATAGACAGTGGGGAAAATACTGAAGCAGCTGACAGACGAGTTAAACTAGTTAGTCTGAATAATGCAAGCCATGGTAGGCTTGAAATAGTAAAGTTTCCCACAATTTGATTTTAGAATCAGTGATAGATTGTCATACAGATTATCTTCTGTATACTCACTTTATGTTTGTATTTAATTTGGGTATTTCTCTTTGACTTTCAATATGTCCTTTAATTAACTACATCTTAAGAAATTTGAAGGCAAATGTCATGCTAGGAGTTGGTGGTTATACTGCTAATACACACAACCCAAAACTGAATAATTAAAATTCAAATATCTACCAAATTAATCAAACAGGAGGCAGAGGAAGAGCTGAGGGCAAATACCTTAGTAATGTCTCAAAATTCCTTTGTGTCCAAAAAGTGTGCAATGTTTCAATTCCATAATTTAATTTAATAGTGAATTCTCATTCCTAAATATAATACTTTACCTCTATTCCTGATGAATTTGATTCAATTGAATTTTGCTAACTTAACCAACAAGATTCCTGTTTTTCTCTAGGTGATTGCATCTTGAGTCAAAGGATTTTTCCCCTGATATTTCACAAGTCTGAAAATTAAGCCTACAGGTAAGTGGGTTTTCTCTCTTAAGAAACAAAAACAAGCATTATACTGTCTATACATTCACCTTTTTAAAATACTTATTTCCTGTGTCTTCCCCTTCTCTATTGTGCTTACTTCCTGTTCTATGAGTTGTCTTTTATGGTCCATAGTTGTCTTTCTTTCTACTGTGTAAAGACAGAATTTTTTTTAAATAAACATTAAAAACCATCACTTTTTGGAAATAATGTATTATCAGCTTGTCCCTATCATTTAAGTGACAACTTTTATCCAGAGTTTTTCTTATTTCTAATAAATTTCAAGAAGCATTTCCTTTAATGTATTTTGCAAGTTGCATCTTATTTCTTATTGTCACTTTTCTAATTATACCAGCCTTCACTGTATTCCCCATTAGGTTAGACTAACTCCTTTACTTGATATCCTGTCACTTCTTGAAAGGAGTTATGTGGCCAAATTATTTGGAACTCAAGATCATGTTTTATAAAATGCCACTCAAATGTAGAAAGAAATAAATTATTTCTGATTTTTAATATCTTGATCATAATAAGTGAGTGTGTAGATTGAACTTATATAAATTTTTTTTTCTGATAATCAAGTAAATTCTGTATAGGAACGTTTTGATTGTTAATCTAGAATTGAAAAATGAATTGGAACACCTAAACATCAATATTCTAGACATTAGTGAGCTGAAATGGATGGTATTGGCCATTTTGAATTGGACAAATAATATGGTCTAATACACCATGAATGACAACTTGAAGAGGAATGGTGTCACATTCATTGTCAAAAAGAACTTTTCAAGATCTATCCTGCAGTACAACACTGTTAGTATTTGGATAATAGCCATACGCCCACAAGGAAGAAGGAAAACCAGTTAATATGACTATTGTTCAAATTTACACACCAACCACTAAGTCCAAAGATGAAGAAATTGAAGACTTTTACCAACTTCTACAGGCTAAGTTGATCAAACATGCATTTGAGATGCATTGATAATTACCAGCAGTTAAAATGTGGAAGTTGAAAACAAGAAGGATTGGTAGTTGGAAAATATGACCTTGATGATAGAAATGATGCTGGACATCACATGATAGAATTTTGCAAGGCTAACAACTCCTTCATTGCAAATACCTTTTTTCAACAACATAAATGGCGATTACATACATAGGCCTCGCCAGATAGATATGCAGGCATCAAATCCACTACATCCATGGAAAGAGACCACAGAAAAGCTTAATATCATCAGAAAAAGGCCAGGGGCCGACTGTAAAACAGACCATCAGGTGCTCATATGCAAATTCAAGTTGAAGCTGAAGAAAATTAGAACAAATCCACTAGAGCCAAAGCATGACCTTGAGAATATTCCACCTGAATTTAGATAACATCTCAAGAACAGATGTGACTCATTAAACACTACTGACTGAAGACTAGGTAAATTGTGGAATGACACTGAAGACATCATACATGAAGAAAGCAAGAGGTCATTAAAAAGAAAAGAATGAAAGAAAATACCAAAATGGATGTCAGAAGAGACACTGAAACTTGTTCTTGAATGTAGAGTAGCTAAAGGGAAAGGAAGAAATGATGAAGTAAAAAACTTGAACAGAAGATTTCAAAGTGCAGCTCAAAAAGACAAAGTATTATAATGAAATATGCAATGACCTGGAGTTACAAATCCAAATGGGAAGAATGTGCTCAGCATTTCTCAAGCTGAAAGAACTGGATGAAAAATCCGAGCCTTGAGTTGCATTATTGTGGGATTATACAGGAAAATACTGAAAGACACAGAAGCATCAAAAGAAAAAGAAGAGGAGGTGGGGCCAACATGGTGGAGTAGTCAGATGCTTCCGGTGGTTCCTCTTACAACAAAGACTGGGAAACACAAGTGAATTGATTATATATATGACAAGCTAGGAGCCCTGAACATCAAAGGCAAAGTTAAAAAATCAGGCTGAGCAGCAGGGGGAGGGAGAGATGGTTCAGAAGCATTGAGGAGTTGCCGGACCTGACTTGGCAGGAACTGGCAACCCTCACCCCCTATCCCCTGGCAAGACCACAGTAGGACTGGACCTAGCATGCTTGATGCAATTTTCTCAGCCACAGAGAGCAAACCGCAGAATCTACACACACATCAGGAATCAGCAAAGAACAGCATTCTTGGCAAAGTTAAGTGCTTATGTCTAATTTACTGCATGGATCTAAAAACATCCCTGTTGAAAGAACTCTCTCCCCTTTATCTGATCTCTCCTCCCTGTTCCCTAGACCCCAAGCCAGCTTCAGTGACAGTCGACTTCTCTGAGCCTGAGATAGGCCTTGCTGTGCCCCCTGAGCCATTCTCCTGGCCTTGGAGAAGGAACAAATTAACAAATGGGGAAAAAATAATCTGCTGGCTTCCCTAAATTGGGAACTTAGGGCAGAATTGGCTCCTGTCCAGGCACAAATGGTCCATAGACTTTGAATGCCTTTCACCCCTGCATGGACCCGTGTGGCCCTGTGTGAGGAGCTAGGCCTTTATTGTTACAGTGCAAGGGCATATGTGCCTGAGGTCTGACTTTATCTGTTTCAGCCACCCATGACAGATGTGCAAGGATAAGTGATGTCTCCCAGTTCTTACACTTAAAAGCATTGGGTGCCTATGGCACTGTTTCAGAGCCCACTCACCTGTGTGCTCTAGAGAACAGGGAGGTGCCTTCCTCACAAATACTTGGGGGTTGGTTTTCAGCCCCTGCCTTGCTCAGAGTGTGACCCCCTGCTGCAACCAGAAATCTAAACATATACCAATTGCAAATGCTCCCCTAAGACTGTAGGTGAGAGCCTGCACCACACACTTGGTGACCTAGTGCCTGGATACCAGACCTGAATCCATATAAGAAAAGTGAATGGTAACAGCTCTAGCCATATGGTGACAGGACATTAGAGCTTCAAAGGCTCCAAAAATGAAGCTAGCTTCCTCCAGAAGCTTATCTGGGTAAATCAAAACAACACAAAGTAAGAAACCAAGACACAGTAAGCAAACATAAAATAAATTAATACAGTAACTTATAGATGACTTGGAGATAACAGTCAAAATCAAATCACATAAAGAAGCAGGCCATGATAACTTCAACAAGTTCCCAAAACAAAGAATCAAGGAATCATCCAGATGAAGATGTCTTCCTGGAATTACCAGAGGTAGATTACAAAAGATTAATATACAGAACTCTGCAAGAGATCAGAAAAGAGATAATGAAAATGCAGAACAAGCCGAGGAACATAGATAAATCAGCTGAGGAAATTAAGATGGTTATCAAGAGTATAATGTAAAATTTAATAGGCTACAAGAATCCATAGAGAGACCCCAAAAAAAAACAAACCCACTGCCTTGGAGTCGATTCTGACTCATAGCGATCCTATAAGACATAGCAAAACTGTCCCTATAGAGTTTCCAAGAAGCATGTGGTGAATTCGAACTGCTAACTTCTTGGTTAGCAGCCATAGCGCTTAACCACTACGCCAACAGGGTTTTCCCATACAGAGACAACAATCAAAAATTAAGATGATTAACCATAAAATTTCAGAATTACGCAACTCAATAGAAACTCAGAGGAGTCAAAACAAGGAAATGGAAGTCAGAATTAGTGAGGTAGAAGAAAAAAACTTGGTGCCAATATATTCAAAGAAAAATCAGATAAAATAATTTTAAAAAATTAAGAAAACCAAAGAATCATGTTGGACCTTATCAAGAGAAATAACCTACGAATGATTGGAGTGCCAGAACAGGGAGGGAATAGAGAGAATACAGAGATAATTGTTGAAGATTTGTTGCCAGAAAACTTCCCTGATATGAAAGATGAGAAGGTATCTATCCGAGATGTTCAACAAACTCCACACAAGATAGCTCCCAAAAGAAAGTCACCAAGACATATCATAAACAGACCTTCCAAACCCAAAGATAGAGACTTTTAAGAGCAGCTAGAGATAAACATAAAATCACTTACAAAGAATAAACTCTGATCAGCCAGCTGAAATCTTTCAGGCAAGAAGGCAATGAAATGACATATATAAAGCTTTGAAGGAAAAAAAATGCCAGCCAAGAGTCACATATCCAGCAAAATTGTCTCTCATATATGAAGGCAAAAATAGGACACTTCCAGATTAACAGAAGTTTAGGGAATTTGCAGAAAACAAAGCAAAACTACAAGAAATACTAAAGGGAGTCTTCCTGTTAGAAAATCAATAACATCAGATACCAACCCAAGACTAGAACACAGGAAAGAGCAACCAGATATCAAGCCAGATAGGGAAATCACAAAAATAAATCAAGACAAAAAATTGCTCATAACAGGGAAACAGAGATGTCATTAAGTAAAAGAAGAAAGCATTAAATCATTAAACAGGGACTGAAAAACGTAGTCATTGATATTTCATTTGGAGAGTAAGTCGAGGGGATATAAAGAGAAAAAAAATTTGGTTTAAACTTAGAAAAATAGGGGTTAATGATAAGATAACCACAAAGGAGACTAAAAATCATACACATCAAAATAAAATACAGGGAAAAAATAGAGACTCAGCAGAAACAAAATCAACAACAATGAAAAAGAGGAAAAGACAATTTGTAAAGAAAAACTACACAAAAAAATTAAGTGGAAAACAGAAACTGTCAACAACACACAAAAAAAGACATCAAAATGACAGCACTGACCTCATACCTATCCATAACAATGCTGAATATAAATGCACTAAATACACCGGTAAAGAGACAAAGAGTGGCAGAATGGATAAAAACAGCATGATCTAGCCCATATATTGCCTACAAGAAACATTCCTTAGACTTGAAGACAAAAACAAACTAAAACTCAAAGGAGGAAGAAAATATATCAAGCAAACAACAATTAAAAAAGAGCAGGAATGGCAATACTAATATCAGACAAAAAAGGCTTTAAAATTAAATCCACCACAAAGGATAAGGAAGGACACTGTATAGTGATTAAAGGGACAGTAAAGCAGAAGGATATCACCATATTAAATATTTATGCATCCAACAGCAGGGCTTCAAGATACATAACACAAACTCGAACGGCATTGAAAAGTGAGATAGACAACTCCACAATAATAGTAGAAGGTCAATTTATAGCAATAAATGCACACATCCCAAAAGAAGAAAGGGCCAAAATCAAAGAACTATCCCTAAAATTTGAACAAATAGAAAGAGAGCAACAAAAGAAACACTCAAGCACCAAAAGAAAGCAAATAATAAAAATTAGAGCAGAATTAACTGAAATAGAGAACAAAAAGAAAAAATTGAAAGCGTTAACAAGACCAAAAGGAGGTTCTTTGAAAAGACTGACAAAATCAATAAACCATTGGCCAGATGGACAAAAGAAGAACAGGAGATGAAGCATATAACCCAGATAAAAAATGAGGTGGGGGATATCACGACAGAACCATCTGAAATTAAAACAATCAAAATAGAATACTTTGAAAAATTGTACTCTAGCAAATTTAAAAACATAGAAGAAATGACAAATTTCTAGAAACACACTACCTCCCAAAACTAACACAAACAGAGGTAGAACAACTAAATAAACCCATAACAAATGAAGAGATTGAAAGGATAGTTAAAAAACAAAAAAACTACCAAAAAGAAAAGCCCTGGCCATTACGGCTTCACTGGAGAATTCACCAAACTTTCAGAGAAGAATTAACACCATTTTTCATGAAGGTATTTCAGAGCACAATAAAAGATGGAATACTCTCAAATTCATTCTATGAAGCCATCATTTCCCCAATACCAAAACTATGTAAAAACACCACAAAAAAAGAAAATTACAAATATCCTTCATAAGCTAAGACACAAAAATCCTGAACAAAATTCTAGCCAATAGAATTCAACAACATATCAAAAAGATAATTTACCATGACCAAGTGGGACTCATAAAAGGTATAAAGGGATGATTCAACATTAGAAAAACAATCAATGTAATCTACCATATAAATAAAACAAAAGACAAGAACCACCTGATCTTATCAATTGATGCCGAAAAGGCATTTGACAAAGTCCAACACCCACTCATGACAAAAACTCTCAGCAAAATAGGAATAGGAGGAAAATTCCTCAAAAAAGTAAAAGGCATTTATACAAAGCCAACAGCCAACATCACCCTAAATGGAGAGAGTGTGAAAGCATAGCCCTTGAGAACAGGAACCAGACAAGGATGCCCTTTATCACCACTCTTATTCAACATTGTGCTGGAGGGCTCAGCCAGAGCAATTAGACAACCTAAAGAAATAAAGGGCATCCAGATTGGCAAGGAAGAAGTAAAAGCATCTCTGTTTGCAGTTGACATGATCTTATACACAGAAAAACATAAAGAATCCTCAAGAAAACTACTGAAACTAATAGAAGAGTTCAGCAGAATATCAGCATACAAGATAAACATACAAAAATCAGTTGAATTCCTCTACATCAACCAAGAGAACGTCGAAGAGGAAATCACCAAATCAGTACCATTTACAATAGCTCCCAAGAAGATAAAATACTTAGCAATAAATCTAACCAGAGTCGTAAAAGACCTATACAAAGAAAACTACAAAACACTACTGCAAGAAACCAAAAGAGACCTACATAAGTGGAAAACCACACCTCGCTCAGGGATAAGAAGACTCAACATTGTAAAAATGACCATTCTATGCAAAGCAATCTATAGATACAATGCAATCCTGATCCAAATACAAATGACATTTTTTAATGAGATGGAGAAACAAATCACTAACTTCATTTGGAAGGGAAAGGCGCCCCAGATAAGTAAAGCATTACTGAAAAAGAATAACAAATTGGGAGGCTTCACGCTACCTGATTTTAGAACCTATTATACCTCTGCAGTACTCAAAACAGCCTGGTACTTGTACAACAGATACATACCAGTGGAACAAAATTGAGAATCCTACATAAATCCATCCACATATGAGTAGCTGATATTTGACAAAGGCCCAAAGTCTGTTAAATGGGGAAAAGACAGTCTCTTTAACAAATGGTGCTGGCATAACTGGATATCCATCTGTAAAACAATGAAATAAGCCCCGTACTTAGCACCATGCACAAAAACTAACTCAAAATGAATCAAAGACCTAAATATAAAATCTAAAACAATACAGACCATGGAAGAAAAATAGAGACAATGCTAGGAGCCCTAACACATGGCATAAACAGTATACAAAATATTACTAACAATGAACATACACCAGAAGAGAAACTAAATAATTAAAAAAATTAGGAGCTCCTAAAAATCAGAAACCTGTGCTCATACAAAGACTTCGCCAAAGGAGTAAAAAGATTAACTATAGACTGGGAAAAAGTTTTTTGCTATGACAATTCAGATCGGTGTCTGATTTCTAAAATCTACATGATACTGAAAAAAATTAACAACAAAAAGACAAATAACCCAATTAAAAAATGGGCAAAGGACATGAACAGGCACTTCACCAAAGAAGACATTCAGGTGGCTAACAGATACATGATGAAATGCTCACAATCATTAGCCATTAGAAAAAAAAAAAAACTACAATGAGATGTCATTTCACCCCCAAAAGGTTAGCATTAATCCAAAAAACACAAAATAATAAATGTTGGAGAGGTTGTGGAGAGATTGGAACACTTACACCCTTGATAGTCAGAAAGTAAAATGGTACAACCACTTTGGAAACCGATTTTGGCAATTTCTCAAAAAACTAGAAATAGAATAACCATGTTGTTGTTGTTGTTAGGTGCTGTCCAGTTGGTTCCGACTCATAGCGACCTTATACACAACAGAACAAAACACTGCTCGGTCCTAAGCCATCCTCACAATCTTTGTTATGCTGGAGCTCATTGTTGCACCACTGTGTCAATCCATCTCATTGAGGGTCTTCCTCTTTTCCGCTGACCCTGTACTCTGCCAAACATTATGTCCTTCTCCAAGGACTGATCCCTCCTGACAACATGTCCAATGTATGTAAGACACAGTCTTGCCATCCTTGCTTCTAAGGAGCATTCTGGTTGTACTTCTTCTAAGATAGATTTGTTCGTTCTTTTGGCAGTCTATGGTATATTCGATATTCTTCACCAAGCCACAATTCAGAGGCGTCAATTCTACTTTGGTCTTCCTTATACATTGTCCAGCTTTCACATGCATATGATGCGATCGAAAATACCATGGCTTAGGTCAGGGGCACTTTAGTCTTGAAGGTGACATCTTCGCTCTTCAAAATTTTAAAGAGGTCCTTTGCAGCAGATTTACCCAATGCAACGCGTCTTTTGATTTTCTTGACTGCTGCTTCCACGGCTGTTGGTTGTAGATCCAAGTAAAATGAAATCCTTGACAACTTCGATCTTTTCTCCATTTATCATGATGTTGCTCATTGGTCCAGTTGTGAGGATTTTTGTTTTCTTTATGTTGAGGTGCAATCCATACTGAAGGCTGTGGTCTCTGATCTTCATTAGTAAGTGCTTCAAGTCCCCTTCACTTTCAGCAAGCAAGTTTGTGTCATCTGCATAACGCAGGTTGTTAATGAGTCTTCCTCCAATCCTGATGCCCCGTTCTTCTTCATATAGTCCAGCTTCTTGTATTATTTGTTCAGCATACAGATTGAATAGCTATGGTGAAAGAATACAGCCCTGACGCACACCTTTCCTGATTTTAAACCAATCAGTATCCCCTTGTTCTGTCTGAACAACCGTCTCTTGATCTATGTAAAGGTTCCTCATGAGCACAGTTAAGTGTTCTGGAATTCCCATTCTTTGCAATGTTATCCATAATTTGTTATGATCCACACAGTAAAATGCCTTTGCATAATCAATAAAACATATGTAAACATCTTCCTGGTATTCTCTGCTTTCAGCCAGGATCCATCTGACATCAGCAACGATATCCCTGATTCCACATCTTCTTCTGAAACCGGCCTGAATTTCTGGCAGTTCCCCGTCGATATACTGCTGCTGCCATTTTGGAATGATCTTCAGCAAAATTTTGCTTGTGTGTGATATTAATGATGTCGTTCTATAATTTCCACATTCGGTTGGATCACCTTTCTTGGAATAGGTATAAATATGGATCTTTTCCAGTCAGTTGGCCAGGAAGCTGTCTTCCATGTGTCTTCCCCCACGTGTCTGTCAGTTTGTCATACTGTGGGGGCTTGTGTGTTACTGTGATGCTGGTAGCTATGCCACCAGTATTCAGATACCAGCAGGGTCACCCATGGAGGACAGGTTTCAGCTGAGCTTCCAGACTAAGACAGACTATGAAGAAGGACCCAGCAGGCTACTCATGAAAAGCATTAGCCAGTGAAAACCTTATAGAATAATGATAGGATCCAGTAATCCTACTCCTTGGAATATATCGAAGAGAAATAAGGGACTTCACAGAAACAGATATATGCACACCTATGTTCATTACAGCACTGTTTACTATAGCAAAAAGATGGTGGCAATGAAGGTGCCCATCATTGGATGAATGGATAAATAAATTATTGTGTACTCACATGATGGAATGCTACGCAACAATTAAGTACAACAATGAATCCATGAATCATCTCATAACATGGAGGAATATGGAAGGCATTATTCTGAGTGAAATTAATCAGTTGCAAAAGCACAAATATTGTGTGAGGCCACTCTTATAAGAATGGAAAAAAAGTTTAAACACAGAAGAAAATATTCTTTGATGATTAAGAGGGCAGGGAGGGAGGGAGAGGAGTGGTCACTAATTAGATAGTAGACAAGAGCTCTTTTAGGTGGAGAGAGAGACCACACGCAATACAGGAGAGGTCAGCACAACTGGACTAAACCAAAAGAAGTTTCCTAAATACAGCCGAACGCTTTGAAGGCCAGAGTAGCAGGGACAGGGGTTTGGGAACCATGGTTTCAGGAGACATCTAGGTCAAGTGGCATAACAAAATGTATCAAGAAAACATTCTGCATCCTACTTTTTGGTGAGTGGTATCTGTGTCTTCGGTGCTAGCAAGTGGCCATTTAAGATGCATCAATTGGTCTCAACCCACCTGGAGCAAAGAGAATGAAAAACACAAAAGACATAAGGTAAAGATGAGTCCAAGAGACAGAAAGGGCCACATAAAACAGAGACTACATCAGCCTAAGACCAGAAGATCTAGACGGTGCCTGGCTACCACTGATGACTGCCGTGACAGGGAACACAACAGAGAATTCCTGATGGAGCAGGAGAACAATGGGATGCAGACCTCAAATTCTTGCAAAACGACCAGACTTAATTGTCTGATTGAGACTAGAGTGACCTCGGAGGTCATGGTCCCTGGACCATTTGATAGGCCAAGACTGGAACGATTCCCAAAGCCAGGGTTTGGACTGGACTATAAGACAGAAAATGATACTAGTGAGGAGTAAGCTTCTTGGCTCAAGTAGACACATGAGACTATGTGGGCAATTCCTGTCTGGAAGCGAGATGAGAAGGCAAAGGGGGTAGGAGCTGGTTGAATGGACATGGGGAATACAGGATAGAGAGGAAGAGTGTGCTGTCTCATTACGGGGAGATCAGCTAGGAGTACATAGCAAGGTGTGTATAAGTTTTTGTATGAGAAACTGACTTGATTTGTAAACTTTCACTTAAAGCACAATAAATTAAAAAGAAAATGGAAGGGCTGGACTCAAAATGGAGGTAAAACTCCCACCTTGTTCACTGCCATCCTGACTCCTGCCACTGCAGTCACAGCTGGGGGTAGGAGGGTCATGATCCAAAGGAAAGAAAGCAGTTTTGAAAACAGTTTTTTTTGTGGTCTGAGCTTTGAAACTACAGATGATGGTTCAAGAGAATATTTAGAGAAATGGGGCATATTCAGATTGTGTTGTGATGAGACCCTCAAACAAAATGTACCAGGGGTTTCATTTTCTGACATACTCTTGTGTTGAACAGGTATATGCAGCAATGTGCGCACAACCACGCAATGTTGATGGGCATTGTGGTGGATTAATTACTTTTGTGTGTAGCCTTTACAGTCATGGTCTTGTAACTCCCACTCAGTTTGATTATGTGATAGGGTAATTGTGGCCTACCAAGGGGATTGGCCGGTTTTGCCTTAAAAGAGAACCAATTCCAGAGCAAAAAGGAGAACTTACTACCACCAAAGTAGGAGAGATCTGCAGCAGAAGATGACAGCAGATTGATGCAGGAGAAGGCAAAGTGGGCTTCCTGGCCCACAGAGTAAGAAAGCTGAGTGCCTTTGGGCAGAGGCTGAGGGTCAGGGAGAAGTCTACTCCTGACCCACAAATTTGGGAATTACTAGCCTGCAAAACCTCATGAGCCATATCCTTTATATGATCTGTGAGTTCTGTGAGACGTTGCAAAAAATTAGGGAACCAAAGACAAGAGGGAGAGTGTACAGGTGAGAGGGAGTAGTTGATGTTAGAGATGACGGAGTGGTACAGCAGCTTGTAAAAGTTAGACATTTGGGACATCTTTAACCTCTGCCTCATAGGAACCAGCTTTGTGCTGATTCTTATAAAAGAAAGTATTGTTTAGTTGGTGTCAGAATGATGATGTCTAGACTCACTGGAATAAGTGGTTTTGGAAAAGGGATAAATGGGAGAATGAGAAACCTTTGGTTTCTGGATGGTATAAAAAATACACGTGGATTGAAGCAGCTGTTATGGCGCTATCAGTTACCCAAGGCAAAAGCTACTCATGAGATTTAGGAAGGGTGGATAACTCCTGAAGAATAGGATAATTGGATGCATATGGAAATACAGAGAATTAAGGACGTATATCCAATTCCTTGGTTTCTGTTATCCATAATAGCTGCAATGGCAGAGAAAATAAATGCAGGTGCTGATTTTAGCACCAAACCAAGCCCAGATTTGGTCCAGTCAGAGCTATGACTGCTAGTCTCATGGCATACCCAGAAAGGGAAAATCAGATCAGAGCAACATGCCTCTATGACCGTTGGCCACCAAGAAGGTAGTTTGGGAGGAAAACAGACAAAGCCAAGAAACTATAGGAATCAGTGGGTATAGTGTGAAAGAGTTGCTTCAGTTTGTACATCGGTATCATCGGCTTCCTGAGGAGCCATTACTAAAATGGATTGTGAGAGTGACTAATTTATCGGCAGTGTCTTTAGTTTTGAATGTCTCAGAATGGCAGAGTATGTCTGGGTTGATGCAAGACCCACAACCCACTATGCAACAGTCATGAATGATGATACAAGATCCATTTATACAACAGGTTAACCCAGAGGGGATGGTCAGCCTGAGAGACTGGATAAAATTTGTGGTGAGATTTGTTTACCCTAAGAAGGGAAACTGCCCCTCTCCCCCTCTAATACCCAATGGAACGCTCCAGAGGAAGCAGCTAATGTGCTGTTTATGCAAGCCATGCTGGAATGGCTTCTTGTTGATCACGATATTCATCCAATGAGTATGCCCCTTACACAGGTCATGATAGATATGATAATGAAGGGAGCCCCTTCTACATGGGCACCCCTGTTACCTTGCTACTGCAAAACAAAGTAACAATCTGAGAAACCTTGTCAGGTCTGTTGGCATGGCTACCCTACATGGATCTTACAAATGCAAGAAACATAAGGGTGATTTATAGGAGAATGGAAAGAGGCAATGGGGAAAGAACTTACCCCAGCAGGAAAGAGATTTTTAGATGGTTACTAAGAAATGGGATGAATATAGTGGATATTGGTGGAGTTCAGACAAAGGTTCTAAGGCAGACTGCAGGAGGTTGGGTGGACCAATGGAAATTCCTGCTGGCCCCCCAATGTTAAAGAGGACTAAACAAGCCAGTCCTGTTCACCCCAAATGGGAGGTATTTAATGATGGGAATTCCCACCTGGGAACATTTGAAGCAGAGGCTCAGCTGGTTGATCAAGATAAGGATTGACAAGGGGGCCAGGGTCTTCTGGTCTAGTCCCCAGCAGGGGGCCAAAGGCCATATGAACATGTGCTAGTGAAATGGCCCAGGGGTGGGAAAGAGCCCTTCTTGAGGTTCCTGGACATAGGAGCTCAATGTACTGTAATTCCAAAACCTGTCAATAAAATCTTGAAGGGGCCTAAGTTTAGACAGGGGGGATATGGGAATGCAATGGTTGATGGGAATAAGGTGAAAGTTTGGATGAGAACTGGAAGATTTAAACAGATCTTGTATGAAGTAGGTGCATCTCCCTTACCTGAATATGTTATTGGTATGGATATTATGTCCAATTGGGGAACACTCCCTCTACCTGATATTGTAAAGCTGAAGGCATGTAAGTCTATCTTTGGGCCAGTATTGATTGGACATGCTAATGGGAAACATTAGAATTGCCCAAACTCAGGTTGTTAATTTGAAATAGTATAAGATACATGATGGACAAAAGGAGATTACTGTCTTGATTAAAGACGTGCTAAAGGCTGGAGTATTGGTGCCAACAAATTCTCTATAACAGCTCTGTATGGCCAATGAAAAAGGCAGATAGTTCATGGATGCTGACAGTAGACTATCAAGGCCTGAATAAAGTAGTGCCACATGTGGTTTCAGCTATTCCAGACATGATTTCGATGGTGGAAAAAATACAGCAGACTAAAGGAGACTGGTACTCAGTAAATGATATTGTAAATGCCTTTTTCTCCATACCAATCTGAGAAAAGAGCCACCCACAGTGTGATTTCACGTAGGAAAGGATCTCAGCTTACTTTCACTACATTGCCACAGGGTTACCTGAATTCGCCAGCTTACTGTCATAGTTAGAAGAGACTTGGACTTGGTGCGGATTTCAAGTACAATGATACATTTACATTGACAATATTATGTTAATATCAAGCACTGAAGAACAGGTTAGGGCTGATTTGAATACAGTGGTGGCCCACATGACCAACAAAGGCTGGTTAACAAAACCAGCAAAAATCCAGGGCTCTGCCCAAATGGTGAAATGGGGGTGCTGCAGCAATGCAGAGATAGACTAAATCTAAACACATTCCACTTGTACTGTCTGAGGCACAAAATGCCAATAAACAGTTTTCTGTCTGCTGGCAAGGAAGACAGAGGTTGCAGATGGCTATGGGCAGATTCCCCAGGGGAAAGGCCCTGCACATAGCTGTCAAGTTGATTATATTGGACCAAGGATGCCGGTGGCACCAGATGGCTACAAATGGGTTCTCATGGGAATAGATACTTACTCTGGACTGGGTTTTGCATATTCCATGACAGATGCAAATGGCAAAAATACCATTAAAAGGTTGGGAAAAAGTGATACTGTACCAATTTGTGCCACCAAGTGACATTTCATCAGACCAAGGAACACACTTTACAGCCCACAGGGTGCAGCAATGGGCCAGGAAACATCATATTAAATGAGCATACAATGTTGCACACCATTCTCAGAGTAATGGTTTGATAGAGAACTGGAATGGGCAATTGAAACATTTGTTATCCAAAATGGGGGGAGATAAAGGCATGAAGGGCTTGCTCACGCTCCTTCATGAATGTGTGCTCACACCCAACATGAGGGGCATAAAGGGAGGATCACCACTGGCCAGATTCCTACACTTCTCTTGGGGGGTGGGGATGTCTGGGGAAGAGTGGGTGTGGAAGGATGCTAGTGCCACTGTACAGTTCTTCCCCACATCACCTAAGATTTTTTTTTTCCTGCCGGATGCTGCGGTTCCAGGACCAGGGATGCAGCTGAGGGTGCCAGAAGCAGGGGTGATCCTTAAGCAAGAGACCATAACTATACCCCTGAACAAGTATGCCAGAATTCCCAAAGGCCTGATTGGATAGATTGTACCCTTCCCCCATCTGGCAAAATTGGGATTGACAGTGAATACTGCAATACTGCCTAGTGGGAGAGATAGCCCACTAGTGTTGTACCTATGTTACCATACCCAACATGAATAGGAGTGGACTGAGGGAGAAGCACTTGCTAGACTGGTCTTGCTACCAGAAATCTGGGCTAGCACAGCAGCTGAACCTGATGTTTCTTTCCAAGATGGAAAAGTTTGTTTAAAAATAAATAACAAATGGAAGGAAGGAGAAATAATAACTGAAGGTAACGGAATGAATAAATGGGTTATACAGTGGGGAAAACCTAACACTATGCTGATAACTTGAAAGAGACTCAGAGCAAGGGAATAATCTTCTCTCAGCTGAATTTTGTCAGAGGCCAGAAGGGGTGAAGACGAGATGACTTTTGGAGAACCTGACCAGATCAGATGGAAACCCTCAGCAGACCTGAATGGCTGGTACCTGAGTAAACTACCCTTTGGACTCTTTGCCCTATTGAAGAACTAATTGTTAATGACTGTTTTGGACTAATGAAATGATTGGGAGTGGGAAGTTACCCCCCAAATATGAAAGAACCATGGCTAGAAAAGCCAGGGGGTGGCCTGTGGTAGATTAATTACTTCTGTGTGTGGCCTTTATTGCCATGGTCTTGTACCTCCCACCCAGGTTGATTATGTGATAAGGTAACCGTGGCCTACCAAGGGGATTGGCCAGTTTTGCCTTAAAAAAGAACCAATTTCAGAGCAAAGAGGAGAACTTACTACCACCAAAGAAAGGAGAGACCCACAGCAGTAACTGGCAGCAGATTGCTGCAGGAGAAGGCAAAGTGGGCTTCCCGGCCCACAGAGTAAGAAAGCTGAGTGCCTTTGGGCTGAGGCTGAGGGTCAGGGAGAAGTCTACTCCTGACCCACGAATTTGGGAATTACCAGCCTCCAAAACCTCATGAGCGATATCCTTTATATGATCCGTGAGTTGTGTGAGATGTTGCAAGAAATTATGGAACCCAAAGACAGGAGGGAGAGTACACAGGTGAGAGGGAGTAGTTGATGTTAGAGATGACGGAGCGGCACAGCTGCTTGGAAAAGTTAGATATTTGGGACACCTCTAACCTTCACCTCATCAGAACCAGCTTTGTGTTGATCCTTATAAAAGAAATTATTCATTTACCTGTAATAGTGGAACCAAAGAGAGCTGTTTCTAGAGAGGAGGATTCTGTAAAATCTGTTGTCTATCTAACAGTGAAGAAAGTTTTTGTTGGTGGCATTAAAGAAGATACAGAAGAATATAATTTGGGAGACTACATTGAAAAGTATGGCAAGATTGAAACCATAGAAGTTATGGAAGACAGGCAAAGTGGAAAAAAGAGATGATTTGCCTTTGTAACATTTGATGACAATGATACAGTGGACAAAATTGTTGTTCAGAAATACCATACTATTAATGGGTATAATTGTGAAGTGAAAAAGGCCATTTCTAAACAAGAGATGCAGTCTGCTGGATCACAAAGAGGTTGTGGAAATAGGTCTGGCAACTTTATGGGTTGTGGCGGGAACTTTTGTGGAAGAAGTGGCCATGGTGGTGGAGATGGTAGCAGCAGAGGTTGTTATGAAGGAGGTGATGGTGGCTATAATGGATTTGGAGGTGACAGTGGCAACTATGGTGGAGGTCCTGGTTATAGCAGTAGAGGGATTTATGGTGGTGGTGGACCAGGACTTGGAAACCAAGTTGGTGTACACAGTGGCTATGGTGGAGGATATGATGGTTACAATGAAGGAAGAAATTTTGGCAGTATAACTATGGTGGTGGGCACTATAATGATTTGGGAAATTATAGTGGATAACAGCAATCAAATTATGAACCCATGAAGGGGGGCATTATGAACCCATGAAGGGGGGCAGTTATGGTGGAAGAAGCGCGGACAGTCCTTATGGAGGTAGTAATGGATCTGGTGGTGGAAGTAGTGGATATGGTAGCAGAAAGCTCTAAAAATTCAGCAGAAAAGGGGTACAGTTCTTAGCAGGAGAGAGTGAGAAGTTGTCAGGAAAGCTGCAGGTTACTTTAAGACAGTAGTCCCAAATGCATTAGAGGAACTGTAAAATTCTGTCACAGATGGAACAACGACCCTTAGTCAGAAAAGTTACTGCAACTTAAACAGGAAACCCTTATTGTTCAGGACTGTCATAGCCACAGTTTGCAAAAAGCGCAGCTATTGATTAATGCAACGTAGGGTCAATTAGACGTACATTCCTGAGGTCTTTTATTTGTTGTAGTTTTGTCTTTTTCTTTTCATTACATCTGGTACAACCAAAATCAAACAAACAAACAAACCCATTGCCGTCAAGTTGACTCTGACTCTTAGTGACCCTATAGGACAGAGTAGAACTACCCCATAGGGTTTCCAAGGAGCACCTGGTGGATTCGAATTGACGACTTTTTGATTAGCAGGTATAGCGCTTAACCACTATGGCACCAGCGTTTCCACATCAGGAATATTCCCCTGTAAATTGTGGTAGTGGTACTAGAAATAAAAAATATATATATAAAGAATTTTTTAATTTTCAATATTTGTAGAGTTAAGTTTTTCTACATTTTAGTACAGAAATTTTAACAAGTAACAAGTAAAGAAGATCACTGTTTATTACTATTTTGTATGAATTTTGCTAAAGTTAACTGTAAAGAAACACCTGCGACTTGTATTTTAGGGGGAACTTATTCTCCACATTTTCAAACCATGATATGAATGGGTGCTGACATGTGAACAGAACAGATATTTGTATGTTTGCAATGTGTGTTTTAGAAAACAAGTAGGTTTGGGCTGGAATCCACTCAACGGCATACAACAACAAATACATATATATGTCAGTTTGTCATACGTGGTGGTTTCTGTGCTGCCGTGATGATGGAAGCTATGCCACCAGTATTTCAAATACCAGCTGAATCAAACATGGTGGACAGGTGTCTGCAGAGCTCTCAGACTAAGACAGACTAGGAGGAAAAACCTGATGGTCTACTTCTTAAAAAAATGGCCAGTGAAAACCTTATGAATAGCAGCAGAACTTTGCCTGATATAGTGTGGAAAGACAAACACCTGAGGTTGGAAGCCATTCCTAATATGACTGAGGAAGAGCTGCCTCCTCAAAGTAGAGTCAACCTTAATGAGGTGTGCAGAGTAAAGCTTTCAGGACTTTTATTTGCAGATGTGGATGACTCAAAATGACAAGAAACACCTATAAACATCCATTAAATAACCAGAACATGAAATATATGAAGTAGGAAAATTATATGGAATGAATAAATGTGAATATCTTATGCATTAGTGACTGAAATGGACTAGCATTGGCCATTTTGAATCAGACAATCCTAAGGTCTCCTACTACAGGAATGACAAATTGAAGACACATGGTGTTGCATTCATTATCAAAAAGAAAATTTCAAGATGTATGCTCAGATACAATGCTGTCAGTGATAGGATAATATCCACATGCCTACAAGGAAGACCAGTTAATACAACTATTCTTTAAATTACGCACCAAACAATAATGCCAAAGATGAAGATATTGAAGATTTTGTCAATTTCTGTGGTCTAAAATTGATCAAACATACAATCAAGATGCATTGATAATTACTGGTGATTGGAATGCAAAAGTTGGAAACAAAGAAGGATCAGTAGTTGGAGAATATGACTTTGGTGTTTAAATGACATTGGAGATCACGGGATAGAATTTTGCAATACCAATGACTTATTCATTGAAAATTCCTTTTCTCAACAACATAAATGAAAACTATACACATGGACTTAGCTGGATGGAATATACAGGAATCAAATTGACTACATCTGTGGAAAGAGACGATGGAGAAGCTCAGTATCATCAGTCAGAACAAGGCCTGGGGCTGATTGCAGAACAGACGATCAACTGCTCCTATGAAAGTTCAAGTGGAAGCTGAAGAAAATTTTAAAAAGACGGTGAAAGCAACATACGACCCTGAGTATATCCCACCTGAATTTGGAGACCATCTTGAGAATAGATTTGACACATTGAATACTAATGACTGAGGAACAGACAAGTTGTGGAATGACATCAAGGACATCATACACGAAGAAAGCAAAAGGTCATTAAAAAGACAGGAAAGAAAGAAAAGACCAATGTGGATGCCAGGAGAGACTCTGAAACTTGCTCTTGAATGTAGAGTAGCTAAAGTGAATGGAAGAAATGGTGAAGTAAAAGAACTGAACAGAAAATTTCAAAGGGCTACTCGAAAAAACAAAGTATTGAAATGTTCAAAGACCCAGAGGTAGAAAATCAAAAGGAAAGAACATACTTGGCAATTCTCAAGCTGAAAGACCTGAGGAAAAAATTCAATCCTGTATTTGCAATATCGAAGGATTTTATGGACAAAATATTGAATGACATTGAATGACTCAGAAAGCATCAAAAGAAAATGGAAGAAATACACAGAGTCACTATACCAAAAAGAATTGGTCGATATTCAGCCATTTCAGGAGATAGCATTATTATCAGGAACCCATGGTATTAAAGGAAGAAGTCCAAGCTGCACTGAAGACATTAGCAAAAAACAAGGATCCAGGAATTGACAGAATACCAATTGAGATGTTTCAACAAACATATGCAACCCTGGAGGTGCTCATTCATCTATGCCAAGAAATTTGGAAAACAGCTACCTGGCCAATTGACTGGAAGGGATCCATATGCGTGCCTATTGGTGAGCCAACAGAATGTGGAAATTATTGAACAAGGTCATTAATACCATGTACAAGTAAAATTATGCTGAGGATAATTCAAAAGCAGTTGCAGTAGTACATTGACAGGAATCTGCTAGAAATTCAAGCCCGATTAAGAAGAGGATGTGGGATATCATTGCTGATGTCAGATGGACCGTGGCTGAAAGCAGAGAGCACCAGAAAGCTGTTTACCTGAGTTTTATTGACTATGCAAGGGCATTCAACTGTATATTTCAAAACAAATTATGGATTACATTGTGAAGAATGGGATTTCCAGAACCGTTAGTTGTGCTCATGCAGAACTTGTACATAGACTAAGAGGCAGTTATTTGAACAGAACAAAAGGATACGACATGGTTCAAAATCAGGAAAGATGTACATCAGCGTTGTATCCTTCGTCCATATTTATTCAATCTTTATGCTGAGCACATAATCCGAGAAGCTGGACTATACAAAGAGGAACAAGACATCAGGATTGGAGGAAGGCTCATTAACAACCTGAGATATGCAGGTGACGCATTACTTGCTGAAGTGAAGAGGACTTGAAGCACTTAATGATGAAGACCAATGACTGCAGCCTTCACTATGGATTGCAACTCAGTATAAAGAAAACAAAAATCCTTACATCTGGACCAAAAAGCAACATCATGATGAACAGAGAAAATATTGCAGTTGTCAAGGATTTCATTTTACTTGGATCCATGATCAATACCCTTGGAAGCAGAAATTAAAAAATCAAAGGACCAGATCTCTTTAAAGTGTTAAAAATCAAATATGTCACTTTAATGTCTAAGGTACACCTGATCTAAAACCTGTTGCAGTTGAATCAGTTCTGACTCATAGTGACCCTATAGCACAGAGAACTGCTCCATAGGTTTTCCAAGGAGAGGCTGGTGCATTGGAACTGCCAACCTTTTGGTTAGCAGCCTAAGCTCTTAACGACTGCGCCACCAGAGCTCTGTGCCTGACCCAAGCCATGGTATTTTCAATCACCTAATCTGCATGTGAAAACTGGACAATGAATAAGGATGACCAAAGAAGAAGAGTTAATGCCTTTTAATTATGGTGTTGATGAAAAATATTGAATATACCATGGACTGCCAGAAAACCAAACAAATCCGTCTTGGAAGAAGTACAGCCAGAATGCTCCTTAGAAGTGAGGATGGCAAGACTTCTCACGTATTTTTTTACATGTTATCCAGAGGAATTGGCCCCTGGAGAAGGACATCATGCTTGGTAAAGCAGGTCAGTGAAAAAGAGGAAGACCCTCAACAAGATGGATTGACACAGTGGCTACAGAAATGGGCTCAAATATAGCAATGACTATGGGGGTGGCTCCTGATCAGGTGATATTTTAGTCTGTTGTGCACTGGGTAGCTATGAGTCAAAACTGACTCAAGGGCAAGCTAACAGCAACAAGTGGCACAAGGGAAAAAATGATGGTCCTGATCAGTTAGTACAGTTGCATATTCTTTTAGAGTCTAAGTACTTCAGCTAATGAGATAATCTATATGAAAGCATTTTGTCAATGTCCAAGTGTCATAGTATTTTTTTTTCTCAGCTGGATTCATCCTTTTTATTTAATAAACTTGAACTTCTAAACGTGTTTCTTACCATGCAGTTTCTTATTCTAACACTAGCCAAATGAATTGTTCAAATAACTGTTTTGCAGGTGTGCTTCTTGGGATGAGTAAATTTTAAGGAGTAACTGATGGGACATGAACTCAATGCTGATAAACACATGCCTTTTGTGCATCATTCTACACTTGTTATTTCACTTCTTACAGCACCTATTTCTTCAAGTTGTCATTCTCTTTTTTCAATTTTATTGTTCTTAACTGATCTTCATGTTCTTTTTTTTTTTTTTTAGCCAAGGAATATATACCTGAATTATATCCTGTTGTTCTTATATGCTGTCAAAGCAATTTCGACTTGTAGCTCCCCTATGTGAAGGAGTAAAACTACCCCATAATGTTTTCTAGGCTATAATCTTTATGGAAGCAAACACCAAGGCCTTTCTCCCATGGAGTCACTTTGAAGCCTATAGGGAGGAAAGGGGAAGAGTTCAAGGCACACCTGTGTACTTGATAATGGATAATTTCTAAAGTCCTTTCTGATCATGAGATTTTTATGATTCAAAATCAAATTTCAATTATATCCTTTTCTCCTCCATATTTCTATCTCTGTAGTATTCAATCAGGCCTTAAACTTTAGTCACCTTTGATTCAATCTTTTATTTTCCATCATGTCTAGCAATTCTTTCAAGAAGTGAGTTTCAAGTGACTTCTGTATAAAGCCTTGTTCTAGACACTGGGAAGTGTTATAGATTATATACATTATGATCTGTGACTTTACAGTATTCATAAGTAACATAGAAGCTTTTGAGCGCATTGATTGTGCCTTATATTTTTGCCCATTATCTTTAGCCAGGTTGGTTGCTCAATAAACACTGATAGCTATGTGAGGCAGAATGGCTCCTACTATATCCATTTAGTTTCGAGAAAAACAGGAGCTCCAGCAGGCTAGATTACAGCAGAGGTTGCGAGCCCAAATATCTGCAGGAGCAAGTTGGTAACACAGATGAATAGATCAGGAAGGTGTCATGCAATAGTGTAGAGTTTTCCCAAACTTTAGGGTGAAAACCCCAGTAAGAGATTTTCAAGTTTTACTGTTACAACATCTCCCACGTTTTATCATAAATGAATGTTGGATTTAGTCAAATGCTTTTTCTCATCAACTGATACAATCATATGATTTTTTTCTTTAGCCTGTGGATATAGTGGATCATATTGATTGGTTTTTGAATGTTGAACCAGCCTTGTATGTTTGGAATAAATCACAGTTGTTCACCATGTATTGCATTGTTGAATGCAATTTTCTAATATTTTGTTGAGAATTTTCTCACCTAAGATCATGAAAGATATTCATGTGTATTTTTTTTCTTTCTTTACTATATTTGTCTGGTACTGGTATCAGGGTAATATTAGTCTCATAACATTACTCAGGAAGTGTTCATTCCACTTCTATTTTCTGCAAGTGATTTTGTAAAGTTGACCCTAATTCTTGAAATGTTTGATGAAATCTCCCAGTGAAACACTCTGGACTTGGATATTTATTTTATGGAAATTTAAAAATTATGAACTAAATTTTTTAACGATTATCAGACTATTCAGACTATCTGTTTCACCTTGGTTGAGTTTTGGTAGCATGTGCTTCTTGAGGAATTGCTCCATTTTTTTCTAATTTTTCTAATGTTGTCAAATTTATAAGTATTAAGTTCTTTGTGCTGTTACTTTCTCTCAACTTGGTTCCAACTCATGGCAATCCCGAGTACAACAGAGTAAAATGTTACCAAGTCCTGTACCATCTTCATGATCATTGGTATGCTCAATTTCATTGTTGCAGCCACTTTGTTTCTTGAGTGTCTTTCAACCTAGTGGTTCCATCTTCCAGCACTATATCAGACAGTATCCTGTTATGACCCATAGGGTTTTCACTGACTAATTTTCAGAAGTAGATCATAAAGCCTTTCTTTCTAGTCTGTATTAGTCTGGAAGCTCTGACAAAATCTGTTCACCATGGGTGAGCCTGCTGGTATTTGAAATACTGGTGGCATGGCTTCCAGCATCATAGCAACACACAATCACAGTATAACAAACTGACAGAAGGATGGTAAAAGTTGTTTGTAGTATTCCTTAATTATCTCTTTAATGGCTGGAGAATCTGTAGTAAGAACCCCAATAAACGTCTCAAAACACCATTAACAGATTGTTATGCATGCTTAATAGGCAACTTTAAAGATGGGCAGCAAGTCATTACCAAGTAAATCAGCGCTCCAATTAAGATTTTCAGTGTACTTACGTATAATTTCATCAGAAACTTTGAACAAAAAAATTTGATTCGTTGTTCATTATGTCAGAACATATAAATCTTAGAGCAGTATGTGCTCAAACATTATAAAGAAAAGAAGAATAGAAATCTTGCTAAGACAATTGAAAGATCAGTGAGCAATGATACTAAGACCTCCAGTGTCTTAGAAACAGGATATATTCATTAATCTTCTATTGTTTTCTTTTTTTTTAAATCATTTTTATTGAGCTTTAAGTGAACGTTTACAAATCAAGTCAGTCTGTCACATATAAGCTTATATACACCTTACTCCATACTCCCACTTACTCTCCCCCAATGAGTCAGCCCTTCCAGTCTCTCCTTTCATGACAATTTTGCCAGTTTCTAACCCTCTTTACCCTCCTACCTCCCCTCCAGACAGGAGATGCCAACACAGTCTCAAGTGTCCACCTGATACAAGTAGCTCACTATTTATCACCATGTGTCTCCCACCCATTGTCCAGTCCCTTCCATGTCTGATGAGTTGTCTTCGGGAAAGGTTCCTGTCCTGGGTCAACAGAAGGTTTGGGGACCATGACCACCGGGATTCCTCTAGTCTCAGTCAGACCATTAAGTCTGCTCTTTTTATGAGAATTTGGGGTCTGCATCCCACTGATCTCCTGCTCCCTCAGGGGTTCTCTGTTGTGCTCCCTGTCAGGGCAGTCATAGGTTGTGGCCGGGCACCAATTAGTTCTTCTGGTCTCAGGATGATGGAGGTCTCTGGTTCATGTGGCCCTTTTTGTCTCTTGGGCTCTTGTTATCGTGTGACCTTGGCGTTCTTCATTCTCCTTTGATCCAGGTGGGTTGAGACCAATTGATGCATCTTAGGTGGCCGCTTGTTAGCATTTAAGACCCCAGACGCCACATTTCAAAGTGGGATGCAGAATGTTTTCATAATAGCATTATTTTGTCAATTGACTTAGAAGTCCCCTTAAGCCATAGTCCCCAAACCCCCACCCTTGCTCTGCTGACCTTTGAAGCATTCAGTTTATCCCGGAAACTTCTTTGCTTTTGGTCCAGTCCAGTTGAGCTGACCTTCCATGTATTGAGTATTGTCCTTCCCTTCACCTAAAGTAGTTCTTATCTACTAACTAATCAGTAAATAACCCTCTCCCACCCTCCTTCCCTCCCCCCCCTCGTAACCACAAAAGTATGTGTTCTTCTCAGTTTATACTATTTCTCAAGATCTTATAATAGTGGTCTTATACAATATTTGTCCTTTTGCCTCTGACTCATTTCGCTCAGTATAATGCCTTCCAGGTTCCTCCATGTTATGAAATGTTTCACAGATTCATCACTGTTCTTTATCGATGCGTAGTATTCCATTGTGTGAATATACCACAATTTATTTACCCATTCATCCGTTGATGGACACCTTGGTTGCTTCCAGCTTTTTGCTATTGTAAACACAGCTGCAATAAACGTGGGTGTGCATATATCTGTTCTTGTGAAGGCTCTTATTTCTCTAGGGTATATTCCGAGGAGTGGGATTTCTAGGTTGTATGGTAGTTCTATTTCTAACTTTTTAAGAAAACGCCAGCTAGATTTCCAAAGTGGTTGTACCATGTGACATTCCCACCAGCAGTGTATAAGAGTTCCAATCTCTCCGCAGCCTATCCAACATTTATTATTTTGTGTTTTTTGGATTAATGCCAGCCTTGTTGGAGTGAGATGGAATCTCATCACAGTTTTAATTTTCATTTCTCTAATGGCTAATGATCGAGAGCATTTTCTCATGTATCTGTTAGCTGCCTGAATGTCTTCTTTAGTGAAGTACATGTTCATATTCTTTGCCCACTTCTTGTTTGGGTTGTTTGTCTTTTTGTGGTTGAGTTTTAACAGAATCATATAGATTTTAGAGATCAGGCGCTGGTCAGAGATGTCATAGGTGAATATTCTTTCCCAGTCTGTAGGTGGTCTTTTTACTCTTTTGGTGAAGTCTTTAGATGAGCATAGGTGTTTGATTTTTAGGAGCTCCCAGTTATCTGGTTTCTCTTCATCATTTTTGGTAATGTTTTGTATTCTGTTTATGCCTTGTATTAGGGCTCCTAAGGTTGTCCCTATTTTTTCTTCCATGATCTTTATCACTTTAGTCTTTATGTTTAGGTCTTTGATCCACTTGGAATTAGTTTTTGTGCATGGTGTGAGTTATGGGTCCTGTTTCATTTTTTTTCAAATGGATATCCAGTTATGCCAGCACCATTTGTTAAAAAGACTATATTTTCCCCAATTAACTGACACTGGGCCTTTGTCAAATATCAGCTGCTCATATGTGGACAGATTTATATCTGGGTTCTCAATTCTGTTCCATTTTTCTATGTGCCTGTTGTTGTACCAGTACCAGGCTGTTTTGACTACTGTGGCTGTATAATAGGTTCTGAAATCAGGTGGAGTGAGGCCTCCCACTTTCTTCTTCTTTTTCAGTTATGCTTTACTTATCCGAGGCTTCCTTCCCTTCCATATGAAGTTGGTAATTTGTTTCTCCATCACATTAAAAAATGACATTGGAATTTGGATCGGAAGTGCATTGTATCTACAGATGGCTTTTGGTAGAATAGACATTCTTACTACGTTAAGTCTTCCTATCCATGAGCAAGGTATGTTTTTCCACTTAAGTAGGTCCTTTTTAGTTTCTTGTAGTAGTACTTTGTAGTTTTCTTTGTATAGGTCTTTTACATCTTCAGTAAGATTTATCCCTAAGTATTTTATCTTCTTGGGGGTACTGTGAATGGTATTGATTTGGTGATTTCCTCTTTGATGTTCTTTTTGTTGATGTAGAGGAATCCAAGTGATTTTTGTATGTTTATTTTATAACCTGAGACTCTGCCAAACTCTTCTATTAGTTTCAGTAGTTTTCTGGAGGATTCCTTAGGGTTTTCTGTGTATAAGATCATGTCATCTGCAAATAGAGATAATTTTACATGCCAATCCGGATGCCGTTTATTTGTCTAGCCTAATTGCTCTGGCTAGGACCTCTAGCACAATGTTGAATAAGAGCAGTGATAAAGGGCATTCTTGTCTGATTCCCGTTCTCAAGGGAAATGCTTTCAGGCTCTCTCCATTTAGAGTGATGTTGACTGTTGGCTTTGTTAGATGCCCTTTATTATTTTGAGGAATTTTCCTTCAATTCCTATTTTGCTGAGAGCTTTTATAATAAATGCGTGTTGGATTTTGTCAAATGCCTTTTTCTGCATCAATTGATAAGATCATGTGGGTTTTTTCTTTTGTTTTATTTATATGGTGGATTACATTAATGGTTTTTCTAATATTAAACCAACCTTGCACACCTGGTATAAATCCCACTTGGTCGTGATGGATTATTTTTTTGATATGTTGTTGAATTCTTTTGACTAGAATTTTGTTGAGAATTTTTGCATCTATGTTCATGAGGGATATAGGTCTTTAATTTCCTTTTATTGTGATGTCTTCACCTGGTTTTGGTATCAGGGATATGGCGGCTTCATAGAATGAGTTAGGCAGTATTCAGTCATTTTCTATGCTTTGAAATACCGTTAGTACTAGTGGTGTTAACTCTTCTCTGAAAGTTTGGTAGAACTCTGCAGTAAAGCCATCCGGGCCAGGGCTTTTTTTTGTTGGGAGTTTTTTGATTACCGTTTCAATCTCTTTTTTTGTTATGGGTCTATGTAGTTGTTCTACTTCTGATTGTGTTAGTTTAGGTAGGTAGTGTGTTTCTAGGAATTCATCCATTTCTTCTCGGTTTTCAAATATGTTAGAGTACAATTTTTCATAATAATCTGATATGATAATTTTAATTTCATTTGGGTCTGTTGTGATGTGACCCATCTCGTTTCTTATTCGGGTTATTTTTTTCCTGTCCTGTATTTCTTTAGTCAGTCTGGCCAATGGTTTATCAATTTTGTTAATTTTTTCAAAGAACCAGCTTTTGGCTTTGTTAATTCTTTCAATTGTTTTTCTGTTCTCTAATTCATTTAGTTCAGCTCTCATTTTTATTATTTGTTTTCTTCTGGTGCCTGATGGATTCTTTTGTTGCTCACTTTCTATTTGTTCAAGTTGTAGGGACAGTTCTTAGATTTTGGCTCTTCTTTTTGTATGTGTGTATTTATCGATATAAATTGACTTCTGAGCACTGCTTTTGCTGTGTCCCAGAGGTTTTGATAGGAAGTATTTTCATTCTCATTGCACTCTATGAATTTATTTATTCCCTCCTTAATGTCTTCTATAACCCAGTCTTTTTTCAGGAGGGTATTGTTCAGTTTCCAAGTATTTGATTTCTTTTCCCTAATTTTTCTGTTATTGATTTCCACTTTTATGGCTTTGTGGTCTGAGAAGATGCTTTGTAATATTTCGATGTTTTGGATTCTGCAAAGGGTCTATTCTAGGGAATGTTCCATGTGATCTAGAAAAAAAAAGTATATTTTGCAGCATTCGGGTGGAGTGTTCTGTATAAGTCAATGAGGTCAAGTTGGTTGATTGTAGCAATTAGGTCTTCCATGTCTCTATTGAGCTTCTTACTGGATGTCCTGTCCTTCTCCGAAAGTGGTGCGTTGAAGTCTCCTACTATAATTGTGGAGGTGTCTATCTCACTTTTCGTTCTGTTAAAGTTTGTTTTATGTATCTTGCAGCCCTGTCAATGGGTGCATAAATATTTAATATGGTTATATCTTCCTGGTCAATTGTCCCTTTGATCTTTATGTAGTGTCCTTTATCCTTTGTGGTGGTTTTAACTTTAAACTCTATTTTGTCAGAAATTAATATTGCTACTCCTCTTCTTTTTTGCTTATTGTTTGCTTGATATATATTTTTTCCATCCTTTGAGTTTTAGTTTGTGTCTCTAAGTCTAAGGTGTGTCTCTTGTAGGCAGCATATAGACGGATCGTGTATCTTTACCCAGTCTGAGACTCTCTGTCTCTTTGTTGGGGCATTTAGTCCATTTACATTCAGCGTAATTATAGATAAGTATGTGTTTAGTGCTGTCATTTTGATGCCTTTTTATGTGTGTTGTTGACAATTTCATTTTTCCACTTACTTTTTTGTGCTGAGACATTTTTCTTTGTAACTTGTGTGTTTCTCATTTTCATAGTATTTGACTTTATTTTTGCTGAGTCGTTATGTTTTTCTTGGTTTTTATTTTGAGTTATGGAGTTGTTATACCTCTTTGTGGTTACCTTAATATTTACCCCTATTTTTCTAAGTAAAAACCTAACTTGTATTGTCCTATATCGCCTTGTATCTCTCTCCATATGGCAGTTGTATGCCACCTGTATTCAGTCTCTCTTTTTGATTATTGTGATCTTTTACATATTGACTTCAAGGATTCCCTGTTTTGAGCATTTTTTTTTAATTTATCTTAATTTGTTTTTGTGATTTCCCTATTTGAGTTGATATCAGGATATTCTGTTCTGTGACCTTGTATTGTGTAGGTATCTGATATTATTAGTTTTCTGACCAATTTCCTTTAGTATTTCGGTAGCTTTGGCTTGGTTTTTACAAATTCTCTAAGCTTGTGTTTATCTGTAAATGTCTTAATTTCGCCTTCATATTTGAGAGAGAGTTTTGCTGGATATATGATCCTTGGCTGGCAGTTTTTCTCCTTCAGTGCTCTATATATGTCATCCCATTGCCTTCTTGACTGCATGGTTTCTGTTGAGTAGTCTGAACTTATTCTTATTGATTCTCCTTTGTAGGAGACTTTTCTATTATCCCTGGCTGCTTTTAAAATTTTCTCTTTATCTTTGGTTTTGGCAAGTTTGATGATAATATGTCTTGGTGATTTTCTTTTTGGATCAATCTTAAATGGGTTTCAATGAGCATCCTGGATAGATATCCTTTCATCTTTCATGTCAGGGAAGTTTTCTGCCAACAGATCTTCAACTATTCTGTGTTTTCTATTATCCCTCCCTGTTCTGGGACTCCAATCACATGCAAGTTATTTTTCTTGATAGAGTCCCACATGATTCTTAGGGTTTCTTCTTTTTTTTTTAATTATTTTTTCTGATTTTTTTTCAGCTATATTGGTGTCAATTCCCTGGTTTTTCCAGATCACCCACTCTGCATTCTAATTGCTCGAGACTGCTCCTCTGACTTCCTATTGCGTTGTCTAATTCTGTAATTTTATTGTTAATCTTTTGGATTTCTGAATGCTGTCTCTCTATGGATTCTTGCAGCTTGTTAATTTTCCACTATGTTCTTGAATAATCTTTTTGAGTTCTTCAACTGCTTTATCAGTGTGTTCCTTGGCTTTTTCTGTAAATTGCCTTATTTCATTTCTGAGGTCATCCCTGATGTCTTGAAGCATTCTGTAAATTAGTTTTTTTGTATTCTGTATCTGGCAATTCCAGGAGTGTATCTTCATTTGGGAAAGACTTTGAGTCTTTAGTTTGGGGTGTTGTAGAAGTAATCATGGTCTGCTTCTTTATGTGGTTTGATATCGACCGCTGTCTCTGAGCCATCACTATGATATTGTGGTTATTTATTCTATATTTGCTCACTGAGTCTTATCTTGTTTTGTTTTCTTTTAATATACGTAGATGGGCTACTAGATTGCATTGTCTTGATTGTTGTAGCCCTTGAATCACTTATGTCCTTTTACCAGCTGGTTTGGGCTGTTACCAGATATATAAGCCTAAGAGTCCATTCACTATTCTTAAGTAGAATCTGATTTTGGGTCATCAAGTGTGCGGTGCAGACTGTCACCTATCCACCTAGAGAAGTAGTGGTGATAGTTGTGTGCACCAGATTCTAGTAGTAGCAGGGTTTCACACTCCAGGGGTGGCAGGATGCTGACAGGCTTCCTCCAAGTGCCAGTGAGGTAGGTGTGTCTCTATTCCTAAAGCACCTTTGTGGGTGGGCTCTGCAGCTGTACCTTAGGCCCCCAATGCAAGTACCTCTACAGATTGGTAGGTGTCACCCTCCTTAGACCCCTAAGGCAGGAGGCTAGGTGGTCTGGGGGAGCTTCAGCCCTCAGTTCCCTGTTGTGGGTCACCGAGTGTTCTGTTGAATATGCAGAGATATCAGACCTGGGAAACTTGTCTTTCCAGTAATCCGCTAAAACAATTACAGTCAGATCCCTATCAGAAATGCCTTTGCATTATAATAGCCATCTTGTTCCCTGTAGGGATGAAGGCCCAAGACTGTGGATCACATATGCTTGGCTGGAGCTGGTTTTGTGTTTTCAGTCCAATTTGGGAAGGATTTTTGGTCCCTGTTTTTTTTGTAGCTGCTTCTCTCAGGCCAGGAGAATGGGTTAGGAAAAGACCAAAAAACAAGAACGAAAAACCACAGTGCAGTTCACTCTCTGGCTCAGGAAATTCCAATGTTAATGAAGCCACCTGGGAAGGGGAGGGAAGGGTTCAGATAAATAGGAGAGAGTAGCACCCCGGAATATAGACAACATTACTTATCTTGCTTGGGATGACTGTTTTATCTGAGATTCCTGAGGGGCGCGTCGACTGTGTGCGCTGGCTGGGTAGAGATTGCCCCCGAGGCTCAGGCCCATGTCCCGTGCTTGCGTTGTCTCAGAAGCCGTGGTTAGTTCCTCCGCTCCCAGTCCAAAGCCCAGTGCCAAGGTTCCTTGGCTGGGATGCCGCACTCCCGGCTCCAAAACCAGTTGCTGCCTCCCGGTGACTTCTCCTCCTGTCAGCCGCGTCACTGCACTGCCTGCGTGCACTGTCTGGGCTTCCCCCGAGGTCAATTCTGGGGGCTAGGGCTGTGCCCCGTGTTTGTGCCGTCTCAGGATGCTGTGCTAAGCTCCCCTACACTCAGTCCAACGCCCAGCGCCAAGGTTTCCTGACTGGGACGCTGGCTCTAGGCTCCGAAAACAGTCACTGCTTCCCGTGGTTGTTCCTTCTCAGTCTCTGTCAGTCAGGTCAACTCTTTAGATCTGTGTTTGATGGTCAGGGTTCGTAGATTGTCATGTATGTGATCGATTCACTTGTTTTTCTGATTCTTTGTTGCAAGAGGGATCCATGGTAGCTTCTACCTAGTCTGCCATCTTGGCCCCGCCTCCTTCTATTGTTTTCTGAAAGAACAAGTTTCTAGTTTTTCAGTGAGCCTGATCACCTAAATCCAATTATGTGAAACTAGGCAAGCTGCTTCTAAAGAATAGTTACAGTTTAAGGCATAAGTATAGGCTCTAAAAATTGTGTACATATGATTATACAGCACATAAGTTTCCAAATTTAATAAGAAGATGTTTAGTGTTATGGGCAAGAGGACTCTGTTTTTACACCAAACTTATTTTATTTCACACCTCTCTTACATTCCAGACATTAGTGATTTGTTTCTTCTTTCTTTTGATTTTTGTCGGTATTTCTACAGGTTTATTTATTTTATTGATTATTTTGAAGACTGGCTATATGTTTAAGTGATGTCTTTTGTTGCTATTGTTTTCTTGTTTTTGATTTTACTGATTTCTGCTCTTTATTGTTTCCTTTCTTCTCCTTGCTTTGCATTATTTTTCTCTTTCTAATTTCTTGTGGTAACAACTTGAATTATTGATTTGAGACTTTTCCTCTTTTTTATCATAAGCATTTATTGTTATAAATTTCCCTCAACACAGTTTTTGGCATGTTTTATTTTTATTTTCAATTTGTTCTGTGTATTTTGAAAATTTCCTTTGAGAATTACTCTTGACCCGTGGGTTACTTAGTTCCCAAGTTTTTGGAGATTTTTCTGTTCCTATTTCTAGTTTAACTTCGTATGGTTAGAGAACAAACTCTGCATAATTTCTTTTCTTTTACATTTGTTACGGTTTGTTCTATGGCCAGGATACAGTTGATCTGGGTGAATGTTCCATGGGAACACAAAAAAGAATGTAAATTCTGCTTTTGTTTGCAATTTCTGTAATGTCAATTTGATCTTGTTGGTTTATTTTGTTGTTTAGATTTTCTATAAGATAGTTCTATCAGTTGTTGAGAGACGGGGTTTTGAAGCTCCCAAATATAATTATAGATTTATCTATTTCTCCTTCATCAGTTTTTGCTTCATGTATTCTGAGGCCCTGTTGTTTAGTACACACATGTGTAGGATTATTATTTCTTCCTAGTGAGTGGATCCATTTAGCACTATGTAATATCTCTCTTTGCGTCCAGTAATTTTATTTGCTCTGAAGTCTACTTTATCTGACATTAATATAGCCACTCATGGTTAAAAATTCTTTACATGATGTATCTTTTACCACCCTTTTACTTAGAGCCTACCTATATTGTATTTGAAGTAATTTCTTCACCCAATCATGACAAAATCTCTCTACAACTTAGGAATAGAGGGGAACATCAACTTGACAAAGGACATCTACAAAAAAGCTACAGCTGACATCCTAATTACTGGTGACAGTCTGAATGCTTTCCTTCTAAGATCAGTAACAAGTCAAATATGTCATTACTCACCACTATGATTCAACATCCTATTGGAAGTTACAACCCAAATAATTAAATGAAGAAATAAAACTGCTTCTACTTTCAGATGACATGACTGTCTATATAGAAAATCCCAAGAAATCTACCAAAAAAAAAAAAACACCTATAACTAATGAGTAAGCTCAGCAATGTTGTAGGATACAATATTAACACATAAAAATTAATTACTTTTCTAACTACCAACAATGAGTACATAGAAATTGAAAATACAATACCATTTACACTTGCTCAAAGATAAACAGGTATAAATTAGCAAAACATGTACAGAATCTGTTTGCTGAAAGTTACAAGATTTTTTGAAAGAAATTAAAGACCTCTATAAATGGAGAGTGTTAAGGATTGAATTGTGGCCCCCACAAAATATGTGTTCTAAATCCTAACCTCAATGTTTGGAGCTACAATCCCATTTGAGAATGGGTTGTCTGTTGTTTAATGAGGAAGGATTAACGAAGGGTGACTCTGGAGATATAAAAGAAATTTAACCAACAAGCTAGGAAGCAGAGATGGCAGAAGAGAAATGCCAAACTACATGAGGATTACCCAGGAGCAGAAGCTCAAAGAGACAAGGACCTCTCTCTGAGCCTATACAGAAAGCCTTCTCCTACAGCCAGCACCTTGATTGAATTCAACTGTAGTCTCCTAAACTGTAAATAAATACATTTCTGCTTGTTAAAGCCACCCACTTGTGGTAGTTTTGATATAGCAGCATTACATAAATAAGAGAATTTGGTACCGAGAGAGTGGGATGCTGCTTTAACAGATGCCTAGAATATGGAAGTGATTTTGGAATTGGGTAATGAGTAGAGGCTGGAAGAATGTTAAGCCTAGATTGACTTGAAAAGACTGTTGGTAAAATTATGAAAGTCAAAGGCAATTCTGGTGAGGGCTAAGAAGAAAGTGAGGAGAGCTATAGAGAAAGTCCCTATCATCTTAGAGAATACATATGGTGCCAACAACAGAATGTTTCGAGAAATGTGTACATTAAATGTGCTTCTTGTGAGGATTTAAAAGAAAATGGTAAGCATGTGACTGGACAACAGGGGAAGGATGATGGTTTTTATGCAGTGGCAAAGAACTTCCTTGAATTATGATCAAATGTTTGGTGGAAGGTAGAACATGTAAGTGATAAACTTGAATATATATATGTCTGATGAAATTTCTAAGCAAGATCTTAAAAGGGGTACTTGGTTTTGCCTTGCTGCTTACGTTGCTGTTGTTGTTAGGTGCCAACAAATTGGTTCCAATTCATAGTGACCCTATGTACAACAGAATGAAACACTGCCTGGTCCTGCACCATCCTCATAATCATTGTTATGCTTGAGACCATTGTTGCAGCCACTGAGTCAATCCATATCATTGAGGGTCTTCTTCTTTTTCGATGACCCTCTACTTTACCAAGCCTGATATCCTTTTCCAGGTACTGGTCCCTCCTGATAACAAAGTCTCACCATCTTTGCTTTCAATTAAAATTCTGCCTATACTTCTTCCAAGACAGATTTGTTCTTTTAGCAGTCTGTAGTAGGATATTCAATACTCTTTGCCAACACCATAATTGAAAGGCATCAATTCTTTGGTCTTCCTTATTCATTGTCTAGCTTTCACATGCACAAACACCATGGCTTGGCTCAGGCACACCTTAGTCCTCAAAGTAACATCTTTGGTTTTTAACACTTTAAAGAGGCCTTTTGCAGCAGATTTGCCCAGTGCAATACTTTGATTTCTTGACTGCTGCTTCCATGGGCATTGATTACGGATCCAAGTAAGAGGAAATCTGTTATAACTTCAATATTTTCTCTGTTTGTCATGATGTTGCTTACTGGTCCAGTTGTGAGGATTTTCATTTTCTTTCTGTTGAGGTATAATTCATAGTGAAGGCTGTGATCTTTGATCTTCATCAGTTAGTGCTTCAAGTACTCTTCACTTTCAGCAAAGCAATGTTGTTTCATCTGCATGTTGTAGGTTGTTAATGAGTATTCCTCCAATCCCGATGATTTGTTTTTTTTTTTTTTTCATGGAGTCCACCTTCTTAGATTATTTGCTAGGCATACAGATTGAATAAGTGTGATGAAAGAATACAACCCTGACACACACCTTTCTTGACTTTAAACCACACAGTATATCCCTTTGTTCTGTTTGAAACTCTGCCTCTTGTTCTAAGTACAGCTTCCCCTTGAGCACAGTTAAATGTTCTGGAATTCCCATTCTTTACAGTGTTATCCATAATTTGTGATGATCCACACAGTCAAATGGCTTTGCACAGTCAATGAAACACAAGTAAACATCTTTCTGGTACTCTCTACTTTCAGCCAGGATCCATCTGACATCAGCAATGATAGCCCTCATTCCATGTCCTCTTCTGAATCCAGCTTGAATTTCTGGCAGTTTCCTGTCGATGCACTGCTGCATCCACTTTGAATAATCTTCTCCAAAGTTTTACTTGTGTATGATATTAATGACATTGTTTGATAATTTCCACATTTGGTTGGATCACCTTTCTTTGGAATGGGTACAAATATGGATCTCTTCCAGTCGATTGGCCAGGTACCTGTCTTCCCAATTTCTTGGCAGAGACAAATGAGTGTTTTCATCACTGAATCCGTTTGTTGAAATATATCAAATGGCACTCTCTCAGTTCCTGGAGGCTTGTTTTTTGCCAGTGCCTTTTTCAGTGCAGCTTGGACTTCTTCCTTCAGTACCATTGGTTCTTAATTATATGTTACCTACTGAAATGGTAGAAAGTCCACCAATTCTTTTTGGTACAGTCACTCTGTGTATTCCTTCCATCTTCTTTTGATGCCTTCTGCATTGCTTAATATTTTACTCATAGAATCCTTCAATACTGCAACTCGAGGCTTGCATTTTTTCCACAGTTGTTTCAGCTTGAGAAATGCCAAATGTGCTGTTCTCTTTTGGTTTTCTAACTCTGAGCCTTCACAAATTTCATTACGATACTTTCCTTTGTCTTCTTGAGCCGACCTTTGAAATCTTCTGTTCAGATCTTTTATTTCATCATTTCTTCCTTTCTCTTTAGCTACTCTATGTTCAAGAGCAAGTTTCAGGAGTCTTTTCTGACATCCATTTTGGTCTTTTCTTTCTTGTCTTTTTAATGACCTCTTCATTTCTTCATGTATGATGTCTTTAATGTCATCCCACAATTCATTTGGTCTTCGGTCATTAATGTTCAATGCATCAAATATATTCTTGAGATTGTCTATAAATTCAGGTAGGATGTACTCAGGGTTGTACATTTGGTCTCATGGACTTGTTTTAATTTTCTTCAGCTTACACTTGAACTTACATAGGAGCAACTGACACTCTGTTCTGCAATCGGCCCCAGGCTCATTCACTCTGGGGTTTTGGGGTCTTTAAAATCATTAGGGGAAATAAACAAAAGGAGAGTTGCCGTCCCTTAAAGACAGACAAACAAAACAAAAAATCTTATAGGATCCGGACATGTATGCATTTGGTCTTTGCCAGAAAGGAAGTTATGTGGCACATAAATGTATGTATATCAGCAATGTCAAATGCCGGGAAGGATCCAGAAAAACTGGAGCACACATATATTGCTGGTAACTCATTGCAGTCAAGTTGATTCCATTCATAGTGACCTGATAGGACACAGTAGAACTGCCCCATAGGGTTTACAAGGAGGAGCTGTTGAATTTGAACTGCCGAACTCTTGGTTAGCAGCTGAGCTCTTAACCACTGAGATACCAGGGTTCCATATTGCTGGTGAGATTTTAAAATGGTACAGTTACTTTGGAAAAAAGTTTGGTAGGCTCTTTTAAAATTAAACATGAAATTACCATATGACCCAGCAAGTGTATTCTTGAGTATTTATCCTAGAGCAATAAAAACTGATGTCCACAAAAAAAAATTATGCACATCAATATAAAAGGGTAACACACAGGGTCTTTCTGTATTATTTATTACAATTGCATGTAAATCTTCAGTTATCCTAAAATGAAAGCCAAAAGAAAAAGTCTCTGACAGAGAAATAAAACATATTTGTGGACAGCTGTAGACAGCTGTGACCAGAAGTCCCCACTTTTTTTTAATTTCATTGTGTTTTAGGTGAAAGTTTACAGCTAAAATTAATTTCTTATTCAAAAATTTGTACTCAAAATTTTGTGACATTGGTTGCAATCCTCGCAATGTTTCAGCACTCTCCTTCTAACTCTTTACACCCTAGGTTCTCCGTGTCCACTCATCCAGTTTTCCTGTCTCTTCCTGCCTTCTCATCTTTGCCTTTCAGTCAGGTGTTGCCCATCTGGTCTCATGTACTTGACTGAACTAAGAAACATGCTCCTCACATGTGTTAGTGTTTGTTTCGTAGGCCTGGCTAATCTTTGGCTGAAAGGTGGACTTCAACAGTGGCTTCACTTCTGAGTTAACAGGGTGTCAGGTGGCCATAGTCTAAGGGGTTCCTCCAGTCTCTGTCAGGCCAGTAAGTCTGGTCTTTTTGTGTGTGTGTGTGAATTTGAATTTTGTTGTACATTTTTCTCTAGCACTGTCTGGGATCCTCTATTGTGATCCATGTCAGAGCAGTCAATGATTATAGCCAGGCAACATCTTCTGGGCTCAGGCTGGTGGAAGCTGTGGTTCATGTGGTCCATTAGTCCTTTGGACTGATATTTTCCTTGTATTTTTTATTTTCTTCATTCTTCTTTGCTCCAAACATGATGGGACTAATAGATGTATTTTAGAAGGCTACTCAAAAGCTTTTAAGACCCCAGACACCACTCACCAAATTAGGGTGTAGAACATTATCTTTATGAACTATGTTATGACAATTAACCTAGATGACCCCAGAAACCATGGTCCCCAGCCCTCAGCCCCAGTAATTCGGTCCCTCAAGTTATTTGGATGTGTCTAGGAAGCTTTTTTGGCTTTGCCTTGATCAAATTCTGCTGACTCCCCTTATATTGTGTGCTGTCTTCCCCTTCCTAAACTTAATACTTGTCTACTATCTAGTTAGTGATTCCACCCACCCCCTGACACTTCCCTCCTCATAGCCATCAAACATTTTTTTTTCTGTGTGTAAACATTTTCTTGGGTTTTTATAATAGTGGTCTCATGTAATATTTGTCCTTTCGTGATTGACTTATTTCACTCAGGATAGTGCCTTCCGGATTCATCCATGTTGTGAGATGTTTTGTAGACTCATCATTGTTCTTTGTGCTTGTGTAGTGTTCCATTGTGTGTATGTACCATAATTTTTTGATCCATTCATCTGTTAATGGGCACTTAGGTTGTTTCATCTTTTTGCTATTGTGAATAATTCTGCAACAAACATGAGTGTACAAATGTCTACTCATGTGACAGCTCTTATTGATATATTTATTCCTAGGAGTGGGTTTGCTGGGTCATATGATATTTCTGTTTCTAGCTTTGTACGGAGGTGCCACATCATTTTGCTTAGTGGCTGTACCATTTTACATTCCCACCAGCAGTGCATAAGAGTTCCAATTTCCCTGTGTCTTAGGGTAGGTTCTCTAGAGGAGCAAAACCAGTAAAGTGAATAAATATGTATATAAAAAAACCCAGTGCTGTCGAGATGATACCGACTCATAGTGACCCTATAGGTCAGAGTAGAACTGCACCATAGAGTTTCCAAGGAGCGCTTGGCAGATTTGAACTACAAACCCTTTGGTTAGCAGCCATAGCATTTAACCACTATGCCACCAGAGTTTCCAAATATACAGATAGATATCAAGAAAATTGCTCACACATTTGTACAAACTGGAAAGACCCAAGCCCTTGGGTCAGGCTGGTGGCTTTTCCTTGTTCACAGGCTGCGGAGACCAACGAATCCCAAGAGCAGCAGGCAAGATGGCAGGTAAACTGCTAGCTGAAGTCCCAAGAACTGGAGTTCAGACGAACAGGAACCAGCTACATGATCCAGAGCGAGAGCAAAAGTGTGGGAGCCTTGCCAGAAAGTCTATCTACATCGGGTGCAGAACACACCCCCAAGGAAAACCCCTTCAACTGATTGACTACTCACAGCAGATCTCATCATGGAAGTTATCACATTATATCAAATATCATCATGAAAGTAATTACATCATTATATGACTGCCAAACTACATCATAACTGCCAAACCCTTGAGAATCATGGCCCAGCCAAATTGACAATCTTAACAACCACAGTCCACCCCTTGTCAACTTGGCACATGTACACATCTCCTTAAACCATATATAATCTCTGAATAAAGACAATTATGAAGTCATACTTGTGCCTAACATGATACAACTAACATGCATACAATTGAAAATGCACTAGTCCTGTTTGCATCTTATATTTAATAAGTGAAGAAAACAAAAATATTTGATGCACACATACAAAGCAGAAATACTCATAACAATTACAGTCCTTGTTTCTGCAACTGGTTACATGGCCATAACTGGTATTTAGAACTACCTTCTTCCACCACCCATTCTGTATTCCCTTTTCCCTCAGCAAGCACTGCAACTGGTCGTGGTTCTTTGCCTGGTGAGGTAACCAAACCTTCATTCCTGAAGAATCTGGCTGTTTAATCATAGGGCATGGTAGTACTAAGAGATGCATTGAAGGATCTCCTGCATTCCACACATACTCTTCTTTGCCAATCTGATTTCCTTTTGTTAATCAGAATCAATCACACCAGCCAATATGGTAATTTCCTCATTTGTCTGTTGATCCAGAGGCATAAAGATCCCAAAGTGTCCATGTAGCGTTCTTAATTTTCAGTTCAATGGAATCAGGGACGTGTCTCCAGGGGGGAGCATTCCTTCCTTTGGAACTAAGACCTCTAGCCCTGGGTCACGGGGACAGGAAGAAAAAATTGTGAGTGGTCACTAGGGGTAATAGTGAGTGGTGGCATTCCCATTTCCATCTCTTGATTCCTGGACCCGTGAATCCTGGCTGTGAGAGAAACAGCACCATATATCAGATGCCAGTTTAGAGCATATACAGCCTCTTGGAGAGCATTGCCCCAACCCTACAAAGTATTGCCACCTAGCTGGCACCAAAATTGTGTCTTTAGAAGGCTATCCTATCTTTCTATCAAGCCAGCTGCTTCAGGATGATGGGGAATATGGTAAGATCAGTGGATTTCATGAGCATGGGCCTATTGCTGTACTTCATTTGCTGTGAAGTGAGTTCCTTGATCTGAGGTGATGCTGTATGGGATAAAATAACAATGGATAAGGCACTCCGTAAATCCATGGATGGTAGTATTGGTAGAAGCATTGTATTCAGGGAAGGCAAATCCATATACAGAGTTTCTATTCCACTAAGAACAAAATGCAGCCCTTTCCACGATGGAAGTGGTCCGATGAAATCAACCCGCCACCAGGTTACTGGCTGAATATCTTGAGGGATGGTGCCATATCGAGGACTCAGTGTTAGTCTCTGTTGCTGGCAGATTGGGCACTCAGCAGTGGCTATAGCCAAGTCAGCCCTGATGAATGGAAGTCCATGTTGTTGAGCCCATGCATACCCTCCATCCCTGCCACCATGGCCACTTTGTTCATGAGCCCATTGAGCAATGATGGGAGTAGCTGGGGAAAGAGGATGACTGGTTTTCATAGAATGCAACATCCTATTCACTTGATTGTTAAAATCATCCTCTGCTGAGGTCACCCTTTGGTGAGGATTCACATGACACACAAATGTCTTCACTTCTTTGGCCCATTCTGAAAGGTCTATCCACATACCTCTTCCCCATAAATCTTTGTCTCCAATTTTCCAATCATGTCCCTTCCAAGTCCCTGACCATCCAGCCAAACCACTGACCACGGCCAGCGAATCAGTATACAATCACATATCTGGCCATTTTTCTTTCTACACAAAGTGAACAACCAGATGCACTGCTCGAAGTTCTGCCCATTGAGAGGATTTCCCTTCACCACAGTCCTTCATGGAGGTTCCAGAAAGGGGCTGTAGCACTGCCACTGTCCACTTTCAACTGGTGCCTGCATATCACATAGAACATCTGTAAACCAGGCATGAGTTTTCTCTTCTTCAGTCAACTGATCATAAGGAACTCCCCATGAGGCCATAGGTGCAGACTGAGAGATGGAAGGTAATGTGACAGGAGTGGAGACCATGGATATTTGGTCTACTTCCTCATGCAACTTACTTGTACCTTCAAGTCCTGCTTGGGACTGATTCAGTTAATGATTGAGTCCAACTCTATGGCTCTGTGGATCAGACAACACACAGTTCAAGATGGGCGGCTCTGGCTGCACAGTGACTTGGTGGCCCATGGTTAAACTTTCAGTCTCTACTAAGGTTCAGTAACAAGCCAAAAGCTGTTGCTCAAAAGAAGACTAGCTATATGCAGTCGACCATAGGGCTTTGCTCCAAAATCCTAAGGGTCTTTGGTGCAATTCACCAATAGAGGCCTACCGAAGACTACAAACAGCATGTCTATCTGCCACTGACACTTTTATCACCACTGGATCAGCTGGACCATATGGCCCTAGTGGAAGACTTGTTTGTACAGCAGAGTTGCCCAAACCTGAGCTTTCACATGTTCTAGGCCCCACTCAAAACTAGCAGCTTTTTCAGTCATTTGTTAAATAGGCCAGAATGGCACATCCAAATAAGGGGTATGTTGCCTCCAAAATCCAAAGAGGCCCACTAGACATTGGTGCCTCCTTTTTAAATGTGGTAGAGCCAGATGAAATAACTAATCCTTCACTTCAGAAAGGAATATCTTGGCATGCCTCACACCACTGAACCCCTAGAAATTTCACTAAGGTAGAAGGCTCCTGAATTTTTCTGGGATTAATTTCCCACTGTTTCATATGCAGATGTTTTACCAATAAGTCCAGTGTCATTGACACTTCTGCCTAACTAGGTCCAATCAGCATGATATCATCAATGTAATGGTCCAGTGTGACATCTTGTGGAAGGGAAAGGCAGTTGTGATGGCTAAGATTGTGTGTCAACTTGGCTAGGCCATGATTCTCAGTGTTTATATGTGATCACTCCCATTATGGGATCTGCTGTGAGTAGCCAATCAGTTGAAAGGGAGTTTCCTTGAGGGTATGGCCTGCATCAAAATATAAGCAGACTGTTCTGGCTTTTTGCTCACTCTGGATCCTGCAGCTGCCTCCTTTTCATCTGACCTCTGGTTCTTGGGACTTGATCTATTATCTTGTCTGCTAATCTTGGAATTAATTGATCTTCACAGCCTGTGAACAGAGCCCCAGTTTCTGATCTGTCATCTTGGGTTTGCCAGCCCCTGCAGCTACATGAATCAGGAGAAGACTTGTGGTCTTTCCTGCCAGTCTTGGGATTCATAAATATTCACAGCCTGTGAGCAGGAGCCCTTCATTCTGACCTGCCGATCTTGGGTTCACCAGCCCCTGGGGCTATGTGAATCAGGAGAAGCCTCTATCCTAATCCACAGACTTGGGACTTTCCAGTCTCTACAATCATGTGAGCCATTTCTTTGATTCAAATCTCTCTCTATATATATTCATACTCTGCACTGGTTTTGTTTCTCTAGAGAGCCCTGCCTAAGACATTTGGTACTGTGAGTGGTTCTACAGAAACAAAATTATAAACATGAGTTTTCTACATTGGTTCTCAAGCCTGGCTAGCCTTAAAGATGTTGATGACCCTGCTTCCAGCAGTAAAGAGGGCACTGCTCACCCATGCTGTGAGGTGGCAATAACAATATGCAAATATCACCACCAGTAGATCAGGTATTTGTGAAAGGCAAGGCTCTGGGTGAACACACGTGTGTGATATCTTTCTACAGTTTTGATAGAATGAGGAGTATAAGGAAGCAGGTTGTTTGGTCTTACTTTCGCTGGACAAAGTGGTGAAAGAAAGAGATGTGCTCAGAGCTTCAGAGTCAAAGCTCAAATGCTGCATAAATGACCTCAAAATTTCCACTTGCGCTCTGAAAGCCTTATTTCTTGTAGTAACAGAGCTAATATTGCCTAAAATCAAACCCAGAGTCTTATTGTAAGAGTGGCTGAATTACAACGCCAACTCGATTACCAACCTTGAGTTAAAGTAAGGGCATTGCTTGGGAAAAAACGGGATCCTGAACCTTGGGGTGGGGACATATGGGCAGATAATCAGGATGCTGGAGACACTGAGCACCTAAATTCCATTGAATCACTCCTGCCAACGGAACCACTCCCATCTGAAGAGATTACTTCATGTTTATTGGCTAAACTACCCTGCTCAGAAAAACCACTAGTCCTTTCACTCCCATCTAATGAGATTAGCCTTATCCCAGCTGTCTCTAAAAAGCCCTTGCCTGAGTCATTGCCTGGGGCATCACAGGGAGGTGCTAAAGATAATGCTGAATGTTCTCAAAAAAATTCCACATTACGGACTCTGGCTTCTAGACCTATAATTAGACTAAGTCCAAGAGATCCCCAAAAGGTAAAGTATAAAGTATGACCGGAGTAGGTACACTACACTCCAGAAGAACTGCTTGACTTTTCTAATGTGTACAAACAGAAACCTTGGGATTATGTGTGGGAATGAATATTAAGGGTGTGGGATAATAGTACAAGGAACATAAAGATGGATCAGTCTGAGTTTATAGTCATAGGTCCAATAAGCACAGATTCTTCATTCAATGTTTCAGCTTGAGAAGTTAGGAAAGGATCTAAATTTATTTGGTTGGGTTACTGAAGCACGGATTACAAGGTGGCCTACACTAAATCAAGTTAAAGCACCAAATCTGCCTTGGTATGCTGTAGAAGAAGGTATCCAAAGGCTTAGGGAAATTGTCATGCTACAGTGAATTTATCAAGTCAGACCCACAGACCCACACATGGACTGTCCAGAGGACACACCTTTCACCATAACTGTGAGGAACAAATTCATGAAGGGAGCTCCAGGATCATTGAAGACTGCTGCGATTCCTACTTTATGTAAATCAGATTTGACAGTGGGAACTTCCCTAACTGAATTAAGACACCTAACTTCAGTGGGGCTGACTGGACCTGGTGGTAGTAGGGGACAAGTGGCTGTACTCAATCGACAAAGAAAAGATGGGTGTGGCTTTTTGAGTCAAATGATAAATAGGTCAGAGTAGTACACCCAAATGAGGAATATGTTGGCTCTAAAATCCAAAGAGGCCCATTAGGCTTTGTGCTTCCTTTTTAGTTGTGGAAGCAGCCAGATGCAATAACTTATCTTTCACTTTAGAAGGAATATCTCGACATGCCCCACACCAAGGGACCCCTAGAAATTTCACTGGGGTGGAAGGTGTCTGAATTTTTGTGGGATTAATTTTCCACCCTCTAGCATGCAAATGTTTTACCAATAAGTCCAGAGTCATTGACACTTCATCCTTACTAGGTCCAATCAGCATAATGTCATCAATGTAATGGACCTGTGTGACGTCCTGTGGAAGGAAAAGGCAATCAAGTTCCCTGCGGACTAAATTATGACATAGCACTGGACAGTTGATATAGCTCTGAGCTAGGACGCTAAAGGTGTATTGATGGCCTTGCCAGCTGAAGGCAAACTGCTTCTGACAGTCCTTCAAAACAAGTGTGGTGAAAAAGTCATTAGCCAACCCAAGAGACAGAAAGGGCCACATGAACCAGAGACTGCATCATCCTGAGAACTGAAGAACTAGATGGTGCCCGGCTACAACTGATGACTGCCCTGACAGGGAACACAACAGAGAACCCCTGAGGGAGGAGAACAGCAGTGGGATGCAGACACTAAATTCTCATAAGACCGGACTTAATGGTCTGACTGAGACTGGAAAGACCCCGGTGGTCATGGCCCCCAGACCTTCTGTTGGCCCAGGACAGGAATCATTCCCGAAGCCAACTCTTCAGACATGAATTGTACTGGACAATGGGTTGGAGAGGGATGCTGGTGAGGAGTGAGCTTCTTGGATCAGGTGGACACTTGAGGCTATGTTGGCATCTCCTGCCTGGAAGGGAGATGAGAGGGTGGAGGGGGTCAGAAGCTGGCAAAGAGGACATGAAAAGAGAGAGTGGAGGGAGAGAGCAGGCTGTCTCATTAGCGGGAGAGTAATTGGGAGTGCGTAGCAAGGTGTATATGCGTTTTTGTGTGAGAGACTGACTTGATATGTAAACTTTCACTTAAAGCACAATAAAAATTATTTTTAAAAAAGTCATTAGCCAGATCAATAGCTGCATACCAATTACAAGGAAATGTATTAATTTGCTCAAGTAATGAAACCACATCTGGAACAGTACCTGTAATGGGAGCCAACACCTGGTTAAGTTTTCAGTAGCCCATGTCATTCTCCAAGATCCATCTGTTTTTTGCACAGAACAAATAGGTGAGTTGAATGGGAATGTGGTGGGAATCACAACTCTGCCTCTTTCAAGTCCTTGATGATGGCAGTAATCTCTGCAGTCCCTCCAGGAATGTGGTATTGCCTTTGTTTTTCTCTTTTCCTAGTTAGGGGAAGTTCTAACGGCTTTCACTTGGCTTTTCCTACAATAATATCCCTTAGTCCACTTGTCAGAGATCCAATGTGCGGGTTCTACCAGTTGCTGAGTATATCTATTCCAATTATGCATTCTGGAACTTTAGAAATCACTGCAGGACGGGTTTGAGGACACACTGGATGTAATGTGCTATGGACGTGAATTATGACGCCATTAATACTCTGACCTCCAATGCCCCCACTCTGACTGGTGGGCCACAGTGATGTTTTGGGTCTCCTGGAATTAGTGTCAGCTCAGAGCCAGTATTCAGTAATCCCTGAAAAATCTGGTTATTTCCTTTTCCCCAGGGAGCAGTCACTCTTGTAAAAGGCCATAGATTCCTTTGGGGGAAGCTGGGGGAAAGATTAACAGGATAAATGTTTGACAGTGTAGTGAAGTCCTTCCTCAAGGGGACCCAGACTCCCCTTCATTCAAGGGATGGTTGGTCTGTAACTTGCCCCAGTGTGAGAATTGATGGAGGGGCCATGTCTATCCTGTCAATTCAAATTAGACTGCTCTTAACCTGTCCTAGATTTCCTCTACTTCTACATATCAGGTAAATATTTAGTAGATTTACTATCCATTTCACTGCTAGGGACACCATGACTCAGGAGCCAATGCCATAAGTCCATGAGAGTCAAACTATTTTGATTAATGCTTTGCCTTATCTGTCTATTACAGTAACCACACTCATGTTGTCTTTGTTGACTGAGTGCTGTTACTTGGCACCTACTTCCACAGGGTCCAATCAATACCTTTGTATTTAGTTGTCTTAATTAAGCTAGGGCCATTCCTACTGTCAAATCTGACTCATAAAATAGCAATCACAGCTGTCCTCAAGGGTGCTGGGGCTCCTTTCACAAATTTGTTCCTCACCATTGTAGTAAAAAGTACGTCTACACTCCATGTATACATCTGTGGGTCCAACTTGATAAATCCACTCTCACATGCCATTTTTCCTAAGTTTTGCATACCTTCTTCTCCATTATATCAAGGCAGATCTGGTACATCAACTTGATTTAGTGTAACCCACCAATGTTCAGTGACCCAACCAAATATGATATTAGATTCTTTCCTAACATTTCAAGAGGAAATATTGAATGGAGAATATGTGCTTAGTGGGTCCGTATCAGTAAACTCAGACTGATTCAACTTTATGTTCCTTGCACCATTATCCCACACCCTTAATAGCTAGTCTCCAGGTTTCTGTTTGTGCTTATTAGAAAAGTCAAGCAGTTCGTTTGGAGTGTACCATACCTACTCCTGGGTGACACTTCGTACTTCACCTTTTGGGACTTAAGTCTAGTCATAGGCCCAGAAGCCAAAATGGGTGGTAGGGATGTGTTTTGAGAACATTCAACATAGTTTTGTAAGGCATCTGCCTCAAGCAATGCACCAGGCAATGACTTAGACAAAGGCTCTTCAGACACAGCTGTGTTACTCTCATCAGATGGGGATGGAAGGGCTAATGGTTTTACTGGGGAGAGTGGCTTAGCATGCAAACATGGAGTAATCTCTTCAGATGGGAGTGAGAGGGCTGGTTATGTTGGCAGAAATGATTTAATGGAATTTAGGGGCTCCTTGTTCCCAGCTTCCTGATTATCTACACACATGTCCCCATCCCAAGTTTCAGGATCCCATTTCTTCCCAATCAGTGGCCTCAGTTTAACTTCAGACACCATTTGAGGTTGGGAACTCAGTTGGCACTGTAATTCAGCCACTTTTATGATAAGAATTTTGGTTTGGTTTTCGGCAACATCAGCTCTGTTACCACAAGAAATGAGGCTATCTTTCAAAGAACAGTGGAAACTTTTAGGTCGTTTATGTGGCGCTGAAGCTTTGACTCTGAAACCCTGAGCTCATCTCTTTCTTTCGCCATCTTGTCTAGCAACAGTAGGACCAGCCAACCAGCTTCCTTATACTTGTCATTATGACAACATTATAGAAAGGTATCAAATATAGGATCACCCAGAGCCTCACCTCTCACTTGATCTATTGGTGGTGGTATTTTGCTTATTGCCACCTCATGCCATGGATTAGCACTGCCCTCTTTATTATAGGAAGCAGAGTCATCAACATCTTTAAGACTAAGCAGACTTGAGAACAAATTTAGAAAATGCATCTGTTCAATTTTGTTTCTCTACAACCTCTCTCAGTACCAAATGTCTTAGGCTGAGTTCACTAGAGAAGCAAAACCAGTAAAGCATATAAATGTATACATATCTTGTTGCTGTCATTAGGTGCTATTGAGTTAGATCCGACTCATAGCAACCCTATGTACAACAGAACAAAACGCTGCAAGTTATGCGCTATATTCACAATTGTTGTGCTTGAGCCCATTGAGGAAGCCACTATGTAAATCTATCTTGTTGAGGGTCTTCCTCTTTTTTGGTGATGATCTGCTTTACCAAGCATGATGTCCTTTTCCAGGAACTGGTCTCCCCTGCCAACCTGTTCTAAATACATGACACAAAGTCTTGTTATCTTTCCTTTTAAGGAGGGTTCTGGAAGTACTTCTTCCAAGAGAGGTTTGTTTGTTCTTCTGGCAATCCATGGTATATTCAATATTCTTTGATAGCACAATAATTCAAAGGCATCAATTCATCTTCTGTCTTCTTTATTCATTGTCCAGCTTTCACATGCATATAAGGTGATTGAAAACTTCATGTCTTGGGTCAAGCACACCTTAGCCCTAAAAGTGACATCTTTGGTTTTTAACACTTTAAAGAGGTCTTTGCAGCACATTTACCCAATGCAATGTGTCATTTGAATTCTTGACAGCTGCTTCCATGGATGTTGATTGTGGACCCAAGTAAAAAGAAATCCTTGACAACCTCAATCTTTTCTTCATTTACCATGATTTTACTTATTGGTCCGGTTGTGAGGATTTTTATTTTCTTTATGTTAAGGTGTAATCCATACCAAAGCCTGTGGTCTTTGATCTTCATCAATAAGTTCTTCAAGTCCTCTTCACTTTCAGAAAGCAATGTTGTGTCATCTGCATATCTCAGGCTGTTGATGAGTCTTCCTCCAATCCTGCTGCCATGTTCTTCTTTATATAGTCCGCCTTCTCTGATTATTTGTTTAGCATACAGGTTGAATTAGTATGGTGAAAGGATGCAAACCTGGCACAAACATTTCCTGGTTTTAAGCTACCCACTATGCCCTATTCTGTTCAAACAACTGTCTTTTGGTCTATGTAGAGGTTCCACATCAGCACAGTTAAGTGTTCTGGAATGTCCATTCTTCATAATGTTGTTCATTAGTTGTTATGATACTGTCATGGGTTGAATTATGTCCCCCCCTCAAAAAAATATGTGTATTAACTTGATTAGGACATGATTCCCAGTATTCTGTGGTTGTCTTTCATTTTGTGATTGTAATTTTATGTCAAAGAGGATTAGGGTGGGATTGTAACACCTGTACCAGCTCATATCCCTGGCCAAATATAAAGGGAGTTTCCCTGGGATGTGGCCTGCACCACCTTTTACCTGTCAAGAGATAAAAGTAAAGGGAAGCTAGCAGAGAGGAGGGACCTCATACCACCAAGAAGGCAGTGCCAGGAGCTGAACATGTCCTTTGGACCCTGGGTTTCTTCACTGAGAAACTCCTGGTCTGAGGTAAGATTGATGAGAAGGCCGGCAGAGAGAGAAAGCCTTCCCCTGGAGCTGAAGCCCTGACTTTGGACTCTTAGCCTACTTTACTGTGAGGAAATAAATTTGTCTTTGTTAAAGCCATCCACTTGTGGTATTTCTGTTATAGCAGCACTAGATGACCAACACAGGAACACAGAGTCAAATGCCTTTGCTTAGTCAAGAAAACACAGATAAACAACTTTCTGGTATTCTCTGCTTTCAGCCAAGATCCATCTAACAACAACAATGATATCTCTTGGTCCATTTCCTCTTCTGAATCTAGTTTGAATTTCTGTAGTTCCCTATGGATGTATTGCTGCAATCATTTTTGAATGATCTTCTGCCAAATTTTACTTGTATGTGAAATTAATGTTATTGTTCGATAATTTCTGGATTTTGTTGGATGACTGCTCTTTAGAACGGCCACAAGTAGGGATCTCTTCTTGTCAGTTGGCCAGGAATCTATCTTCCAAATTTCTTGGCATACACAAGTGAGCACTTCCAGCTCTGAAGCTGTTTGTTAAAGCACCTCAACTGGTATTGTCAGTTTCTGGAGCCTTCTTTTTAGCCAATACCTTCACTGTAGCTTGGACTTCTTCCTTCAGTAACATCAGTTCTTGGTCATATGTTACCTTCTGAAATGGTTAAACATCAACAAATTCTTTTTGGTACAGTGATTCTGTGTATTTTGATGCTTCCTGCATTGTTCAATATTTTTCCTGTAGAGTCCTTCAGTATTGCAACTAGAGGCTTGAATTTTTTTCTTCAGTGCTTTCAGCTTGAGTAATGCTGAGCATGTTCTTTTTTTGGTTCTCTAACTCCAGGTCTTTGCATATTCCATTATAATACTTTACTTTGTCTTCTCAAGCTGCATTTTAAAATTTTCTGTTCAGCCCTTTTACTTCCTCATATCTTCTTTTCACTTTAGCTACTCTATGTTCAAGAGCAAGTTTCAGAGTCTCTTCTGACATCCATTTTGTTCTTTTTTTTTCTATCGTGTCTTTTTAATGACCTTTTGCTTTCTTCATGTATGGTGTCCTTGGTGTCATTCCACAACTCATTTGGTCTTCAGTCAGTAGTGTCAAATGAGTCAAATCTGTTCTTGAGATGTTCTGTAAATTCAGGTGGTATATACTCAAGGTCATACTTTAGCTCTTGTGGACTTGTTCTAATTTTCTTCAGCTTCAACTAGAACTGGCATATGAGCAATTGATGGCCTGTTCCATAGTTGATCCCTGGCCTTGTTCTGACTGATAATATTGAGCTTTTCCAATGTCTCTTTCCACAGATTTAGTCAATTTGATTTCTATGTATTCCATCTGGCAAGGTTCACATGTAAAGTCAATGCTTATGTTGGTGAAAAAAGGTATTTGCAATGAAGAAGTCATTAAAAACAAAAACCCAGTGCCGTCGAGTCGATTCTGACTCATAGCGACCCTATAGGACAGAGTAGAGCTGCCCCACAGTTTCCAAGGAGTACCTGGTGGATTCAAACTGCCAACCCTTTTGTTAGCAGCTGTAGCACTTAACCACTACACCACCAGGGTTTCTGAAGAAGTCATTAGTCTTGCAAAATTCTTTCACGTGGTCGCCAGAGTTGTTTTTATCAACAAGGCCATATTTTCCAGTTACTAGTCCTTCTTCTTTGTTTCCACCTTTCACATTCCAATAGCCAGTAATTATCAACGCATCTTTATTGCACATTTGATCAATTTCAGACTGCAGAAGTTGGTTAAAATCTTCAATTTCCTCATATTTGGCATTAGTGGTTGGTGGATAAATTTGAAATACTATTTGTATTAACTGGTGTTCCTTGTAGGTGTATGGATATCACTGATGGGGTTGTACTACAGGATAGATCTTGAAATGGTCTTTTTGACAATGAGTGCAACACCATTCCTTTTCAATTTGTCATTCTCAGCATAGTATGCCAATACCAGCCCACTTCAGTTCACTAATCCCTAGGATATTGATGTTTATGGGTTCCATTTCATTTTTGATGATTTCCAATTTTCCTAGATTCATACTTCATGTATTCCACATTTCTAATATGAATGAACATTTGCAACTGTTTCTTCACATTTTGAATCGTGTGACATCAGGTCCAGAAAGTTTTACTCCATCCACTTCATTAAGGTTGACTCTGCTTTGAAGAGGCAGCTCTTCCCCCGCCATACGTTGAGTCTCTTCCGACCTGAAGAACTCCTCTTTGTACACTATATCGATGTTCCGCTGCTATTCATAGGTTTTTTTTATTTCTTCTTTTTTTTATTAACTTTTATTGAGCTTCAAGTGAACGTTGACAAATCAAGTCAGTCTGTCACATATAAGTTTATATACATCTTACTCCATACTCCCACTTGCTCTCCCCCTAATGAGTCAGCCCTTCCAGTCTCTCCTTTCGTGACAATTTTGCCAGCTTCCAACTCTCTCTATCCTCCCATCCCCCCTCCAGACAGGAGATGCCAACACAGTCTCAAGTGTCCACCTGATATAATTAGCTCACTCTTCATCAGCATCTCTCTCCTACCCACTGTCCAGTCCCTTTCATGTCTGATGAGTTGTCTTCGGGGATGATTCCTGTCCTGTGCCAGCAGAAGGTTTGGGGACCATGACCACCGGGATTCCTCTAGTCACAGTCAGACCATTAAGTGTGGTCTTTTTATGAGAATTTGGGGTCTGCATCCCACTGATCTCCTGCTCGCTCCCTCAGGGGTTCTCTATAGTGCTCCCTGTCAGGGCAGTCATCGATTGTGGCCGGAAACCAGCTAGTTCTTCTGGACTCAGGATGATGTAGGTCTCTGGTTCATGTGGCCCTTTCTGTCTCTTGGGCTCTTAGTAATCGTGTGACCTTGGTGTTCTTCATTCTCCTTTGCTCCAGGTTGGTTGAGACCAATTGATGCATCTAGATGGCCGCTTGTTAGCATTTAAAACCCCAGACGCCACATTTCAAAGTGGGATGCAGAATGTTTTCATAATAGAATTTTTTTGCCAATTGACTTAGAAGTCCCCTTAGAGCATGGTTCCCAAACCCCCGCCCTTGCTCCACTGACCTTTGAAGCATTCATTTTATCCCAGAAACTTCTTTGCTTTTGGTCCAGTCCAATTGAGCTGACCTTCCATGTATTGAGTGTTGTCCTTCCCTTCACCTAAAGCAGTTCTTATCTACTAATTAATCAGTAAAAAACCCTCTCCCTCCCTCCCCCCCTCGTAACCACAAAAGTATGTGTTTTTCTCAGTTTATACTATTTCTCAAGATCTTATAATAGTGGTCTTATACAATATTTGTCCTTTTGCCTCTGACTTATTTCGCTCAGCATAATGCCTTCCAGGTTCCTCCATGTTATGAAATGTTTCACAGATTCGTCACTGTTCTTTATCGACACGTAGTATTCCATTGTGTGAATATACCACAATTTATTTAACCATTCATCCGTTGATGGGCACCTTGGTTGCTTCCAGCTTTTTGCTATTGTAAACAGAGCTGCAATAAGCATGGGTGTGCATATATCCGTTTGTGTGAAGGCTCTTGTTTCTCTAGGGTATATTCTGAGCAGTGGGATTTCTAGGTTGTATGGTAGTTCTATTTCTAACTGTTTAAGATAACTCCAGATAGATTTCCAAAGCGGTTGTACCATTTGACATTCCCACCAGCAGTGCATAAGAGTTCCAATCTCTCTGCAGCCTCTCCAACATTTATTATTTTGTGTTTTTTTGGATTAATGCCAGCCTTGTTGGAGTGAGATGGAATCTCATCACAGTTTTAATTTTCATTTCTCTAATGGCTAATGATCGAGAGCATTTTCTCATGTATCTGTTGGCTGCCTGAATGTCTTCTTTAGTGAAGTGTGTGTTCATATCCTTTGCCCACTTCTTGATTGGGTTGTTTGTCTTTTTGTGGTTGAGTTTTGACAGAATCATATAGATTTTAGAGATCAGGCGCTGGTCGGAGATGTCATAGCTGAAAATTCTTTCCCAGTCTGTAGGTGGTCTTTTTACTCTTTTGGTGAAGTCTTTAGATGAGCATAGGTGTTTGATTTTTAGGAGTTCCCACTTATCTGGTTTCTCTTCGTCATTTTTGGTAATGTTTTTATTCTGTTTATGCCTTGTATTAGGGCTCCTAGGGTTGTCCCTATTTCTTCTTCCATGATCTTTATCGTTTTAGTCTTTATGTTTAGGTCTTTGATCCACCTGGAGTTAGTTTTTGTGCATGGAGTGAGGTACAGGTCTTGTTCCATTTTTTTGCAGGTGGATATCCAGGTATGCCAGCACTATTTGTTAAAAACACTATCTTTTCCCCAATTAACTGACACTGGGCCTTTGTCAAATATCAGGTGCTCATATGTGGATGGATTTATATCTGGGTTCTCAATTCTGTTCCACTGGTCTATGTGCCTGTTGTTGTACCAGTACCAGGCTGCTTTGACTACTGTGGCTGTATAATAGGTTCTGAAATCAGGTAGAGTGAGGCCTCCCACTTTCTTCTTCTTTTTCAGTAATGCTTTGCTTATCTGAGGCTTCTTTCCCTTCCATATGAAATTGGTGATTTGTTTCTCTATCCCCTTAAAAAATGACATTGGAATTTGGATCGGAAGTGCCTTGTATGTATAGATGGCTTTTGGTAGAATAGACATTTTTACTATGTTAAGTCTTCCTATCCATGAGCAAGGTATGTTTTTCCACTTAAGTAGGTCCTTTTTAATTTCTAGTAGTAGAGCTTTGTAGTTTTCTTTGTATAGGTCTTTTACATCCTTGGTAAGATTTATTCCTAAGTATTTTATCTTCTTGGGGGCTACTGTGAATGGTATTGATTTGGTTATTTCCTCTTCAATGTTCTTTTTGTTGATGTAGAGGAATCCAAGTGATTTTTGTCTGTGTATTTTATAACCTGAGACTCTGCCAAACTCTTCTATTAGTTTCAGTAGTTTTCTGGAGGATTCCTTAGGGTTTTCTGTGTATAAGATCATGTCATCTGCAAATAGAGGTAATTTTACTTCCTCCTTGCCAATCCGGATGCCCTTTATTTCTTTGTCTAGCCTAATTGCCCTGGCTAGGACTTCTAGCACAATGTTGAATAAGAGCAGTGATAAAGGGCATCCTTGTCTGGTTCCCGTTCTCAAGGGAAATGCTTTCAGGTTCTCTCCATTTACAGTGATGTTGGCTGTTGGCTTTGCATAGATGCCCTTTACTTTGTTGAGGATTTTCCTTCAATTCCTATTTTGGTGAGAGTTTTTATCATAAATGGGTGTTGGACTTTGTCAAATGCCTTTTCTGCATCAATTGATAAGATCATGTGTTTTTTTTTTGTCTTTGGTTTTATTTATGTGGTGGATTACATTAATGGTTTTTCTGATATTAAATCAGCCTTGCATACCTGGTATAAATCCCACTTGATCGTGGTGAATTATTTTTTTGATATGTTGTTGAATTCTATTGGCTAGAATTTTGTTGAGGATGTTTGCATCTGTGTGCATGAGGGATATAGGTCTATAATTTTCTTTTTTTGTAATGTCTTTACCTGGTTTTGGTATCTGGGATATGGTGGCTTCATAGAATGAGTTAGGTAGTATTCCGTCATTTTCTATGCTTTGAAATACCTTTAGTAGTAGTGGTGTTAACTCTTTTCTGAAAGTTTGGTAGAACTCTGCAGTGAAGCCGTCCGGGCCAGGGCTTTTTTTTTGTTGGGAGTTTTTTGATTACCGTTTCAATCTCTTTTTTTGTTATGGGTCTATTTAGTTGTTCTACTTCTGAATGTGTTAGTTTAGGTAGGTAGTGTTTTTCCAGGAATTCACCCATTTCTTCTAGGTTTGCAAATTTGTTAGAGTACAATTTTTCGTAATAATCTGATATGATTCTTTTAATTTCATTTGGTTCTGTTGTGATGTGGTCCTTCTCGTTTCTTACTTGGGTTATTTGTTTCCTTTCCTGTTTTTCTTTAGTCAGTTTGGACAATGGTTTGTCAATTTTGTTAATTTTTTCAAAGAACCAGCTTTTGGCTTTGTTAATTCTTTCAATTGTTTTTCTGTTTTCTAATTCATTTAGTTCAGCTCTAATTTTTATTATTTGTTTTCTTCTGGTGCCTGATGGATTCTTTTGTTGCTCAGTTTCTATTTGTTCCAGTTGTAGGGACAGTTCTCTGATTTTGGCTCTTTCTTCTTTTTGTATGTGGGCATTTATCGATATAAATTGACCTCTGAGCACTGCTTTTGCTGTGTCCCAGAGGTTTTGATAGGAAGTATTTTCAGTCTCTTGCTTTCTATGAATTTCCTTATTCCCTCCTTGATGTCTTCTATAACCCAGTCTTTTTTCAGGAGGGTATTGTTCAGTTTCCAAGTATTTGATTTCTTTTCCCTAGTTTTTCTGTTATTGAGTTCTAGTTTAATTGCCTTGTGGTCTGAGAAGATGCTTTGTTATATTTCGATGTTTTGGATTCTACGAAGGTTTGTTTTATGACCTAATATGTGGTCTATTCTAGGGAATGTTCCATGTGAGCTAGAAAAAAAAGTATACTTTGCAACAGTTGGGTGGAGAGTTCTGTATAAGTCAATGAGGTCAAGTTGGTTGATTGTTGTAAGTAGGTCTTCCGTGTCTCTATTGAGCTTCTTACTGGATGTCCTGTCCTTCTCCGAAAGTGGTGTGTTGAAGTCTCCTACTGTAATTGTGGAGGTGTCTATCTCACTTTTCAGTTCTGGTAAAATTTGATTTATGTATCTTGCAGCCCTGTCATTGTGTGCATAAATATTTAATATGGTTATGTCTTCCTGATCAATTGTCCTTTTTATCATTATTTAGTGTCCTTCTTTATCCTTTGTGGTGGATTTAAGTCTAAAGTCTATTTTGTCAGAAATTAATATTGCTACTCCTTTTTTGCTTATTGTTTGCTTGATATACTTTTTTCCATCCTTTGAGTTTTAGTTTGTTTGTGTCTCTAAGTCTAAGGTGTGTCTCCTGTAGGCAGCATATAGACGGATCGTGTTTCTTTATCCAGTCCGAGACTCTCTGTCTCTTTATTGGTGCATTTAGTCCATTTACATTCAGCGTAATTATAGATAAATAAGTGTTTAGTGTTGTCATTTTGATGCCTTTTTCCGTGTGTTGTTGACAATTTGATTTTTCCACTTACTTTTTTGTGCCGAGACGTTTTTCTTAGTAAATTGTGAGATCCTGATTTTCGTAGTGTTTGACTTTATGTTTGTTGAGCCTTTCCTTTTTTCTTGGCTTTTATCTTGAGTTATGGAGTCGTTATACCTCTTTGTGGTTACCTAAATATTTACCCCTATTTTTCTAAGTAAAAACCTAACTTGTATTGTTCTATATCGCCTTGTATCACTCTCCATATGGCAGTTCTATGCCACCTGTATTTAGTCCCTCTTTTTCATTATTGTGATCTTTTACATATTGACTTCCGTGATTCCCTGTTATGAGCATTTTTTTTAATTAATCTTAATTTGTTTTTGTGATTTCCCTATTTGAGTTGATATCAGGATATTCTGTTTTGTGACCTTGTGTTGCGCTGGTATCTGATATTATTGGTTTTCTGACCAAACAATATCCTTTAGTATTTCTTGTAGCTTTGGTTTGGTTTTTGCAAATTCTCTAAACTTGTGTTTATCTGTAAATATCGTAATTTCGCCTTCATATTTGAGAGAGAGTTTTGCTGGATATATGATCCTTGGCTGGCAGTTTTTCTCCTTCAGTGCTCTGTATATGTCGTCCCATTCCTTTCTTGCCTGCATGGTTTCTGCTGAGTAGTCTGAACTTATTCTTATTGATTCTCCCTTGAAGGAGACCTTTCTTTTCTCCCTGGCTGCTTTTAAAATTTTCTCTTTATCTTTGGTTTTTGGCAAGTTTGATGATAATATGTCTTGGTGTTTTTCTTTTTGGATCAATCTTAAATGGGGTTCGATGAGCATCTTGGATAGATATCCTTTCGTCTTTCATGATGTCAGGGAAGTTTTCTGTCAGGAGCTCTTCAACTATTTTCTCTGTGTTTTCTGTCGTCCCTCCCTGTTCTGGGACTCCAATCACACCCAAGTTATCCTTCTTGATAGAGTCCCACATGATTCTTAGGGTTTCTTCTTTTTTTTTAATTCTTTTATCTGAATTTTTTTCAGCTATGTTGGTGTTAATTCCCTGGTCCTCCAGATTTCCCACTCTGCATTCTAATTGCTCGAGTCTGCTTCTCTGACTTCCTATTGCATTGTCTAATTCTGTAATTTTATTCTTTTGGATTTCTACATGTTGTCTCTCTATGGATTCTTGCAACTTATTAATTTTTCCACTATGTTCTTGAATAATCTTTTTGAGTTCTTCAACAGTTTTATCAGTGTGTTCCTTGGCTTTTTCTGCAGTTTGCCTTATTTCGTTTGTGATGTCTTAAAGCATTCTGTAAATTAGTTTTTTATATTCTGTATCTGATAATTCCAGGATTGCATCTTCATTTGGGAAAGATTTTGATTCTTTTGTTTGGGGGGTTGGAGAAGCTGTCATGGTCTGCTTCTTTATGTGGTTTGATATCGACTGCTGTCTCCGAGCCTTCACTGGGAAACTTGTTTTTCCAGAAAATCCGCTAAAAAAAAAAATGTAGTCAGATCCCTAACAGAACTGCCTTTGGATTATAACCGCTACCTTGTTCCCTGTAAGGATGGAAGTCAGAGATTTGGATCATATATGCTTGGCTGTAGCTGGTTCTGTGTTTTTAGTCCAATTAGGGATGGATTTTTGGTCCCTGGGTTTTTTTTTTGGTTCCTTCTCTCAGGTCAGAAGAATGGGTTAGGAAAAGACCAAAAGGAAAAAAAGGGGGGGGGAAGCAAAGCCGCCGCAGAGCCGGAGCCGTTCTCCCTCTGGCTCAGGAAATTCCAATGTTAATGAAGCCGCCTGGGAAGGGTGGGGGAGGGATCAGAGAGATAAGAGAGTAGCACCTTGGAATATAGCCAGAGTTGCTTGTCTTGCTTAGAATGACTATTTTATCTGAGATTCCCGAGAGGCGTGTTGCCTATGTGTGCTGGCTGTGTGGGGATTTCCCCCGGGGGTCTGGTCTGCTGAAGCCGCTGTCAGATCCTCTGCTGCCAGTCCAAAGCCCAGCGTCAAGGTTCCCTTGCTGGAACGCTGCGGTACCGGCTCCAAAATCAGTCGCTGCCTCCCGGGGACTTCTTGTCCCCCCAGCCGCGTCACCGCGCCGCCTCCACGGACCGGCTGGGCCCCCTCCTGGGGTTAGTTCAGGGGAGTAGAGCTGCGCCTCTTGCTTGTGCAGTGACAGCGCCCAGTCAAAAGCCCGGCACCAAGGTTCCCTGGCTGGGACGCTGCATTCCAGGCTCCAAAACCAGTCACTGCCTCCCGGGGACTTCTCCCACCAGCTGCGTTGCCACACCGCCCATGTGGACCGGCTGGGCCCCCTCCCGGGTTCAGTTCAGGGGGGTAGGGCTGCGCCCCTTTTTTGCGCCATCACAAGATTTATGAGTTCAGCTCTCCTCGGCCCAGAAGCCCGGCGCCAAGGTTACCTGACTGGGACGCTGGCTCCAGGCTCCGAAAACAGTCACTGCTTCCCCGTATTTGTTCGTTTTCCATCTCTAAGCCTGTGTTTGTTGTTCAGGGTTCGTAGATTGTTATGTATGTGATCGATTCGCTTGTTTTTCCAAGTCTTTGTTGCAAGAGGGATCCGAGGTAGCATTTACCTAGTCCGCCATCTTGGCCCTGCCTAACTCTAGTCCTATTCATAGGGTTTTAACTGGGTGACTTTTCAGAAGCAGACCTCCAGGCCCTTCTTCTTAGTCTGTCTTAGTCTGGAAGCTCTGCTGATATCTGTCTACCATGGGTGACCCTGCTGGTAATCGAAATATCTGTGCCATACTTTCCAGCATCACAGCCACATGCAAGCCACCACAGCACAACAACCTGACAGATGTATATCAGTGAGATAGCTCACATGGTTGTGGAGGCTAGAAAGTCCCAAGTCCGTAAGTCCTACTGGAGGTTTCTCCTGACTTACAGGCTGTGGAGACCAATGAATCCCAAGATTACCAGGCAAGATGGCAGGTAAGCTGCTAGCTGAGGTACCAAGAACTGAAGGTCAGATGAACAGAAGGCAGCTGCATGATCCAGAGCAAGAGCAAAAGCCAAGGAGTCTTGCCAGAAAGCCCACCTATATTGGATGCAGGCCACACACCCAAGGAAAACTCATTTCAACTGATTGGCTACTCACAAAGTTCCCATCATGATTATACAACTGCCAAAGTACATCATAACTACCAAACCTCTGAGAATCATGGCCCAGCCAATTTGACACACAACCTTAAAGATCACACCCTGCAGCCAAGGCAACATTTTTTATTTTCTGTTTTTTTGAGCAGTGCCAGTAATGTCAGGATGAGATGGTATCTCACTGTAGTTTTGATTTTTATTTCTCTAATGGCTAATGACGGCTAGCCCTTCCTCATGTGTCTGTTAGCTGCCTGAATGTCTTCTTTTGTGAAGTGTCTGCTCATATCTTTTGCCCATTTTTTAACTGGATTATTTCTTTTTGTTATTGAGGTGTTGAAATACTCTATAGATTTTAGAGATTAGACCCTGGCCCAGATATGTCATAGCCAAAAATTTTTTCCCAGTCTGTAGGTTCTGTTTTTACTCTTTTGGTGAAGTCTTTTGGTGAGCATAAGTGTTGAATTTTTAGGAGCTCCCATTCCAGTTACCTAGTTTATCTTCTGGTGTTTGTGCATTGTTAGTTACGGTTTGTATTCTATTTATGCCGTGTATTAGAGCCCCTAGCATTGTCCCTATTTTTTCTTCCATGATCTTTATTGTTTTAGGTTTCATATTGAGGTTTTTTATTCACTTTGAGTTAGTTTTCGTGTATGGTGTGAGGTATGGGCCCTGTTTCATTTTTTTTACAGGTGGACATCCAGCTTTACCAGCACCATTTGTTAAAAAGACCTTCTTTTCCCCATTTAATGGGCTTTAATTCAGCCCTTTGTCAAACATCAGCTGACCATAGGTGGATGGATTTACATCTTATTACTCAACTCTGTTCCATAGGTCTGTGTGTCTGTCATTGTCCCAGTAACAGGCTGTTTTGACACCATGGCTGTATAGCAGGCTCTGAGGTCTGGTAGTGTGAGGCTTCCTACTTTGTGCTTTGTCTTCAATAATGTTTTGCTTATCCAGCACCTCTCCTTTCTATATAAAGTTGGTGATCAGTTTTTCCATCTCGTTAAAGAATGCCATTGGTATTTGGATCTTGGATGAGGATTGCATTATATCTGTGGTTGCTTGTGGTAGAATTGATATTTTCACAATGTTGACTCTTGCTATACATGAACATGGTATGCTTTTCCATTTATGTAGGTCTCTTTTTGTTTCTTGCAATAGCGTTTTGTAGTTTTCTTTGTAGAGGTCTTTTATGTCCCTGGTTAGATTTATTCCTAATTATTTTATCTTTTTAGTGACTATTGTAAGGGATATTGTTTTCCTGATTTCCTTTTCATTCCTCATTATTGATGAATAGGAACCCAACTGATTTTTGGATCTTGATCTTGTATCCTGCTACTCTGCTGAATCTTTCTATCAGTTCTAGTAGTTTTCTTGTGGCATCTATGTATAGTAACATATCATCTGCAAATAGGGATAGTTTTTCTTCTTCCTTTCCAATTTAGATGCCCTTTATTTCTTTTTCTTGCCTTATTTCTCTAGCTAGAACTTGAAGCACAATGTTAAATAAGAGTGGTGATAAAGGACTTCCTTGTCTTATTCCCATTCTCTGGGGAAATGTTCTCAACCTCTTTCCATTGAGAATGATGTTGACTGTTGGTTTGGTTTTGTATAGATGTCCTTTATCAACTGAGGAATTTCTCTTCTATTCCTATTTTATTAAGAGTTTTTATCACGAATGGTTTGGATTTTATCAACTGCCTTTTCTGCTTCTATTGAGATGATCACATGATTCTTTTGTTTTATTTGCCCTAGTGAATTATGTTTGTCGATTTTCTAATGTTGAACCATCCTTGCATAACTGGTGTGAATCCCACTTGGTCGGGGTGTATTATGTTTTTGATATGCTGAATTGTATTGGCTAGAATTTTGTTGAGAATTTTTGTATCTATATTCATGAGAGATATTGGCCTGTAATTTTCTTTTGTGTGTGTGTGTGTGTGCTATATTTACATGGCTTTGATATCAGGGTTATGCTGTACTCATAGAATGAATTTGAGAATATTCCTTCCTCTTCTATGTTCTGAAATAGTTTGAGTATTATTGGAGTGAGCTCTTCTCTGAATGTTTGGTTGAATTCTCCAGTGAAGCCATCTGGGCCAGGGCTTTTTTGTGGTTGTTGGGAGTTTTTTTTTTTTTTAATTATTATTACCTCTTCAATCTCTTCTCTCTTTATGTATCTGTTCAGATTTTCTATCTCAGTTTGTGTTAGTTTAGGTAGTAGTATGTTTCTAGAAATTTGTCCATTTCTTCCAGGCTCTCAAATTTGTTGGAGTACAGTTTTTCATCATATTCTGTTATGATCCTTTTTATTTCAGTTGGTTCTGTTGTAATGTGACCCATCTCATTTCTTACATGGGTTATCTGCTCCCTCTCTTGTCTTTCTTTTGTCAGTTTGTCCAATAGTTTGTCTATTTTGTTGATCTGTTCAAAGAACCAACTTTTGGTCTCTTTGATTCTTCCTATTGTTTTTCTGTTCTCTATTTCATTTACTTCTGTTCTAGTATTTTTATTTCCTTTCTTCTGGTGGCGGTGGGCTTCTTTTGCTGCTCCCTTTCTATTTTTTGAGTTGCAGTGCTAAAGTTTTGATTTTGGCCCTTTCTTCTTTTTTGAAGAATGTGTTTATGGCTATAAATTGAGCTCTGAGCACTGCCTTTGTTCCATCCCAAAGGTTATGGTATGATGTGTTTTCATTCTACTTTGATTCTAGGAATTTTTTTTTATTCTCTCTTTGATTTCTTCTATTACCCACTTATTTTTAACCCAGTGCCATCGAGTCTATTCAAACTCATAGCAACCCTATAGGACAAAGTAGAACTGCCCCATAGAGTTCCCAAGGAGTGCCTGATGTATTTGAACTGCTGACCCTTTGGTTAGCAGCTGTAGCACTTAACCACTATGCAACCAGGGTTACCACTTATTTTTAAGCAGTGTTATCCAGTTTCCATGTATTTGATTTTTTTTCCTTGCCCTTCCTGTTTCTGATTTCTGCTTTTATGGCATGTGATCAGAGTGAATACTTTTTATTAATTTGATGTTTTAGATTTTATTGAGGGCTGCTCTGTGGTCTATTCTGGAGAGTATTCCATGTGAGTTGGAAAAGATTGCACAGTTTTCTGATGTTGGGTGTAGTGTACTTTATATATTTCTATATATGTCAAGTTGTTTGATCACGGCCTTTAAATCTTCTATATTTTTGTCGAGTTTCTTTCTAGACTTTCCATCCTTTACCGAGAGTGGTGTGTTGAAGTATCCTACTATTATTGTGAAATTGTTTCTCTTTTCAGTGCTGTTAGAGTTTGTTTTATGTATTCACAGCCCTGTTGTTGGGTGTGTAAATATTTATTAGAGTTATGACTTCTTGGTAGATTTTCCCCTTAATCATTATATAATGTCCTTCCTTTCCTTTTGTGGTTGATTATGCCTTAAAGTCTATTTTATTTGAGATTGGTATTCCCACTCCTGTCCTTTTTTGGTTACTGTTTGCATGGTATATTTTTTCCACCCTTTGATTTTTAATGTATTTATGTCTTTGTGTCTAAAAAGTGTCTCTTATAGACGTATATTGGTGGGCAGTGTTTTTTTTTTTAATCCGTTCTGCCACTCTCTGTTTCTTTACAGGTGCATTCAAGCCTTTTACATTTAGTGTGGTTATCGATTGATAGCAGTTTATTGCTATCATATTGTTGTGCTTTGTGTGTGTGTGTGGTGCTGATGTTTTCTTTGATCTTATCACTTTCCTATGCTGAGTTCCTTTTGCTTGTGGATTTCCTTTTCTATTGTTATTATATAAAAAAAAAACATTATAGGTTTTCTGTTTACTGAGTATGTTTTTCTTCATTTATTTTGATGTGTAGGTTTGTTAATTTTCTTTAGAGCTACCTTAAAATTTATCCTTTTCTTTTTCTGTTTGAACCAGTCTTTTATTAGTTGATATCGTCCTGAATTCCTCTCCATTTGAAAGTCCTATAACTACACCATTTAGTCCCCCTTTTATTGTTTTGGAAACCCTGGTGGCATAGTAGTTAAGAACTGGAACTGCTAACTGAAAGGTCGGCAGTTTGAATTCACCAGGTGCTCTTTGGAAACTCTGTAGGGCAGTTTTACTCTTTTTTATAGCAACACTGTGAGTTGGAATTGATTTGATGGCAACAATTTTTTTGTTTGTTTGTTTTAATGTTGTCGTCATTTACAGATTGACATATCTGTTTCCTTGTTTTAAGTCTTTTAGCTTAGTTTTATTATTGAAAGTTGTTTACCTAGGTTGGTGTCTGACTGATGCTGTTCTGTATCTTAGACTCAAGTTGCTGTCTGATGTTGTTGTTTCCATAACTAAAGGACCCCTTTTAAAATTGTTTTTCATTTTGGTTTGGTTTTTACAAATTCCTTTAGTTTCTGTTTATATGGAAATGTCCTAATTTCACCATTGCATTTGAAGGAGAATTTTGCAGGATATATTATTCTTGGATAACTTTTTTTTTTCTTTCAAGGCTTTATATATCATCACATTGTCTTCTTCCTGCATGGTTTCTACCAAACAATCAGAGCTTAGCATTATTTCTTCCTCTTTGTAAGTGATTTTTCATTTTTCTCAAGCTGCTGTCAGGATTCTTTCTTTGTCTTTAGTTTTGGCAAGTATGATTATCGTATGTCTTGGTGACTTTCTTTTGGGGTTTATCCTTTATGGGTTTCATTGCACTTCCTGCATGATCAGCTTTTCTTCTTTCCTGATATTTGGAAAGTTTTCTGCCAGCAAATTTTAACAGGTGTTGTATGTGGCTAAGTGTAAAGCAGAAAGAAAAAGAAAAAAATAATAAAATAAATGGCACTGTGTGGCTGGTGGGTGGGGGTGACAGGAGGGTGGCATGGCAGGAGTTGGGATGATGTGGAGTATGGGGCTAGGTGGGAGGGAGAAAGGATAATAAAAAAGGAAAAAAAGAGAAAAAAATGGCAACACAGAGGGAGCTGGGCCAGCAAACCCAGGTTGGGAGCAGACTGGTGATTCTCTACCTGTGATAGTCCTGCCCATTAACATAACTGCCGCTAATTCTAGCTATTAACATCATAGAGGTAGTAACACCTAGGAAAACAAAATCAGGTGGACAATCACACAATACTGGGAATCATGTACTAGCCAAATTGACACACATATTTTGGGGGGACACAATTCAATCCATAACAGGTATCTAGTTGCTGTTTTTGTTTGATTTGTAATTGTTTATTTTGACATTTGTTGTTATGTTATTTTTCTGAATTCTGTTTTCCTTGATTTTGACTGTTTTTGTTGGTTTTTCCGTTTTTCATAATTTCTTCTATATTTTCCTGTGTTTTGTCTGTGTTTTCCTTGATACCTTTCCTAATCTCTTGGAGAGTCCTAAATATTTGTCTTTTGGAATCCATATCAGGTAGTTCCTCTGCCTTTTTTTCCTATCAGAAGGTCATCTGATTCTTTATTTTGGTCACTTACTGGAGCCATCTTGTCCTGTTTTTTTATATGTTTTGATTTTCTCTGCTGTCTATGGTACGCTAAGTATTGTTTTCGTTATTTATTGAGTGCATGTTCAATTGTTTCATCTTTTTTTTTTTGTTTGTTTGTTTTGATACGTCAGGGAGGATGAGCCAGATATGCTTTGCTGCTTCCTCATGTGGGCACTATAGCTCTCACCACCCTGTCTGGGTGGGCAGGGCAGCAGCAGGCAGGGTGAGCCCACTTCTCTCTACTCCCTGGTGCTCTGTCTCCTGTTGGGACCTCCATGAATTTGCCTTCCTGTACTCCCTGTCTAGGGTCTTTGCTGGATGTGTTCAAACATAGTCGCTATATGCCATTTTAACTGGCAGGGGACCTCCACTCCATATCTCTCCTTGTTTTTTTTTTCTGTCAGTTTCTTCTTATATTGAACGTTTGACCTAGTTCCTTATCCTTCCATTTGATGCTTAGGCTTCCAGGATTGATGTTTGTATCTTTTTTACTTAGTCTTTTGGGTCTGCATGGTGGTTTTATTCTTCAGTACCATGTTGGCTCCACCTACCAGAGGCCCCCTTCTGAGGGTCACTCTTCCATTGAAGATTTTAGGTTCATTGAAGGCAGTAAAGTGATGTTAAACTGTTTTTCTGATTCACCACAGCAACTAGAACAATACTAACTTATTGCTCTTGAGTCAATTCTGACTCATAATGACCCTAACCAAATCAAAACCAAACCCATTGCCATCAAGTCCATTCCAACCCATAATGACCCTATAGGACAGAGTAAAATTGCCCCGTAAGTTTCAAAGGCTGTTCATCTTTACAGAAGCAGACTGCCATGTCTTTCTCCCACAGAGCTCCTGATGGGTTTGAACAGCCAACCTTTTGGTTAGAAGCTGAGCACTTTAACCACGGTGCCACCAGGTCTCCTCATAGTGACCCTGGTAAGTGTTAGTTAATAGTTCTTCATGGATGCTGTAGAATTGAAATTCATTTGCAGTATATAATTAACTCTGTATTAAATGCCTACACCATGCCAAATATTATGGTTACAGAAATGAATAACAGGATTGTTGAGATTCTAGATTTCACAATCTAGTAGGAAAAACAGTCTTAAAACAACACGATGAATCCTGATAAAGACATGTATAAAATGCTGCAGGAGGCCTGTCAGTGGAGGAACGTGTTGGGGAGTTAGGGAAACCTTCCCAGAAATAATAAAGAGACATTTGAAAAATTAGTACAAATTCCAGAAGATGCAGAAAAGGAGATGGACATCCTTAATGGAGAGGAAGAGCATAGACATATGAAAGTGTCATGAAACAAATGGTATTTACTGCAATAATTTGATCAGAAGTAATACGACACAACTAGATTGTACCTGCAGGAATAGAGATTAGTAGGAATAGAGAAGCTAAGCAATGACCAAAATCTAGAGGGTCTTATATCCCAGGCTAAAGTATTTGGGATTTTATTTTGTAAAAGCTCGATGCCGTGAATTGAGTCGTGTCTCCCAAAATTATGTGTCAACTTGGTTAGGCCATGATTCCTGCTATTCTGTGATTGTCCACCATTTTGTCATCTGATGTGATTTTCCTATCTGTTGTAAATTCTGCTTCTATGATGTTAATGAGGGGGGATGGGCGGCAGTTGTGTTAGTGAGGCAGGACTTAATCTACAAGATTGGATTGTGTCTTCAGGCAATTTTCTTCTGAGATATAAAAGAAACATGGGGACTTCATACCACCAAGAAAGCAGTGCCTGGAGCAGAGCGCGTCCTTTGGATCTAGGGTCCCTGCGTGGAGAAGCTCCTACTCTGGGGGAAGATTGATGAGACAGCCGACAAGGAGAGAAAGCCTACCCCTGGATTTCTAGCCTACTAAACTGTGAGAAAATAAATTTCTCTTCGTTAAAGCCATCCGCTTGTGGTATTTCTGTTATAGCACCACTAGGTAACTAGGACACTGGGGATCCATACTATGATTGTGGGCAGGTATAAAATAATTTTAACAACAGTCCTGTTGACCAGAGACTGTCCTGGTTTTAGCACGGAATGTCTCATGTCCTGGCAGATCTCTCAGTCCCAGGAAAATGGGGACAGTTGGTAACCCATTATGAGAGTACCAAAGTTGTATTTTAGAAAGATAGTTTACTACAGCATTAAAGATAGCCTGGGTATGGAGGAGTGAAAAAGAGACTAGAGGCAAGATTAATACAGATACAACTGCATTTTTATTGTGGTAAAATTTTATATAGTAAAACATTTTCTATATCAATGTGTATTACATATGCAACTCAGTGACATTAATTGCATTCTTCATGTTGTGTAACCATCACCACTATTTGTTTCCAATTTTTTCCATCATCCTTACCAGGAACTCAGTCCCTCTTAAGCAATGACTCCCGCTTCCCCCTTCCTTCCAAGTTTAGTAACCGCCAGTAAACTTTGGTGTCTATACATTTGCCTATTCTAGATATTTCAAATAAGTTAGATTATACATAATTGACTTTTTAGGCCAACTTGTTTCACTCAACATAATGTTTTCAAGGTCCAACTATGTTGGAGCATGTATCAAGACTTAGTTTCTCTTTATGGCTGTGTAATATTTCATTGTATGTATGTATCACAATATATTTAGCCATTCATCTGTTGATGAGCATTTAGGTTGTTTCCATCTTTTGCCTATTGTGAATAGTGCTGCAATGAACACTGGTATACAAATATCTGTGTTCTTGCTTTCAATTCTTCTAGGTATATAACTAGGAGTGGAATTACTGGGTTAAATGGTAATTGTATGTTTAACTTTCTGAGGAACTGCCAACCTGTTTTCCACAGAGGTTGCACCATTTTACAATTAGGCTAGCAATGGATGAAGGCTCCAATTTCTCCAAATTGTTGCCAATGCTTGTTTTCCATGTTTTTTTTTTTTTAACATAACCATCCTAGTGAAGGTGAAATGGTATTTCATTGTGGTTTTGGTTTACAATTTCCTAATTAATAATGACGTTGACTATTTTTCCATGTGCTTGTTGGACATTTGTATATCTTCTTTGAAGAAAAGTCTATTTAAGTCATTTACATATTTTCTTGATTGAGTTGTCTTTTTGCTGCTAAGTTCCAGGGGTACTTTATATATTCTGGTTATTAAACCCTTATCTGATATGTGGTTCACCAAAATTTTCTCCCAACTCGTAGGTTGTTTCTTCATTTTGTTGATAATATCATTTGACATGCAAAAGTGTTTAATTTTGATGCAGTCAAATTTATCTATTTTGATGTTTTATTTAATTTCTACATATTTTTCAGTTTTCCTACTCTTATTAACTTCTAGTTTCATTTTCTTGTGGACTGAGAAGATTCTTCGTATGACTTTAAACTTACTGAGTCTTACTTTGTGACCTAACATATGATCTATCCAGAGAAAGATCCATGTGCACTGGAGAAGAATGTATATTGTGCTGTTATTGGGTAAAAAACGCAGAACCAAAAAACCAACCAAAAGGTGTTCTATATATGTCTTTTAGATCTAGTTGGTTTATGAAGTTGTTCAAATCCTCTATTTTTAATTGACCTTCTTTCTAGATTGTCTATCCATTATTGAAAGTGATGCATTGAAGTTTCCAACTATTATTGTAGAACTATCTGTTTCTCTCTTCAATTGTGTCAGTGTTTGCTTTATATATTTTGGGACTCTGGTATTAGGTGCATAAATATTTCAATTGTTATATCTTCTTGATGAATTGGCCCTCTTATCATTATGCAATGTCTTTTTTGTCTCTTAGACAGATTTTGACTTAAAGTCTAGCTTGTCACATACCAATATAATGTCTCCAGCTTTCTTGGTTACTTTTACATGGAATATTTTTTCCATCCTTTCACTTTTGACCCATTTGTGTCTTTAGGCCAAAAATGTGCCTCTTCTAGATAACATATAGTTGGATCATGTTCTTCTTATCCATTCTGTTACTCTCTGTTTTTCAATTAGAGCATTTTATTCATTTATATTCATGGTAATTACCCATTAGGAAGGACTTCTGCCATATTTAAAACTTTTGTGTATGTGTCTTATGCCTTCTTTTTTTCTCATTTCCCCTTATACTTTCAACATTAGTGTTTTGTTGATTTTTTAAAACCATTTTGATTCCTTTCTTTCTGTATATACTTTTTAGATATTTTCTTTGTGGATATCATGAGGAATATATTTTATACTTACTTTATAACAACCTAGTTTAAATTGATACCAACTTAGCTTCAGTAACACAAAAAAAGCTTTATCCCTATACGGCTCCTTCTCCCCTTCAGTTTCTGCTGTTTTCATCAGCAATTACATCTTTATATTTATAAATTTATACTTATATTTGGAACCCTGGTGGCATAGTGGTTAAGAGCTCAGCTGCTAACCAAAAAGTCATCAGTTCAAATCCACCAACCCTCCCTTGTAAACCCTATAGGCAGTTTTACTCTGTCCTATAGGGTCTCTATAAGGCGGAACACACTTGACGGCACCTAACAACAACGACATACTTACATTTATGCATTTATCATTGTAAAGCATGTAAGACATAACATCTAGAAGTACCAACTAAAATTATCATAAAAACCCAAACCAAACCAAACCCATTGCTGTCGAGTTGATTCCAACTCATAGCGACCCTATAGGACAGAGTAGAACTGCCCCATAGAGTTTCCAAGGAGAGCCTGGTGGATTTGAACCGCCAACCTTTTCAGGCTAGCAGCCATAGCACTTAACCACTATGCCACATAAAGCTGGCCTTATATTTGCCTGTAAAATTACTTTTAAGGGCGATAATTTTTTTTTTTTTTTTTTTTTACCGTAAGGCTTCAAATCACTAGCGTCATTTCTTTTTCAGCTGAAGGGTTCCCTTTAGCATTTATTGTAGGGAAGGTCTAGTGATAATGAACTCCCTTAGCTTTTGTTTCTCTTGGAATTGTTTTAATTCCACCCTCATCTTGAAGGACAGTTGTACCAGACACAGTATTCATTGACAGTTATTTTCTTCCAGGATTTTAAACATGTCATCTTGCTGCCTTCTGCCTCCAAAGTTTGTGAAGAAATTGGCACTTAACCTTATTGGGACTCCTTTGTATTTGGCAATTTGCTTTCCTTTCACTGCTTTCAGATTCTCTGTTTTTAATTTTGGGAGCTTGATTATAATGTGTTTCAGTGTGAGTCTCTTTGATTTTATCCTACTTTGAGTTCATTGAGCTTTTTGGAATTGTAGATTCATATTGTCAGCTTTGGAAAGTTTCCTGGCATTATTTCCTCAAATATTCTCTTTGTTCTTTTTCTTTCTCTTGTCCTTCTGGTGTTCCCATAATGTGTATGTTAGTTTGCTTGATAGTGTCCCACGTTTCCATTATTCTATGCTCTTGATTCTTCTCTCTTGTTGCTCTTCAGCTTCCATTATTTCAATTACCTTATCCTCTGGTTTGCTGAATCTTTCTCCTGCCAGCTCAAATATGCTGTTGGGTTCTTCCAATGAGTTCTTAATTTCAATTATGGTATATTTTAGTTACAGTATTTCTGCTTGTTTTCTTTTTAAGTTGTCTATCTCTTTATTCATATTCTTGTTCATGCGTTCTTTTCCTGATTGCCTTTTAGTTTTTGAGAATATTTAATATTTTTTTATTATATTATTTTAATCTCTTCATTATCCAGGCTTCCAGAAAGACAATTTCTCTTCCTTTGTTTTGTTATTTTGAATGGCCATCATTTTCAGTTTCCTTGTTTGCCTTGTGGTTTTTTTTTGAAGGTAGAATATTAGAATATGTGTTAGCTTTCTCAGTTTCACTGCATACATAGTGCTTTGTTATTGTCATTGTGTATTAATGAGTTAATTCTAACTGATAGTGACCCTACATGATAGAGTAGAACTGCCCTATAAGGTTTCCTAGGTTGTGAATCTTTTTTGTAGCGTATTGCCAGGCCTTTTATGCCACAGATATGCTGGTGGGTTCAAACTGCTGACTTTTGGTTAGCAACTGAGTGCTTAACCATTGTACCACCAAGGCTTCTTCACAGTGCTCTAGAAAGGGCTGAATTCTGCAAGAAACTCTTAGATGGGCATAATCTTCAGTCTTTGCTCACTGCTCCCTCCTATGCTCTGTGAAAGCTACTATTTAACCCATATCTAATTTTCAGTCCTTTAGGGAGTTCCCAGGCTAATGCAAACAGACACACTAATCAATCTTCAGCCTTTGTTCACAGCTCCCTGTACTTCTCTGTGACCTCAAATTCAGTACAGACCAAAGTTTTAGTCCTTCCAGCACTTGTAAGACCTAACAGAAAAGACACCTTATTAGTTTGATCACAGGGAGGAACAGCCTTCTATCTTTGTTCAACACTCCCTAACTCTGGGAGAACTCTGATTTAGGGGCTACACTGAGGTTTCAGTCCCTTAGACCACTCTCAGTCTTGTCAGAATATATTTTCTGAACAGTCTGTCAGCAAGGTAGTCCTATTTATTTGGAGCCAGAGATCAGGGTAAAACAAAAATAAGGTAGACATTCTTGTTCCAAAAGGGGTAAATTAGAGGGAAAAAGGGGTCACAGGTACCAAGAAAATTCAAAGTCCAGCAGAGAAAATTGTATTAGCTCTTAGACTAGAAAATAATCCTCTGTTTTCCGGGCATATCTGTCAATGGCTCTGCCCTCCAGACTCTAGATATTGGCTATGCTTTCTGAATTCTGGGTGGAGGTCCCTCAGCCCTGGGCATCATCCCTGCTTACCTGAGCCAGTTGCATAGCAACCCTGCTCCTTTGGCTTTGGGTGGTCTCATTCTCCTACTCCACTTGAGTGGTGACCCCGTGCCCTCAGCCCCAGCTGGCTCTGTTTTCCTGGCCCACAGACATTTCAGCCCTGTCCTCTCATCATTGGGCAGTGTCTTAGTTATCTAGAGCTGCTATAACAGAAATACCACAAATGGATGTCTTTAACAAAGAGAAACTTATTTTCTCACAATCTAGTAAGCTAGAAGTTCAAATTCATGGCATTAGCTCCAGTGGAAGGCATTCTCTCTCTGTCAGTTCTGGAGGAAAGTCCTTCTCATCAATCTTCCCCTGAACTAGGAGCTTCTCAGTGCAGAAACCTCGAATCCAAAGGATGTGCTCTGCTACCTGTGCTGCTTTCTTGGTGGTATGAGGTTCCCCTGTCTCTCTGCTCACTTCTCTCCATTATATCTCAATATAGATTGCCTCAAGACAAAATCCAATCTTGTAGATTGAGTCCTGCCTCACTAACACAACTGCTGCCCATCCTCCCTCATTAACATCACACAGGTAGGATTTACAACACATAGGAAAATCACTTCAGATGAAAAAATGGTGGACAATCACATGATACAGGGAATCATACCTTAGCCAAATTGGTACACGCATTTTGAGGGCCACAGTTAAATCCATGTCAGGCAGTAACTCCATTCTTCTGGAACCTTGGGCATGGAAACCCTGTCCCCTCCATTTGGGCAGCAGCCCCATTCTCCTGGTCCAAGAGTATGGTAGCTCCACCCCCTCAACTTTGCGTGATGGCACCATACTCTTGGCCCACATGAAAGGCAGCCTCATCCTCTGAAACTAAGGGGGTGGAGACTGAACTCTGAAATCTTGGAGACAGTCGTTCCATCCTTTGAAACAGGAATCTGTGGACTCACTCTCTGAAACCTAGTAGCTGGTGGTTCCACCCTTCGAAACTGAGGCAGCCCCATCCCTTGAGCTCTTTTGACAGTTCTGTTGATTTCTGAACTGCTCCCAGGATGGTATATTTCTTTCTTTTTATGTTTAATAATATTTTATTGTGTTTTCAGTGAAAGTTGACACAGCAGTTTAGGTTCCCATTCAACAACTTCTACACAAGATTTTTAGCGATATTGGTTACTGTTATGGATTGAATTATGTCCTCCAAGAATATGTGTCAACTTAGGCTATGATTCCCAGTATTGTGTGGTTGTCCTCCATTTTGTGATTGATGAGATTTCCCTATGTGTTGTAAACCCTAATATCTGGCTGTGGCTAATGAGGCAAGACTGGGCTATGTTAAAGATGATTAGGGTGGGATGAAACACCCTTACTCAGGTCACATCCCTGATCCAAAGTAAGGAACTTTTCCTGGGGAGTGGCCTGCATCACCTTTTATCTTATAAGATTTAAATGGAAAGATAAGTGAGCAGAAAGTTGGGGACCTCATACTACCAAGAAAGCAGTGCTGGGAGCAGAACGCATTCTTTAGACCCAGGGTTCCTGCATGGAGAAGCTCCTAGTCCAGGGAAAGATTGATGAGAAGGAGCTTCCTCCAGAGCGAACAGAGCCAGAAAGCCTTCCCCTGGAGCTGACACCCTGTATTTGGACTTCTAACCTACTAGACTGTAAGAAAATACATTTCTCCTTGTTAAAGCCATTCACTTGTGGTGTTTCTGTTATAGCAGCACTAGATAACTAAGAGAGATATATTCTTCACAATGTGTGAACATTCTCATTATTTCCGTTCTAGTTGTTCCATTTGGTGCATTCCTTTTCTTGGAGGATAGCAGATACATGCAACTATGTAGCTCCTTTTGCCGATTTCCTGGCTGTGGAATTTCAAGAGGCAGACAGCTTTCTTATGTTAATCCCTTCTCTGTCCCTTTCAGTCTAAGCAGACAAAATTTCTGCTGCAGTCATTGATTAGATCCATCAGTCACAGGCTTAATCTGTTTACCAAAGACTGTGTATCCAAGCCCTTGGTGAAAGTTCTAAGGCATGTTTCTATAGTTTGTGCCACAGAGTTTTCTGTATCTTTAAGTCCTGGTTTCATTTTGCACAGTTCATTTTTAAGTCTATCTCTTTCCTCTTGCATTTTACTATAAGCAGCAAGGAAAAACAATGTGGCCCCTTTAAGATCTTAGTAATCTCCTCAGTCAAACATCCAATTTCATCATTTACAAGTTCTACCTTCCACAAAGCATTCAAACATAATTCTGCCAAGTTCTTTATCATATATAAAAAGGATTACCCTTACTCCAGTGTCCAATAACATGTCCAAGATTTCCTTTTAATGTTTCAGTAGAAGCACATTGCGTATTCACATTTCTGGCAACACTCTGCTTATCATGATAGAAGCTTTCTTCACAGATCATAATTCTTTCTGAGCCCTCATCAAAATCATCCTCAATGTCCATAATTCTACCAACAATCTCTTCAAGGCAATCTAGGCTTCTACTATGAAACACATCAAAATTCCTCCAGCCTTCATCCATTACCCAATTCCAAAAACACTTTCACATTTTTGGTATTTGTTAAAGTAGCACCCCCGGTTCTTGGTACAAATTCTGTCTTAGTTTCCTATTGCAGCTGTAACAGAAATACCACAAGTCGGTGGCTTTTAAGACCAGAAATTTATTTTCTCACAATTCAGGAGGATAGAAGTCTGAATTCAGAGCACCAGCTCTAGGGGAAGGCTCTCTCTCTGTTGGCTCTTGGAGAAGGTCCTTGTCTCTTTCAGCTTCTATAGTTCCAGTGTTCCTTAGTTTCTTAGCAATCTTTGGATGGCATCTATCTTTCCCCATTTGTGCTCACATTTCTCAGTGTCTATGATGGTCTTTATATCACTCAGAAATGATTAGGTTGAGGACACACCCTACACTGATGTGGCCTCAAGACAGAAAAGAAACCCTTATTTCCTAATAAGATTTCATTCACAAGTATAAGGGTCAGGACTCCAACATTTATTTTTGGAGGACATCAATTTTATCCACTATACTTATGTGTATATGTGTATTTGAACAAACTTATGCAAAACCCTTTTGCATTTGAGTCTTTTCCAACTCATAGCCACTCTATAGGACAAAGTAGAACAGTCCCATAGAGTTTCCAGGACTGTAATCCTTTTAGAAGTAGACTGCCATGTCTTTCTCCCATGGAGTAGCTGATGGGTTGGACCACTGACCTTTCTGTTAACAACCAAGCGCTTAACCATTGTGCCACCAGGGATCCTGAATAAACTTATAAGGAAGAGTATTTCATAAATAGGGGAAGACAATTCAGTGTGTTTGCATGTAATATTTCATATGAAAAGGCTTTTGCTGGGCTTGATTTTTCACTTTCAGCTGGGATACTTTTTTTTTTAAATAAAGTCAGAGTATGTGTAACGATAGAAAAACTAATGTATTTTAAAGTTAAAGGGAAAAAGTTGAGACAGAGTAAGCTGTAATTTGGGAATGTGGTTTAGTTGTTTTTGCAAGGAAGAAAAATTATCCAGCAGCTTCATTTGACAGTGTAGCCTTTATAAGGTCGGTGGAGAGTTAAGCATATTAGCTACAGTTTACAAGAAGACTGAAGGAGTCTTTCATATGCCCCACATATTTTTAGTGATTTTTTAAAACTATAATGTAATTCATGCACATGATTAAAAAATCATACTGTTAAGAGTGGCGTATAAATAAAAGTAAAATTCACCTCTAACACAGTCCTACACTCCAGGGAAAGCCACTATAGCTTTCCTTAATTTTTGCTTTCTCCATACAAGCATATCTATGCATATCCTTTTATATACGGGGAATTCTATTTTACACACTATTCTGCATATGGGAGCTTCTTCTAGCATTCTAGTTAAAACCAGAGCCCGTTTGACATTTGTCCCACATGTATTAAGTTTCACAGACTGAATATTTAACAAGCTTAGACTATGAATAGACAGGGTCACCAAATCAGTTATTTTGCACTTGAAATTGCTGTTTTCCTTCTTCTAACCTTACTGCCTGATCCCTAAGCAGTCAATTGAACCAGCTGCACAATCAATCCACATTAGCCAAAAAGACGTTTAAAAATTATTTTGGCTTCCTTTTAGTCTGGCATTTTTTATTACATAACAATGATCACAATCACAGCATTAATTCTTTAGTAGATATTTATGAAGTACCTACTATGTGCCAGGTACTGTCTTAGATGCTGAAGAAAACATAATAATCATAATGATAATATAAGACATAAATAATTATTTTTACCATCATTTCCATTATTATTGTCACATGAATATTTTTAGGCTCCATTTCCATTCTAAATAATAAAATTTTCTTTTTTGGCATAAGAATTCAGTTTAAATTCATATTTCTTTAGAGTCTACATTTCCTCTGAGATCTAATGTCTTTTCCATATTATTATCAACTGACAGTTTCATAAAGAGGATTTATGCCACATTGCAACCAGCAGAAATCATAACTCACAACACAATCATGCCACGATCAATCAAGAGAGTAAAGATTATATCAGTTGACATTGTAAGTAACCGTATTTCATCTGTGACTGTTGTTTTATTGAATCGTTGTCAAGTAACAGCCCTGGTAATTGTCATTATCATATGCCATGCTCTAAATCTATCCCTATCTAACCCCCCCAAAAAAACCCTATCTATTACTTTTAAATTTTATTAAAATGACATCTGTACTTAAAAACCATTTGGTAAAGACTTCATAACATTTTTACCTAAGGAGAATAACAAGTGTAAATATATCCAAGTGTTTTCTGTTTGAATGTTTGGATTTTTTTAATGAAATATCACTATTCTTAATCCTACCCATTTAATTGAGTAGCCCAGAGAAGAAAGGCAAGGACTGAGGGAAGAAGAGAGAGGGAAAGGAAGAGAAATATAGGGTGAGAGAGAAAGAGAGCACCAATTCTGATTATGTGAATAATAGGTAGTATCCACACAAACTAGCTAGAAATTGTATCAGGTTTAAAAATACAACTTGATCACCAATTCATTCATTCAATAGACATTTGTCAAGCATCTAATGTGTGCTAGTTTTCAGGGATATAGAAATAAATCTCTCACTAAAAACACAGAAGTATGTTAATGCTATAGTGATAAAACAATAGCCACAATGACCTTGATTCTATGGTAGTGAGGTCACAGTATTAGCTGCCATAAAAGAGTGTTATTGGTAACATAGGAAGAATATCACTGCCTTAACTGTGAAATGCAAATTATACTAAAGTAGAATATTATCATGTTTTCTATAAAAAGAAATGCCATTCATATATGGCAGCATGAAATGCTTTGTTACTACATGCTTAAAATGTTGTCATCCTCCTTTAAAATCATTTAGTGAAGAACAGATACATAAGCAAAGTTATAATGTATTTAGCATTAATTATGTGGCACAATCACAATGGAATACTGACAGAATTGTCACTTGTCCCTGTCAGTGTTGCTGAGTGGTGTGTAGCTCCACAAACTGACATGACATGTTATGCAATATCACAGCATCATGAGGCTGATAGGCTTTGGCAGATAGGTTGCCACAGTAGGCTGCTGAAATCTTATCAATCTGAAGATATTACATAAACAATGTTATTGTGGAATCATTTAGCATATGTTTGGGTTTAGAAGAAGGTGAGATTAACTGCAAGCCATCAGTTCAACAATCTGAGCATGCAACCACTGCACAGATGGAGCAAAGGGCATTTTCCCTGCCAACCCAGTGTTGTAAGCACAGTTGATAAAGACGCCTTGGAAAGCCGGAATGCAAGATAGTTTATATGTTACAGGGAACAGTGCCACAATGATAGCTGGTTTGTTGACTTTTAAAGAACAAGAGTTCCACTAAACTATTAACAGTGTAAGTATACTCTTTATAGCAACATATATAGAGAATTAAGGATGAACTTCTGTAATTTGGACAATATCACAGCTAGTCTGAATATTCTGCATAGTGTACCTGGAGAATATTTAGAAAAAAAAAGTGAGTTAATTCTTTAAAATATGTTTTCTACATAATAACTAACCCTAGGTCAAGTGACTCTTTATAAATGCTTGGACAACACCTAAAGGTTTTAATAAATGGAAAAGATCGAGACACATAACGTCATTGATGTCCAGGAGATTAAATGGCTTTCTCAAAGTCACACTATTATTTTTAGTAGGTATTCCAGGCTAGAATTCAGCCTTCTTGACTCCTAGGCCAGTTTAATTGTTACCACCTATTACTGAATTGGGAGCTCTAGTGGCGCGGTGGTTAAGAGATTAAGCTGCTGACCAAAAGGTTGGCAGTTCAAACCCTCCATCCACTCCTTGGAAACCTTATGGGGCAGTTCTACTCTGCCCTACAGGGTTGCTATGAGTCGGAATCAACTCAATGGCAACAAAGTTTTTTGGTTTTGTTAATACTGAATTGAAGTTTTGAGCAAAGAGATCACAACAAAAATATTTTCATATTCTCTACCTGTTAGAATTCACCACCTATCTGTCTATCTGTCACACTGTGGTGGTTTGAGTGTTACTGTGATGCTATAAGCAATGCCACTGGTATTTCAATAACACCAGAGTCACCCATGGTGTACAGGTTTGAGCTGAGCTTCCAGACTTAGGGTAGGAAGAAAGGGCCAGCAATCTACTAACGAAAATTAACCAGTGAAAACCTTATGGATCACAAGGGAACATTGTCTGACTCACTTGATTTGAACATATCATCAGGGATCAATTGCTAAAGGAAAACATTATGTTTGGTGAAGTAGAGGGTCAATGAGGATGAAGGAAACCCTCAGTGAGATGGATTGGCACAGTAGCCACAACGATGAACTAGAACATGCTGGCAATCTTGAGGATGATGCAGGATTGGGTAGCATTTGATTCTGTTGTACATGGGGTTGCCATGAGTCAGAGTTGGCTCAGCATACGATATCTATCTATCTATTTGTAAGTAAAAGACTACCCAACTGAACAACGAATAAACAATAGAGGGATGTAATCTTACATAACAAGAAGTGTAGAGGAAAGTAGTTCTATATTGATTAATTCAAGAGGTCAACTGTATTAGGGTTTTTATTCCTTTTCTGCGATTATCTTAACTTTCTCCTCAAGGGAAAAAGCTAGTTGCTTTAGTAGGAAATATTATGTCCTCTTATAATAATGCCAGAAAGTAAGAAGAAGCAACGCTCTATTTTGGCTCTACTTTAAAATCAAAGAAAATTTCCCAGAGCAACTCTAACAGATACCTCTTTATGTCTCACATGCCCATAAACTAATCATTGGCCATGGCTTAGACTAATAAAATATATTCCCTATGGAGATCCTCATGATGCACAAATGACCCAGTACCTGAAAGAAATTTGGTTTCTCTTAACAAAGAAAATAAGATATGAGAGTGATAAATGTGTATTGGGTAGATAACCAAAGGCGTCAAAACTTTGCCACAGGACTAAGTAAGCTTTTTTTCCCCACTCGGTGAAGTCAATTTTGGATGCAGAGATTTTGGCAACTTGTCAAAATTGATAAAAATTGGGAGGCAGTGAAGAGGTTTTTAATATGGCCCAAGCTAGTGGCAGAAGATCCCTCTCTCTCTTGCTTCACTTTGGCATTATTAAATATGTTTCTCTCCTGTGTTGACATACACCACATATTTTCCCTTCTATACTTTGAGAAAACAAAACCAAACAAGACAACACACAGTCTATAAAAGTTAAAACTTATATCCAATCTCTACCTTTTATGGCTCGTTTATCCAGTTCATCATAAGGCTATTTATCCTCTTACTATGCCTATTCCCCAACATCAATCATTTATGTTTAAATTGGACTTTTTCCTTAGAAAATTACATGTATATATGCACTCGGTGCTTCTGTTTATGTTCTTAAACTGCTTATTTAAATAGTGCTCTTCCCACAATATTGACTAAGTAAGCTAAATTGCCTATTGCCCATTTGGACTTCAACTGCATTCTTTTGATAACTTGAAACACTCATACTCTGTCTTTCCAAACCCATACCGTTTGCTTATTATCGATTTTTAGGTTAAAAAAAAAAAGACAAGGTTTTAAAAAATATAATTCTGAATAACAGGCTCCAGTTGAGGTCTCTGTGCTAAATACTCATGGATTTTGAGAACAGAAAATTATTTCATTTTTGAGAGCATCACATAATGTGGTGCCCTTACAGAACATAATTGTAATATTTTTTTTTTTATTATAGGCTATCCTATGTTGATTTTTTTGGCTTCTCAAAACATTTGAATGAAGTATTCAGTAGTCTTCTAAATTAATAGAACTTTGAAAAATCAGTGCATTATTGCTTGTCGACCTACATTTCCTATAAGGCAACTGAGAATGTGAAGAAGGAAAATTCTTACTTCATAACTACTGCCTCAACTGTCCTCCTCAAAGAACACATAACGACTTGCAAAGTGAATGCAAGAGTAAGCATTCTGAATCCCAAATTATAGATAATTAAAGTGAGATATTTGTGCATCTTAAAAAAATGCACACACAATACTGGATATACTCTTGGAAATATCTGTTCCATTAAGTAAAACCTAGCCGATTCAATCAGATTTTTTTTACTTCCCCATCACATCCTGCTCTCACCCCCATCCCAGTGAATTGGTTATTGGTTTTGGTGTTGTGCGGATGCAACTTTTAAGAATATAAGATCTTTCCCCAATGTATTTGGATAACAAACAGTACAAAAACCAAACCCGTTGCCGTCGAATCGATTCTGACTTATAGGGTCCTGTAGGACAGAACAGAACTGCCCCCATAAGGTTTCCAAGGAGTGGCTGGTGGATTCGAGCTGCTGACCTTTTGTTTAACAGCCCTAGCTCTTAAACAGTGCTCCACAGGGCTCAACCAACAGTAAGAGAAGAAAAATAGAAATTTGTATCTTATATTTATTTAAATTTATGATCAAGGTTAACACTTAATAGTGCAACTGTTACAGAACTGCTTCAATTACAACTTTTTACCAAACATCCAAAATTGTCTACCTTTATGGTGGTGATTAGGCAAAAACCCAGAAATACTCTTTAATTGAGCTACCCACCAGAAGTGTGTGAAATTCAATTCTAAACATCTGAATATCTTTAGGCTGCCATACAAGTTAGTGTGGTGCACAGGGAAAAGGAAATGCTGGAAGTCAGTCAAATCTGGATTCCACACATAGTCCCACTACTTACTAGTTGTCTTAGTTATCTAGTGCTGCTATAACAGAAATAACACAAGTGGATGGCTTTATCAAACAGAAGTTTATTCTCTCACAGCCTAAGAGGCAAAAGTCCAAACCCAGGGTGCCAGCTCCATGGGAAGGCTTTCTCTCTCTGTAGGCTCTGGAGGAAGGTCCTTGTCATTAATCTTCCTCTGGCCTGGGAGCTTCTCAGCACAAGAACCTTAGGTCCAAAGGTTGTGCGCTGCTCCTGGCACTGCCTTCTTGGTGGTATGAGGCCCCCATGTCTCTCTGCTTGCTTCTCTGTTTTATATTACCAAAAAGAGATTCTCCTTAGACCAAACCTAATCTTGTAGATTGAGTCCTGCCTTATTAACAAAACTGCCACTAATTCCACCTCATTAACATCATAGAGGTAGGACTTACAACATGTAGGAAAATCACATCAGATGACAAAATGGTGGATACTCACATGATACCAGGAATCATGGTCTAGCCAAATTGGTACACATATATTTCGGGGACACAATTCAATCGAAGACCCTAGCTTTGCAACATTTAGCTATTATTTAAAATTAGATTTCATCATCTGTAATGTAAGGATGATGACACCTCTTAACGTTGTTGTTGTTAGGTGCCGTTGAGTCGGTTCCAACTCACAACGACCCTATGCACAACGGAAAGAAACACTGCCCAGCCCTGCACCATCCTTACAATCATTGTTACGCTTGAGCTCATTGTTGCAGCCACTGTGTCTATCCACCTCGTTGAGGGTCTTCCTCTTTTCCACTGACCCTGTACTCTGCCAAGTATGATGTCCTTCTCCGGGGACTGATCCCTCCTGACAACATGTCCAAAGTATGTAAGACGCAGTCTCTCCATCCTTGCCTCTAAGGAGCATTCTGGCTGCACTTCTTCCAAGACAGATGTTTGTTCTTTTGGCAGTCCATGGTATATTCAATATTCTTCACCAACACCACAATTCAAAGGCATCAACTTTTCTTCGGTCTTCCTTATTTGTTGTCCAGCTTTCACATGCATATAATGTGATCGAAAATACCATGGCTTGGATCAGGCGCACCTTAGTCTTCAAGGTGACATCTTTGCTCTTCAACACTTTGAAGAGGTCCTTTGCAGCAGATTTGCCCAATGCAAGGAGTCTCTTGATTTCTTGCCTGCTTTTTTACTTCTATGGCTGTTGAGTGTGGAACCAAGTAAAACGAAATCCTTGACAACTGCAATCTTTTCTCCATTTATTATGATGTTGCTCATTGGTCCAGTTGTGAGGATTTTTGTTTTCTTTATGTTGAGGTGTAATCCATACTGAAGGCTGTGGTCTTTGATCTTCATTAGTAAGTGCTTCAAGTCCTCTTCACTTTCAGCAAGCAAGGTTGTGCCATCTGCATAACGCAGGTTGTTAATAAGTCTTCCTCCAATCCTGATGCTCCATTCTTCTTCATATAGTCCAGCTTCTCAGATTATTTGTTCAGCATACAGATTAAATAGGTATGGTGAAAGAATACAACCCTGATGCACTCCTTTCCTGACTTGAAACCAATCAGTATCCCCTTGTTCTGTCTGAACAACTGCCTCTTGATCTATGTAAAGGTTCCTCATGAGCACAATTAAGTGTTCTGGAATTCCCATTCTTTGCAGTGTTATCCATAGTTGGTTATGATCCACACAGTCGAATGCCTTTGCATAGTCAATAAAACACAGGTAAACATCCTTCTGGTATTCTCTGCTTTCAGCCAGGATCCATCTGACATCAGCAATGATATCCCTGGTTCCACATCCTCTTCTGAAACTGGCCTGAATTTCTGCAGCCACTTTTGAATGATTTTCAGCAAAATTTTGCTTGTGTGTGATATTAATGATATTGTTCTATAATTTCCACATTCAGTTGGATCACCTTTCTTGGGAATAGATATAAATATGGATCTCTTCCTGTCAGTTGGCCAGGAAGTTGTCTTCCATATTTCTTGGCATAGATGAGTGAGCACCTCCAGTGTTGCATCTGTTTGTTGAAACATCTCAATTGATGTTCCATCAATTCCTGGAATCTTGTTTTTTTGCCAATGCCTTCAGAACAGCTTGGACTTCTTCCTTCAGTACCATCAGTTCCTGATCATATGCCACCTCTTGAAATGGTTGAATAGCGACTAATTCTTTTTGGTATAATGACTCTGTATTCCTTCCATCTTCTTTTGATGCTTCCTGCGTCATTTAATATTTTTCCCATGGAATCCTTCACTATTGCAACTCGAGGCTTGAATTTTTTCTTCAGTTCTTTCAGCTTGAGAAACGCCAAGCGTGTTCTTTCCTTTTGGTTTTCCGTCTCCAGCTCTTTGCACATGTCATTATAATACTTTACTTTGTCTTCTCGAGAGGCCCTTTGAAATCTTCTCTTCAGTTCTTTTACTTCATCAATTCTTCCTTTCTCTTTAGCTGCTTGACGCTCAAGGGCAAGTTTCAGAGTCTCCTCTGACATCCATCTTGGTCTTTTCTTTCTTTTCAGTGACCTCTTGCTTTCTTCATGGATGATGTCCTTGATGTCATTCCACAACTCATCTGGTCTTCGGTCACTAGTGTTCAATGCATCAAATCTATTCTTGAGGTGGTCTCTAAATTCAGGCGGGATATACTCAAGGTCATATTTTGGCTCTCATGGACTTGCTCTAATTTTCTTCAGTTTCAGCTTGAACTTGCATACGCGCAATTGATGGTCTGTTCCACTGTCGGCCCCTGGCCTTGTTCTGACTGATGATATTGAGCTTTTCCATTGTTTCTTTCCATAGGTGTAGCCAATTATATCAGACAATGTTTCGCTGCTATTCATAAGGTTTTCACTGGCTAATTTTTAAATTTTTTTTTCAGAAGTAGACCGTTGGGTCCTTCTTCCTAGTCTGTCTTAATCTGGAAGCTCAGCTGAAACCTTTCATCCATGGATGACCCTACTGGTATCTTAATACCGGCGGCATAGCTTCCAGCATCACAGCAACACACAAGCCCCCACAGTACCACAAACTGAAAGACACATGGGGGACCTCTTAATAAACTCTCAAAATAATTAGGGCAGTCCATTGAGATAGTTTGTATGTAAGTGATTTGTGAACTGTAATGCATTTATGATAATTCAAGTCATCAAACTGAAATTGCTATGAATTACCTTTGTGAAATTGGACATATTGTTCAATAATGTCTCAGCTTATTCTTCTGTGTATAGTAACTTACTTTTGCAAGCATCTCTCCAGTTCGTATGGTAGTTTTATGACTGAATAAGATAATAGATGTGAGAGTAATTTAAAAAGCAAATAGGGATTTAGAAAGCACTTTTGTGTTATTAGAATAGTGAGATAATAAAAGACAAAGGAAGCAATATTTTTTTGTTTGAGTAACCTGAAGATAAACAGTATAGATATCTTCTTTAAAGCATGAATACAAACACAGACATAAAGAGAAAGCAGAATATAGGGACATAGGACACACTAGATTTTTTTTTCCTCAAAGTAAGATATTCCTGAGCTTTAACACTAGTGAATGACTTTGGGCAGATTGTTTAATATCTGAACCTCAATATCCTTATCTACAGAACGATTATACAATAAACCCTGCCCTGTCAATTTTTTTTTGTCAATGTCAGTGGATTAAAGTGAGGCTAGAGACAATGAAATAAAAATGCATAGTAAACTATAAATCCTGTACCATTTATAATTTTAAGATAATGGCATATCTTATATGCATGCTCATGTACATGGAAACCAATACAAATATAAAAATAGCCTAGCACATTTATTTATGTAGAATAAAATTTATCACAACTAATTGTTTTCTTTGTGTTAATGGTTGGAGGAGGACTGAGGGAGAGCAAGATACAGACAAATGGTTAATTTCACATAACATACACATAAAAATTATGTCCAATCTCACACATTAAATAACTCTTGAGCATTTTGAGGGCAATAGAATTTCTGTTAGAATAGAATATAGAGTTCCTTCCAAGTAGATCTTTTTATATACGTCTAACTCTGTAGACATTGTACTAGTCTCAGTAGACATTGTGTTATACAAATTTGTAGTTTGCCTGTTTTCATTGAGAGACGGTACTGTTTATTTGATTTAGAAATTGCGTATTTAACTTGACTGTTACTTCTATTTTGTATCTTTTTATTGTATTTTAGATGAAGGTTTACAGAAAAAACTAGTTTCTCATTGAAGAGTTAGCACACATATTTTTTTATGACATTGGTTAACAACCCCATGACATGTCAACACTCTCTCTTCTCAACCTTGAGCTCCCTATTACCAGGTTTCCTGTCCCCTCCTGCCTTGACCTTGGGCTGTTGTGCCCCATTAGTCTCATTTTTTTTAATAGGCGTGTCTAATCTTTGGCAGAAGGGTGAACCTCAGGAGTGATTTCATTACTGAGCTGAAAGGGTGTCCAGGGGCCATACTCTCAGGGTTTCTCCAGTCTCTGTCAGGCCAGTAAGTATGGTCTTTTTTCGTAAGTTAGAATTTTCTTCTACATTTTTCTCCAGCTCTGTCTGGGACCCTCTATTGTGATCCCTGTCAGAGCAGTCAGTGGTAGCCAGGCAACATATAGTCGTATTGGGCTCAGTCTGGTGAAAGCTGTGGTAGATGTGGTCCATTAGTCCTTTGGACTAATCTTTTCCTTGCATGTTTTCTTCATACTTCCTAGGTCTCGAAGGGGTGAGACCAGTGGAGTATCCTAGATGGCAGCTCACAGGTTTTTAATACCCCAGACACTACTCACCAAAGTAAAATGCAGAACATTTTCTTTATAAATTATGTTATGTCAATTGAGCTAGATGTTCACAGAGACCATGGTCCCCACAGCCCTCAGCCCAGCAGTTCAATCCCTTCGGGGGTTTGGATGTGTCTATGGACTTTCCATGACCTCACCTAGTACAAGTTGTGCTGGGTTCCCCAGTATTGTGTATGGTGTTATGCTTCACCAAATTTACCACTTATCTATTTTCTATTTAGTGTATTTCCATCTTAACCCCTCCTCTCTGTTGTAACCATCAAAAATTGTTTCTTTTTGTGTGTAAACTTTTTCAGGAGTTTTTACAGTTGTGTTCTCATACAATATTTCTCCTTTTGTGATTGATTTATTTCATTCAGCATGCCTTCCAGATTCATCCATGTTATGTGATGCTTCACAGATTCATCATTGTTCTTTGTCTTTGCTTAGTCCTCCATTGTATGTATGTACCATAGATTGTTTATCCATTCATCTGTTGAAGGACATCTGAGTTGCTTCCATGTTTTTACTCTTGTGAACAATGCTGCAATGAACATGGATGTGCATATGTCTATTCATGTGATGGCTCTTATTTCTCTAGGATGTATTCCTAGGAGTGGGATTGCTGGATCACATGGTATTTCTATTTCTAGCTTTCTAAGGAAGCTCCGTATCATTTTCCAAAATGGTTGTATCATTTTGCATTCACACCAGCAGTGCATAAGAGTTTCCCTTTCCCCACAGTCTCTCCAACATTTGTTGTTTCCTTTTTTTTTTTTTGATTCATGCCATTAATGCATTGTCATTTCTCTAATGTCTGGTGATTATGAGCATTTCCTCATGTGTCTGTTGGCAGCTTTAGTATCTTCTTTGGTGAAGTGTCTGTTCATTTCCTTTGCCCATTTTTTAATTGGATTATTTGTCTTTTTGTTGTAGAGGTGTTGGATTTTCCTGCAGATTTTAGAGATTAGAACGTTGTTGTATTCGTAACAGCCAAAATTTTTTCCCCAGTCTATAGGTTCTCTTTTTACTCTTTTGGTGAAGTCTTTTGATGAACCTAAGTGTTTAATTTTTAGAAGATCCCAGGTATCTAGCTTATTTTCTGAACTTCGTGTGTTGGTTATGGTTTGTATCCTGTTAATGCCTTATATTAGCGCCTCTAGCATTGATCCTATTTCTTCTTCTATGATCTTCACAGTTTTAGACTTTAGGTCTTTGATCCATTTTGAATTGGTTTTTGTGTATGGTGTGATGTATGGGTACTGTTTCTTTTTTTTTTTTTTGCACATGGACATCCAGTTTTGCTAGTCCCATTTGTTAAAAAGGCTGTCTTTCCCACTTTTGATGGACTTTGGGCCCTTGTCAGAGATCAGGTGATCCTAGGAGGATGGATTTACATATGGTTTCTCAATTCTGTTCCATTGGTCAATGTATCTGTCATTGTACTAGTACCAGTACCAGGCTGTTTTGAATACTGTAGATGTATAGTAGGTTCTGAGGTCAGGTAGTGTGAGTCCTCCTACTTTATTCTTCTTCTTCAATAGTGCTTCACTTATCCAGGGCTTTTTCCCTTTCCATATAAATTTAATGATTAGTTTTTACATCTCTTTAAAGAATGCTTTTGGTATTTGAATCGGGATTGCATTGTATTTGTAAATTGCTTTGGGTAGAATTGTCATTTTCACAATGTTGGCTCTACAGAAGCGTGGTATATTTTTTCCATTTATGTAGATCTCTTTTGGTTTCTTGCAGTAGTGTTTTGTAGTTTTCTTTGCATAGGCCTTTTACATCCCTGGTTAGATTTATTCCTAAGAATTTTTTTAAGGGAAATTATAAATGGTATTGTTTTCCTGATTTTTTCATCATTCTCTTTATTGGAATATAGGAATTCAACTCATTTTTTATGTTTATCTTGTATCCTGCTATTCTGCTGAATCTTTCTATTGGTTTCAGTAGTTTTCGCATGAGTCTTATGAGTTTTCTAGATATAGTGTCATATCATCTGCAAATACAGACAGTTTAAATTCTTCATTACCAATCTGGATGGCCTTTATCTCTTTTTCTGGCCTTATTAGTCAAGCTAGAACTCCCAAGACAATGTTAAATAGGAGTGGTGATAAACAGCATCCTTTTCTTGTTCCTGTTCTCAAGGGGAATGTTTTCTGCCTCTCTGTGTTAAGAACGATGTTGGCTGTTTGTTTTGTATAAATTCCCTTTATTATATTGAGAAATTTCCCTTCTATACCTAATTTATTGAGAGTTTTTAACAGGAATGTTTGTTGGACTTCATCAAATGCTTTTTCTGTATCAATTGAGATGATCACGTGATCCTTTCCTTTCATTTATGTGGCGGATTACATTGATTTGTTTTCTGATGTTGAACCATCTTTGCATACCTGGTACTAATCCTACCTGGTCCTGGTGTATTTTTTTTAATGATGCTGAATTTTATTGGCTAGAATTTTTGCATCTATATTCATGAGAGATATTGTTCTGTAATTTTCTTTTCGTGTGGTGTCTCTGCCTGGTTTTGGTGTCAGGGTTATGCTGGCTTCATAGAACGAATTCAGAAGTACTACTTCCTTTTCTATGTTTTAAAATAGTTTGAGTAGTGCTATTGTAAGTTCTCTGACTGGTAGAATTTGCCAGTGAAGCCATCTGTGCCAGGGCTTTTTTTTTTTGTTGGGAGTTTTTCTTTTCTTTTTTTTTTTTTACCTTTTCAATTTCTTCTCTTGTTATGGATTTGTTCAGATTTTCTACACCATTTTGTGTTAGTTTCGGTAGGTAGTGTTTCTAGAAATTTTCCATTTCCTCTTGATTTTCAAATTTGTTGGAGTATAGTTTTCTATAATACTCTGTTATGATCCTTTTATTTCAGTTGTGTTTGTTGTAATGTCCCCGATTTCGTTTCTTATTTCTCTTATTTGCATTCTCTCCTATTTTTCTTCTGTGAATTTGACCAGTGGTTTGTTGATTTTGTTGATCCTATCAAAGAACCAACTTTTGGTTTTGTTGATTCTTTTGTTTTTCTATTTAATTTATTTCTGCTCTGATCTTTATTATTTCCTTTCTTCTGGTGGCTATGGACTTTTTTTCCTGTTCTCTATTTGTTCGAGTTGTGTAGATAATTCTTTGATTTCATCCCTTTCTTCATTTTTTATGTGTGCACCTATTGCTATAAATTCATCTCTGAGGGCTGCCTTTGGGGTGTCCCAAAGGTTTTGGTATGATGTGTTTTCATTCTCATTTTATTCTAGGAATTTTTTAATTCCATCTCTGATTTCTTCTATTATCCAGTGGTTTTTCTTTTTTTTCCCTTGCTCTTCCTGTTGTTAATTTCTACCTTGATGGCATTGTGGTCAGAGAAGATACTTTGTATTATCTCAATGTCTTGGATTTTGTTGAGGTTTGCTCTGTGGCCTAAGATGTAGTCTATTCTGGCAAATGTTCCACGTGAATTGGAAAACAATGCATATTTTGTAGGTGTTGGGTGGCATGTTCTATATATGTCTATGAGGTCAGTTGGCTGATTGTGCCCTTTAGCTCTTCTGCATCTTTGTTGAATTTCTTTCTAGATGTTCTGTCCATTACTGAGACTGGCGTGTTGAAGTCTCCTACTATTATTGCAGAACTGTCAGTTTCTCTTTTCAGTGCTGTTAGAGTTTGTTTTATGTATTTTGGACCCTGTTATTGGGTGTGTAGATGTTTATTATGCTTATGTCTTCATGATGGATAATCCTTTTAATGATTATATAGTGCCCTTCTTTGTTTTTTATGGTGGATTTTGTTTTAAATTTTATTTTATCTGAGATTAGTGTTGCCACTTCTGCTCTTTTTTGGTAGCTGTTTGCTTGATATATTTTTTTCCATCCTTTGATTTTTAATAAATTTACATCTTTGTTTCTAAGGTGTGTCTGTTGTAGACAGCATATTCTTAGATCCTGAATTTTTTAAATCCATTCTATCACTCTCTGTCACTTTATGGGTGCATTTAGGCCAATTACATTCAATGTAATTATTGACAGGTGTGAGTTTATTGCTATCATTTTCTAGTGCTTTTTCTTTGTAGTGCTGATGTTTTCTTTCTTCCTCTTATTCTCCTGTGCTGAATTCCTTTTGTTTGTGGATTTTTTTTCATTTCATTTGTTTTAGTAGATTTTGTTTTGTTGAGACTTTACATTTTTCTTCTTTATTTTGGTGAGTAGGTTTGTTAACTTCTTTGTGGTTACCTTGAAATTTACTTTCATCTTCCTAGGTTTGAACCAGTCTATTATTACTTGGTATCATCTTGCCTTTCTCTCCATTAGAAAGTTCTATACCTACACCATTTATTCACTCTTTTATTGTTCTGACTTTGTTGTCATTTACAGATTAAGCTCTCTGGTTCCTTGTTGTAAATCTTTTGGTTTTGAATAGTACTTAAGAGTTCATTTCCTAGGTTGGTATTTGGCTGGCACGATTTTGCATACTAGATAAAGGCTGTCATCTGATGTTGTTTGTTCTCAAACCAAGGGACTCCTTTTAATAATTCTTGCAAGTTTTGTTTGTTTTTACATAGTCCCTTAATTTCTGTTTGTCTGGAAGTGTCTTAATTTCACCATTGTATTTGAACTAGAGTTTTACAGTATATATTATTCTTGGTTGGCAACTTTTTTCTTTAAAGGTTTTATTTATGTCATACCATTGACTTCTTGCATGCATGGTTTCTGCCAAGTAATCAGAGCATAGTCTTGTTGTTTCCCCTCCATATGTGACTTTTTGTTTTTATTGAGGTGCTTTCAGGATTCTTTCTTTGTCCTTGGTCTCAGTGAGTGCTTATGATATGCCTTGGTGATTTTCCTTCTGCGTCTTTCCTACATGGGGTTCGTTGAGCTTCTTGGGTGGTTAGTTTTTCATCTTTCATGATACTGAGGAAGTTTTCTGTCAGCAATACTTCAATGATCCTCTCTGTGTTTTCCGTTTTCTCCTCCTGTTCTGGAAATCCATTCACTGACATATTTTTGCTTTTGATTGTATCACATATTATTCTCAGGTTCTCTTCCTTTTTCTTCATTCTTTTTTTCTGATTTTTCATCAAATAAATTTGTGTCCGAGTGTTTGTCTTCAATTTCACTTATCCTGTCTTTCACTGTTTGTTTGAAACCTGCTCCTCGACCTTTCTATGACACTGTCCATTTCTGAAATTTTGTTTATCTTTTGGATTTCTAATTGTTGTTTTTGTATGATTTCTTGTTATGAATTTATTTTGGCATTTTGTTCCTGTATTATTTTTTTCTGAATCCTTCCTTTTTTTCCTCTATTTTCCATGAATTTTTTGGCCTTTTGCATGAATTTGTCTATTTTTCCTCATTTTTGTCTGCTTTTTGCTTCAACTCTTGGATAGCTCTGAATATTAGAGATTTGAATTCCCAATCAGGTAGTTCTAGTGCCTTTTCTTCTACTGGAAAGTCATCTGGTGTTTTATTTTGGATGTCTATTGGAACCATATTGTCCTGTTTTTTTTTTTTTAATATGTTTTGATATTGTCTGCTGTCTTTGTGACATCAGTAATTATTTTCCTTGTTTATTGATTGTAGATTTGTTTCATCCTACTTTTTTTGTTTTATTTGGTTATGTGTGAGCAGGTGGGCTGTGCATTCTTTGTAGTTTGCTCATCTGTGGGTATGATGCTTTTCACCTCCTTGTGCAATGGGCAGGGCCAGTCACTCAGCTATTGCATAGCAGGGCAGGTCCAGCAGGTGCTCTGTCTCCCTGCTGGGAGCTTCTTGAAGCTGTTTTCTCATACTCCCTATCTGTCAAACTTCTATGTGGGCTGGTCTAATCCAAGCATCATGGACTCTGTTCTCTCCAGCCAGCAGAGATATCACAGCCAGCTAGGAAGTGGTGGAGGACAAGCAGTAGGGGGGAGAAGAATGAGGGGATGGGAAAGTGTATGTCACTGGTTACCAGGTGTTCTGTCTCTTGCTGAGAGCTCCATGAACATACTTTCCCATACTCCATGTCTGCCGATCTCCCATAGGATTCCAACATGGCAAATCCATGCTTTGTTACATGATAGGGGACTTCTGAATGTACCTCTACTAGCTCTCTGTTCTCTGTCAGTTTCTTATTTCATTCAGTGCATGGCTGAGTTCTTTAACTTTTCTTTTGGCCCTTAAGGTTCCCAGATTGATGTTTGTACCTGTTTTACTTAGTTTTTTAGGTCTTTGCTGTGGAGGGATGGTGTGGTGTTTCTATCTACAGTGCCTCCTTGGATCCACCTCCAAACTTGACTATTACTTTTATGAAATGAATATAACTATGGAAATTTTTTTCAGAAGTTATTGCTCAAATACCATGAGAGAGATAAGGAACACGCAATTTTGAGCAGATACACAAAATGTATTTCCTGAGTATCAACCATCCTGTTGTTGTTGTTGTCAGTTGCTGTCGAGTCAGTTCTGACTCATAGAGACCCTATGTAAAGCAGAACAGAACAGTACCCTGCCCTGCGCCATCCTCAAAATCATTGTCATGCTTGAGCCCATTGTTGTAGCCACTGTGTCAATCCATCTCGTTGAGGGTCTTCCTCTCCTTCACTTACCCTCTACCAAGCATGATGTCCTTCTCCAGGGACTGCTCTCTTCTTATAACATGTCCAATGTATGTAAGAAGAAGTCTCAATATAGCCAGAATGCTCATTAGAAACAAGGATGGTGATGCTTCATCTCACATACTTGTATATGTCAACCTTGTTTCTAATGAGCATTCTGGCTGTACTTCTTCCAAGACAGATTTATTCATTCTTTTGGCAGTCCATGGCATATTCAATATACTTTGCCAACACCATAATTCAATGGCATCAATTCTTTGGTCTTCTTTGTTCGTTGCATAGCTTTCACATGCATATGAGAGAACTGAAAACAGCATGGCTTGGATCAGGCGCACTTTAGTCCTTAAAGTGACATCTTTGATTTTTAACACTTTAAAAAGATCTTTTGCAGCAGATTTGCCTAATGCAATGAGTGATTCATTTGATTTCTTGACTGCTGCTTCCCTGGGCATTGATTGTGGATCCAAGGAAAATGAAATCCTTGACAATTTCACTATTTGTTCCTTTTATCATGGTGTTGCTTATTGGTCCAATTGTGAAGATGTTTGTTTTCTTCAGGTTGAGATGTAATCCATACTGAAGGCAATGGTCTTTGATCTTTATCAGTAAGTGCTTCAAGCCTTCACATTCAGCAAGCAAGGCTGTGCATTTGCATATCTCAGGTTGATAAAGTGTTTTCTTCCAATCCTGATTCTCTGTTCTTCTTCATATACTCCAGCTTTCCAAATTATTTCCTCAGCATACAGACTGAATAAGTATGGTGAAATGATACATTCCCGGTGAACACCTTTCTTGACCTTAAACCACCCCAAAACCCATTGCCATTGTGTTGATTCCGACTCATAACGACCCCATAGGACAGAGTAGAGCTGCCCCATAGGGTTTCCAAGGAGCACCTGTGGATCTGAACTGCCAGCGTTTTGGTTAGCAGCTGAACTCTTAACAACTATGCCACCAGGGTTTCCCTGGGGGGAGAGGTTAAACCACCCAGTAACCCCTTATTGTGTTCAAAGGACTCCCTATTGGTCTAAGTACAGTTTTCTCATGAGAACAATGAAGTTTTCTGGAATTCCCATCCTTCACAATATTGTCCATACTTTGTTATGATCCACACAGTCAAATGTCATTGCATCATCGATAATCACATATAAACATCTTTCTGGTATTCTCTGCTTTCAGACATGATCCATCTTGACATCAGCAGTAATATTCCTTGTTCCACATCCTCTTCTGAATCTGGCTTGAATTTCCGGCAATTCTCTGTCAGTGTCCTGCTGCAAATACTTTTGAACGATCTTCAGCAAAATTTTACTGGTGTGTGATAGTAATGACATTGTTTGATAATTTCCTCATTATGTTTGATCACCTTTCTTTGGAATGGGTACAGATACGGATATCTTCCAGTTGGTTGGCCAGGCAGCTGTCTTCCAAAGTTCTTGGCATAGACCAGTGAGCACTTCCAGTGCTGCATCCATTTGTTGAAACATCTTAGTTGGGATTCCGTCAATACCTGGAGCCTTGTGTTTTTTTTTTTTTTTTGCCAATGCCTTCAGTGAAGCTTGGAACTCTTCCTTCTGTACCATCAGATCTTGATAATATGGTACCTCCGGAAATGTCTGAATGTTGACCAATTCTTTTTGGTACAGTGACTGTATTTCTTCCATCTTCTTTTGATGCTTCCTGTGTTGTTCATTATTTTGTCCACAGAATCCTTCAATATTGCAACTTGAGGCTTGGGTTTTTTCTTCAGCTCTTTCAGCTTGAGAAATGCCATGTGTTCTTCCCTTTTGGTTTTCTATCTCCATGTTTTTGCACATTTCATTATAATACTTTAATTTGTCTTCTTGAGCCACCCTTTGAAATCTTCTGTTCAGCTCTTTTACTTCATGATTTCTTCCTTTCCCTTTAGCTACTCTACATTCAAATGCAACTTTCAGATTTTCTTCTGATATCCACTTTGGTCTTTTCTTTCTATCCTGTCCTTGTAATAACTTCTTGCTTTCTTCATGTATGATGTCTTTGATATCATTATACATGCTGTCTGGTCTTCCATCAGGTGGGATATACTCAAGGTGGTACTTTGGCTCTTGTGGAATTGTTCTAATTTTCTTCGACTTCAACTTGAACTTGCATATGAGTGATTGATGATCTGTTCCACAGTCAGCACCTGGCCTTTTCCTAACTGATAATATTGAAGTTTTCTATCATCTCTTTCCACAGATATAGCAGATTTCATTCCTATGTATTCCATCTGACTAGGTCCACATATATAGTCTCCATTTATGTTGTTTAAAAAAGTTATTTCCAATGAAGAAATCATTGGTTTTGCAAAATTCTACCATGCAATCTCTGGCATCATTTCTATCACCAAGGCCATGTTTTCCAGCTACAAATCCTTCCTCTTAGTTTCCACCTTTGGCATTCTAATTGCCAGTAATTATCAATGTATCTTGATTGCATGTTTCATCAATTTCAGACGGCAGAAGTTGGTAAAAATCTTCAATTTCTTCATCTTTGGCCTTAGTGGTTGGTGTGTAAATTTGAATAATAGTCATATTAACTGGCCTTCCTTGTAGATGTACGGATATTATCCTATCACTGTCAGGGTTGCACTTAAGGATATATCTTGAAATGTTCTTTTCGATGATGAATTTGATGTCATTCCTGTTCAGTTTGTCATTCCCAGCATAGTAGAACATACGATTTTCTGATTCAAAATGGCCAATACCAGTCCATTTCAGCTCATTAATGCCTAGGATATTGATGTTTATGTGTTCCATTTCATTTTTGAAAACTTCCAATTTTCCTAAATTCATCCTTCATACATTTCACGTTCCAATTATTTACAGATGTTTGCAGCTGTTTCTTCTCGATTTGAGTTATACTGCATCAGCAAATGAAGGTCCTGAAATCTTGACTCTATCCAAGTCATTAAGGTCAACGCTACTTTGTGGATGCAGCTCTTCTCCAGTTGTATTTTGAGTGTCTTCCAATCTGAGTGGCTCATTTTCCAGCACTATATCAGACAATATTCCTCTGCTATTCATAAGGTTTTCACAGGTCATTTTTTTTAGAAGTAGACTGCCAGGCCCTTCTTCCTAGTGTGTCTTAGTCTGAAAGCTCCTTTGAAACCTCTCCACCAAGGGTGACACTGCTGATATTTGAAATACAGATGGCAAAGCTTCCAGTATCACAGCAACACGCAAGCCACCACAGTATGACAAACTGACAGGTAGTGGATCAACCATGTGGTCCCTATAAAATTATGATTCAGCACTTAACTACTCTGTTAACAAATACCATATCTGTAGTATTGGGAAGCATCTCATTAGTAGACAGGGATGGGTTTTTCATGTGCAAACTAGGAAGGGCAATGGATTTTTTACTGAATTTAGACTATGTGCCATCTTCACCACCACTCAAATGGTTTCATAACCTATTCAAGGTTATTAGAAACTTGCAGAGTTAGCTTTTAAACACATATCTGTCTTACACTGAAGACTGTGCTCATTTCATTACAAAGAGCCATGACAGAAGAAGACTAAAGAAAACAAGAAGTAACTTCAGATTTTATTTACAAAATGTAAAAGCTTGGAAGTGGCCATTCTCATACTAGAAATGAGAAAAAGATGGATAAGCTGAAAAACAAAGTCTTTTCTTGGACCCACCAGAGGACTGAAGTTGCAGGGCAAACCACCATGCTGAAATCTAGAAAGACAGATACATCCAGAAAAGTACTTCAAAAGAGACCTGTGTAACTGGAGTAAAAACCACTGAAGCCACACAATGATATAAATTCTGAAATGATAATTTTGTTAAATTTCTTGGGCTTGAGTGTGGACTAGCATCAGAGTGAAAAATTCTTAGAGGTCTCAAGTCTTAGGGGGACTCCATGCTTTCATGGGTTTTGCCTCTACAAACTGCCTCAAGATCTCAGTTGAGAATATGAGAAAGAATCCTTCAGGCTCTGGCATGGGGGATGGGATAGTAACCATTATGAAATATACCTTATCCCAAGCACTTTTCTGAAATCTTATCCCAACTAGAGCAAGAGAGTTACTCCCCTTTGCAACTGCCTGCAGCATTCCAGTTTCCCACTTAAGTGGGAAAATGTCATCAATATGAGTCAGGGATTCATGGAAATACATTGGGAAAGCATCAGCCTGGGAAGAGAGTGGAGGGGAGGGGGCAGCAGGAAAATGCAATACTACTGGAGAAACACTCACGGTGGTCTCAGCCCTGAAGCAAAGCCCCACTAAAACACTGAAATTAATTTAAAATTTTAGAATACTTTTCCTCCGCAATGTGTTACTACCACATCAACAAGGCTTTAATATAATAATAGTGGATTTTAGATGAATGAAATGCAAGATACAGACATTGAGAAGAAACAATTAGGGAAGCATGAAATCAAGAGAGGAGACAAAAAAAAAAAAGACACAAGAAAAATTTAAAGCTCTATCATTTATAGCTACAGCAAACATTAAACAAAGTTCAAATCCCAGCCAAATTAAGATAAATCCTCACCCTATAGGCCTATTTACCTTAGTTTCTATTACTTGATACACCATGTAAAGTTTTCAACAAAAAATTACAAGACATGACAAAAGGCAAGAAAAGAGTTTGAAGAGTTTGAAGAGACAAGCATAAATACGAGGTGCAGATTTTGTAATTAACAAATAGGGAATATAAAATAACTATGATTAATATACTGAGGGCTGTAATAAAATAAGTGGACCATTTTATATGATTATATTGCCATTTCAACTTTCAGCTTTCTTATGTCTGTTGTTTGCATGATATATTTTTTCCCATCATTTTTCTTTAAATCTATTTGTATCTTTGAATCTAGGTTTGTCTCCTGTAGACAGGATATAGCTGAATCTTGTTTTTGTTTGTTTGTTTTTAATACAATTTAACAATACCATCCTTTTGATTAGATTAAGTTTTTCCGTATTTAATGTTACTAATTATATGGTTGGTTCTATAACTGCCATAGTGCTTTTTGTATTTTTGTCTCATTTGTTTTTTGTTCTTCTATATCTACTAGACAGCAGTGGTTTTTAGTGAAGTGGATATCTACTTTATGACTGGTAAAGTAGAGGGTCAACAAAAACAAGGGAAGTCCTTAGTAAGGTCCATTGACACAATAGCCAAAACAAAGGACTCAGAAATACTAATGATCCCTAAGATGGCACAGGATAGGGCAATGTTTCATTCCGTTATACATAACGTCAGTAGGAGCTGGAGATTACTTGATGGTACCTGAAAACAACACTTCTCCTTTATTGCCTTCTTTTGTAATCACTGGGTATTTTGTTAGGTAACATTTTAATTCCTTTAATTAATTTAATTATATTTTTAAAAACTATATCTTAGTGTTTGCTCTAGGGCTTAAATATGCATCTTAATGCATCAAAGTCTACTTCTGCTTTACGTTGATTTAGTACCAGTGTAATATAGAAATGTTACACCTATAAAGCTTTGTTCTCTCCCTAGTATGTTTACGCTATTACTGTTTTGCATATTATGTCTATACCTGTTACAAAACCAACATTACATTGGTATAATTTTTACTTTACACAATTTTATGTCTTTGAAGACCCTGAGAGAAGAAAGGAATGTGTGTATATATTTATGGAGTTTGTTGTATTAAGTTACTTATTTACTCTTTCTGGTTTTCTTAATTTCTTCCTGAGGATTTGAGTTACCATATGGTGTCATTTCCCTACTCGAATAAATCTTTGGAAACCCTGGTGGAATAGTGGTTAAGTGCTATGGCTGCTAACCCAAGGGTCGGCAGTTTGAATCCACCAGGCGCTCCTTGGAAACTCTATGGGGCAGTTCTACTCTGTCCTATAGGGTTGCTATGAGTCGGAATTGACTCGACTGCACTGGGTTTTTTAATAAATCTTTATTTCCACCTGCATCCTTTGTGGTGTTATTGTCAAATATATTTTATTTCTATACTTACAGCCCCAAATACCATATATTCCACTAATAATAAAAGCAAGTCAGGATAATAAATAACTTATTTTAAAATATCCAGAAATTGGCTAGAACTATGAATCCCTAACTAATTAGCTTCTTATTTTCTAATTTACCACTATTTATAAATTCATATTTCAAATGCAAGACACACCTTTGAGGATAATCTAAACTGCAACAATACTAGTAACATTGGGTATTTGGAATTTGGGAATTTGGGGTGAGCTGGTGTCACAAACTTTAAAGACAGTACAACACTATCTATTGTATTTCATCAATAAAATAATTCTTGCCAATTATTCACGCTAATTCATTTTATTTTCACTTTGTACAATGCATGAAACAAGTTAAGTGTGAATCATTTTGATGTTTAACACATTTGATCATTTCTTAATATTTTAATTGAATCCATTTTACTGGTAGATATATATGAAATGACTAAATTGTCACTAATATAGATTGATATGCATGAGGAATAAAGAAAAGCAAAATAATCTTTCCTGCATATATCACAAAAGTTTCATAAACAGAAAAAAAGATGAATAAGAAGGAATATAAGTCAAAATGTTTATCACACAATATAAATTTCTCTCAATTTTGTCTGTGTTTTCATGTCAGTATATATGAACTTATATATAATATACTTTCCAGTCTTGGATATTGGATTAAACATTTTTTTTAAATTGTGCTTTAGGTGAAAGGTTACATCTCAAGTTAATTTCTCATTCAAAAATTTATACACATGAAGCTCTGCGATATTAGTTACAATCCCTACAATATGACAGCACACTCCACCCTCTATACCAGCTCCCCGTGTCCATTCCACCAGTTTCTGTCCCTTTCTGCCTTCTCATTCTGCTTTTGAACAAGAGCTGCCCATATGGTCTCACATATCTGATAGAACCAACAGGCATATTCCTCATGTGTATAATTTTTTGTTTTATTTTCCTGTCTAATCTTTGCCTGAAGAGTGGGCCTGGGGAATGTTTCCAGTTCTGGGTTAATAGGGTGTCTGGGGGCCATAGTTTTGGGGGTCCCTCCAGTTTCTGTCAGATCATTAAATATGGTTTTTTATGTGAATTTGATTTCTGTTCTACATTTTTCTTCTGCTCTGTCCAGAGCTCTCTGTTGTGTTCCCTGTCAGGTTGGTCATTGGTGGTAGCTGGACACCATCTAGTTCTTTGGGTCTTAGGTTGGTGGAGTCTCAGGTTCATTTGGTTCATTAGTCCTTTGGGCTAATATTTTCTTTGTATCTTTGGTTTTCTTCATGCCCTTTTGCTCCAAGAGGGATGGGACCAATTGATATATCTCAGATGGCCACTCCCAATCTTATAAGTTCCCAGATGCCACTCACCAAAGTGAGATGTAGACCATTTTCTTAATAAACTCTGTTATGCCAATTGACCGAGATGTCCCCAGAAACTATGGTCCCAAGGCCCCAGCCCCAGCCCCAGCCCCAGCTACTCTGTCCCTCAAGGGGTTTGGATATGTTCAGGAAACTTCTTTGCTTTTGCTTTGGTCCAGTTAAGCAGACTTCCCCGTATTGTGTATTATCCTTCCCTTCACCAAAGTTCATCCTTGTCTACTATCTAGGTAGTGAATTCTCCTTCCTCTCCCTCCCCACTCTCGTAACCATCAAAGAATGTTTTTTTCTCTGTGTAAACCTTTTCTTGAGTTCTTATAATAGTGGTCTCATACAATATTTGTCCTGTTGAGACTGACTTATTTCACCCTCCAGATTCATCCATGTTGTGAGATGCTTTACAGCTTCATCATTGTTCTTTAACATTGCATAGTATTCCATTGTGAGTGTACCATAGTTTATCCATTTGTCTGTTGATGGCATTCAGGTTGTTTCCATCTTTTTGCTATTGTGAATAGTGCTAGAATGAACATGGGTATGCATATATCTGTTCATGTGATGACTCTTATTTCTCAGGGTATATTCCTAGGAGTAGGATTGCTGGATCATATGGTATTTCTATTTCTAGCTTTTTAAGGAAGCATCATATCCTTTTCCAAAGTGGTAGTGCCATTTTGCATTCCCACCGTCAGCGCATAAGAGTATCAAACTCTCCACAAACTGTCCAACATTTGTTATTTTTGCATTAGTGCCAGCCTTGTTGGAATGAGGTGGTATCTCATTGTAGTTTTGATTTGCATTTCTCTAATGGCTAATGATGGTATTTCCTCATATGTCTGTTAGGTGCCTGAATGCCTTCTTTGGTGAAGTGTCTGTTCATATCCTTTGCCCATTTATTAATTAAATTATTTGTCTTTTTCTTGTTGAGGTGTTGCAGTATCTTGTAGATTTTAGAGATTGGGCCCTTATTGGATATATTGTAGCCAAAAATTCTTTTCCCAGTTTGTAGGTTCTTTTTTTACTCCTTTGGTGAAGTCTTTCGACGAGCCTAAGTGTTTGATTTTTAGGAGCTTCCAGTTATCTAGTTTCTTTTCTGGAGTTTGTGGATTGTTAATTGTAGTTTGTATACTATTGTGTATATTAGGGCACCTAGATTGTCCCTATTTTTTCTTCCATAATGTTTATCATTTTTGGGTTTATATTAAGCTCCATGATTCTTTTTGAGTTGGTTTTTGTATACGGCATGAGGTATGGATCCTGTTTCATTTTTTTTTTACAGATGGATATCCAGTTATGCCAGCACCATTTGTTAAAGGGACTGTCTTTTCTCTATTTAACAGAGTTTGGCCTTTGTCAGGTATCAGCTGCTCATATGTGGATGGATTTATGTCTGGATCCTCAATTGTGTTCCATTGGTCAATGTATCTGTTGTTGTACCAATACCAGGCCGTTTTGACTACTGTGGCCATGTAATAGGTTCTAAGATGACATAGTGTGAGACCTCCCACTTTGTTCTTCTTCTTCAGTAATTCTTTACTTATCCGGGACCTCTTCTCTTTCCATATAAAGTTGATGATTTGTTTCTCCATCTCATTAAAAAATGCTGTTGAAATTTGGATCAGGATTTCATTATCTGTAGATAATTTTGTGTACAATTGACATTTTCACAATGTTGAGTCTTCCCATCCATGAGCATGGTATGTTTTTCCACTTATGTACATCTCTTTTGGTGTCTCGCAGTAGTGTTTTTTAATTTGCGTTGTATAGGTCTTTGACATCTCTAGTTAGATTTATTCCTAAGTACTTTATCTTCTTGGAGGCTATTGTAACTCATATTGATTTGGCAATTTCCTTTTTGAAATTTCTCACAAAAAAATTCCAACCAATTTTTTAATGTTTATCTTGTAACCTGATATATTGCTGAGATCTTCCATTAGCTTCAGTAGTTTTTTGTGGATTCTTTGGGGTTTTCTGTGTATAAGATCACAGCATCTGTGAATAGGGATACTTTCACCTCTTCTTTACCAATTTGAAAGCCTGTGAATTTTTTCTTGCTTTATTGCTCTGGTTAGAACCTCTAGCACAGTGTTGAATAAGAGTGATGATAAAGAGCATCCTTGTCTGGTTCCTGTTCTCAAGGGGAATGCTTTCAGTCTCTATCCATTTAGAATGATTTTGGCTGTTGGCTTTGTATAAATATTTATTATGTTGAGGAATCTCCCTTCAGTTCCTATTTTGCTGAGAGTTTTTATCAAGCATGGGTGTCAGGCTGTGTGAAATGCCTTTTCTGCATACATTGATAAGATCATGTGGTTCTTATCTTTTGTTTAATTTATGTGATGGATTACATTGATTTTCTAATGTTGAACCACGCCAGCACACCTGGTATGAACTCCACTTGGTCATAATGTGTTATTTTTTTTAATATGTTGTTGAATTCTATTGGCTACTGTTCTGTTGAGGATTTTTGAGATTATGTTCATGAGGGATAACCCAAAAAACCCAGGATATTGGTGTGTGATTTTCTCTTTTGTGGTACCTTTGACTGGCTTTGGTATCAGTATTATGCTAGCTGCATAGAATGAGTTCAGGAGTATTCCTTCTTTTTCTATGCTCTGAAATACCTTTAGTAGTACTGGCGTTAACTCTTCTCTGAAAGTTTGGTGGAGTTCTCCAGTGAGGTCACCTGAGCCAGGGTTTTTTTTTTTTTTTTATTGGTGTTTTTTTTTAATTACCTCTTCAATCTCTTGTTATGTGTTTAGTTTATCTACCTTAGTTTGTGTTACTTTAGGTAGGTAGTGTATTTCTAGAACTTTGTCCATTTCCTCTAGGTTTTCAAATTGTTGAAGTACAATTTTTCATAGTATTCTGTTATCATTCTTTTTATTTCATTTGCGTCTGTTATGGTATTGCCCATCATATTTCTTATTCTGATAATTTGCTTCCTCTCCTATTTTTCCTTTGTCAGTTTGGCCAATGGTTTGTTGATTTTGTTGACCTTTTCAAATAACCAACTTTTAGTCTTGTTGACCCTTTCAATTTTTCTTCTTTTCCCTATTTCAGTTATTTCTGCTCTAAGCCTTATTATTTCTTTTCTTCTGGTGCTGAACTCTTCTTTTGCTGGGTTAATGTTTTGATTTTGGCCCTTTCTTCTTTTTGGATAAATGTATTTATTGCTATAAATTGACCTCTAAGCATTACTTTTGCTGTGTCCTAAAGGTTCTGGTAAGACGTGTTTTCATTCATTTTGGTTCCTATGAATTTCTTTATTCCATCATTAATTTCTTCTATAACCCAGTAGTTTTTAAGCAATGTTTTGTTCAGTGTCCATGTATTTGATTTATTTTTTTCCTTGCTGTTTCTGTTATTGATTTCCACACTGATGGCATTATGGTCAGAAAAGATGCTTGGCAATATTTCGATGTTTTGGGTTCTGTTAAGGCTTGCTTTGTGGCCTAAAATGTGGTTTATTATGGAGAATGTTCTATTCATGTTGAAAAAGAATATTTTACTGCAGTTGGGTGAAGTGTTCTTTATGTGTCTACGAGGTCACGTTGATTAATTGTGGCATTTAGATCTTCTGTATCTTTATAGACTTTCTTTCTAGATGTTCTGTCCTTCAAAAACAGTGTGTGAGGTCTTCTACTATTATAATGGAGCTGTCTATTTCTCTTTTCAATGCAGTTAGAGTTTGTTTTATGTATTTTGGAGCCCTGTCATTGGTGTCTTTATGTTTATCATGGTTATATCCTCCTGGTGTTTTGACACTTTAAGCATTGTTTAGTGTCCTTCCTTATCCTTTACGGTGGATTTTGCTTTACAATCTGTTTTGTCAGAGGTTAATATTGGCGCTCTTGCTCTTTTTTGGTTTTTGTATGCTTGATATATTTTTCTCCAACTTTTGAGTTTAGTTTCTTTGTCTCTTTGTTTCTAAGATGTGTCTCTTGGAGGCAGCATATAGATAGATTTTCTTTTTATCCATTCTGACACTCTCTTCCTCTTTATTGGTGCACTTTGGCCATTTACATTGAGTGTAATTATTGACAGGTATGAGTTTATTGCTGTCATTTTGAAGTATTTTGTGTGTGTGTGTGTTGGTGAGTTTCTTTGTTCCACTTAATTTTCTGATTCTTTTTTCTCTATGTATTTTCTTTTCATTCCTTTAACTATTGATGGTTTTCTGTTTCCTAAATCTTTATGTTTTTCTTCTTTTTTATTTTGATAGATAGTTTTGTTAGCTTCATTTGTGGTTAACTTGTAATTTACCTTTATTTTTCTAAGTGTGAACCGATCTTTTATTTCTTGATATTGCCTTTACTTCCTTTCCATATGGAAGTTCTATGACTACACTGTTTATTCTGTCTTTTTTGTTTTAACATTGTCATCGTTTACATATTGACATCTCTGTTTCCCTATTTTCAGTCTTTTAGCTTTTATTTGTTTTTTTGAATTCCCTATCTGGGTTGATAACAGGTTGATGGGTCCTGTGTTCTAGTCTTGGATTGTTGTCTGATGTTGTTGATTCTCTAACCAGGGACTCCCTTTAATATTTCTTGTAATTTTGATTTAGTGTTCACAAATTCTCTTCGCTTCCATTTATCTGAAAATGACCTAATTTCTCCATCGTATTTGAGAGACAGTTTTGCTAGATATATAATTCTTGGCTGGCATTTTTTTTTCCTTCAAGGCTTTATGCATGTTGTCCCATTGCCTTCTTGCCTGACTGGTTTCTGCTGAGTTGTCAGAGCTTAGTCTTATTGGTTCTCCTTCGTAGGTGACTTTTTGTTTATCCCTAGCCAGTCTCAAGATTCTATCTTTGTCTTTGGTTTTGTTAAGTTTGATTATGATATGTCTTGGTGACTTTCTTTTGTGGTCTACCCTCTATGGGGTTTGTTGAGCTTCTTGGATCGATATCTTCTCGTCTTTCATGATATCAGAGATATTTTCTGCCAGCAAATCTTCAACAATTTTCTGTCATCCCCCCTGTTCCGGTACTCTGATCACTCATAGGTTTTTCCTCTTGATAGTGTCCCACATGATTCTTAGGCTTTCTCCATTTTTTTTAATCCTTTTTTTTCTGATTTTTCTTCAAGTAAATTTGTTCCAAGGAATTTATCTTCAATCTTACTAATTCTGACTTCCATTGTCTCAGTTCTGCTCCAGTGATCTTGTAATGGGTAGTCTAAATCTGAAATTTTATTGTGTTAATCTTTTGGATTTCTAGTTGTTATCTCTGTGTGGTTTCTGTAAGCCTGTTAATTTTTTCGTTTTGTTCTTGTATTGTTTTCCTAAATTCCTCTATTGCTTTGTCTGCGTATTCCTTAGCTGGGTGTGAGCTTTGCTTGATCTCCTTCCTGATCTCTTGGAGAGCTCTGTATATTAGTCTTTGAATTCTTTCTCAGGTGCTCCATTACCTTATCTTATTCTGGAAGGTTTCCTGGATCTTTATTTTGGTCACTTGCTGGAGCCATCTTGACCTGCTTCTTTACTGATTTGATATTGACTGTTGTCTCTGAGGCATCAATAAGTTATTTATTTATTGTATGCTTGTTTACTGTGTCCTAACTTTGTGTTTTGTTCTGTTTTGATATGCCCAAGTAGGCTGGGTGTGTGAGCTACTTTGGTTGTTGGCATCTTTGAAGCTCTCACATCTTGTCTTCCGGTGGTCAGAGCAGCTACTAGATATGTGAGCCCAGGAGTCTGTTCACTTTCCTTGTGCAGGTATGCCACAGGTGTCCAAGTTGTAGGTCACCAAGTGTGTGGTGTAGAAAACCAATAACCAAACCTGCTGCCATCGAGTTGATTCTGACTCATAGTGACCGTACAGGACAGAGTAGAACTGCCCCCATAGAGTTTTCGAGGAGCACCTGGTGAATTCAAACTGCCGACCTTTTGGCTAGCAGCCATAGCACTTAACCACTACGCCACCAAGCTTTCCATGTGGTGCAAACTCGTTTACAATTCCAGATGGGCAGAGTTGTGTAGGGGTGGCCAGAGCAGGCATAGGTATCTGGCTGCAGTAGGGGGCTGTGTATGGAGAAAAGCAGGGGTCTGAAAGCTGCTCCGGGGCACCTGGGTGCAGGGCGTGCTCCTGTCCCCTAGGGCACAGAGTGGGGGGTATCCAGCCAGTCCTTGGGTACCCGGTGTTATTGGCTGGAAGGACTGGTAGACCACTTATTCTCAGACCCCTGTCGTGGGTGGCTAGATGGAGTAGGTGGTACCGCTAGCCCTCAGGCCCCCGTTGTGTGTGGTTGAGACTTCTGTTTAGGGGGCATGGTGGTGTCAAAAGACACAAATCTGCAACACCCCTTTGGCTGCTACAGTTGAAAATGGGCTTCAGGTGTATGCCCTGCTCTTATATGTGAATGAGAGTGTGCGTTGTTGAATCAGTCCACACAGGTCTGGACAAGGGTGAAGGGCACTGCAAGTCCTTTGACCCCTTAGTCAGTGGCTGGGCAAAGTGGCCATGAGACTGGTGTGGGAGCAGAAACTGCTAAGATCCGGGGTGGGGGAGTGTAACATTTTTTAGTACTGCAAGGCTGGTGTCAGAGTGGGATGGTAGGTGGGTGAGGAGAAGGATGCAGTTCTCTGCTGTGAAACTCTGGGAGGGTAAGGGGTTATTTTGTCCTGATGCAGTAGGTTAGAAGCTTGCAGTTAACTTTCTCAGGTCTGGTGATGCTCCTACCTGGCTCCAGAGGTGTTTGCAGGCTCAATCCTGCCCAGCCACACCTGACATGGTGAGGCTGGTCCTGGAACACTGCTGCTCACCTCAGCCTGCATGCACCATGCTGACCCAGCCAGTAGGGCACTGACAACCTTGCAACTGGCACTTCTCTGCTTCTTTTGAGTTGTCTCTCCTTGCCCCTGCTGCTCAGTCTGACTCCTTAGCTTTGTCTTTGATGATCAGGGCTCCTAGAATGTCATATATAATTGATTCACTTGTTTTTTTGAGTCTTTGTTTTGTTGTAAGAGGGATGACAGGAAGTGTTTGACTGTTCCACCATCTTGGTCCCATCTCTGGCTTCATTTTTTTAAATATTTTTATTGTGCTTTAAGCGAAAACTTACATATCAAGTCAGTCTCTCATACAAAAATTTATATACACCTTACTACATACCCCTAGTTCCTCTCCCCCTAATGAGATAGCATACTCCTTTGCTCCACTCTCTCTTTTCATGTCCATTCTGCCAGCTTCTGACCCCCTCTGCCCTCTCATTTCCCTTCCAGACAGGAGCTGCCCACATAGTCTCATGTGTCTACTTAATCCAAGAAGCTCACTCTTCACCAGTATCATTTTCTACCCCATATTCCAGTCCAATTCCTATCTAAAGAGTTGGCTTTGGAAATGTTTCCTGTCTTGGGCTAACAAAAGGTCTGGGGACCATGATTTTGGGGTCTCTCTAGTCTCAGTCAGACCATTAAGTATGGTTTTTTATGAGAATTTGGGATCGGCATCCCACTGCTTTGTTGCTCTCTCAGGGGTTCTCTGTTATTTTCACTGTCAGGGCAGTCATCGGTTGTAGCCGGACACCATCTAGTTCTTGTAGTCTCTGGTTTGTGTGGTCCTTTCTGTCTCTTGGGCTCATAATTACCTTTTATCATTGGTGTTCTTCATTTTCCTTTGCTCCAGGTGGGTGGAGACAAGTTGACCCATCTTAGATGTCCGCTTGCTAGCATTTAAGACCCCAGACGCCACTGTCCAAAGTGGGATGCAGAATGTTTTCTTAATAGATTTTATTATGCCAATTGACTTAGATGTCCTCTGAAACCATGATCCCCAAACCCCCGCCCCTGCTACGCTGGCCTTCGAAGACTTCAGTTATTCAGAAAACTTCTTTGCTTTTGGTTTAGTCCAGTTGTGCTGACTTCTCTTGCATTGTGCGTTGTCTTTCCCTTCATCTAATATAGTTCTTATCTACTATCTAATTAGTGAAACCCCCTCTCTCTCCCTCCCTCCCCGCTCTCATAATCATCAATGAATATTTTCTTCTGTGTTTAAACTATTTCTCAAGTTCTAATAATAATGGTCTCATACAATATTTGTCCTTTTGCAACTGACTAATTTCACTCAGCATAATGCCTTTCTGATTCCTCTATCTTATAAAATGCTTCACAGATTCATCATTGTTCTTTATTAACTCATAGTATTCCATTGTATGAATATACCATAATTTATTCATTCATCTGTTGATGGGCACCTTGGTTACTTCCAACTTTTTGCTGTTGTAAACAGTGCTGCAATGAACATGGGTGTGCATATATCTGTTCGTGTAAAGCCTCTTATTTCTCTAGGATATATTCCAAGGAGTGGGATTACTGGATCGTATGGTAGCTCTATTTCTAGTTTCCAACGTGGTTGTACCATTTTACATTCCTACCGGCTGTGTATAAGTGTTCTAATCTCTCCATAACCTCTCCAGCATTTATTATTTTGTGTTTTTTGAATTAATGCAGGCCTTGTTGGAATGAAATGGAATCTCATTTAGTTTTGATTCGCATTTCCCTAACCTCGAGCATTTCCTCATGTATCTGTTAGCTACCCGAATGTCTTCTTTCATGAAATGTCTGTTCATATCCTTTGCCCATTTTTTTAAATTGGGTTATTTGTCTTTTTATAGTTGAGTTTTTGCAGTATCATGTAGATTTTAGAGATCAGACACCTATCAGAAATATCATAGCTAAAAACTTTTTTCCCAGTCTGTAGGTAATCTTTTACTCTTTTGGTGAAGTCTTTGGATGAGCATAGGTGTTTGATTTTTAGAAGCTCCCATTTATCTAGTTTTTCTTCTGCATTATTAGTAATGTTTTGTATACTGTTATGCCATGTATTAATTAGGGCTCTTAGTGTTGCCCCTATTTTTTCTTCCATAATCTTTATCGTTTTAGATTTCATATTTAGGTCTTTGATCCATTTTTAGTTAGTTTTTGTGCATGGTGTGGGGCATGTGTCTTGTTTCTTTTTTTTGCAGATGGTTATCCAGTTATGCTAGCATCATTTGTTAAAAAAGACTGTCTTTTCCCCATTTAACTGACTTTAGACCTTTGTCAAATATCAGCTGCTCGTTCTGGCTTCACTTTTATTTTAAAAGAGTGGGACCAGGGCTAGGGTCCCCACATGTGGGCCAGGGCTTATATAGTTGGAACTTTCCACCTTTACCAAAGGAGGGAGCAGCTGTGCTTTCTATCAGGTTGCCTGAGGCCACAGTGTCTCCCCAAAAAGCGAACGTGCAAGATAGCACACCATGTGCTTTGCTGTGCTACTCTCAAGTCATGGCCGGCAGCCCCAGCTTTCCCCAACCCTGCTGCCTGGTCTTCTGGTGCTGTGCCCTGGACAGCCAACCGCAGAAGCTTGAATTGGGGCCGTGTGTGCTCTCTCAGCTGGCGCAGTTCCTGAACCTTGCTCGTGGGCACCCTCTGAAAAGCTGAGAGCCCATGTCATGGTGTGCACTCCCTCGTGGGTGCCTCTAGGTTTGGATTTACTAGTATTTTTAATATCCTTTTCATTATTTGTCTAAAGCCTTTTATATATTCCTATAGAGAGACCTTATACATTTAAAAGATATTCTGTTCGAACGGTTTTCCAAAGACTCTCTCCATTTTGTTTTACTTGAATGTTAATATATGACGTGCTGCATTAGAACTGTATATAAATCAAACCACTTACTTATTAAAGAGTATATAAATATAAGAGGTTTCCATTTTGTGGAAATATCTTGTTTAACTTTAACTCTGAATATACAAGTTTCACAAAGATCAAATCAGCAGAAAACATGTGATTCTTTAAAAAATATCATTATAATGTATTAATAATCTTACACTATTTAAATGAAATCACTTTTGAGAACAAAAATAGGAAAACTTGTTTATAATAATAACACAATTTTTATTAACTCATATTAACTGAATTTTTAAGACATCGTATCCAGTGGGATAATGGTGGAGGGAGTTTTAAAAAAGTCTCATAAACTACTAATTGGAGTGAAAATTGGTACATATTTTCTAGAAATTAATTTTGCATTATGTGACAAGGGACTTAAAAATATTTCAGGAATTTCACTTTAAGAATATACTCTAAGGAAATTATCAGAGTTGTACATAAAGATTTATATATAATGATAACTATTACATTATCATTTACAATTGTAAAACACCTGGCTGGAAACAGAACAAAAGTTTTAAATTAGGAAAATTTTTAAAGTAAATTATAGTACAGTTGCTTGATACAACACCAAGTAGTCATCATATATATGTATTAAATGGACCCTGGTGGTGCAGTGGTGAAGCATTTGGCTGCTAACCAAAAGATCAGCAGTTCTAATCCACCAGCTGCTCCTTGGAAACCATATGGGGGAGTTCTACTCTGTCCTATAGGGTCACTTTGAGTCAGAATTGACTTCATGGCAATGAGTAATGGGTAATATATTAAATATATATATATTAAATTCTTATGATAAAATATTTTTTATGATAAAATATTAGGTAAAAAATCAGGATCAAATCATACATATATAAAGTGAGAAGCCAAATCACACACACACACACACACACACACACACACAATTGACCAGAAAGATCTAAAATAAAATGTTTTTAAAATATCTCTGTATGGTAGGAGCAGGGATGGTTTTTATTTTCTTTTTTATGATTTTTTATATTTTTCAAATTTCATCCAACAAATAAAAATTATCTTTAACACCAGACAAAATACATTTCTCATGGCATGACTTTTTACCAGTTGCATGGCTACTACTTATTCTCATGACAATGTGGCTTTTGATTATATTACTTAAAACCACAATATTTGTATAATATGGAATTTTTATTCAACAGAATATGTGTGTTTTCTAATACAATGAGTTTGATATGAGCAGAAACCTCCCCACAAATGCATGTTCATGAGGATGCCATTTATTGGAAACAATATCTACTTTGAATAAAGCTCTTCATTTTTTGAACTCTTGTTAATGCCACAAGGCTTGAAAAAGTGTTTAAACCACCTACAGATTGGGAAAAAATTTTACGGAAACTGTATATCAGATAAGGACTTAATATCAAAAATGTATATAAACACTCTACCCCTTGAAAACAAAAAGACAACCCAATCAAAAAATGGGCAAAGGCACTTTCATGAGTGGAGTCTGGGTCTTCAGTGCTAGCAAGTGGCCATCTAAGATGCATCAACAGGTCTCAACCCAGCTGGAGCAAAGGAGAATGAAGAATACCAAAGACACAAGGTAAATATGAGCCCAAGAGACAGAAAGGACCACATAAACCAAAGACTCCATCAGCCTGAGACTGGAAGAACTAGATGGTGCCCGGCTATTACCAATGACTGCCCTGAAAGGAAACACAACAGAGAATCCCTGATGGAGCAGGAGAACAGTGGGATGCAGACTTCAAATTCTCATAAAAAGACCAGATTAATGGTCTGAGACTGGAGGGACCCCAGAGGTCATGGCCCCCAGGCCCTCTGTTACCCCAAGACTGGAACCATTCCTGAAGCCAGCTCTTCAGACAAGGATAGGACTGGACTTGTTGTTGTTGTTGTTAGGTGCCGTCGAGTCGGTTCTGACTCATAACGACCCTATGCACAACAGAAAGAAGCACTGCCCAGCCCTGCACCATCCTTACAATCGTTGTTATGCTTGAGCTCATTGTTGCAACCACTGCATCAATCCAACTTGTTCAGGGTCTTCCTCTTTTCCGCTGACCCTGTACTCTGCCAAGCATGATGTTCTTCTCCAGGGACTCTTCCCTCCTGACAACATGTCCAAAGTATGTAAGACGCAGTCTTGCCATCCTTGCCTCCAAGGAGCATTCTGGCCGCACTTCTTCCAAGGCAGATTTGTTCATTCTTTTGGCAGTCCATGGTATATTCAATATTCTTCTCCAACACCACAATTCAAAAGCGTAGATTCTTCGTTTTCCTTATTCGTTGTCCAGCTTTCACTTGCATATGATGTGATTGAAATACCATGGCTTGGGTCAGGTGCACCTTAGTCTTCAGGGTGACGTCTTTGCTCTTCAACACTTTGAAGAGGTCCTTTGAAGCAGATTTGCCCAATGCAACGCGTCTTTTGATTTCTTGACTGCTGCTTCCGTGGCTGTTGATTGTGGATCCAAGAAAAATGAAATCCTTGATAACTTCAATCTTTTCTCCGTTTATCATGATGTTGCTCATTGGTCCAGTTGTGAGGATTTTTGTTTTCTTTATACTGAGGTGTAATCCATACTGAAGGCTGTGGTCTTTGATTTCATTACTAAGTACTTCAAGTTCTCTTCACTTTCAACAAACAAGGTTGTGTCACCTGCATAATGCGGGTTATTAATGAGTCTTCCTCTAATCCTGATGCACTGTTGTTCTTCATATAGTCCAGCTTCTCTGATTATTTGTCCAGCATACAGATTAAACAGGTATGGTGAAAGAATACAACCCTGACACACACCTTTCCTGACTTTAAACCAATCAGAATCCCCTTGTTCTGTTCGAACAACTGCCTCTTTTTTTCTAAATAATTTTTCTTGTGCTTTAAGTGAAAGTTTACAAATCAAGTCAGTCTCTCACCCAAAAACCCTTATACATCTTGCTACACACTTCCAATTACTCTCCCCCTAATGAGACAGTCTGCTCTCTCCCTCCACTCTGTCTTTTCGTGTCTTTTTCGCCAGCTTCTAACCCCCTCCACCCTCTCATCTCCCCTCCAGGCAGGAGAAGCCAACATAGTCTCAAGGGTCCACCTGATCCAAGAAGCTCACTCGTCACCAGCATCCCTCTCCAACCCATTGTCCAGTACAATCCATGTCTAAAGAGTTGACTTCGGAATGGTTCCTGTCCTGGGGCAACAGGACTGGGGGCCATGACCACCAGGGTCCTTCCAGTCTCAGTCAGACCATTAAGTCTGGTCTTATGAGAATTTGGAGTCTGCATCCCACTGCTGTCCTGCTCCCTCAGGTGTTCTCTGTTGTGTTCCCTGTCAGGGCAGTCATCGGTTGTAGCCAGGCACCATCTAGTTTTTCTGGTCTCAGGATGATGTAGTTGCTGGTTCATGTGGCCCTTTCTGTCTCTTGGGCTCGTAATCACCTTGTGTCCTTGGTATTCTTCATTCTTCTTTTATCCAGGTGGGTTGAGACCAATTGGTGCATCTTAGATGGCTGCTTGCTAGCGTTTAAGACCTCAGATGCCACTCTTCAAAGGGGATGCAGAATGTTTTCTTAATAGATTTTATTATGCCAATTGACTTAGATGTCCCCTGAAACCGTGGTCCCCAGACCCCTGCCCCTGTTACGCTGGCTTTCGAAACATTCAGTTTATTCAGGAAACTTCTTTGCTTTTGGTTTAGTCCAATTGTGCTGACCTCACCTGTACTGTGTGCTGTCTTTCCCTTCACCTAAAGTAGTTCTTTTTTTTTTTTTTTAGTTTTATCTAATTAGCGAATACCCCTCTCCCACCCCCCTCCCTCCCCCATCTCGTAACCGCAAAAGAATGTTTTCTTCTCAGTTTAAACTATTTTTCAAGTTCTCATAACAGTGGCCTTATACAATATTTGTCCTTTGGCAACTGACTAATTTCACTCAGCATAATGCCTTCCAGGTTCCTCCATGTTCTGAAATGTTTCACAGATTCCTTACTGTTCTTTATCGATGTGTAGTATTCCACTGAGTGGATATACCATAATTTATTTATGCATTCATCCGTTGATGGGCACTTGGATGTTTCCATGTTTTTGCTATTGTAAACAGTGCTGCAATAAACATGGGTGTGCATATATCTGTTCGTGTAAAGGCTATTATTTCTCTAGGATATATTCCAAGGAGTGGGATTGCTGGATCGTATGGTAGTTCTATTTCTAACTTTTTAAGGAAGCGCCAAATCTATTTCCAAAGTGGTTGTACCATTTGACATTCCCACCAGCAGTGTAGAATTGTTCCAATCTCTCCACAGCCTCCACAACATTTCTTATTTTGTGTTTCTTGGATTAATGTCAGCCTTGTTGGAGTGAGATGAAATCTCATTGTAGTTTTGATCTGCATTTCTGTAATGGCTAATGATCGTGAACATTTCCTCATATATCTATTAGCTACCTTAATGTCTTCTTTAGTGAAGTGTCTATTCATATCTTTTGCCCATTTTTTAACTGGGTTATTTGTCTTTTTGCAGTTGAGTTTTTGCAGTATCATGTAGATTTTAGAGATCAGGCCCTGATTGGAAGTGTCATAGCTAAAAACTTTTTCCCAGTCTGTAGGTAGTCTTTTTACTCTTTTGATGAAGTCTTTGGATGAGCATAGGTGTTTGATTTTTAGGAGCTCCCAGTTATCTAGTTTTTCTTCTGCATTCTTAATAATTATTTGTATAATATCGCTTTAGTCGGAATTGACTCGAGGGCACTGGGTACATGGGTATGCTGTTTATGCCATGCATTAAGGCTCCTATCATTATCCCTATTCTTTCCTCCATGATCTTTATCATTTTAGATTTTATATTTAGTTCTTCTATCCATTTTGAGTTAGTTTTTGTGCATGGAGTGAGATATGGGTCTTATTTCATTTTTTTGCAGATAGATATCCAGTTATGCCACCACCATTTGTTAAAAAGTCTGTCTTTTCCCCATTTAACTGTTTTAGACCCAAAATCCAGTGCCGTCGAGTCGATTTCGACCCATAGTGACCCTATAGGACAGAGTAGAACTGCCACATAGAGTTTTCTTTTGTCAAATATCAACTGCTCATATGTGAACGGATTTATGTCTGGATTCTCAATTCTGTTCCATTGGTCCATGTATCTGTTGTTGTACCAGTACCAGGCTGTTTTGACTACTGTGGCGGTATAATAGGTTCTAAAATCAGGTAAAGTAAGGCCTCCCACTTTGTTCTTTTTCAGTAATGCCTTATTTATCCGGGGCTTCTTTCTCTTCCATATGAAATTGGTGATTTGTTTCTCCATCTCGTTGAAGAATGTCATTGGGATTTGCATCGGAATTGCATTAAATGTAAAGATCACTTTTGGTAGAATAAACATGTTTATAATGTTAAGTCTTCCTATCCACGAGCAAGGTATGTTCTTCCACTTATGTAAGTCTCTTTTGTTTTCTTGCAGAAGTGTACTGTAGTTTTCTTTGTACAAGTCTTTTACATCTCTAGTAGGATAAAGTATTTTATCTTCTTGGGGGGTACTGTAAATGGCGTTGATTTGGTGATTTCTTCTTCGATAGAACAACTGCCTCTTGATCTATGTAAAGGTTCCTCATGAGCATAATTAAGTGTTCTGGAATTCCCATTCTTCACAGTGTTATCCATAGTTTGTTACGATCCACACAGTCGAATGCCTTTGCATAGTCAATAAAACACAGGTAAACATCCTTCTGGTATTCTCTGCTTTCAGCCAGGATCCATCTGACATCAGCAATGATATCCCTGGTTCCACATCCTCTTCTTAAACCGGCCTGAATTTCTGGCAGTTCCCTGTCCTGTCGATGTACTCCCACGACCATTTTTGAATGATCTTCAGCAAAATTTTGCTTGTGTGTGATATTAATGATATTGTTCTATAATTTCCACATTCGGTTGGATCACCTTTCTTGGGAATAGGCATAAATATGGATCTCTTCCAATCAGTTGGCCAGGAAGCTGTCTTCTATATTTCTTGACATAGATGAGTGAGCACTTCCAGCGCTGCATCTGTTTGTTGAAACATCTCAATTGATATTCCATCAATTCCTGGAGCCTTGTTTTTCGCCAATACCTTCAGAGCAGCTTGGACTTCTTCCTCCAGTACCATCGGTTCCTGATCATATGCCACCTCTTGAAATGGTTGAATAGTGACTAATTCTTTTTGGTATAATGACTCTGTGTATTCCTTCCACCTTCTTTTGATGCTTCCTTTGTCGTTTAATATTTTCCCCATGGAATCTTTCACTATTGCAACTCGAGGTTTGAATTTTTTCTTCAGTTCTTTCAGAAATGAAGAAATGCCAAGCGTGTTCTTCCCTTTTGGTTTTCCATCTCCAGCTCTTTGCACATGTCATTATAATACCTTACTTTGTCTTCTCGAGAAGCACTTTGAAATCTTCTCTTCAGCTCTTTTACTTCATCAATTCTTCCTTTCACTTTAGCTGCTCGACACTCAAGAACAAGTTTCAGAGTCTCCTCTGACATCCATCTTGGTCTTTTCTTTCTTTCCTGTCTTTTAAGTGACGTCTTGCTTTCTTCATGGATGATGTCCTTGATGTCATTCCACTACTCGTCTGGTCTGCGGTCACTAGTGTTCAATGCGTCAAATCTGTTCTTGAGATGGTCTCTAAATTCAGGTGGGATATACTCAAGGCCATATTTTGTCTCTCGTGGATTTGTTCTGATTTTCTTCAGTTTCAGCTTGAACTTGCAGATGAGCAATTGATGGTCTATTCCACAGTCGGCCCCTGGCCTTGTTCTGACTGATGATATTGAGCTTTTCCATCGTCTCTTTCCACAGATGCAGTCAATTTGATTTCTGTGTGTTCCATCCGGCGAGGTCCATGTGTATCGGTGCCGTTTATGTTGGTGAAAGAAGGTATTTGCAATGAAGTTGTTGGTCTTGCAAAATTCTATCATTTGATCTCCAGCATTTTTTCTATCACCAAGGCCATAGTTTCCAACTACTGATCCTTCTTCTTTGTTTCCAACTTTTGCATTCCAGTTGCCAGTAATTATCAATGCATCTTGATTGCATGTTCAGTCAATTTCAGACTGCGGCAGCTTATAAAAATCTTCTGTTTCTTCATCTTTGGCCCTAGTGTTTGGTGCGTAAATTTGAGTAATAGTCTTATTAACTGGTCTTCCTTGTAGGCGTATGGATATTATCCTATCACTGACAGCGTTGTACTTCAGGATAGATCTGGAAACGTTCTTTTTGATGATGAATGCAACACCATTCCTCTTTGGGTTGTCATTCCCAGCATAGTAGACTATATGTTTGCCCGATTCAAAAGGGCCAATAACAGTCCACTAATACCAGCTCACTAATGCTTAGGATATTGATGTTTATGCGTTCCATTTCATTTTTGATGATTTCCAATTTTCCTAGATTCATACTTCGTACATTCCAGGTTCTGATTATCAATGGATGTTTGCAGCTGTTTCTTCTCATTTTGAGTAGTGCCACATCAGCAAATGAAGGTCCTAAAAGCTTTACTTCATCCACATCATTAAAGTCACCTCTTCCCCAGTCATCTTTTGAGTGCCTTCCAACGGGGGGGGGGGGCTCATCTTCCAGCACTATATCAGACAATGTTCCGCTGCTATTCATAAGGTTTTCACTGGCTAATGCTTTTCAGAAATAGACTGCCAGGTCCTTCTTCCTAGTTTGTCTTAGTCTGGAAGCTCAGCTGATACCTGTCCTCCATGTGTGACCCTGCTGGTGTCTGAATACCAGTGGCATAGCTTCCAGCATCACAGCAACACACAAGCCCCCACAGTACTACAAACTGAGCGACACGTGAGGGAGGTCTGGACTATAAGACAGAAAATGATACTGGTGAGGATTAAGCTTCTTGGCTCAAGTAGACACATGAGACTATGTGAGCAGCTCCTGTCTGGAGGTGAGATAAGAAGGCAGAGGGGGACAGGAGGTGGTTGAATGAACACGGGGGATACAGGATGGAGAGGAGTGTGCTGTCACATTGGGGGAGAGCAGCTAGAGGTACACAGGGAGGTGTGTATAATTTTTTGTATGAAATACTGACTTGATTTGTAAACTTTCACTTAAAGCACAATAAATTTCAAAAAATGGGCAAAGGACTTGAACAGACAGTTGATCAAAGAGGATATTCAAATGGCTAATGATCACATGAAAAATGCTCAACATCATTAGCCATTCCCAAAAACTAAACTCACTGCTGTCGAGTTGATTCTGACTCTGAGCCACCCTATAGTACAGAGTAGAAATGCCCCCATATAGTTTCTAAGCCTATAAATCTTTATGGAACCAGGCTGCCACATCTTTCTCCCACTGAGTGGCTGATGGGTTTGAACCACTAACCTTTCAGTTAGCAATCGAACTTCTTAATGACCGTGCTATTCCAACTCATAACAACCTTATAGTACAGAATAGAACTGCCCCCTAGCGTTTCCAAGGAGTAGCTGGTGGATTCGAACTGCCCACATTTTGTTTAGCAGCCAAGCTCTAACCATTGCACCACCAGGGCTCCATTAGCCCATACGCCAAAAAACTAAAACCATTGCCCTAGAGCCGATTCAAACTCACAGCAACCCTCTAGGACAGAGTAGAACTGCCCTGTAAGATTTCCAAGGGCCACCTGGTAGATTTGAACTACTGACCTTCTGTTTAGCAGCCATAGCTCTTAACCACTTCTCCACCAGCGTTTCCTCTATTAGCCCATAAAAAAAAAAAAATCAAATCCACAAGGAGGTACCACCCCACCCATCTTGGAATGGCAATCATAAATAAATAAATATAAAGTGACAAGTGTTGGCAAGGTTGTGGAGAAACCGATAGGAATATAAAATGGTATAGCCATTGTAGAAAACAGTTTGGCAGTTCCTCAAAAAGTTGAACATGGAATTACCATATAACCTGCAAACCCCATCTTAGATATACACCCACAAGATGTGAAGCCAGGAACACAAACAGAAACCTGTACACCAATGTTCATTGCAGCACTTTCCATGATAGCCAAAAGGTGGAAATAACTGAAATGCCCAGCAAACAGAAAAATGGATGAATAAAATGTGGTATATACATACATACATACAAACCCTTACAACTGGACCAATAAGCAACATCATGGTAAAAAATATTGAAGTTGTCAAGGATTTCATTTTACTTGGATCCACAATCAAAGCCCACGAAAGCAGCAGTCAAGAAATCAAAGGACACATTGCATTGGGCAAATCTGCTGCAAAAGCCCTCTTTAAAGTGTTAAAAAGCAAAGATGTCACCTTGAAGAAAAGGGTGCTCCTGACCCAAGCCATGGTATTTTCAATCGCTTTTTTTCATATTTACGTGAAAGCTTTGCAATGAATAAGGAAGACCGAAGAAGACCCCTTTGAATTATGGTATTGGGAAAGAATATTGAATATACCATGGACTTCCAGAAGAAGGAACAAATCTGTCTTGGAGTGAGTACATCCAGAATATCTCTTTGAAGGGAGGATGGCAAGACTTCATCTTACATACTTTGGACATGTTATCAGGAGGGACCAGTCCCTGGAGAAGGACATCTTGCTTGGTAAAGTAAAGGGTCAGTAAAAAAGAGGAAGACCCTCAATGAGATGGATTGATACAGTGGCTGCAACAATGGACTCAAGCATAGCAATGATTGTAAGGATGGCGCAGGACCAGGCAGTGTTTCATTCTCTTGTACGTAGGGTCACTGTGAGTTGGAACTGACTCTACGGCACCTAACAACAATGCCAACATATATATGGGATGGAATATTATGCAGCCATAAGGAGAAATTAGTTTCTGAGGCATGCCGCAACGTGGATGAATCTTAAAAACGTTATGCTAGGTGAAACAAGTCAGACAAAAGAAGAGAAATACTGTATGGATTCGCTTATATGAAATAAGCAAATACATAGAAACCAAAGATTATTATGGTTACCAGGGTGGGAGGAAGGGGGAAAAGGGGAATTTTTGTTTGTAGGGCATTTAGTTCATATTAATGGTGGTGGAATATTTTGGAAAAAGTTAGGGATAATGGTGGCACAACTCGAAAAATGTAATCAATGCCATTGATTTTAAATTTGAAAGTTGTGCCGGTGAATGTTTCAGTGTGAATGTTTTCACCACAATTAAAAAATAATAAGTGCTTTTACAAAAAAAAAAACACAAAAACTCATTGTCATCGAGTTGACTGCAACTCATGGTGACATCATGTGTTACAGAATAGAACTACTATATAGGGTTTTCTTGGCTGTAATCTTTAAGGAAGTAGATTGCCAGGTCTTTCTCCTGTGGAGCTGCTGGGTGTGTTTGAACCTCCAATCTTTCAGGTATTAGTTCAGTGCAAACTATTTGTGCCACCCAGGGTCCTAAAAGTGTTTTAAGTATTGTATATTCAAGAAAAAGTTTGAAAAACTTTGATTATGCCAACCTTGGTGTTATCTCTATTTCCTCAACTGGTTTCTTGGGCAATATTTTTTTTTATAAGCCTGGCATGCTGTCTGTCAATTATGTAATAAGGGTGATATCTGAATTGTCTGAGACGTAGGCTTAAAATTTCAGCAGTACCTAGCAAATGAAAAGAATTGTGATCTTTGAGGCATGGAAAATTACTTTTATTACATATATAAAACGGAGGGAAGGGGAAATGACGCATATGAAATGACATCAGAGGTCACTGAGCTTGTTGATAGGTTTACTGTAACAGTTCATTTACCAGGGTTGCATGCCATAGCCAAAACATGGAGAATTTTAGAAACAGAGACATGTGGGCTTAAATTTTGGCTCTACTGTAAACTCTGGACAAGTCACTTAATTTTTCCTTATCTGTAATGTGGGGGTAAGAATATCTACCTCATTTAGTTTCATGAAGATCAATTTTTTTTTATTAAAAGCGTAGCACATAGCAAATGACAGTTATTAATATTAGTACAAGATTCTTCTGTCAGGCAAGTGGTTTGCCAGGTTGCATTTAGTAGAGTAGTATATTCTGATTTTAAATTTCATAAACATATTCTGAATCAGTTTTTGTATGTGTCTAATGTTTGCTAATATGATTTTTCTTCTGACATCTGCACATAATTATACTGTAAAATGCACTTATCACATCACAGATGGAAATAGTGCCACTTATATTGGATATCTCAGATTCACCAATTTGTAAAAATTCAGGAAATCCAAAGAGTATCCGCAAATCATAAAATGGCTGCTGAGATAAGAATTTGCAGTTGTATCTGTGATTTAGCAGAAATTGATGAAAAACTCTGTTTTTAAACAGCTTTCAATTGTCCACACCTTGACAAGTTTTAAGAGTGTAAGTTAATTTTTCTAATACCACGAGTATCTTTGTGCACAAAATTAACTCAAAATTTACTTGGTCTAGAAAGGAATATATAACTAATTTAACTCTATTGCTAGCAATGACCATTAACATGGAGTGTAGGATGCCGGGGGAAGGTGGCTGCCATTGCAAACGTGGAGGAAATGCAAATCCGAATTATACTTGGTGGCAAAACACATTCAGCCTGTGCTTGGAGCATAAGACTGCTGTCATGCCTTCAAAAGCTCAACCTACTACAATTTTCAGAGACCTACATTGCAGATGTTTCAGGCAGAATTTGTCCCACAGTGTTTGGATTAGCAGTAAATCTACTAATTCAACCAAATATCCAAAGGGCTATTGTTAGATTTAGGGGGTCATAAATTTACACTACTCTTTCATCATTCTGGGCCCCAGATGGTCTTAAATGGGTATAAGATATAATGAGACCTAGGAAGACATTATTATATTCTTAAGTCAAAATTCACAGCCAAATCTCTTTTTTCGGATTCAAAGGGATGGTTTCCTTGAAGTGCTAATACCCCCTGTTGATTGACTCTGCAGACTGCTTTTGTGGTTCACAGTATTTATTTTAGACATAACTAGTATTATTACTGATGGCCAAAAGTTTGCAACAAAGATATTCATTCATATGGCAATGTACCTCAGCTATTGCAACAAAGATAATGTCCACTTTTCCTTCAGTATATTTTTAAAGCTTAAAAAAGAGTATTATTTTAGCAATGGAAAGACCGAACATGAACTTTATCGTAATGACTATTGAGTGTTGTCCTTGAACTGAGAGTTTTCATAAATGGCTCTTTTGAAACCGGAAAGTTATAAAAAGCAAAATAAAGTTTGAAATGTGTGCTTTTTTAAAACGCCTTCCACCAGCTCTGGCTGAGAGTACAGGTGGCCAAGCACAAGAGTTCCTGCCAATTTCTAAAGTTACACTTTTATCCACTAAACAAGCATCCTGATCCGGGTTACTAAACAGGGCACTCAACAGGAGCCCGTAAGTGTGCATATTAAATATCACTTATGCCTCTGCCTGGGCCATCCACTTTAGGGAAGGCTTAATCTCAGGCTGTTTCACCCTTTTCCTGTACTCCCTGGCTTTGGGTAATGAACTTTCCCCAGGGACCTTTTTCATAAAGGATCTTCATGTAGAACAGTTGATGCACATGCTTCTATTTTAAAAACCACATGTTCAGCACATTTTGCTTTTGTGAAATGGAATATGGTTTAAGTTTGTTTCAATGAAAAAGAGGGTTTGGCTGGAAAGACTTATGTCAAAGTGCAAAAGGTTTTATACACAATGAAGGTTTTTCCTTCTTCTTCCTCTTACGGCCTGAAGAGGAGACCATAATGAAACTTACCCTTTTTGCCACAACAGCAGTTTCTTTTTTACATATGGATGAATGTACAAGGAAGCTTGTTATAAAAACGCCATCTTTTTATTTATTTTGGATTCAGCTGGTTTATTATGGGTCACATCATGAAGAGCTACTTCTGCATCTACTCTGAAACTTAATATGTATTCACAGTAAACAGTCCTCAATGTCAGTGTTTAATGGATTGTATTAAAGGCCCATTCTTGGAGTAACCATGCTAGCACATCAGCATGACGCCCAAGGAATTCTACTTTTTAATAAAAAAAAATGCCCTCTACTAAATCAATATTCATATTCTTACAAATATGAAAAATCTCTGACCTAGACAAGGAATGGTAAAAATTTAGATGTGATAGTTTATTTCTAAATACAATTATTAAATCAAAGACAGTAACAGTACAAAAATAGAAGCCTTGTTTCTGATATTACTTTGTAATGTTTATGTCACTCAATACCAGCTTAAAGGTAAAAATGATTGAGGTTTTTAATTTTTTGTATTTTTTTATTTTTGTTGCTAACGTAATCTGGGCATATATTCTTTTTCTTTTTTTTTTTCTTGGTTGTAATCTTTATTTATTTTTTGTGTGTGCTTTAGATGAAGGTTTACAGAGCATGTTAGTTTCTTTTTAAACAATTAATACACATATTGTTTTGTGACATTGGTTGCCAACTCCAAGACATGTCAACACTCTCCCCTTCAGGATCTTGGGTTCCCCATTATCAGCTTTCCTGTCCTCTGCTGCCTTCTCATATTTGCACCTGGGATGGTGTGCCTATTTAGTCTCATTTTGTTTTATGAGCCTGTCTAATCTTTGGCTGAAAGATGAACCTCAGAAGTTACTTCAATACTGAGTTAAAAGGGTGTCCAGGGGCCATACTCTCAGGGTTTCTCCATACTCTATCAGATCATTAAGTCTGGTATTTTTTTGCAAGTTAGAATTTTGTTCTACATTTATCTCCAGCTCTATCCAGGACCCTCTATTGTGATCACTGTCAGAGCAGTCAGTGCTGGTAGCTGGGCTCAGTCTGGTGAAGGCTGTGGTAGTTGTAGTCCATTAGTCTTCTGGATTAATCCTTCCCTTGTGTCTTTAGTTTTCTTTTTTCTCCCTTGCTCCAGATGGGGTGAGACCAGTGAAGTATCTTAGATGGCCTCTCATAAGTTTTTAAGGACCCAGACACTACTCACCAAAGTAGGATGTAGAAAATTTTCTTTAAAAACTATGTTATGCCAATTGAGCTGGATGTTCCCTGAGACCAGGGTCCCCAGCCCTCAGCCCGGTAATTTGGTCTCTCCAGGAATTTGGATGTGTCTATGAAGCCTCCAACCTTGCTTTGGTCAAGTTGTGCTTGCTTCCGCCTTATTGGGTACTGTTTTACCCTTCAACAAATTTACCACTTATCTATTTTCTAGTTAGTAATTCTCACTCCCCACCACTTCCCTCCCTCATAATCATCAAATAATATTTCTTTTTTTTAAATTGTACTTTAGATAAAGGTTTACAGAACAAACTAGTTTCTCATCAAACAGTTAGTACACACATTGCTCTATGACATTGGTTAACAAACCAATGACATGTCAACACTCCCCCTTCTCAACACTGGGTTCCCTACTTCCAGCTTTCCTGTTCCCTCCTGCCTTCCAGTCCCTGCCCCAGGGCTGGTGTGCCCCTTTAGTCTTCTTTTGTTCCATGGGCCTGTTCAGTCTTTGGCTGAAGGGTGAACCTCAGGAGTGACCTCATTACCGAGCTGGGTTTCTCCAGTCTCTGTCAGGCCAGCAAGTTTGGTCTTTCTTTTTGAGTTAGAATTTTGTTCTACATTTTTCTCCACCTCTGCCCAGGACCCACTATTGTGATCCCTGTCAGAGCAGTCAGTGGTGGAAGCCGGGCACCATCTCGTTGTATTGGACTCAGTCTGGTGGAGGCAGTGGTAGATGTGCTTCATTAGTCTTTTGGACTAATCTTTCCTTGTATCTTTAGTTTTCTTCATTCTTTCTTGTTCCCGAAGGGATGAGACCAGTGGAGTATCCTAGATGGCTGCTCACAGGCTTTTAAGACCTAATACGCTACTCACCAAAGTAGAATGTATAACATATTCTTTATAAACTCTGTTATGCCAATTGAGCTAGATATTCCCCAAGATCATGGTCCCCACAGCCCTCAGCCCAGCAATGCGGTCCCTCAGGGAGTTCGGATGTGTCTATGGAGCTACCATGACCTTGCCTTGTACAGGTTATGCTGGCTTCCCCAGTATTTTATACTGTCTTACTCTTCACCAAAATTTCCACTTATCTATTGTCTATTGTTTTCCCATCCCCGCCCCTCCCCTCCGTTGTAACCATCAAAGATTGTTTCTTTTTGTATGTAAACCTTTTCAGGAGTTTTTATAATACTGGACTCATACAATATTTGTCCTTTTGTGATTGACTTATTTCACTCAGCATAATGCCCTCCAGATTCGTCCATGTTGTTAGATGTTTTGGGGATTCATCATTGCTCTTTATCGTTGCCTGGTATTCCATTATGTGTACATACCATAGTTTGTTTATCCATCCATCTGTTGATGGGCACTTAGGTTGTTTCTACCTTTTTGCTACTGTGAATATTGTTGCAATGAACATGGGTGTGCATATGTCTATTGGTGTGACAGTGCTTATTTCACTAGGATATGTTCCTAAGAGTGAGATTTCTGGATTGTATAATATTTCTATCTTTTTAAAGAACCACCATATCATTTTCCAAAATGGTTGTACCATTTTACATTTCCACCAGCAGTGCGTAAGAGTTCCAATCGCCCTGCAGTCACTCCAACATTTGTTATTTTGTTGTTTTGATTTGTGCCAGTAATGTCGGGGTGAGAAGGTATCTCATTGTAGTTTCGATTTGCATTTCCCTAATGGCTAGTGATCAAAAGCATTTCCTCATGTGTCTGTTAGCCACCTGATTCTTTTTCGGTGAGGTGTCTATTCATATCTTCTGCTCATTTTTTAACTGAATTATTTGTCTTTTTGTTGTAGAGGTGTTGGATTTTCCTATAAATTATAGAAATTAGATCTTTGTCAGATTTGTCATAACCAAAAATTTTTTCCCAGCCCGTAGCTTCTTTTTTGACACTTTGGTGAACTCTTTCGATGAGCATAAGTGTTTAATTTTTAGAAAGTTCCAGTTATCTAGCTTATCTTCTGTTTGTTGTTAGTTATGGTTTGTGTTCTGTTTATGCCATGTATTAGGGCCTCTAGCACTGACCCTATTTTTTCTTCTACAATCTTTATAGTTTTTGGTTTTATATTTAGATCTCTGATCCATTTTGAGTTAGTTTTTGTGTATGATGTGAGGTATGAGTCCTGCCTCATATTTTTTTTTTTTTTTTGGCAAATGGACATACAGTTTTGCCAGCACTTTGTTAAAAAGACTGCCTTTTCCTCATTTCACAGGTTTTGGGCCTTTGTTGAAGACCAGATGACCATAGGTGGATGGGTTTACATCTGGGTTCTCAATTCTGTTCCCTTGGTCAATGTGTCTGTCGTCGTACCAGTACCAGGCTGTTTTGACTACCATATCTGTATAGTAGGTTCTGAGTTTAGGTAGTGTGAGTACTCCTACTTTTTTCTTCTTCATTAGTGTTTTACTTATCCATGGTCTCTTGTCTTTCCATACAAAGTTAATGATTAGTTTTTAAGAATGCTGTTGGGTTTGGATTAAATTGCATCGTATTCGTAGATTGCTTTGGGTAGAACTGACATTTTCACAATGTTGAGTCTACCTACCCATAAGCATGGCATGTTTTTTGATTTATGTAGGTCTGTTTTGGTTTCTTGCAGTAGTGTTCTGTAGTTTTCTTTGCACAGGTCTTTTACTTTTCCTGGTTAGATTTTTTCCTAAGTATTTTTTTTTTTAGGGGCTATTATAAATTGTATTGCTTTCCTGATTTCCTTTTCATGGTTCTCTTTACTGGTGTATAAGAATCAAACTGATTTTTTGTATGTTTATCTTTTATCCTCCTATTTTGCTGAATCTTCCTATTAGTTCCAGTAGTTTTCTTGTGGAGTCTTTTAGGTTTTCTATGTACAGTATCATATCATCCACGAATAGGGACAGTTTTACTTCTTCCTTACCAATTTGGATGCCCTTTATTTCTTTTTTTTTTTTTGCCTTATTGGTCTAGCTAGGACTTCCAGCACAACGTGAAATAGGAGTGGTGATAAAGGCAATCATTGTCTTGTTCCTGTTCTCAAGCAGAATGTTTTCAGCCTCTCTCCATTAAGAATTATGCTGGCTGTTGGATTTGTACAGGTGTCCTTTATTATATTGAGGAGTTTCCCTCCCTCCCTATTTTATTAAGAGTTTTTATCAAAAATGGGCATTGGGCCTTTTTGAATGCCTTTTCTGTGTTGATAGAGATAATCATGTGATTCTCTTTGTTTTATTTGTGTGGTGGATTACGTTGATTGATTTTCTAACATTGAACCATCCTTGCATAACTGGTATGAATCCCACTTGGTCAGAATTTATTAGTGTTTGTTATGATGCTGAATTTTATTGGCTAGAATTTGGCTGATAATGTTTACATCTATATTCATGAGAGATATTGGGCTGTAATTTTCTTTTTTTGTGGTGTCTTCAGCTGGTCTTGGTATTGGGGTTATGCTTGCTTCATGGAGTGAATTTGGAAGTATCCCTTCCTTTTCTATGTTCTGGAATAGTTTAAGTAGTACTGCTGTACACCCTTCTTTGAATGCCAGGTAAAATTCCCCAGTGAAGCCATTTGGACCAGGGCTTTTTTGTTGTTTTTGTTGGGGGTTTTTATTACCTTTTCAATCTCTTGTTATGTGTCTGTTGAGATTTTTGACTTCAGTTTGTGTTAGTTTAGGTAGCTAGTGTCTTTAGAAATTTGTGCATTCCTCTAGGTTTTCAAATTTTTTGGAGTATAGTTTTTCATAGTATTCTGCTATGATCCTTTTTATTTCAGTTGGGTCTCTTGTAATGTCCTCCAGTTCGTTTTTCATTTGAGTTATTTGCATCGTCTCCTGTTTTTCTTTTCTCAGTTTGGCCAATGGTTTGTCAATCTTATTGATTCTTCTGGTTGTGTTGATTTTTCATATTGTTTTTCTATTCTCTACTTCATTTATTTCTGCTTCTATCTTTATTATTTCCTTTCTTCTGGTGGCTGTGGGCTTCTTTCGCTGTTTTCTTTCTTTTTTTCCGAGTTGTGTAGATAATGTTTTGATTTTGTCCCTTTCTTCTTTCTTGATGTGTGCTTCTATCATAAATTGACCTCTGAGCACTGCCTTTGCTGTGTCCCAAAGGTTTTGGTATGGTGTGTTTTCATTCTTCTTTGATTCTAGGATTTTTTTTTATTCCATCTTCGATTTCTTCTAATACCCAGTGGTTTTTAAGCAAGGTGCTATTTGGTTTCCATGTATTATTTTTCCTCTCTCTTCCTGTTATTAATGTCTACTTTTGGACATAGTGATCAGAGAAGATGCTTCGTATTATGTCAATGTTTGGATTTTGTTGAGAGCTGCTTTGTGGCCTAAGATGTGGTCTGTCCTGGAGAAATTTCCATGTGTGTTGGAAAAGAATGTGTGTTTTTCTGCTATTGGGTGGAGTGTTCTACATATATGTCTAAAGGTCAAGTTGGTTGATTGTGGCCTTTAGATCTTGAGATTCTTTGCTGAGTTTCTTTCTAGATGTTCTGTCCTTTACCAAGAGTCGTATGTTGAAGTCTTCTACTATTACTGTGGAACTGTCAATTTCTCTTTTCAGTGCAGTTAAAGTTTGTTTTATGTATTTTGGAGCCCTGTCACTGGGTGTGTACATATTTATTATGGGTATGTCCTCATGGTGGATTGTTCCTTTAATCCTTACGTAATGTCCTTCCTTGTCTTTTATAGTTGATTTTGTCTTAAAGTCTATTTATCTGAGATTAGTATTGGCACTCCTGCTCTTTTTCGGTTGCTGTTTCCTTGCTATATATTTTTTCCATTCTTTGATTTTTAATATATTTATGTCTTGTAGATAGCAATTTGATGAATTCTGTTTTTTATCCATTCTGTCACTTCCTGTTTATGGGTGCATTTAAGACATTTATGTGTAGTGTGATTATTGAGAGGTGTGAGTTTATTGCTATTATTTTGTGCTTTTTTTGTGGTGCTGACACTTTCTTTGTTCCTTTTAGTCCCCTGTGCAGCTTTCCTTTTATTTGTGGATTTTTTTTTGTTTCTTTTGATTTCGTAGATTTTGTGTATACTCTTTTCTTTTCTTCTTTGTTTTGATGAGTAAGTTTGTTAACTTTCTTTGTGGTTGGTTGCCTTGAAATTTACCCTCATTTTCCTAAGTTTAAACCAGTCTTTTATTACTTGATATTGCCTTGACTTCCTCTCCATTTGAATGTCCTGTAACTACACTGTTTATTCCGTCTTTTATTTTTCTCACAGTCTTGTCATTTACACATTGACCTCTCTGGTTCCCTGTTGTAGATCATTTAGTTTTGTTTTATCCTTGAGAGTTCATTATCTAGGTTGGTATCTGGCTGATGCTGTCTTGTGTCCTAGATGCAGGTTGTTGTCTAATGTTGTTGGCTCTCTAACGGAAGTACTCCCTTTAATAATTCATGAAAATTTGGGTTGATTTTTACATATTCCCTTAATTTCTGTTTACCTGGAAATGTCCTAATTTTGCCATCATATTTGAGTGAAAGTTTTGCAGGATATATTATTCTTGGTTGGAGTTTTTTTCTTTCAAGGTTTTATATATGTCGTACCATTTCCTTCTTGCCTGCATGGTTTCGGCTGAGTAATCAGAGTTTAGTCTTATCACTTCCCCTCTGTATGTGACTTTTTATTTTTCTCCAGCTTCTCTCAGGATTCTTTCTTTGTTTTTGGTTTTAGTGAATATGATTATGACATGTCTTGGTGGTTTTCTTTTGGGTTCTATCCTATATGGGGTCCGCTGAGCTTCTTGGATAGTCAGCTTTTCATCTTTCATGATATTAGGGAAGTTCTCTGTCAGCAATTCTTAAATGATCCTGTGTTTTCTATTTTCTCACCCTGTTCTGGAACTCAAATCACATGTAAATTTTTGCTTTCGATATATCCCACATTGTTCTCAGATTTCTTTGTTTTTCTTCATTCTTTTCTCTGATTTTTCTTCAAAGTGGTATCCAAGGCATTGTCTTCAGTTTTACTGATCCTATCTTCAATTGTTTCAAATTTACTCCTAAAACCTTCTATTCCACCATCCATTTCTGAAATCCTGTTGTTTTTCCAATTTCTAATTGTTGTTTTTGTAAGATTTCTAGTTATTTGTTTATTTTTGGTGTTTTGTTCCTGTATTATTTTCTGAATTCTTCCTTTTTTTTTCTTTCTTTTCCATGATTTTGTCTATTTTTTCCTTATTTTTGTCTGTGTTTTCTTTCATCTCTTGGAGAACCCCGAATATTAGAGTTTTGAATTCCCTGTCATGTAGTTCCAGTGACTTTTCTTATACCAGAAGGTCTTCTGATGTTTTGTTTTGTGCTCTTTATTGAGCCATCCTGTTCTGTTTTTAATATGTTTTGATATTGTCTGCTGTCTTCAGGACTTTCAGGAATTATTTTCTTCTTTGGTTGATTGTAGATTTGTTTGTTTCTTCCTGCTTTTTTTTTTATGGCTGGGCAGGTGGACTGGGTGGCTTTGTTGCTTGCTTGTTTGTGGGCATGATATTTCACACCACTTTGCCCAGGTGGGCAGGGGTGGTTGCTCATCTATGGTGCAGCAGGGCAGTCCAGTGGAGGGACAAGAGCAAGGGTGGGCCATTTGCGGCCCATACTAGGGCTCACAGGGCAGTGCCAAGGGACAGCATAGGGTAGGTTCCGGTGGTCCACTTCTGTGCCACTCAGGGGTGCAGTGCTTGGCAGAGAGTGCAGATGGGCAGGAGGAACAGAGAGGAGGCCTTGTATGGAGCTATTTGGGTGAGCGAATGGAGAAAAAGAAGAAATAAAAAATAGAACATAAAAATGAAAGAAAACAGTAAAAAATAAAATAAAAAGACAGGAGAAAGAGATAAGAAACCAGGAAAAAAATGGCACTGAGGAAGCCTGATGGTGTGGTGATGCAGACTGAGGAAGCCATGTGCTGGTGGCTCTCTAGCTGGGTGGTGTGGCACAGCCTGACAAAAAGAGGCAAAGATGGCACACACAGCTAGGTGGTTGGGAGAAAGGAAAGGAAGGAAGACTGAGTGAGATAAGAAACCAAAAACAAAAGAAAAAAATAAAAATGGCACTGAAGGTGCCTGCTGATGGGGTGGTTTGGACTCAGGGAAACCATGTGCTCATGGCCCTATAGTCAGGCAGTGTGTCACAGCCAATCAAGTAGTGGCAGAGAGAGCACACGGTGCTAGCTAGGCAGGAGAAAGGAAAGGAAGGAAGTGAAAGAGAAGAAACAAACACAAAAAAATCCCCAAAACAACAACAACAACAAAAATGGCACTTAAGGAGTCAGCTGGTGGGAGTGGGGTGAATCCAGGTGGCAAGGAGCTGCTGTCTCTTCAGCCAAGCAACTGTGGCTTGTTGGAAAGTGGTGGAGTCTACATAGAGGGAGGGGTAGTGGATAATTGTGTATCCCTGGTTACCAGTTGCTCTATCTCCTGTTGGGAAGTTGACTTCCTGTACTCCCTGTCCACCATTCTCGGTGGCTGTGGTCCAAGATGGCAAGTTCATGCCACGTTAGCTAGTAGGGGACATCTGCTTCACAGCTCTCCTCATTCTCTGTTCTCTGTCCATTTCTTATTCCATTCAGTGTTTGATTGAGCTCTTTATCCCTTCATTTGATGCTTAGGGTTCCAGGATTGACATTTGTATCCCTTTTACTTAGTTTTTTGGGTCTTTGCTGTAGAGGGATGGCGTGGTGCTTCTGTCTATAGTGCTATGTTGGCTCTGCACCCTGGAAGCTAACTTTTTAAAGAGGAAACAATTTTCAGTCTTTAGATTCAAGAATCCAAATAGTCTTCATTCAAAAATATACTTCATCTGCACCATTTGGGAGCAAATGGAAAATTACTTCCTTTGTAAACACTTTTACTAGGATCCTGGGGCACTACACTTTTCCTAATTTCCTCCTACCTCATTGGTTACTCTTTATTTAGTATTCTTAGTTGATTCATCCTCCCCTCCCTGACATTTAAATGTTGAAGTGTTTCAAGGATTAGTCATTGAACCTCTTTTCTATTTATGCTCGCTCCTTAAATGATTCCATCCAGTTCCACGGCTTTAAATTCAACTTATACGTTGGTGACTCCAAAAGTTATATCTTCTGCCCCAACTCATTCCTGATCTTCAAACTCGTATTTTTAACTCCTTTTTTCGGATTTCCACCTGGATACCTAATAGCCATTTGAAACGTACCATGTCCAAAAGTAAATTCTTGGTTCCAACCTCCTTCCATGTAAAGTCTTCCCTATCTCAGTAATATCATAATCTATCTAAAGCCTAGGTCCATAACTTAATAAGGCTCTGTGATTTTTCTGTCTTTCATACACTGTATCTAGTCTATTGGTGAATTATGTTGGTTCTATTTTCAAAATATAGGTAGAATTTGATTATTTCTTACCACTTTTTTTAATTAAATTTTATTGAGCTTCAAGTGAACGTTTACAAATCAAGTCAGTCTGTCACATATAAGTTAATATACATCTTACTCCTTACTCCCACTTGCTGTCCCCCTAATGAGTAAGCCCTTCCAGTCTCTCCTTTCGTGAAAACTTTGGCAGCCGCCAACTCTCTCTGTCCTCCCATCCCCCCTCCAGACAGGAGATGCCAACACAGTCTCAAGTGTCCACCTGATATTATTAGCTCACTCTTCATCAGCATCTCTCTCCCACCCACTGTCCAGTCCCTTTAATATCTGATGAATTGTGTTCAGGGATGGTTCCCATCCTGTGCCAACAGAAGGTTTGGGGACCATGACCGCCGGGATTCCTCTAGTCACATCCAGACCATTAAGTATGGCCTTTTTATGAGAATTTCGGGTCTGGATCCCACTTATCTCCTGCTCCCTCAGGGGTTCTCTATTCTGCTCCCTGTGAGGGCAGTCTTCGATTGTGGCCGGGCACCAACTAGTTCTTCTGTTCTCAGGATAATGTAGGTCTCTGGTTCATGTGGCCCTTTCTGTCTCTTGGGCTCTTAGTTGTCGTGTGACCTTGGTGTTCTTCATTCTCCTTTGATCCAGGTGGGTTGAGACCAGTTGATGCATCTTAGATGGCCGCTTGTTAGCTTTTAAGACCCCAGACGCCACATTTCAAAGTGGGATGCAGAATGTTTTCATAATAGAATTATTTTGCCAATTGACTTAGAAGTCCCCTTAAACCATGGTTCCCAAACCCCCGCCCTTGCTCCGCTGACCTTTGAAGTATTCGTTTTATCCCGGAAGCTTCTTTGCTTTTGGTCCAGTCCAGTCGAGCTGACCTTCCATGTATTGAGTGTTGTCCTTCCCTTCACGTAAAGCAGTTCTTTTCAGGTAATTAATCAGTAAAAAAAACCCTCTCCCTCCCTCCCTCCCTCCCCCCTCTTAACCACAAAAGTATGTGTTCTTCTCAGTTTATACTATTTCTCAAGATCTTATAATAGTGGTCTTATACAATATTTGTCCTTTTGCCTCTGACTGATTTCGCTCAGCATAATGCCTTCCAGGTTCCTCCATGTTATGAAATGTTCGACAGATTCATCACTGTTCTTTATCAATGTGTAGTATTCCATTGTGTGAATATACCACAATTTATTTACCCATTCATCCGTAGATGGACACCTTGGTTGCGTTCACCTTTTTGCTGTTGTAAACAGAGCTGCAATAAACATGGGTGTGCATATATCTGTTTGTGTGAAGGCTCTTGCTTCTCTAGGGTATATTCCGAGGAGTGGGATTTCTGGGTTGTATGGTAGTTCTATTTCTAACTGTTTAAGAAAACACCAGATAGATTTCCAAAGTGGTTGTACCATTTGACATTCCCACCAGCAGTGTATAAGAGTTCCAATCTCTCCACAGCCTCTCCAACATTTATTATTTTGTGTTTTTTGGATTAATGCCAGCATTTTTTTTTTTTTGTTGGAGTGAGATGGAATCTCATCGTGGTTTTAATTTACATTTCTCTAATGGCTAGTGATCGAGAGCATTTTCTCATGTATCTGTTAGCTGCCTGAATATCTTCTTTAGTGAAGTGTGTGTTCATATCCTTTGCCCACTTCTTGATTGGGTTGTTTGTCTTTTTGTGGTTGAGTTTTGACAGAATCATGTAGATTTTAGAGATCAGGTGCTGGTCGGAGATGTCATAGCTGAAAATTCTTTCCCAGTCTGTAGGTGGTCTTTTTACTCTTTTGGTGAAGTCTTTAGATGAGCATAGGTGTTAGATTTTTAGGAGCTCTCAGTTATCTGGTTTCTCTTCGTCATTTTTGGTAATGTTTTGTATTTTGTTTATGCCTTGTATTAGGGCTCCTAGGGTTGTCCCTATTTTTTCTTCCATGATCTTTATCATTTTAGTCTTTATGTTTAGGTCTCTGATCCACTTGGAGTTAGTTTTTGTGCATGGTGTGAGGTATGGGTCCTGTTTCATTTTTTTTCAAATGGATATCCAGTTATGCCAGCACCATTTGTTCAAAAGACTATCCTTTCCCCAATTAACTGACACTGGGCCTTTGTCAAATATCAGCTGGTCACACGTGGATGGATTTATATCTGGGTTCTCAATTCTGTTCCATTGGTCTATGTGCCTGTTTTTGTACCAGTACCAGGCTGTTTTGACTACGGTGGCTGTATAATAGCTTCTGAAATCAGGTAGAGTGATGCCTCCCACTTTCTTCTTCTTTTTCAGTAATGCTTTGCTTATCTGAGGCTTCTTTCCCTTCCATATGCATTCCAGTTGCCAGTAATTATCAATGCATCTTGATTGCATGTTCAGTCAATTTCAGACTGCGGCAGCTTATAAAAATCTTCTATTTCTTCACCTTTGGCCCTAGTGGTTGGTGTGTAAATTTGAATAATAGTCTTATTAACTGGTCTTCCTTGTAGGCGTATGGATATTATCCTATCACTGACAGCATTGTACTTCAGGATAGATCTGGAAACATTCCTTTTGACGATGAATGCAACACCATTCCTCTTTGAATTGTCATTCCTTGCATAGTAGACTATATGATTATCTGGTTCAAAATGACCAATACCAGTCCTTTCAGCTCACTAATGCCTAGAATATCGATGTTTATGTGTTCCATTTCATTTTTGACGATTTCCAATTTTCCTAGATTCATACTTTGTACATTCCAGGTTCCGATTATTAATGGATGTTTGCAGCTGTTTCTTCTTATTTTGAGTCATGCCACATCAGCAAATGAAGGTCCTGAAAGCTTTACTCCATCCACGTCATTAAGGTCGACTGTACTTTGAGGAGGCAGCTCTTCCCCAGTCATCTTTTGAGTACCTTCCAACCTGGGGGGCTCAGCTTCCAGCACTATATCAGACAATATTTCACTGCTATTCATAAGGTTTTCACTGGCTAATGCTTTTCAGAAACAGACTGCCAGGTCCTTCTTCCTAGTCTGTCTTAGTCTGGAAGCTCAGCTAAAACCTGTTCTCCACAGGTGACCCTGCTGGTATCTGAATACCAGTGGCATAGCTTCCAGCATCACAGCAACACCGTACGAGAACCTGACGGACACGTTGGGGGGGGCACCAATATATTTGAGGAAAAATCAGATAAAAGAATTAAAAAAATGAAGAAACCCTGAGAATTGCATGGGCCTCTATCAAGAGAAATAACATACGAGTGATTGAAGTACCAGAACAAGGAGGGATAACGGAAAATACAGAGAGAATTGTTGAAGATTTGTTGGCAGAAAACTTCTGTGATATTGTTAAAGATGACAAGATATCTATCCAAGATGCTCATCAAACTCCACATAAGGTAGATTTCAAAAGAAAGTCACGAAGACATATTATAATCAAACTTGCCAAAACCAGACAATTTTTAAGAGCTGCTAGGGATAAATGAAAAGTAACCTACAAAGGAGAGTCAATAAGAATATGCTCCTACTACTCGGCAGAAATCATGCAGGCAAGAAGGCAATGGGATGACTTATATAATGTATTGGAAGAAAAAAAATTGTCGGCCAACAATCATATATCCAGGAAAACTGTCTCTCAAATACAAAGATGAAATTAGGACATTTTCAAATAAAGACAAGCTTAGGGAATTTGTAAAATGAAACCAAAACTATAAGAAATACTAAAGGGATTTCTCTGGTTAGAAAAACAATAATATCAGATATCAACCCAAGACTAGAACAGTGGACAGAGCAATCAGATGTCAACCCAAATAAGGAAATCACAAAAATAAATCAAGATTAAAAAAAAAAAACACTTAAAACAGGGAAACAGTGATGTCATTATATAAAAAGGACAACATTAAAAAAATAAAGAGGGAATAAGAAATGTAGTCATAGATCTTTCATATGAAGAAGACAAGGCAATACAAAAAAATAAAAGTTAGATTTAAACTTAGAAAAACAGGGGTAACTATTAAGGCAACCACAAAGGAGAGTAACAATTCTACTTATCAAAATAAAACACAAGGAAAATATAAAGACTCAGCAGAAACAAAACAAACAAGAATGAATAAGAGGAAAAGACAATAAAGATAAACTACTCACAGAAAAAATTATGTGGGAAAAAGAAATTGTCAACAACACACAAAAAAAGACATCAAAATGACAGCACTAAACTCATAAAAAATACCCATCCATAATTACGCTGAAAGTAAATGGACTAAATGCACCAATAAAGAGACAGAGAGTGGCAGAATGGTTAAAAAGAAATGATCCTTCTATATGCTGCCTACAAATGACACACCTTAGACTTAAAGACACAAACAAAGTAAAACTTAAAGGATGGAAAAATATATATCAAGCAACCAATCCAAAAAGAGCAGGAGTGGAAATATTAGTTTTTGACAAAATAGACCTTAAAGTTAAATCTATCAGAAAGGATAAGGAAGGACACTATATAATGATTAAAGGGACAATATACCAGGAGGATATAACCATATTCAATATTTATGCACCCAATGATAGGGCTGCAAGATACATAAAACAAACCCTAACGGCGTTGAAAAGTGAGGTAGATGACTCCACAATCATAGTATGAGACTTGAACATGTCACTTTTTGTGAAGGAATGAACAACCAGAAAGAAGGTCAGTAAAGACATGAAAGATCTAAATGCCACAATCAAAAAACTTGACCTCAGACATACAAAAACATTCAACCCAACAGCAGCAAAGTATACTTTCTTTTTTAGTGCACATGGAACATTCTCTAGACGAGCCCACATATTAGGTCCTAAAGCAAGCCTTAACAGAATTCAAAACATCAGAATAATACAAAGCATCTTCTCTGACCATAAGGCCACAAAAGTAGAAATCAATAACAGAAGAAGCAGGGAAAAGAAATCAAACATTGGAAAACTGAACTATATCCTGCTCAAAAATGACTAGATTACAGAAGACATTAAGGATGAAAAAATGAAATTCATAGAATCCAATGAATATGAAAATATTTCGTATCAGAACCTTTGAGTCATAGCAAAAGCAGTGCTCAGAGGTCAATTTATATCCATAAATGCACACATACGAAAAGATGAAATGGCCAAAATCAAAGAATTACCCCTATAACAAATAGAAAGAGCAACAAAGGAAAATCTCAGGCACCAGAAGACAGCAAATAATAAAAATTAGAACAGAATTAAACAAAATAGAAACAGAAAAACATCTGAAAAGTTAACAAGACCAAAACCTGGTTCTTTGAAAAATTAAGAAAATTGACAAACCATTGGTCACACTGACAAAAGAAAAACAGGAAAGGCAGCAAATAACCCAAAGAAGAAATGAGATGGGCTATATCACAAGAGACCCAACTGAAATTAACAGAATCATACCATATTACTACAAAAAAACTGTACTCTAACAAATTTTGAAACCTAGAAGAATTGTATGAATTTCTAGAAACACACTACCTACTTAAACTAACACAACCAGAGGTAGAACAACTAAATAATCCCATTACAAAAGAAGAAACTGAAAAGTTTATTTAAAAAAACTTCCAACAAGTAAAAGCCCTGGCCCAGACGACTTGACTGCAGAGTTCAACCAAACTTTCAGAGAACAGTTAACACCACTACTACTAAAGGTATTTCAGAGGGTAGAAAAGAACAGAATACTCTCAAACTCAATCTATGAAGCCAGCATATCCCTGATACCAAAACCAGGTAAGAAACCACAAAAAAAGAAAATTACAAACCTAAATACCTCATGAGCCTAGATACAAAAAACTTCAACAAAATTCTAGCCAACAGAATTCAACAACATACAGAAAAAAATAATTCGCCATTTTTTTAATGCAGGGGTGGTTCAACATGAGACAAACAATTAATGTAATCCATCATATAAATAAAACAAAAGACAAGAACCACATGATCTTATCAATTGATACAGAAAAGACATTTGACAAAGTCCAACACCCATTCATGATAAAAACTCTCAGGAAAATAGGAAGAGAAGAAAAATTCCTCAATAGAATATAGGGTATTTATACGAAGCCAGTAGCCAACATCATCCTAAATGGAGAGAGTCTGAAAGCATTCCTGTTGAGATTGGGAACCAGACAAGGATGCCCTTTATCACCACTCTTATTCAACATTGTGCTGCAGTTACTAACCAGAGCAATTAGGCTAGGTAAAGAAGTAAAACGCAACCAAATTGGTAAGGAAGAAGTAAAAGTATCTCTATTTGCAGATGACATGATCTTATACACAGAAAACTCTCAAGAATCCACAAGAAAACTACTGAAACTAATAGAAGAGTTCAGCAGAGTGTCAGGATACAAGATAAACATACAAAAATCACTTGGATTCCTCTACACCAACAAAAAGAACATCGAAGAGGAAATCACCAAATCAATACCATTTACAGTAGCCCCCAGGAAGATAAAATACTTAGGAATAAATCTTACCAGAGACATGAAAGACCTATACAAAGAAAACTATAAGACACTACTACAAGAAACCAAAAGAGACCTACATAAGTGGAAAAACATACCTTACTTATGGATAGAAAGACTTAACATTGTAAAAATGTCTATTCTACCAAAAGCCATCTATAGATACAATGCAATTCTGATCCAAATTCCAATGACATTTTTTAATGAGATGGAGAAACAAATCACCAACTTCATATGGAAGGGAAAGAGTCCCTGGATAAGTAAAGCATTACTGAAAAAGAACAAAGTTGGAGGTCTCACTCTACCTGACATTAGAACCTATTATACCATCACAGTAGTCAAAACAGCCTGGTACTTGTACAACAATGGATAGATACATAGACCAATGGAACAGAATTGATTATGTAGACATAAATCCATCCACATATGAGCAGTTAATACTTGACAAAGGCCCAAAGTCAGTTAAATGGGGAAAAAACAGTCTCGCATAACTGGATATCCATCTGCAAAAAAAAAAAAAAGAAACAAGACCCGTACTTCACACCATATAGAAAAATGAACTCAAAATGGATCAAAGATCTAAATATAAAATCTAAAATGATAAAGTTCATGGAAGAAAAAATAGAGACAACGCTAGGAGCCCTAATACATGGCATAAACAGTATACAAAACATTACTAACAATGCACAAACACCAGAAGAGAAACTAGAAAACTGGGAGCTCCTAAAAATCAAACACCTATGCTCATCCAGACTTCAAAAAAGGGTAAAATGATTACCTACAGATTGGGAAAAAGGTTTTTACTGTGACATTTCCAATCGACATCTGATCTCTAAAATCTACGTGACACTGAAAAAACCGAACAACAAAAAGACAAATAACCCAATTAAAAAATGGGCAAAGTATATGAACAGGCACTTCACTAAAGAAGACATTTAGGCAGCTAACAGATACATGAGTAATGGTCACGATCATTAGCTATTAGAGAAATGCAAATCAAGACTACAATGAGATTCCCTCTCACTCCAACAAGATTGGCATTAATCAAAAAAACACAAAATAATAAATGTTGGAGAGGTTGTGGAGAGACTGAGACACTTATATACTGCTATTGGGAATGTAAAATGGTACAACCACTTTGGAAATCGATTTGGTGCTTCCTTAAAAAGCTAGAAATAGAACTACCATGTGATCCAGCAATCCCACTCCTTGGAATATAGCCTAGAGAAATAAGAGTCTTTACAGGAACAGATATACGCACACCCATGTTTATTGCAGCACTGTTTACAATAGTGAAAAGTTGGAAGCAACCAAGGTTCCCATCAATGGATGAATGGATAAATAAATTATGGTATATTCACACAACGGAATACTACCCATCGATAAAGAACAATGATGAATCCATGAAACATTTCATAACATGGAGGAATCTGGAAGGCATTATTCTTAGTGAAATTAGTCAGTTGCAAAAGGACAAATATTGTATCAGCCTACTATTACAAGAACTTGAGAAATAGTTTAAACAGAGAAGAAAATATTCTTTGATGATTATGAGAGGAGGGAGGGAGGGAGAGGTGTATTTACTAATTAGACAGTAGACAAGAACTGTTTTAGGTGAGGGGAAAGACAACACATAATACAGGAGAAGTCAGCACAATTGGACTAAACTAAAAGCACAGAAGTTTCCTCAATAAACTGAAGCTTCAAAACGCAGCTTAGCAGGGGCCAGAGGATCATGGTTTCAGGGGACATCTTGGTCTATTCCTTGGGATAGAAAATGATACTCCTTAGGAGTGAGCTTCTTGGATCAAGTAGACACATGAGACACATCTCCTGTCTGGATTGGAGATGAGAGATAATAAAACCTATTAACATTGTTTATCCCACTTTGGAGAGTGGTGTCTGAGGTCTTAAATGCTAGCAAGCATCCATCTAAGATGCATCAACTGGTTTCAATCCATCTGGAGCAAAGGAGAATTAAAAACACCAAAGATACAAGTAATTATGAGCCCAAGAAACAAAAATGGCCACATAAAGCAGAGACTCCATCAGCCTGAGACCAGAAGAACTAGACGGTTCCCAGCCATAATTGATGACTGCCCTGACAGGGAGCACAACAGAGAACCCCTGAGGGAACAGGAGAGCAGTGGGATGCAGACCTCAAATTCTGGTAAAAAGACCAGACTTAATGGTATGACTGAGACTAGAAGAACCCCAGAGGTCATGGTCCCCAGAACTTCCAAGACAGGAACCATTCCCAGAGCCAACTCTTCAGACAGGGATTGGACTGTGGTATAAAAATCATACTGATGAATAGTGAGGTTCTTGGATCAAGTAGACACATGAGACTATGTGGGCAGCTTCTGTCTGGGTGGGAGATGAGAGGGCAGAGGGGGTCCGAAGCTGGCTGAATGGACACAAAAATAGAGGGTAGAAAGAAGGAGTTCGCTGTCTCATTAGGGAGAGGGCAATTAGGAGTATATAGCAAGGTGAATATAAATTTTTGTATGAAAGACTGACTTGATTTGTAAACTTTCACTTAAAGTATAATAATTTTTTTTTTTAAATATAGAACAGAATTCAAATTCACACACACAAAACAGACTACTAGTCTGACACAGATTGGAGGAAATCCTGAAACTGTGGCCCCCAGACACTCTGGTTACCCAGAACTGAAACCATTTCTGAAGCCCACTTTTCAGGTAAAGATTAGACAGGCCTATAAAGCAAAAAAAATAGCATGCGTGAGAAAGGTGCTTCTTAATTCAATCAAATATACAAGACTGAAAGGGCAACTCCTGTCCAAAAGCAAGATAAGAAGACAGGAAAGGACAGGAACTGGACGAAATGGGTATAGGGAAACTGGGGTGGAAAGGGGGAGCATGTTGTTGTATTATGGGTATTGCAACCAATGTTGCAAAACAATACGTGTATAAATTTTTGAATAAGAAATTAACTTGAGCTGTAAACTTTCACCTAAAGCACATTAAAAAATATATTTTTTAAATAAATAAAACCAGCTGTTCAAAATCATCAGAGTAAATACGGCAGCCATAACTTGAAAGGCGACGACCCCAGGGACAAGAGTAAAACATTGAATTGAGCCCATAATGCTCTGTCACTTTTCCCTTTAGGGTATTTGTTAATTTCAAGATAGCACAGAATAGATGCTAAGTAGATAGCTACAGCTCAAATCTTTTGACAGTTTAACAGACACTGGAAGACGAAAATGTTTAGGGCAGCCAAGGAACCCAAAACTTGAAGTGCGAGATCTTAGCAATATTAAGAACTCATTATAAGGACTTAACAGCATAGTAGACAAAGCATAAGATAAGATTCATGAACCAGAAGATAGGCCATTAGAAAACATTTTGACACTGAAAACAAAGAGAAAAAATAGGTGGGAAATACCGAGTGTTAGAGACAAATGGGAATCGGTACTTAAAAAGGTCTGACAAACATGTAATTGGAACCCAAGAAGAATAGAAAGAATGGGGTTAGGAAAGCACCTGAAGTATATTTCTAGATAAATATATAGGCAAGACCTTAGTTGAACCATGAATTGTGTTCTCTAAGAAGGTGTCCTGATCTCTGGCTCTGATGTGAATAGGACAGGTTTTCCTGGTGGAATGTTCAGTGTGCCTGTTCTGATAAGTCCAAGGGATGCGTGAAGGACTGAAGTGTCAGTCTGGCCTGACTCAGAGTCCTCACAGGGCATGAAAGGAAGCTGTGAGCAAAAGATAAAAGCCATACCCATCTAAGAGTTTCTAGTAGGATTTAATTACTTAAAAAGCACCGTGTTTACTAAGAAATTGAGAGAGTTAGCATATTATAATATTTTTATAATTTATTTTATTTTTGTCATTGCTGAGAAAATACACAGCAGGACATATACCAATTTAACAATTTCTACATGTACAATTCAGTGACATTGATTACATTCTTTGAGTTGTGCAACTATTCTCACTCTCCTTTTCCAAATAGTTCTTCCCCCATTAACATAAATTCACTGCCACCGAAGTTTCCTATGTAATCTTTTGAGTTGTTGTTGTCAATTTGATACCATATAGATAATTCATATAGTAATATTTTAAGGTCCCAGTGTCAACAAAAAAATCACAAGGCAAAAAAAGAAACTAGAAATGATGGCTCATTCAAAAGGACAAGATGATGGCAGAGAAATCACCTCTATAAAAGCCTAGAAAATGGACATATTAGACTACTATAACAACAGTAGTAAACATGCTCAAAGAACAAAAGGAAAACACAGAAAAAGAACTAAAAGAAATCAGGAAAACAATATATAAGATGAGAATATCAATAAAACGGGGAACACCATAAAAACATTCAAATAGAAACAGAGATGCTGAAAAATGCAATAACTAAAATGAAAAATTTGTGTAGAAGAACTCAACAGTATATTTGTGCTGACAGATAAGAAAATCAACAAAGTAGAAGTAGAGAGTAAAACAATAGAGATTATTGAAGCTGATGAACAACAACAACAACAAAAAAAACACTATGAAGACATAGGGATCCTAGGAGAGTAGAGAGAGAAATAGGTGGAAAAACATCTATGAATAACGGCAGAAAACATTCCAGATTTGCTGAAGGACATAAATCTACAAATACAAGAAGCTCAACAAATTCCAAATAGAATAAACTCAAAGTGATCCACATAAAAAAAAAAAAAAATTTTTTTTTTTTGCACATTAAAATCAAGCTAATAAAAACCGAAGATAATTAGAGAATCTGGAAAGAAGCAGGAGAGAAGCAAAATATCACAAAGAATCCACAATGAGATAAAGTGCCTATTAATTTTCAGAAAACTTGCAGGCCCGAAGGCAGTGGACTGGCATATTTGAAGTGCTGAAAGAAAGTTTTGTCAGCCAAGAATTCTATATCCATCAAAACTCTCTTTCAAGAACAAGGGTGGAATTAAGACATTCCAGATAAAAGCTGAGGGAGTTTACTACCAGTTGGTCAAAACTAAAGAAAACCATTGCCTTCGAGTTGATTCAGACTCAGTGACACTAAAGGACAGAGTTGAGCAGCCCTATAGGGTTTCCAAGGATTCGAAAAGCTGACCTTTTGGTTAGCAGCCTAGCTCTTAACCACTGCTCCACCAGGGCTCCACCAGTAGATCTGCATTACAAAAACAATGAAGGGATCCTTCAGATGAAAAGGAATAGACACTAGGCAGTCATTCAAAGCTGTATACAGTAAAACCTGTGAAAAGAACCTGTGTAAGGCAGAAATCTCTCACAAAAGGACAATTTGAAAATTTTCCATTAAAATTATTGATAGGAAAGTGGTAAAACTACACCCTGTCAAAGGTGGAAAACTTTGCAAGACCTGGAAAAACAGGCTGTCACAGCTTCCACCGTCTGCATATATATATATATGTGCATATACGTATATACAGTTATGCGTCGTTTAACGTCCATGATATCTTCTGTGAAATAACATGTTATGTGATTTGGCTGTTGTGCAAACACTGTGCCACATCAGTCCTCTGAAAGTTGCTGCCCCACTTCCCAGGGGCCCATGATACATCTGGGTGTGGAGATCCCCAGGGCCCAGGGGAGCTTGGTGTGGTCAGCGCAAGTTATTCTCAAACACTCTGACTTTCCAAATGGACCAGGAAAGTTTCCTTTTGTGTTGTGTTTGGTTCCATTCTCCAATACATGTCCTGTTTTCTGATCAGGATTTCTGAACTCTATTATAACTTTATGGGACCGCAGATGTATATGTGGTCCGATATTCCCCAGACATTATGTGGTCCATGATTGTATATATACAGTTGTAATACTAGTTGTTATGTCTTACATGCTTTATAATGACAAATTCATAAAAAATATGTATACATAATGTTATTGAGTACATAAGTTATAAAAATGTAATTGGTATTAGAAACAACATAAACGGAGTGGGAGAAGGAACAGTCTAAGAATATATTAAAGTTAGCTAGTTATCAATTTAAATCAGGATTTCAAGATGTTGAATGTAATCCCAATGGTAACTACCAACAAAATATCTAAAAAATATACACAAAATGGAAGGAGGAGGCAATCAAAATGGTTTGCAAACACATACACACACACACAAACAAAAACAACTAAACAAAAATAACTTCAATATTGGAGGATATAAGGACCAAAGTATAAGATACACAAAAATAAACAGCAAAATGGCAGAAGTGAATCATCCCTAATCAGTAATTGCTAGGAATGTAAATGGCTTAAACTATCCAAATAAAAGGCAGAGGGTGGTAGAAGGGGTTAAAAAAAAAAAACTATCCATCTGTATGCTGTCTCAAAGAGACATCTCTTAGGCACAAAAACACAAACAAATTGAAAAAATATTTCATGAAAATATCACTCAAAAGAGACTGTGAATGGCTAAATTTATATCAGACATGATAAAATTTAATTAAAATCTGTTATAAGAGACAAAGGAGCTTGTCATATAACAATAAAATTGTCAGTTCATCAAAGAAGATATAACAATTATATATGTACATAATATCAGAGCCCCAAAATATATGAAACACACACTGACAGAACTGAAGGGAGTAATTGTTCTAAAATTATGGTAAGATACTACAATACATGACTTTCTATAATGCACAGAATGTCTAGAAAGCAGATCAATAAGAAAATCAAGGACTTGAACAGCAATAAAAACTAGATATTTAACAGACATACATAGAAAACTCTGCCCAACAACAGCAGACTACACATTGTATTCCAGTACACATGGATCATTCTCCAGGATATGCTAAGTCACAAAGCGAGAATCAAAAAATTTAAAAGAATTTAAGTCATACAAAGTTTATTCTTCAACAATAAGGAAATGAAGCTAGAAATAAATATGGAAGGAAAACTGAGAAATACACAAATATATAGAAATCAAACAATGTACAATTAAATAACCAAAGGACCAAGGAATAAACCAAGAGAGAAATCAGAAAATAGCTAGAACTGAATGAAAATAAAAACATACCAAAACTTATGGGAAGCAGTGAAGGTAATGCTCAGAGGGAAATGTATAGCAGTAAACTCTTACATTAAAGAAAGAAAAAACATCAAATCGATAAACTAACTTTACAACTTGAGAAACTAGAAATGAAGAACAAACTAAGGAAAAAAAAAAAGGTACAAGAAGGAAAGACATTACAAAGATCTGACCAGACAAATAAAATAAGGAGTAGAAAAACAATTGAGAGGCTCAACAAAAGTAAAAGGTAGATAAAATTAACAAATATTTAGCTAGATTGAAAATGAAAAAAAGATGGACATATCTAAAATTGAAAAAGAAAGAGGGCATATTACAATTGACCCTATCAAAAAAAAAAAGTATCAGAAAAGAATACTATGAACAACTGCATGCCAACAAATTAGATAAATTTGATGGAGTGAACAAATTCCTAGAAACACATAAACTACCTAAATTGATTCAAGACAAAATAGAAAATCTCAACAGACCCATAACAGATGAAAACTGAATCATTAATCAAAAACCTTCCAACGAAAAAAAAGTGCTGGAATAGATTACTTCATTGGGGAATTCTACCAAACATTTAAAGAAGTAATTCAAATCTTTCTTAAACTTTTCCAAAAAATAGAAGGCGGAACACTTCCTAACTCATCCATCAGGCTAATATTACACTGATCCAAAGTCAGACAAAGGCACCATAAGAAAACTACAGACTGATATCCTTTGTGAATAGACATTACATTACCCTTTGCAGTCGAGTCCATTTTGACTCATAGCGACCCTATAGAACAAAGAACTGACCCATAGAGTTTCCAAGGAGTGCCTGGTGGATTCGAACTGCCAACATTTTGGTTAGCAGCCATATCTCTTAACCACTGGGGTTTCCTTTTGAATATAGATGAAAAATTCTCAACAAAATGTAAAGAAAATCCAAAGCATATTAAAATAATTACACATCACAACCAAGTGCAATTTATTCCAGGAATGCAAGGGATTCAATACTAGCAAATAAATCAATGTAATACGCCACATTAATAGAACAAAGGAAGAGAAGTACATGATAATCTCAGTCAACACAGAGAAGTTTTTTTGACAAAATTCAACACCCTTTCTTGACAAAAACCCTCACCAAGCTAGGAATAGAGTGGAACTTTCTCAGTCTGATAAAGGACATTTATAAAAAGCCCACAACTACCATTACATGCAATGAACAAAGACTGAGAGCTATTCCCTGAAGATCAGGAACAAGATGAGAATGCTCACTCTCCCCCTTGCTATTTCACATTGTACTGGAAGATTTAGCCAGAGCAATTAGGCAAGAAAAAGAAATAAAAGGTATCCAAATTGGGAAGAAAGAAGTAAAACAGTCCTTTTTGAAGATAGCATATTTAGAAGACCCCAAAGAATACACAAGAAAGCTGCTACAGTTAGTAAATGAATTTAGGAAAGTGGCAGAAGAGAAGGTAAAGAAACAAAAAGCACTCCAGTTTTTATATGTTATCAAAGAACAGTCTGAAAGGAAATTAAGAAAACAACTCCATTTACAACAGCATATAAAACAATAAAACACCTAGGAATAAATTTAAACAGGGAGATGAAAGACTTGTACACCAAAAAAAAAATAAATAAACATTAATGAAAGAAGTCAAAGAAGAGTTAAATAAATGGAAGGACATCCATGCTTAGGGATTGAAAAATATGATATTGTTAAGATGTCAAGACTATCTAAAGCAATCTATAGATTCAACCCATCAAAATTCCAATGTTTATCTTTGCATGAATGGAAAAAACAATCCTCAAATGTATATAGAACTGCAAGGAATGGTGAATAGTCATAACAAACTTGGAAAAGAAGAACAAATTAGGAGGACTCACACTTCCCTATCTCGAAAGATATTATAAAGCTACATAGACTGTTACTGGACATAGACTGTTACTGGTATAGTTATAGTCATACAGACCAATAGAATATAATTGGCAGTCTAGATATGAACCCATACATCTATGGTCAACTGATCTTCAGCAAGACTGCTAAATCCGTCCGACACGGAAATAATAGCCTCTTCAATAGGTAGTGCTGGCACAACTGGATCTCCACAAACAAAAGAATAAACCTGAACCCATACCTGATGCCATAAGAAAAAAAAGCTAACTCAAAATGGATCAAAGGGCTAAATTTAATAACTGAAATCATAAAACTCTTAGAACAAAACATAGTGGTAATGTTTCAGGACCGAGCTTATTACAATGGAATTTAGAAATAACACTTAAAACATGAGCAACAAAAAACAAAAATAAATAAATATTGTTGGTAGGTGCCTTTGAGTCAGTTCTGACTCACAGTGACCCCATGTACAAAAAAACAAAACACTGCTTGGCCCTGCTCCATCCACACAATCACTTTTATGCTTGAGCTCATTGTTGCAGCCACTGTGTCATTCCATCACTTTGAAGGTCTTCCTCTTTTTTGTTGACCCTCTATTTTACCGAGCATGATGTCCTTCTCCAGGGACTGGTCCCTCCTGATAATATGTACAAAGTATGTGAGACAAAGGCTCGCCATCTCGCCACAGATTTGTATGTTCTTTTGGCAGTCCTTGGTATATTCAATATTCTTCACCAACACCATAATTCAAAGGCATCAATTCTTCAGCCTTTCTTCCTAATAGTCTAACTTTCACATGCATATGAGGCAACTGAAAACACCATGGCTTGGGGCAAGCACACGTTGGTCCTTAAAGTGACATTTTTGCTTTTCAACACTTAAAGAGGTCTTTTGAAACAGATTTGCCCAATGAAATGCATTGATTGTGGATCCAAGTAAAATGAAATCCTTGATAACTTCACTTTTCCCCGTCCATCATGATGTCTCTTATTAGTCCAGTTGTGATGATTTTTGTTTTCTTTATGTTGAGGTGTAATCCATGCTGAAGGCTTTAGTCCTTGATCTTCATCAGTAAGTGCTTCAAGCCCTCTTTGCTTTCAGCAAGCAAGGCCGTGTCATCTGCATAATAAAGGTTGTTAATGAGTCTAGCTCCAATCCTGATGCCATTCTTCTTCATATAGTCCAGGTTCTCAGAATATTTGCTCAGCACACAAATTGAATAAGGACGGTGAAAGAATACAACCCTTACACATTCCTATCCTGACTTTAAACTATGCAGTATTCCCTTGTTCTGTCCAAATGACTGCCTCTTAGTCTATGTACAGTTTCCTCACGAGCAGCACAGTTAAGTATTTTGGAATTCCCATTCTTCAAAATATTGTCTGTAATTTTTTATGATCCACACAGTCGAATGCATTTGCACAGTCAATGAAACACAAGTGAACATCTTTCTGGTATTCTCTGCTTTCAGTCAGGATCCATCTGACATCAGCAATGATATCCCTCCTTCCATGTCCTCTTCCGAATTCAGCTTGAATTTCTGGCAGTTCTCTGTCAATGTACTGCTGCAACCACTTTTGAATAATCTTTAGCAAAATTTTACTTGCTTTTGACATTAATTATATTGTTCAATAATTTCACATTCTATTGGATCGCCTTTCTTTGGAATAGGCATAAATATGGATCTCTTCCAGTTGGTTGCCAGGTAGCTGTCTTCCAAATTTCTTGGCACAGGTGAGTGAGTGTTTACAATGCTGCATCTGTTTGTTCAAACATCTCAATTGATATTTTCTCAGCTCCTGGAGCCTTGTTTTTTGCCAATTTCTTCAGTGCAGGTTGGGCCTCTTGCTTCAGTACCATTGATTCTTGATCATATGCTACCTCCTGAAATGATCAAAGGTTGAGCAATTCGTTTTGGTACAATGACTCTGTGTATTCCTTCCAACTTCTTTTGGCGCTTCCTGCGTCATTCAATATTTTGCCCATAGAATCCTTCAGCGTTGCTACTTGAGGCTTGAATTTTTTCTACAGTTCTTTCAGCTTGAGAAATGCTGAGCATGTTCTTCCCTTTTGGTCTCCTAGATCCGGGTCTTTGCACATGTCCTTATAATACTTTCCTTTGTCTTCTTGAGGCACCCTTTGAAATCTTCTGTTCAGCTCTTTTACTTCATCATTTCTTCCTTTTGCTTTAGCTACTTCCCATTCAAGGGCAACTTTCAGAGTCCATTCGGACATCCATTTTGGTCTTTTCTTTCTTTCCTGTCTTTTAATGACTTCTTGCTTTCTTTATGTATGCTGTCCTTGATGTCATTCCTTGATTCATCTGGTCTTCAGCCGTTGCATTTGGTTCAACGCATCAAATCTATTCTTGAGATGGTCTCTAAATTCAGGTGGAATATACTCAAGGTTGTACGTTGGCTTTTGTGGACTTGCTCTAATTTTGTTTAGCTTCAACTTGAACTAGCATATGAGCAATTGATGATCTGTTCCACAGTCATCCCGTGGCCTTGTTCTGACTGATGATATTGAGCTTTTCCATCATCTCTTTCCATAGATGTAGTCAATTTGACTCCTGTGTATTCCATTTTGCAAGGTCCACGTGTATAGTTGCCATTTATGTTGTTGAGAAAAGGTACTTGCAATGAAGAAGTTGTTGGTCTTGCAAAATTCTACCATGTAGTCACCAGTGTCATTTCTAACACCAAGGCCATATTTTCCAACTACCAACCCTTCTTCTTTGTTTTCAATTTTCACATTCCAATCTCCAGTAATTATCAAGCCATCTTGATTGCATGTTTGATCAATTTCAAACTGCAGAAGTTGCTAAAAACCTTCCAATTTTTCATCTTTGGCCTTATTGGTTGGTGCATAAATTTGAATAATAGCCATATTAACTGGTGTTCCTTGCAGACGTATGAATAGTATCCTATCTGACAGTGTTGTACTTTAGGATATTATCTTGAAATGTTCTTTTTGATGATGAATGCAAATTCATTCCTCTTCAATTTGTCATTTCTGTCATAGTAGACCATATGATTATCTGATTCAAAATGGCCAATATTCATTTCAGCTCACTAATGCCTATTATATATATCTTTATACATTCCTTTTCATTTATGACAATTTCCAATTTTTCTAGATTCATAATTCATATGGTATCTCATATAATTAAAAACATTTTTCATTGAAGTACTTTGTCAAAAAAGTGAAGAGACAAACTATAAATTGGAAAGAATATTTAAGGAAACATATCTGATAAGGGTTTAATATCCAGAGTGTATGTGTGTATGTATATATATATATATATATATATGCTACAACTTAAAAACAAAAAGACAACTTAATCAAAAAATGGAGAAAGGACTTCAGCAGACATTAGAACATAGAAGAAATAAAATGTCCAATAAACATATGAAAAGATGATCAACATCACTACAAAAAAAAGTTGCCTTGGAGTTGATTCCTATTCATGCCAACTCCATGTGTGTCAGAGGAGAACTGTGTTCCATTGGATTTTAAGTGACTGATTTTTTTAAAAAAATAGATAGCTAAGCCTTTCTTCTGAGGTGCCTCTGGGTAGACTCAAACCTCCAACTTTCAGTTAGCAGCCAAGCATATTAACTGTTTGCATCACCCAAAGCCACAATGAGCTATATCTTCAAGCCCAAAAAGATGTCCATGATTTAAAAAATAGAAAACAAGAAGTGCTGGTGAGGATGTAGAGAAATTGGAACTCTCATGGACTGCTGGTGGGATTGTAATATTGCACAGCCACTGTGGAAAACAATCCGATGATTCTTCAAAAAGTTAAACATGGAATTACCATAAAACCAAACCCAGTGCCGTCAAGTCGATTCCGACTCATAGTGGCCTTATAGGACAGAGTAGAACTACCCCACAGAGTTCCCAAGGAGCGCCTAGTGGACTCGAACTGCCGACCCTTTGGTTAGGAGCTGTAGCACTTTAACCACTACGCCACCAGGGTCTCCGGAATTACCATATGATCTAGCAATTCCACTTCTAGGTAGATATAGGTTCAAAAGAATTGAAAACAAAGACTCAAACAGATACCTGTACGCCAATGATCATCAGCAGTATTCACAATAGCCCAAAAGTGGAAGCAACCCAAGTGTCACCAAAGATGAATGGATAAACAAAATGTGGTGTATACATACAGAGAAACATTACTCAGTCATAAAAAGAATAAAGTCCTGACACATACCACAATATGAATGAACCTTGGAAACATCATGCTGAGTGAAATAAGTTTGGCAGAAAAAGACAAATATTGTATGGTCCACACACATGAAATATCTGGAATAGGCAGGTATATACAGGCCAAAATTCATTAGTGGTTACCAGGGGCAGGAGGGAGGGAGGTGGGAAGGTAGACTCAATTGTTAGGGGAAACTGAGGTTCTGTTAAGGGTGATGGAAAAAAATTGAAATAGATAATGGTGATGGTAGCACAACATGATGAACAAATTGTAAGTCTGAAGAATGTTGAAATGTCAAATATTTTATTACATATATATTTACCACACCAAAAAAATTAAGTAACCTAGAAAAAAAATCCCTAGACCAAATGTCTTCAGGGGAGAATTCTACCAAACATTTATAGAAATGACACGAATCCATCTTAAACTCTTCCAAAATATAGAAGAGGAATGAATACTTAATTTGTTCTCTAAGGCTAGAATTACCCTGAAACCAAAGACCCCACAAGAAAAACTACAGACCTATATCTCATATTACTATAGGTGTAAAAATCCTCAACAAGCTGAATTAACAGCATAATAAAAGGGTTATAAACCATGATCGTGTGGGGTTTACACCAGGAATGAAAGGATGGTTCAACATAAAAAAAAAATCAATCAATATAATAATAAAAAATATATATATAATAATACATCACATTAATGGAGCAAAGGAAAATAACCACATAATCATCTCAATCAACACCAGGAAGACATTTGGAAAAATTCCAGCATCCTTTCACAGTAAGAAAACACTCAAAAAACTGATTAAAAGTGAAATGTCTCAATCTAATAAAGGGCATTTATGAAAAACACACAGCTAACATTTTTACAACAACATACTCAATGGAGAAAAATTGAGAGCTTTCTCTTAAGATCAGGAAAACGGCCATCACTGCTATTCTATATTGTATTGGAAGTCCTGGCAAGAGTAATTAACCCTTTGCCCTTGGGTCAATTCTGATTCCTAGTGACCCTATAAGACAGAGTAGAACTGCCCCATGGGGTTTCCAAGGAGCAGCTGGTGGATTTGAACTGCTGACCTTTTGGCCACCAAGGCTCCAGAAAGAGTAATTAGGCAAGAAAAATAAATTGTTGTTTTTGCTGTTAGATGCCTTCCAATTGGTTCTGACTCATAGTGATCCTATGTACAATAAAAGGGAACATTGCCAGATCCTGTGCCATCCTCACAATCACTGTGATGTTTGAGCACATTGTTGCAGCTACTGTGTCAATCCAGCTCTCCAAGAGGCTTCCTATTTTTCACTAACCCTCTGCCTTAAAAAGTATGATGTCCTTCTCCAGGGACCGGTCTCTTCTAATAACACATCCAAAGTACGTGAGACAAAGTTTCACCATTCTGGCTTCTAAGGAGCTTTCCTTCTGTACTTCCTCCAGGACAGACTTGTTCGATCTGGCAGTCTAGGGTATATTCAATATTTTTGTCCAACACCGTGATTCAAAGGCATCAATTATTCTTTTGTCTTCCTTGTTCATTGTCCAGCTTTCACTTGCATGTGAGGCGATTAGAAATAGCATGACTAGGATCCGGCACACCTTAGTCCTCAATGAAACACCTTTACTTTCAACACTTTAAAGAGGTCTTTTGCAGTAGATTTGTCCAATGCAATAAGTCATTTGATTTATTGAATGCTGCTTCCATGGGCATTGATTGTGAATTCAAGTAAAATGAAATCCTTGACAGCTTCAATCTTTTCTCCATTTATCATGATGTTGCTTTTTGGTCCACTTGTGAAGATTTTTGTTTTCTTTATGTTGAGGTGTAATCCATACTAAAGGCTGTGGTCTTTGATCTTTATCAGTAAGTGCTTCAAGTCCTCTTCACTTTCAGGAGGCAAGGTTGTGTCATCTGCATATTGCAAGTCGTTAATGAGTCTTCTTCCAACCCTGATGCTGCATTCTTCTTCATATAGTCTAGCTTCTCAGATTATTTGCTCAGGATACAGATTGAATAAGTATGGTGAAAGGATACAACCCTGACACATGCCTTTCCTGATTTTAAACCTCGCAGTACCTCCTCATTCTGTCGGAACAACTACCTCTTGGTCTATGTACAGTTTCCACATGAACACAATTAAGTGTTCTGGAATTCCCATTCTTCTCAAGGTTATCCATAATTCGTTATGATCCACACAGTCTAATACCTTCGTATAGTCAATAAAACACAGGAAAACATCTTTCTGGTATTCTTGCTTTCAGCCAATGTTCATCTGACATGAGCACTGATATGCCTCATTCCATGTCCTCTTTTGAACCTGGCTTGAATTTCTGGCAGCTCTCTGTAGATGTAGTGCTTTGACAGTTTTTGAATCATATTCAGCAAAATTTTACTTGCATTTGAAATTAATGATATTGTTTGATAATTTCCACATTCTCTTGGATGACCTTTCTTTGGAATGGGTGCAAATGTGGATCTATTCCAGTTGGTTGGCCAGGTAGCTGTCTTACAAATTTTTAACATAAATGAGTGAGCATCTCCAGTGCTGCAAATCTGGAAGGAAGAAGTAAAACTTCGTTTTCACAGATAGCATGATCCAAAATATAGAAGACCACAAAGAATCCACAAGATAGCTACAAGAGCTAATATATTCAGCATAGAGGCAGGGTACAAGATCAAAACACAAAAATCTATTGAGTGTCTATACACCAGAAATCATAGGTCTGAAAAGGAAATTAATAAAGCAATCCCATTTGCAATAGTGTTATACACTGAATTGTCTTCCCCCCAAATGTTTTGTCAGTCCTAACTTCTATAATTGTCTCCACCATCCTTGCTTCTAAGGAACATTCTGGCTGTACTTCCAAGGCAGACTTGTGCACTCTTCTGGCAGCCCATGGTATATTCAATATTGTTCATCAGCACCATTATTCAAAGGCACAAATTCTTCTTCAGTCTTCCTTTTTGAATGCCTAGCTTTGGTATGCATGTGAGGTGATTGAAAATACCATGGCTTGGGTCAGGCGCACCTTAGTCCTCAAAGTAACATCTTTGCTGTTCAATACTTCGAAGAGTTCTTTTTGCAGCAGATTTACCCAATATAATGTGTCTTTGATTTCTTGACTGCTGCTTCCATAGGCATTGATTGTAGATCCAAGTAAAATGAAATCCTTGACAGCTTCAATATTTTCTCCAATTATCACGATGTTGCTTATTGGTCCAGTGGTGAGGACTTTGTTTCCTATATGTTGAGGTGTGATCCATACTCAAGGCCACAATCTTCGATCTTCATCAGTAAGTGCTTCAAGTTCTCTTTGCTTTCAGCAAGCAAGGTTGTGTCACCTGCAGATCACAGGCTGTTAATGAGTCTTCCTCCAATTCTGATACCACATTTTTCTTCACATAGTTCAGCTTCTCTGATTATTTGCTGAACATACAAATTGAATAAATATGGTGAAAGGATACAACCTTGATGCACACCTTCCTGATTTTAAACTACACAATATCCCCTTGTTCCATTTGTACAACTGCCTCTTTGTCTGTGTACAGATTCTGCATAAGCACAATGAACTGTTCTGAGATTCCCATTCTCAGTGTTATCCATAATTTGCTATGATCCACACTGTCCAATGTCTTTGCATAGTCAATAAAACACAGGTAAACACTTTTCTGGTGTGCTCTGCTTTTAGCCAAGAACCATCTGACATCAGCAATGATATCTCTTGTTCTACATCCTCTTCTGAACCTGGCTTGTATTTCTGGCAGCTGCCTGTCAATGTATGGCTTCAAATGTTTTTTAATTATCTTTATCAAAATTTTACCTGTGTGTGTTAATAATGATAACATTCGATAATTTCTGCATTCAGTTGGATCACCTTTTTTTGGAATGGGCACAAGTATAGATTTCTTCCAGTCAGTTGGCCTGGTAGCTGTCTTCCAAATTTCTTGGCATAGAAGATTGAGCACTTCCAATGTTGCATTCATTTACTGAAACACTTCAACTGGTATTCTGTCAATTCCTGGAGACTTGTTTTTCACCAGTGTCTTCAGTGCAGTTTGGGTATCTTTAATACAATTGGTCCCTGATCATAGGCTACCTTTTGAAATGGTTAAACATTGACCAATTCTTTTGGTACAATGACTCTGTGTATTCCTTCCATTTTCTTTTGATGCTCCCTGGGTCATTCAATATGTTGCCCATAAAATTCTTCAATATTACAACTCAAGGCTTGACACTTTTCTTCAGTTCTTTCAGCTTGAGAAATGCTGAACGTGTTCCTCTCTTTTGGTTTTCCCACACCAGGTCTTTGCACATTTCGTTATTATGTTTTACTTTGTCTTCTTGAGCCACTCTTTGACATTTTCTAGTCAGCTCTTTTACTTCATTATTTCTTCGGTTCTTTTCAGCTACTCTACGTTCGAGGGCAATTTTCAGAGCCTCTGTTGACTTCCATTTTGGTCTTTTCTCTCTTTCCTGTCTAATCCCTACAATAGGCAAATGTATAAGGCCAAAATTTGTTAGTGGTTACTGGGGGTGCGTGGGAGGGGGAGGTGGGAATTATTGCTTAGGGGGCACTAAGTTACTGTTAATGATGATGAAAATTTTTGAAAATGTTTTGTGATGGTTGTACAACATGGAATATAATTAATGTTGCTGTATTTTACACTTGAAGATGGTTGAAATGGTAAACATCTTGTCATATGTATATATATGTACATATATATATATTACATATATATATATTAGCACAATAAAAAGTTAATCTTTGTTTTTAAAAAAGACACAAGAAAATATAGAGGCTGGTTACCAGACAATTGCAATAATCCAAATAAGAGGTAATAGACAAAAGACTAGGATAGTAGCAGTGTAGTTGGAAAGAAGGTAGAGTTAACAATTGTGTCTTGAAGATACAGCCAACAGTATTTGTTAAAGTATTGCGAATGTGATGTGTGTGAGAGAATCTTCCACAATAACTCCAAGGCTTTTAGGCCTAAGCAACTGAAGAAATGTTAGGCCATTTATTGAGATAGATTTGACTGAGGAATCAACAAATTTTGTTTTGGATGTGCTAAGTTTGAGATGCCGATGAACATTGAAATGTAGATGTTGATTAATCAGTTGGATGCATGAGTCTAGAATTCAGGGGAGGAAGGTCTGTGCTGGAAATTTTCCACATTTAGATGATATTAAAACCTTTGTTATAAATACCAAGTGAGTGACTACATACAGAAAAGAGGCCAGAGCAGTAAACTTTAGGGTACTATAACTTTCAGAAGTCAAGGGAATGGGAAGGATCTAGCAATAGAGACTGTAAAGGAGTAGCTGGTGAAGTACAGAAGGGCAAAGAGAGAGGTTACCCAGAGATCAAGTAAAGAAAGTGTTTCAAGAAGGAGAGAGAAATCAAATGGTTCAAGTATTGCTGATAGGTCAAGCAAGACGAAGACTAAAAATTGACTATTGGATTTGACCATGAGTGTAATCAGTGATCTTGATAAAAGGAGTTTGGGTAGAGTGGAAGATGTAAAAGCCTGACTGGAGATACGAAGTTAGAAAGTCATGTACTTGCATGATGTCTACATACATGAATAAAATATGCACACACACACACAAAAAAGGTGAAGCAAAGATATTTTAAGACACCACAAGGAATGCAAAAGAAAGTTTAGGAAAATAATCTTAGGTAGAAACATGGAAAAGCAGGAAGAATTGAAAAGTATAAATAAGTGGTGAAATATAATAAATACTGACTTTATAAAATTAATAATAGTGTTTTATGGGGTTTAAGTATGTATAGAATACATATATGTATATACACATACACACACACATACATATATATTATATATGTGAGCAAACAAAAAAGAAACAAAACCCCTTGTCATCAAGTTGATTTCAATTCATAGTGACCCTATAGAACAGAGTAGAACTGCCCCATATGGTTTCCAAGGAGTGGCTGGTAGATTCAAACTGCCAACCTTTTGGTTATCAGCTGAGCCCTTAGCTACTGTGCCACTAGGGCTCCATATATACAGTGAGGTTTAAATATACACATATATGTACAGCAACACCTGTGAGAGCTGGAACTTGACTGGACTGCCTTGTTTTTCCAGGTCTCATAAGTTTTCCACTTTTGACAGGATGAAGTCTTTCCACTTTTCTATCACTAGTTTTAGTGAAAAATATTTAAATTTTCCTTCTCTGACAGGTTTCTGCCTTGCACAGTTTCCAACTTGCGCAGGTTTTGCTATCTAAATTAAAATTCATGATAACAATAGCTCAAAGGGTAGGACGGGTAAATGGAGTTAAAATTATATGAGTTCCTTGCATTATCTGGCAATGGGTAAATGTACTAATTTACATTAGTCTGTGTTAAGTCAAGAATGCATATTGTAATCTCTAGTGTAACCTGTAAAAGAATAATCAAAGAAGGTATAACTAACAAGATAATAGAGGGAAAATGTGAAATAATAAATTTGATTAATCCAAATGAAGAAAGTAGAAAACAAGGTAGAAAGAACAAATAGGACAGAGAACAAACAGTAAATTAGAGATTTAAATAAAATTATTTCAAATTATATTAAATATCAAGATGAAATATCCCGTTTAAAAGACTGGATAATACATATGTATCAGGCTCAATGAAAAATACAAACACAAAATAAAATTCAACTTTCACACACATATGAGGTGATTGAAAATACCATGGCTTGGGTCTTTAGTCCTCAAAGTAACATCTGCTTTTTTAACACTTTAAAGAGGTCTTTTGAAGGAGATTTGCCCGATGCACTGCATTGTTCGATTTCTTGACTGCTGCTTACATGGGCATTGATTGTGGAACCAAGTAAAATGAAATCCTTGACAACTTCAATATTTTCTCCGTTTATCATGATGCTGCTTATTGGTCCAGTTGTGAGGATTTTTTTTTCTTTATGTTGAGGTGTTTCAAGTTGCATATCGAAGGTTGTTAATTATTCTTCCTTCAATCCTGGTGCCACATTTTTCTTCAGGTAGTCCAGCTTCTTGGATTATTTGCTCAGCATACAGATTGAATAAGTATGGTGAAATAATACAACCATGATGTACATCTTCCCTGGTTTTAATCCTCACAGTATACCCCCTTGTTCTGTTCGAACAACAGCCTTTTGGTGTATGTGCATACAGGTTCTGCATAAGCACAATTAAGTGTTCTGGAATTCCTAATCTTTGCAATGTTACCCATAATTGGTTATGATCCACACAGTCAATGCCTTTGCATAGTCAATAAAACACAGGTAAGCATCTTTCTGGTATTCTCTGCTTTCAGCCAAGATCCATGTGACATCAACAGTGATATCTCATTCCAAGTCCCCTTCTGAATCCGGCTTGGACTTCTGGAAGTTCCCTGTCAATGCACTGCTGCAACCTTTTTTTGAATATACCTCAATAAGTTAGTAAAAGAAGAGTAAATTAGACCTTAATAAAATAGAATAGATAACAAAAATAGCAGAAGGAAATGAAATAGAAAACAAATGCACATCATAAAAATCAACACAGCTCCAAAATTCATCCTTTCAAAATAATAACAAAACTGATGGAGTCCCTGGGTAGTGCAAATGATTAAGACATTTGGCTGCTAACTGAAAGGTTGGAGGTTCATGTTCACCTAGACGCTCCTCAGAAGAAAAGCCTGGTGATCTACTTCAGAGAAATTAGCCATTGAAAACCTTCTGGAGCACAGTTCTACTCGGGCACACATGGAGGTGTCATAAGTAGACACTGACTCCGCAACTACAATTCGTAATAACACTGATAAACCCCTACCAAAGCTGATCAGGTTGAATAGAAATAATAATAGCATAATAATAATAGCAACAAGAACAATAACAGTGATAATAATAATAGAACCTAACACATAAAACATTTAATTTGTGCCAGGTTCTGTATAGTAAGCCCTTTGCATGCATTATCTCAAGGGTTCTCAACACTGGCTCTTCATTAGACTCATGTGGAGAGCTTTTATAAAGTGATGTCCAGGCCCCATAAAGACTAATTAAATCAGAATTTCTGTGGGTGGATACCAGTCATCGACATTTTTTAAAATGTCCCCAGGTGACCTTAATATTCAGCCTAGATATATATTACACTATAGCATTCAATTATCATGGGAAATCTATGAGGTATTATTAATACCTTCATTTTTTAAAAGATAAAACTGAGGTAAAAAGACACTAAATAACTTGTTTAGGGTCACACAGCTAGATAAACTAACATGTTAGCCAATTATTTATTCTAATAATTAAAAGGAAATGCTGCAGTCTCTCCACACTCTAACAGCCACTCTGTTATGCGCCTCTCTACCCTTGAGTCACAACTGAGTTCCCTAAGCAATGCCTAAAGCTTCTCTAGTTTATGACAAAGGTCAGAAATTTAGTGAAATCAAGCCATACCAAGCACTTAACCCACCCTTCATCAATCTCACTTCAGCAAGCATTTATTGCTAGAATACAAAGTCCTACCAGTTCAATAAAACTTTCCAGATGAGGACTTAGTACAGAACTTAGCTGTACTGTACAGTGTGAGGATTTCTATGATATGAGTTCCTTGACAACAGAACCTACATCTTATTTCTTTCAGTATCCCCAGAAGTTCCCATATAGTAGGTGTTCAATACATGATGAATGAATGGATATATAAATGAGAAGGAAGTTGCTCCTATAAATTATCAGTGACATCATTCTACAGACTCCCAACATTCTTCCCTCCTCACCCTTGATAAAAGACATGTAATTCAGCCCCATGACTCCTCTTAAACTCAGATTGCCAAGGTATATGTTGTTGAAGGGCAAAGCTGTCCTCCTTGTTATCAATCTCAAAAATTAGAAATTCTCCCCAAACATCCTCAGTAGGTTGCTAGTTTCGTACAATGGCTAACATTTATTTGATACTATGTGCCAGGTGGAGCCCTGGTGGTGCTTTAGTTAAGACCTTGGCTGCTAACCAAAACGTTGGCAGTTTGAATCCACTAGCCACTGCTTGGAAATTACTTGATGGCAATGGGTTTGGTTTTGATAATTGCCAGGTAACTTCATTTCAAGTCAGCCTCAAAACAACCCAATAATGTAGAAATTATCACTATCCATATTTTATAAGAAAACTGAGAATCTGAGATGAGAAATGATTTGTCTAAGGATACCTAAGGTAGAACAAGATTCAACCTCAGGTCGGCATGAGTATAAATCATAACCATTATACTACATTGCTTCTCAAATACGGATAATAATAGCTAAATCTAACATTTCATGAGATGAGCTCTTTTTTGCCAGGGAGTATGATAAGATTTTGGAGCCCTAGTGGCACAGTGGTTCAAAGCTTGGCTGCTAACCAAAAGGTCCGCTGTTTGAATCTACCAGCCACTCCTTGGAAACCCTATGGGGCAGTTCTACTCTGTCCTATAGGGTTGCTATGAGTTGGAATAGGCTCGAAGGCAACAGGCTTTTATGACAAGTTTTACATACATGATCTCATTCACTTTTCACAAAAACTATGAGAGAGGAAAGTAACAGTCTTACCCTGTTTTTACTGTTGAGAAAAGCTTGACTTTTACAGTGACTAAATGACCTATGCAAATCCACCAAGAAAAGTTCTGCATCCTCCTCTGATATCACTCTCATCCTTTTTCACTAACCTCAAGTCACAGTAATCTTCTTTCTGCTCCACCACACAAACAAGTTATTTTTCAAATCAGGACTTTGCACACAGTTTTCCTATGCCTACAATGTTTCCCCTGTCTACTCTGCTTTGATTGCTTTTACTCGTTTTTCACATTTCAGTATAAGTATTTTCTCAGGGAGGCCTTTCCTTTCTTTACTCAACCCCAACCCTAAGCTCTTAGTCATCAGGACTGCTCTACTTTCTCAAAAACACTTGTACTTTTCCTTGAAAAGTCTTAAGAAGATTTGAAAATTGCTAATTTACACTAAGTGAGTGACTAATATTTGTCTCTTCTATTGGTTTGTAAGTTCTATGAGGCTGGGTACCAGATGTTTCAGTTATCGTGCTCTGTCTAAAAAAAAAAAAATAACTAGCGCCCAGTATATAGAAGGTATCAAAAAAAATATATGTTGAAAGAATAAATGAAGCCAGGCCTGGAATCCTAGATGCCTGAGTCCTAGACATGCCTTCCCCATTCACTGTTTAACTAAAACCTTTTGGTAATTATTTATTTTCTCAACCTGTGATTACCTCTCAAAACCCTGGTTCTCATAAACTTATTTTTACGTTAGGCAAAATAAATTTATTTGCATTTTTCCTAGATATTCCATTTTCAAACAGCAAGGCAAGCCCTTTCATTCTCCCTTAGCAGGATTTGGTCGGGGAAAATTATGTTTTTCATATCTGTATCCTTTGTGGGTTTGTGGTCTTTGATAGTTTCCCTTATCAGTCCTCATCTTTCCAGACTGAAGAATCCCTATCTTTTTAATTTCTCTTTTCCTCTTAAGGCAAACTCTCAACTTCCATGTTTCTTTGATCCTTTTATAATGACATTTTATTTTTAGATGGCCTCTATAAATGTTCCAAATAACTATATTAACACTTTAATGGATGGTATAGCCAGTAGAATTTTTAGGCAGTAGGGACGAAGAAAAACAAGACAGAAAACAAACAAAAAGCACCATAACCAGAAAATAAATGTTGATTTTGGGAATATGTATAGCCTTGGCTAGAGTTTCTTTCTGAGTGATACTAGGTCAGCTATCCAAAATCTCAAATAAGTTTGCTTTTTCCCCAACTGTTAGACTTCATGTCTCTAATTCATTGTTTTCACGATTTCATATAGTTTGGAGTTTATCAATAAATTTACTTCCAAAATTTTCTTGTGATATTCATATTTCACTAATTTATAAAGAATTTTAAGCATTATCTACTAAGAACAAGAAGATGCAGGTAGTCATATTCTAAAAAAGAAAAGGTCAGTTTAGCCAGAATCACTGTTTCCTGGTGTTTCAAAGGAAATGTTGAAGTCAAGATGACATTGACAAATTGCCACTATTTATTTAAATGGTGTAATGCAATCTACCAGTAGTTCTACAATCTGAGTGTTTGAAGCAGTTGACCTGACCAACTAATGTAAACAAATTAGCCTCCTGGGTACTATCTGTATTCTACAGGCATTTAAATATCATAATCTAGCATTATTTGATACATAAACTCAACTATCTAAAACATTTTGTAGAATGGGATTGTTAAAATTACAACATACATCTTTGTTAAGCTTGATGGCAATCATTTCTATAAACTGCATGTTCAAAATATATTTAAAGTTCAAAGGAGAAAAAAAAGTGTAAGCAGCATAATGACTCACCCAGATGCTACTCGAAGTCCTTTTCAAAGAGTTTTCTGTTGAGACTCAGATCTGAGTCCTTGTTCTTCATTATGCTATTTTTTCCCTCTCCCTACTTACTACCTTATAAATTAAGTATATTTAGTTCTAAGAAGAAAATCAGTAAGCTCAAAAGGAGCCCTGGATAACAATCATCCTTTAAGTGTTAAGGATTGTCTAAAACTGGGACAGAGGTCATTTCTGTATAGAACACTAAGGTGACCAAAATCAATCTATGTGTTTTTTTTGTCTTTTCTTAATGTCAGAAGGCCAATTGCCAGGCAGTAACTTGGTCACTGGAGGGCCTGTTCTATTCAACAGTCAACCCTAGATTTTATCTAATAAAAACTGGATAGCTTTCCACAACTAGATATCTAATAAATAATTTTTGCATGGTCATTCCATTCAAAAATGTCTTATGTTCTCTGAATTCCTATTCCAGCCATTATCTGGGCCCTTTTTATTTATTTATTTATTTATTTTTGACACTTACCATATTATAGTTATTTTGTTTTACTTGTGAACCAGACTAAACCCATTGCTGTGGAGTCAATTCTGATTCACAGCAACCCTGTACCCAAAGAGATTTCAAAATCCTAAAGGGAAGAGAACATGTATTATATAGCTGTCTATTCCCTGCAGTACCCAACATGGTATGGAGTCACAGTTATTTTTTAAGCAAGCTAGTTTCATATGGGTAAATTGTGTAGCTTATTGAGAATGGTTTGCTGGTTGATAACAATAGTAGTTTCCATTGATTACGTGTCTTTTATAAACATATTAGGTACCAAAGGTTGCTCATTGATCAACCTACAAATGGTTGATCCCAAATTATAATGATAACACAGCCTGAGAATCAATTTTTCAAGGACCCGAGTTTCAAAATACCTTGTAAAGCTATGGTACATCAATGGAATATGCATTTAGCAAAGCTGTTATCGCTTCTGAAAGGGCAGTTTAAGAAGAAAGTGCTTGTTTAGTTTATTACTTCTGCAAATCCAACACTGTGCATATTTTTTTTTCTTGACAGTGCTTTTTTTTTTTGCAGAATATGAGATTATTGATAAATGGAAAGATTCTTTATTTCCTTGAATAGAAAGTGTTGTACCTTGATATTGTTCAGTGAAATTGAATGCAGTATGACTTTGTCCTTTTCTGTCCTCCATAATTATTCAAATCTGCTATAACCTGAAATTCTCTTCAACATATTTATTAAATATGTATTATGTACAAATAGAAGGAGCCCTTGTGGGATGGTGGTTAAAGTACTCGGCTGCCAACCCAAAAGTCTGAGTTAGAACCGACCAATTGCTCTACAGAAGAAAGATGTTGCAGTCTGTTTCCCTAAAGATTACAGCCTTGGAAACCCTTTAGGGCAATTCTACTCTGTACTTTTTTCCTCCATCTACCACCACAATTGTATTGGGATGATAGATGGAGGAAAAGTTCTCAATCTTTTCCCAGCGAGAACTTACAAGCAAGTGGGAGATGGAAATGTATATACAACTATGTATATATACAGCTTTAATGCGTGGTTACATTAAAATAATAAATAGCTATAATGTTTATTAGTAATTACTGATGGCTCAATATGTACCAACCATATTGTTAGAATTTTTCTATGCGTTTTCTCATTTTATCCTCATGGCTAGCATATCAGTCGTGATCTATTTTTATCCCCATTTTATGTAAAATAAACTGAGGCATAGAAAAGTTAATTTCGTACTGTGTGTATAAAAGAGAAGGAGAGATTAACAATGACTCAAGTATCTGAAAAAAAATTTTTGGTCAGTTATGGGTTTTGAGAGGAGTTTTAAAGAAACAATTGAATTTTTCCACAAGATAATATTGTGAGGATGAGCATTCAAAGAAAACAGTTTGAATAAAGCTCCTAAAAAAAAAAAAAGCCATGAGAGTATATTATTTGTAGAAGGACAAATGGAAGTAGAGTATAGTGGCTAAGAGTGTGGGCTCTCAATTCAGAGCACCTGGATTTAAAATGAATAAATCCTGGTGCCACAATGGTTAAGTTCTCAACTGCTAACCGAAAGGCCGGTGGTTCTAATCCACCAGCTGCTCCGCAGGAGAAAGATGTGGCAATCTGCTTCCATAAAGATTCACAGCCTTGGAAACACTGTGGAGCAGTTCTACGCTGTCCTACAGGGTTGCTCTGAGTCGGAATCGACTCTGTGGCAGTGGGTTTTTGGTTCGGATTTAAAATTCAGACCTGCCACTAACTGTGTAATATTGGGCAAATTACATACATTTCTTGTGCTTAAGTTGACGCACCTGTAAAATGGAGCCAATAATTGTACTTTACATATATGGTGCAGTGGTTAAGTGCTATGGCTGCTAACCAAAAGGCTAACAGTTCTAATCCACCAGGCACTCCTTGGAAACTCTATGGGGCAGTTCTACTCTGTCCTATAGGATCGCTATGAGTTTGAATCAACCGGATGGCAATGGTTATGGGCTTTTATATATGCTCTTTTTGACGATTAAATGAGATAATTCATATAAAGTTAGGATAGGACCTGACACAAAATAAGTGATTAATACAAAGTTTTATTGTCACTAGTATTGCATAGCCTACAGGGGCTGGCATAATTATGTAGCACAGTAGTAGTAAACCTCAAGAGCATTTGAACTCCATGCAGCACCTAGCACAGAGCTGGCACAGCCCACATAGAACTCTTCTCCCTCTGAACTCCTATTACTTTATTTTCCACACCAGGTATCTAATAAATGATTTTTTTCATGGTCACTCCATTCAAAAATGTCTTATTTTCAATGAATTCCTATTCCAGCCTGTATCTGAGCCATTTATTATTATTATTTTTTTGATGCTTACCGTGTTATAGTTACTTTGTTTTACACGTAAACCAAACTAAACCTGTTGCTGTCGAGTCAGTTCTGATTCATAGTGACCATATACCCAAAGAGGTTTCCAAATCCTGCAGGGCAGAGAACATGTATTATGTAGCTATTTATTCCCTTCACTACCCAACATGGTATGGAGCCACAGTTATTTTGTAAGCAAGCTAGTTTCACACAGGCAGATTGTGTAGTTTATTGAGAATAGTTTGTTGGTTGATAACAATAGTAGTTTCCATTGATTACCTGTCTTTTATAAACATGTTAGGCACTATCCTTTATGCACGCTACCACTAATTTTCACAAGAATTCTGCCAAATCTCAATCATAAAGATGTAGATGAGGAGAATAAATGAATGATTTGAATAAACTTTAGAAATGAAAAAGATGACATTAACGTAGTCAGGAGAATTTTCTGAAAAAATTCTATGTCCATACTTTGAAAGATCAGGAAAGTGAGACCTTATTGACGCAGTTTTAATTGCTGCTTTGTCAACTGAGTGAATAATGACTAGTAATAATAACAATAATAACTAAAACCAATCAAGATAGTATTGTACACCAGACACTGTACTAAGTAATTCACATGCCATATCAGTTAGCTTTTGCTGCATAGCAAAATATCTCAAAGCACAGAGACGTAAGACAACAACAAATTCTTAGTTGGCTAACATTTCTAGAGTTTAGATGGATAATTATTCTAGCCTAGCTCAGCTTAGCTTGTTTCTGATGAGAATTCTTAAAAATTTATAGTAGGGGCGGAGCCAAGATGGAGGAATAGACAGATGCTTCCAGCGAGCCCTCTTACAAAAAGGACCTGAAAAAACAAGAGAAACGAGTACATTTATGACAATCTAGGAGCCCTGAACATCAATGGCAAGCTTAGAAAATGAACTCAGGAACAAGAGGAAGAAGAGACAGTTCAGAAGTGGAGAGGAGTTACCAGATTTAAATTGCGTGGAGCCCTTAGGCACCATTCCCAGGAGCAGAGGCAGCGGGCTGCTACTAGCAGTTTCCTCAGGGAGAAGCAGCCAGCCATACAGCCTACTCACACCTTCGGAAGGAGAGAACAGTGCTTTTGGCAAAAGCTAAGTACTTGTGCATATTTTACTGCGTACCCCTGCTCCCAAGTCAGCTTCAGAGGCTGATTTCCCTGGGCCTCGAATAGACCCTGGTGAGCACCTAGAGCCATCCTCCCGGCCTTGGCGAAGGAAAAAATTTGCAACTGGGGGGAAAAGATAATTTTCTAGCTCCATTAACCAGGGGAACTCAGGACAGAAGCAGCTCCTGCCCAGGCATAAACCGTCCGTGAACCTTGAGCACCTTTCCCTTCTGCATGGACCTGTGTAGGCCTATTTTGGCAGAATAGGCCCTTGTTGGCAAACTCCAACCATTTCAGCTGTGCAGTGGAGAGGTGGGGGTTTGATGTTTCACATTGCTTTGCATATTAAAAAATGTCCTCACCTACCCACATCAGGGACCTAAGGACTGGTAGCTCCACTCAGGTCACCCAGCCACTCATGACAGGGTTCCAAAGATAACTGGTACCTCCCAGTCCTTACAACCAAAAACGTTGGGTTGCCATGGTCCCTCTGCAGAACCCACCCACCAGCATGCTCTAAGGAACAAAGATGCGTTTTCCTCAGATCCGTCTATATGCTGCCTACAAGAGACACACCTTAGACTTAGAGACAAAAAAACACACTAAAACTCAAAGGATGGAAAAAATATATCAAGCAGACAACAATCAAAAAGAGCAGGAGTGGCAATATTAATTCCTGACAAAATAGACTTTAAAGTTAAATCCATCATAAAGGATAAGGAAGGACACTGTATAATGATAAAAGGGACAATACACCAAGAAGATATAACCATATTAAATATTTATGCACCCAATGACAGGGCGACAAGATACACAAAATCTATCAGCATTGAAAAGTGAGATAGACAGCTCCACAATAATACTAGGAGATTTCAACACACCACTTTCGGTGAAGGACAGGACATCCAGAAAGAAGCTCAATAAAGACATGCAAGATCTAAATGCCACAATCAACCAACTTGACCTCGTAGGCATGTACAAAACACTCCACCCGACAGCAACCAAGTATACTTTCTTTTCTAGTGCACATGGAACATTCTCTAGAATAGATCACATATTAGGTCATAAAGCAAGCCTTAGCAGAATTCAAAACATTGAAATATTACAAAGCATCTTCTCTGACTATAAGGCCATAAAAGTGGAAATCAATAACAGGAAAAACAGGGAAAAGAAATTAAACACTTGGAAACTCAACAATACCCTGCTCAAAAAGACTGGATTATAGAAGATATTAAGGATGGAATAAAGAAATTTAGAGAATCCAATGAGAATGAAAACACTTCCTATTAGAACCTTTGGGACACAGCAAAAGCAGTGCTCAGAGGCCAATTTATATCAGTAAATGCACACATCCTAAAGGAAGAAAGGGCCAAAATCAAAGAATTATCCCTACAACTTGAACAAATAGAAAGAGAGCAACAAAAGAAACCCACAGGCACCAGAAGAAAACAAATAATAAAAATTAGAGCTGATCTAAATGAAATAGAAAACAGAAAAACAATTGAAAGAATCAAAAAGACCAAAAGCTGTTTTTTTGAAAAAAATGACAAAATTCATAAACCAGTGGCCAAACTGACAAAAGAAAAACAGGAGAGGAAGCAAATAACCTGAATAAGAAATGAGATGGGCAATATTACAACAGACCCAACTGAAAATAAAAGAACCATATCAGATTACTACGAAAACTATACTCAAACAAATTTGAAAACCTAGAAGAAATGGATGAATTCCTAGAAACACACTACCTACCTAGACTAACACAAACAGAGGTAGAACAACTAAATAGGCCTATAACAAAAGAAGAGATTGAAAAGGTAATCAAAAAATTCCCAGCAAAAAAAAAGCTGATCTGGATGGCTTCTTTGCAGAGTTCCACCAAACTTTCAGGGAAGAGTTAACACCACTACTACTAAAGGTATTTCAGAGCATAGAAAAGGACTGAATATGGGCGGGGCCAAGAAGGCGGACTACGTAGACGCTACCTCGGATCCCTCTTGCAACAAAGACTCGGAAAAACAAGTGAATCGATCACATACATAACAATCTACGAACCCTGATCAACAAACACAGATCTAGAGATGGAGAACGAACAAATACGGGGAAGCAGCGGCTGTTTTCAGAGCCTGGAGCCAGCGTCCCAGTCAGGTAACCTTGGCGCCGGGCTTTTGACTGGGGGCTGTCATGGTGCAAGCACAGGGCACAGCTCTACTCCCCTGAACTAACCCCGGGAGGGGGCCCAGCCGTCCGAGGAGGCAGCATGGCGACGAGGCTGGCGGGACGAGAAGTCCCCTGGAGGCAGCGACGGATTTTGGAGCTGGGAGCTCAGCGTCCCAGCAGGGGAACCTTGACGCTGGGCTTTGGATTGGCAGCAGAGGATCTGACTACGGCTTCAGCGGGCCAGACCCCCAGGGGCAATCTCCACACAGCCAGCACACATAGGCGACACGCCCCTCGGAATCTCAGATAAAATAGTCATTCCAAGCAAGACAAGCAACTCTGGCTATATTCCGAGGTGCTACTCTCCTATCTCTCTGATCCCTTCCCCACCCTCCCCAGGCGGCTTCATTAACATTGGAATTTCCTGAGCCAGAGGGAGAAGGGCTCCGGCTCCATGGCGGCTTTGCTTTGCCCCCTTTTTATTTTTTTTTCTTTTGGTCTTTTCCTAACCCACTCTTCCTGCCTGAGAGAAGGAAACACAAAAAACCCAGGGACCAAAAATCCATCCCTAATTGGACTAAAAACACAGAACCAGCTACAGCCAGGCATATATGATCCAAATCTCGGACTTTCATCCTTACAGGGAACAAGTTGGCGGTTATAATCCAAAGGCAGTTCTGATAGGGATCTGAATGCATTTTTCTTCAGCAGAATTTCTGGAAAAACAAGTTTCCCAGTGATGGCTCAGAGACAGCAGTCGATATCAAACCACATAAAGAAGCAGACCAGACAGCTTCTCCAACCCCCCAAACAAAAGAATCAAAATCTTTCCCAAATGAAGATACAATCCTGGAATTATCAGATACAGAATATAAAAAACTAATTTACAGAATGCTTCAAGACATCAGGGATGACCTCAGAAATGAAATAAGGCAAACTGCAGAAAAAGCCAAGGAACACTGATAAAACTGTTGAAGAACTCAAAAAGATTATTCAAGAACATAGTGGAAAAATTAATAAGTTGCAAGAATCCATAGAGAGACAACATGTAGAAATCCAAAAGATTAACAATAAAATTACAGACTTAGACAACGCAATAGGAAGTCAGAGGAGCAGACTTGAGCAATTAGAATGCAGAGTGGGAAATCTGGAGGACCAGGGAATTAACACCAACATAGCTGAAAAAAAATCAGATAAAAGAATTAAAAAAAATGAAGAAACCCTAAGAATCATGTGGGACTCTATCAAGAAGGATAACTTGCGTGTGATTGGAGTCCCAGAACAGGGAGGGAGGACAGAAAACACAGAGAAAATAGTTGAAGATCTCCTGACAGAAAACTTCCCTGACATCATGAAAGACAAAAGGATATCTATCCAAGATGCTCATCGAAGCCCATTTAAGATTGATCCAAAAAGGAAAAACACCAAGACATATTATCATCAAACTTGCCAAAAACCAAAGATAAACAGAAAATTTTTAAAAGCAGCCAGGGAGAAAAGAAAGGTCTCCTTCGAGGGAGGATCAATAAGAATAAGTCCAGACTACTCAGCAGAAACCATGCAGGCAAGAAGGCAATGGGATGACATATACAGAGAATTGAAGGAGAAAAACTGCCAGCCAAGGATCATATATCCAGCAAAACTCTCTCTGAAATATGAAGGCGAAATTAAGATATTTACAGATAAACACAAGCCTAGAGAATTTGCAAAAACCAAACCAAAGCTACAAGAAATACTAAAAGATATTGTTTTGTCAGAAAACCAATAATATCAGATACCAGCACAACACAAGATCACAAAAGAGAACATTCGGATATCAACTTAAATAGGGAAATCACAAAAACAAATTAAGATTAATTAAAAAAAATGCTCATAACAGGGAATCACAGAAGTCAATATGTAAAAAATCACATTAATCAAAAAGATGGACTAAATACAGGTGGCATAGAACTGCCATATGGACAGTGATACAAGGCGATATAGGACAACACAAGTTAGGTTTTTACTTAAAAAAATAGGGGTAAATATTTAGGTAACCACAAAGAGGTATAACAACTCCATAACTCAAGATAAAAGCCAAGAAAAACGTAAAGACTCAACAAACATAAAGTCAAACACTAGGAAAATGAGGATCTCACAATTTACTAAGAAAAATCTCAGCACAAAAAAGTATGTGGAAAAATGAAATTGTCAACAACACACATAAAAAGGCATCAAAATGACAACACTAAACACTTATTTATCTATAATTACGCTGAATGTAAATGCACTAAATGCACCAATAAAGAGACAGAGAGTCTTTGGACTGGATAAAGAAACACGATCCGTCTATACGCTGCCTACAAGAGACACACCTTAGACTTAGAGACACAAACTAAAACTCAAAGGATGGAAAAAAATATATCAAGCAAACAATAAGCAAAAAAGAAGAGGAGTAGCAATATTAATTTCTGACAAAATAGACTTTAGACTTAAATCCACCACAAAGGATAAAGAAGGACACTATATAATGATAAAAGGGACAATTGATCAGGAAGACATAACCATATTAAATATTTATGCACCCAATGACAGGGCTGCAAGATACATAAATCAAATTTTAACAGAACTGAAAAGTGAGATAGATACCTCCACAATTATAGTAGGAGACTTCAACACACCACTTTCGGAGAAGGACAGGACATCCAGTAAGAAGCTCAATAGAGACACGGAAGACCTAATTACAACAATCAACCAACTTGACCTCATTGACTTATACAGAACTCTCCACCCAACTGCTGCAAAATATACTTTTTTTTTCTAGCACACATGGAACATTCTCTAGAATACACCACATATTAGGTCATAAAACAAACCTTTGCAGAATCCAAAACATCGAAATATTACAAAGCATCTTCTCAGACCACAAGGCAATAAAACTACAAATCAATAACAGAAAAACTAGGGAAAAGAAATCAAATACTTGGAAACTGAACAATACCCTCCTGAAAAAAGACTGGGTTATAGAAGACATTAAGGAGGGAATAAGGAAATTCATAGAATGCAACGAGAATTAAAATACTTCCTATCAAAACCTCTGGGTCACAGCAAAAAAGCAGTGCTCAGAGGTCAATTTATATCGATAAATGCACACATATAAAAAGAAGAAAGAGCCAAAAGCAGAGAACTGTCCCTACAACTTGAACAAATAGAAACTGAGCAACAAAAGAATCCATCAGGCACCAGAAGAAAACAAATAATAAAAATTAGAGCTGAACTAAATGAATTAGAGAACAGAAAAACAGTTGAAAGAATTAACAAAGCCAAAAGCTGGTTCTTTGAAAAAATTAACAAAATTGATAAACCATTGGCTAGATTGACTAAAGAAATACAGGAAAGGAAAAAAAAAAACCTGAATAAGAAACGCGAAGGGCCACATCACAACAGACCCAACTGAAATTAAAAGAATCATATCAGATTATTACGAAAAATTGTACTCTAACAAATTTGCAAACCTAGAAGAAATGGATGAATTCCTGGAAAAACACTACCTACCTAAACTACCTAAACTAACACATTCAGAAGTAGAACAACTAAATAGACCCATAAAAAAAAAAAAGAGAGATTGAAACGGTAATCCAAAAACTCCCAACAAAAAAAAGCCCTGGCCCGGACGGCTTCACTGCAGAGTTCTACCAAACTTTCAGAAAAGAGTTAACACCACTACTACTAAAGGTATTTCAAAGCATAGGAAATGACGGAATACTACCCAATTAATTCTATGAAGCCACCATCTCCCTGATACCAAAACCAGGTAAAGACATTACCAAAAAAGAAAATTACAGACCTATATCCCTCATGAACATAGATGCAAAAATCCTCAACAAAATTCTAGCCAATAGAATTCAACAACATATCAAAAAAATAATTCACCACGATCAAGTGGGATTTATACCAGTTTATGCAAGGCGGGTTTAATATTAGAAAAACCATTAATGTAATCCACCACATAAATAAAACAAAAGACAAAAACCACATGATCTTGTCAATTGAGGCAGAAAAGGCATTTGACAAAGTCCAACACACTTTTATGATAAAAACTCTCACCAAAATAGGAATTGAAGGAAAATTCCTCAACATAACAAATGGGCATCTATGCAAAGCCAACAGCCAATATCACTCTAAATGGAGAGAACCTGAAAGCATTTCCCTTGAGAACGGGAACCAGACAAGGATGCCCTTTATCACCGCTCTTATTCAACATTGTGCTACAAGTCCTAGCCAGAGCGATTAGGCTAGACAAAGAAATAAAGGGCATCCGGATTGGCAAGGAGGAAGTAAAATTATCTCTATTTGCAGATGACACGATCTTATACACAGAAAACCCTAAGAAATCCTCCAGAAAACTATTGAAACTAATAGAAGAGTTTGGCAGAGTCTCAGGTTATGAGATAAACATACAAAAATCACTTGGATTCCTCTACATCAACAAAAAGAACATCGAAGAGGAAATAACCAAATCAATACCATTCACAGTAGCCCCCAAGAAGATAAAATACTAAGGAATAAATCTTACCAAGGATGTAAAAGACCTATACAAAGAAAACTACAAAGCTCTACTACAAGAAATTCAAAAAGACATACTTAAGTGGAAAAACATACCCTGCTCATGGATAGGAAGACTTAACATAGTAAAAATGTCTATTCTACCAAAAGCCATCTATACATACAATGCACTTCCGATCCAAAATGCAGTGTCATTTTTTAAGGTGATAGAGAAACAAATCACCAACTTCATATGGAAGGGAAAGAAGCCTCAGATAAGCAAAGCATTACTGAAAAAGAAGAAGAAAGTGGGAGGCATCACTCTACCTGATTTCAGAAGCTATTATACAGCCACAGTAGTCAAAGCAGCCTGGTACTGGTACAACAACAGGCACATAGACCAGTGGAACAGAATTGAGAACCCAGATATAAATCCATCCACATATGAGCAGCTGATATATGACAAAGGCCCAGTGTCAGTTAATTGGGGAAAAGACAGTCTTTTTAACAAATGGTGCTGGCGTAACTGGATATCCATTTGCAAAAAAATGAAACAGGACCCATACCTCACATCAAGCACAAAAACTAACTCCAAGTGGATCAGAGACCTAAACATAAAGACTAAAATGATAAAGATCATGGAAGAAAAAATAGGGACAACCTTAGGAGCCCTAATACAAGGCATAAACAGAATACAAAACATTACCAAAAATGACGAAGAGAAACCGGATAACTGGGAGCTCCTAAAAATCAAACACCGATGCTCATCTAAAGACTTCACCAAAAGAGTGAAAAGACCACCTAGGACTGGGAAAGAATTTTCAGCTATGACATCTCTGACCAGCGCCTGATCTCTAAAATCTATATGATTCTGTCAAAACTCAACCACAAAAAGACAAACAACCCAATCAAGAAGTGGGCAAAGGATATGAACACACACTTCACTAAAGAAGACATTCAGGCAGCTAACAGATACATGAGAAAATGCTCTCGATCATTAGCCATTAGAGAAATGCAAATTAAAACCACGATGAGATTCCATCTCACTCCAACAAGGCTGGCATTAATCCAAAAAACACAAAATAATAAATGTTGGAGAGGCTGCAGAGAGATTGGAACTCTTATACACTGCTGGTGGGAATGCGAAATGGTACAACCACTTTGGAAATCTATCTGGCGTTATCTTAAACAGTTAGAAATAGAACTACCATACAATCCAGAAATCCCACTCCTCGGAATATACCCTGGAGAAATAAGACCCTTCACACAAACAGATATATGCACACCCATGTTTATTGCAGCTCTGTTTACAATAGCAAAAAGCTGGAAGCAACCAAGGTGTCCATCAACGGATGAATGGGTAAATAAATTGTGGTATATTCACACAATGGAATACCACGCATCGATAAAGAACAGTGACGAATCTGTGAAACATTTCATAACATGGAGGAACCTGGAAGGCATTATGCTGAGTGAAATTAGTCAGAGGCAAAAGGACAAATATTGTATAAGACCACTATTATAAGATCTTGAGAAATAGTATAAACTGAGAAGAACACATACTTTTGTGGTTTCGAGCGGGGGAGGGAGGGAGGGTGGGAGGGGGTTTTTTACTGATTAATTAGTAGATAAGAACTGCTTTTGGTGAAGGGAAGGACAACACTCAGTACATGGAAGGTCAGCTCAATTGGACTGGACCAAAAGCAAAGAAGTTTCCGGGATAAAATGAATGCTTCAAAGGTCAGCGGAGCAAGGGCGGGGGTTTGGGGACCATGGTTTAAGAGGACTTCTAAGTCAATTGGCAAAATAATTCTATTATGAAAACATTCTGCATCCCACTTTGAAATGTGGCATCTGGGGTCTTAAATACTAACAAGCGGCCATCTAAGATGCATCAATAGGTCTCAACCCACCTGGATCAAAGGAGAATGAAGAACACCAAGGTCCCACGATAACTAAGAGCCCAAGAGACAGAAAGGGCCACATGAACCAGAGACCTACATCATCCTGCGACCAGAAGAACTAGTTGGTGCCCAGCCACAATCGATGACTGCCCTGACAGGGAGCACAACAGAGAACCCCTGAGGGAGCAGGAGATCAGTGCAATGCAGACCCCAAATTCTCATAAAAAGACCAGACTTAATGGTCTGACTTAGACTAGAGGAATCCCAGCGGTCATGGTCCCCAAACCTTCTGTTGGCACAGGACAGGAACCATCCCGGAAGACAACTCATCAGACATGAAAGGGACTGGACAGGGGGTAGGAGAGAGATGCTGATGAAGAGTGAGCTAATTATATCAGGTGGACACTTGAGACTGTGTTGGCATCTCCTGTCTGGAGGGGGGATGGGAGGATAGAGAGAGTTGGAAGCTTGCAAAATTGTCACGAAAGGAGAGTCTGGAAGGGCTGACTCATTAGGGGGAGAGCAAGTGGGAGTACGGAGTAAGATGTATATAAACTTATATGTGACAGTCTGCTTGATTTGTAAACGTTCACTTGAAGCTCAATAAAAGTTAAAAAAAAAAGACTGAATACTACCAAACACATTCTACGAAGCCACCATATCCCTGATACCAAAACCAGGTAAAGAAAAACACCACAAGAAAAGAAAATTATAGACCTATATCCCTCAGGAATGTACATGCAAAAATCCTCAACAAAATTCTAGCCAATAGAATTCAACAGCATATCAAAGAAATAATTCACCATGACCAAGTGGGATTTATACCAGGTATGCAGGATGGTTCAACATTAGAAAAACAGTTAATGTAATCCAACACATAAATAAAACAAAAGACCAGAATCACAAAATTTTATCAATTGATGCAGAAAAGGTATTTGACAAAGTTCAACACTCGTTCATGATAAAAACTCTCAGCAAAACAGGAATAGATGAAAAATTCCTCAACAAAATAAAGGGCATTTATACAAAGCCAACAGCCAACATCACCCTAAATGGAGAGAGCCTGAAAGCATTCCCATTGAGTTCGGGAACCAGACAAGGATGCCCTTTATCACCACTCTTATTCAACATTGTGCTGGAACTCCTAGCCAGAGCAATTAGTCTAGATAAAGAAATAAAGGGCATCCAGATTGGCAAGGAAGAAGTAAAAGTATATCCATTTGCAGATGACATGATCTTATACACAAAAAACCCTAAGGAATCCTCCTGAAAACTACGGAAACTAATAGAAGAGTTCAGCAGAGTATCGGGATACAAGATAAACATACAAAAATCAGTTGGATTCCTCTACACCAACAAAAAGAACATCGAAGAGGAAATCACCAAATCAATGCCATTTACAGTAGCCCCCAAGAAGATAAAATACTTAGGAATAAATCTTATCAGAGATGAAAAAGACTTATACAAAGAAAACTACGGTACACTTCAGCAAGAAACCAAAAGAGACTTACATAAGTGAAAGAACATAACTTGTTCGTGGATAGGAAGACTTAATATTATGAAAATACCTATTCTACCAAAAGCGATCTATACATTTAATGCAATTCCGTTCCAAATCCCAACGATATTCTTTAATGAGATGGAGAAACAAATCACCAGTTTCATCTGGAAGGGAAAGAAGCCCCGGATTAGTAAGGCATTACTGAAAAGGAAGAACAAAGTGTGAGGCCTTACTTTACCTGATTTTAGAACCTATTATACCCCCACTGTAGTCAAAACAGCCTGGTACTGGTACAAAAACAGATACATGGACCAATGGAACAGAATTGAGAATCCAGACAGAAATCCATTCACATATGAGCAGTTGATATTTCACAAAGGCCCCAAAACAGGTAAATGGGGGAAAAGACAGTCTTTTAAACAAACGGTGCTGCCATAACTGGATATCCATCTGCATAAAAATGAAACAAGACCCATACCTCACTCCATGCAAAAAAAAAAAAAACTAACTCAGAATAGATCAAAGACCTAAATATAAAATCTAAAAAGATAATGATTATGGAAGAAAAAAGAGAGACAACGTTAGGAGCCCTAATACATGGCATAAAGTGTATACAAAACATTATAAAGAATGTAGAAGAAAAACTAGACATCTGGGAGCTCCTAAAAATCAAATACCTGTGCTCATCAAAAGACTTCACCAAAAGAGTATAAAGACTACCTACAGACTGGGAAAAAGTTTTTAGCTATGACATTTCTGATCAGCACCTAATATTGAAAATCTACATTATACTGCAAAAACTCAACTGCAGAAAGACAAATAACCCAATTAAAAATGGGCAAACATCGATGAACCTGGAAGGCATTATGCTAAGTGAAATTAGTCAGTTGCAAAAGGACAAATATTGTATAAGACCACTATTATAAGAACTTGAGAAATAGTTTAAACTGAGAAGAAAATATTCTTTCGTGGTTATGAGAGGAGGGAGAGAAGGAGGGTAGGAGAGGAGTATTCACTAATTAGATAGTAGATAAGAACTATTTTAGGTGAAGGGAAAGACAGCACACAATACAGGGGAGGTCAGCACAATTGGACTAAACCAAAAGCAAAGAAGTTTTCTGAATAAACTGAATGCTTCAAAGGCCAGCATAGTACAGACAGGGGTCTGGGGACCATGGTTTCAGGGGACATCTAAGTCAATTGGCATAATAAAATCTCTTAAGAAAACATTCTGCATCCCACTTTGAAGAGCGGCATCTGGGGTCTTAAATACTAGCAAGCAGCCATCTAAGATGCATCAGTTGGTCTCAACCCACCTAGATCAAAGGAGAATGAAGAACACCAAGAACACAAGGTGATTACGAGCCCAAGAGACAGAAAGGGCCACATGAACCAGTGAGTACATCAGCCTGAGACCAGAAGAACTAAATAGTGCCCGGCTACCACTGATGACTGCACTGATAGGGAACACAACAGAGAACCCCTGAGGGAGCAGGTGAGAAGTGGGATGCAGACCCCAATTCTCATAGGACCAGACTTAATGGCCTGACTGATACTAGAAGGACCCCACTGGTCATGGCCCCCAGACCTTCTGTTGCCCCAGGACAGGAACCATTCCCAAAGTCAACTCTTCAGACATGGATTGGACTGGACAATGGGTTGGAGAGGGATGCTGGTGAGGAGTGAGCTTCTTGGGTCAGGTGGACTCTTGAGACTGTGTTGGCATCTCCGGCCTGGAGGGGAGATGAAAGGGTGAAAGGGGTTAGAAGCTGGCAAAATGGACACAAAAAGAGAGAGTGTAGGGAGAGAGTGGTCTGTCTCATTAAGGGGAGAGTACTTGGGAGTTTGTAGCAAGGTGTACATGGATTTGTGTGTGAGAGACTGGCTTGATTTGTAAACTTTCACTTAAAGCACAATAAAATTTTTTTAAAAAAAAAGGATAAGGAAGGACATGACATAATGATTAAAGGGACAATATACCAAGATGATATAACCATATTAAATATTTATGCAGCCAATGACAGGGTTGCAAGATACAAGAATCAAACTCTATCAGCATTGAAAAGTGAGATAAACAGCTCCACAATAATAGGAGGATACTTCAACACACCACTTTTGGTGAAGGATAGGGCATTCAGAAAGAAGCTCAATAAAGACAAGGAAGATCTAAATGCCACAATAAATAAACTTGACCTCATAGACATACAGGACACTCCACCCAACAGCAGCCAAGTATACTTTCTTTTCTAGTGCACATGGAACATTCTCTAAAATAGACCATATAGTAGGTCATAACACAAGCATTAGCAGAATCCAAAACATTGAAATAATACAAAGCACCTTCTCTGACCATAAGGCCATAAAAGTGGAAATCAATAACAGAAAAAAGCCGTGAAAAGAAATCAAACACATGGAAACTGAACAATACCCTGCTCAAAAAAGGACTAGATTATAACAGACATTAAGGATGAAATAAAGAAATTCATAGATTTGAATAAGAATGAAAACACTTTCTATCACAACCTTTGGGACACAGCAAAAGCAGTTCTCTGAAGTCAATTTATGTCAATAAATTCACACATACAAAAAGAAGAAAGGGCTGAAATCAAAGAATTATCCCTACAACTTGAACAAATAGAAAAAGAGTAACAAAAGAAACTCTCAGGCACCAGAAGAAAACAAATAATAAAAATTAGAACATAACTAAATGAAATAGAAAAAGACATGAAAGAATTAACAGACCAAAAGCTGGTTCTTTGAAAAAAACAAGAAAATTGGCCAAAATGACAAAAGAAAAACAGGAGAGGAAGCAAATAACCCAAATAAGGAAAGAGATGGGCGATATTATAACAGACCCAACAGATATTAAAAGAATCATATGAGATCACTATAAAAAATTGTACTCTAACAAATTTGAAAACCTAAAAGAAATGGATGAATTCCTAGAAACACACTACCTACCTAAACGAACACAAACAGAGGTGGAATAACTAAATAGATCCATAAAAAAAGAGAGATTGAATAGGTAATCAAAAAACTCCCCGACCAAAAATATCCTGGCCTGGACTGCTACACTACAGAGTTCTACCAACCTTTCGAAGAAGAGTTAACACTGCTACTACTAAAAGGCATTTCAGAACATAGAAAAGGACAGAATACCCCCAAACTCACTCTGTGAAGCCAGCATATCCCTGATAACAAAACCAGGTAAAGACACCACAGAAAAAGAAAATTACAGACCTATATCCCTCGTGAATGTACATGCAAAAATCCTCAACAAAATTCTAGCCAATAGAATTCAACAGCATATCAAAAAAATAATTCACCATGGCCTAGTGGGATTCATACCAGGTATGCCGGGATGGTTCAACATTAGAAAAACAATCAATGTAACTCATCATATAAATAAAACAAAAGACAAGAATCACACGATTTTATCATTTGATGCAGAAAAGGCATTTGACAAAGTTCAACACTCATTCATGATAAAAACTCTCAGCAAAACAGGAATAGATGGAAAATTCCTCAACATAATAAAGGGAATTTATGCACAGCCAATAGCCAATATCATGCAAAATAGAGAGAGCCTGAAAGCATTCCCCTTCAGTTCAGGAACCAGACAAGGATGCCTTTTATCACCACTCTTATTCAGCATTGTGCTGGAGGAACTAGCCAGAGCAATTAGGCTAGATGAAGACATAAAGTGCTTCCAGATTAGCAAGGAAGAAGTAAAAGTGTTTCTAAGACATGATCTTATACACAGAAAACCCTATGGAATCCCCAAGAAAACTACTGAAACCAATAGTTCAGCAGAGTATCGGGATACTAGATAAACATTCAAAAATCAGTCGGATTCCTCTACACCAGCAAAAAGGACATCGAAGAGGAAACCACAAAATCAATACCATTTACAAAAGCCCCCCAAAAGAGAAAATACTTAGGAATAAATCTTACCAGAGATGTAAAAGACTTATACAAAGAAAACTACAAAACACTTCTGCAAGAAACTAAAAGAGACCTACATAAGTGGAAAAACATACCTTGCTCATGGATAGGAAGACTTAACATAAAAAAAAATGCCTATTCTACCAAAAGCTGTCCATAGATTTAATGCAATTCTGATCCAAATCCCAAAGACATTCTTTAATGAGACAGAGAAACAAATCACCAACTTCATATGGAAGGGAAAGAGGCCACGGATAAGTAAAGCATTACTGAAAAAGAACAAAGTGGGAGCCCACACACTACCTGATTTTAGAACATATTTTACTGCCACATTAGTCAAAACAGCCTGGTACTGGAAAGGACAGAACATCTAGAAGAAACTCAACAAAGATACAGAAGAGCTAAAGAGCACAATTAGCCAACTTGACCTCATATAGAACACTTCGCCCAACAGCTGCAAAGCTATGTAGACCAATGGAACAGAATTGAGAACCCAGATATAAATCCATCCACATATGAGCAGTTGATATTTGACAAAGGCCCCAGTGCAGTTAAATGGGTAAAAGACAGTGTTTTTAACAAATGGTGCTGACATAATTGGATATCCATCTACTAAAAAATGAAACAAGACCCATATCTCACTCCATGCACAAAAACTAACCCAAAATGGATCTAAGACCTAAATATGAAATTTAAAATAATAAAGATCATGGAAGAAAAAATAGGGACAACATTAGGAGCCCTAATACATGGTATAAACATTATACAAAACATTACCAACAATGTAGAAGAAAAACTAGATAACTGGGAGCTCCTAAAAATCAAACACCTATGCTCATCCAAAGACGTCACCAAAGGAGTAAAAAGATTGACTATAAACTGGGGAAAAGTTTTTAGCTATGACATTTCCAGTAAGTGCCTGATCTCTAAAGTCTATATGATACTGCAAAAACTCAACTGCAAAAAGACAAACATCCCAATTAAAAAATGGGCAAAAGATATGAACAGATACTTCCCTAAAGAAGACATTCTGGTAGCTAAGAGGTACGAGAGCAAATGCTCTCAATCTTTAGCAATTAGAGAAATGTGATTGAAAAGTACAATGAGATTCCATCTCACTCCAGCAAGGCTGGCATTAATCCAAAAAAACACAAAATAATAATGTTGCAGAGGTTGTGGAGAGACTGAGACACTTATACACTGCTGGTGGGAATGTAAAATGGTACAACCACTTTGGAAATCGATTTGGCACTTCCTTAAAAAGCTAGAAATAGAACTGCCATACAATCCAGCAATCCCACTCCTTGGAATATAGCCTAGAGAAATAAGAGCATTTACACGAACAGATACATGCACACCCATGTGTACTGCAGCACTGTTTACAATAGCAAAAAGATGGAAGCAACCAAGGTGCCCATCAACAGATGAATGGATAAATAAATTATGGTATATTCACACAATGCAATTCTACACATTGAAAAGAACAGTGATGAATCTGTGAAACATTTCATAACATGCAGGAATCTGGAAGGCATTATGCTGAGTGAAATTAGTCAGTTGAAAAAGGACAAATATTGTATAAGACCGCTACTATAAGAACTGAAGACATAGTTTAAACAGAGAAGAAAATACTCTTTGATGGTTTCGAGGGGCGGGGGGAGGGAGGGAGGGTGGGATAGGGATATTCACTAATTAGATAGTAGATAAGAACTACTTTAGGTAACGGGATAGACAGCACACAATACGGGAGAAGTCAGCACAACTGGTCTAAACAGAAAGCAAAGAAGTTTCCTGAATAAGCTGAATGCTTCGAGGGTCAGTGAAGCAGGGGCAGGGGTTTGGGGACCATGGTTTCAGGGAACATCTAAGTCAATTGGCATAATAAAATCTATTAAGAAAACATTCTGCATCCCACTTTGAAGAGTGGCATCTGGGGTCTTAAACTCTAGCAAGCGGCCACCTAAGATGGATCAATTTGTCTCAACCCACCTGGACCAAAGGAGAATGAAGAACACCAAGGACAGAAAGTAATTACGAGCCCAAGAGACAGAAAGGGCCACAAAAACCAGAGACTTACATCATCCTGAGACCAGAAGAACCAGATGGTGCCCGGCTACAACCGATGACTGCCCTGACAGGGAGCACAACAGAGAACCCCTGAGGGAGCAGGAGAACAGTGGGGTGCAGACCCCAAATTCTCATAAAAAGACCAGACTTAATGGTCTGACTGAGACTAGAAGGATCCCGGAGGTCATGGTCCCCAGACCTTCCGTTGGCCCAACACAGGAACCATTCCCAATGTCAACTCTTCAGACAGGGATTGGACTGGTCCTTATGGGATGTAGAGGGATGCTGGTGAGGAGCGAACTTCTTGGATCAGGTGGACACTTGAGACTATGTTGGCATCTCTGGCCTGGAGGGGAGACAAGAGGGTAGAGGGGGTTTGAAGCTGCCAAAATGGACATGAAAAGAGAGAGTGGAGGGAGGGAGTGGGCTGTCTCATTAAGGGGAGAACAACTGGGAGTATGCAGCAAGGTGTATATAAGTTTTTGTGTGGGAGACTGACTTGATTTGTAAACTTTCACTTTAAGTGCAATACATTTTTTTTAAAATATCTTTTAAAAAAATTATAGTAGACTGGCAGATCAGCTGGCAGCTGAGTATCCTTGGATGGCCTCTCACACACACACCTGGAGGCTGGCAAGCTGTAGGCCAAGACATATCAGTTCTTTTCCATATGGCCTCTTTCATCTTCCAGCTGGCTAGCTTGAGATCATTCACATAGCAGTTTCTTCAAGGAGAGAAAAAGAAGGCAAGTCCCAATGTGCAAGTGCTTTTCAACCCTTTGCTTGTACTATGTTTACTATGTTTACTGTTGGCAAAGAAGTCATAAAAGTCTAGGTAGAAATACTGGGGGAAAGATAGATGCCATCTCTCTTTTTTTTTAATAATTTTTATTGTGCTTTAAGTGAAAGTTTACAAATCAAGTCAGTCTCTCACATAAAAACTTATGTACACCTTAATATACTCCCAATTACTCTCCCCCCAATGAGACAGCCTGCTCCCTCCTTCCAGTCACTCTTTTCATGACCATTTTTTCCAGCTTCTCACTCCCTCTACCCTCTCATCTCCCCTTCAGACAGGAGATGCCAACATAGTCTCAAGTGTCCACCTGATGCAAGTAGCTCACTCCTCATCAGCATCTTCCTCCAACACATTGTCCACTACAATCCGTCTGACAGGTTGACTTCGGGAACAGTCCCTGTCCTGGGCTAACAGAAGGTTTGGGGACCGTGACTGCCGGGGTCCTTCTAGTGTCAGTCAGACCATTAAGTCTGGCCTTTTTATGAGAATTTGGGGTTTTCATCCCACTGTTCTCCTGCTCCCTCAGGTGTTTCCTGTCAGGGCAGTCATCTGTTGTAGCTGGGCACCATCTAGTTCTTCTGGTCTCAGGATGATGCAGTATCTGATTCACGTAGCCCTTTCTATCTCATGGGCTCCTAATTACCTTGTGTCCTTGGTGTTCTTCATGCTCCTTTGATCCAGGTGGGTTGAGACTCATTGATGCATCTTAGATGGCTGCTTGCTAGCGTTTAAGACCCCAGATGCCACTCTTCAAAGTGGGATGCAGAATGTTTTCTTAATACATTTTATTATGCCAATTGACTTAGATGTTCCCTGAAACCATGGTCCCCAAACACCTGCCTCCTTTTCGCTGACCTTCAAAGCATTCAGCTTATTGAGGAAACTGCTTTTGGTTTAGTCCAGTTGTGCTGACCTCCCCTGTATTGAGTGTTGTCCTTCCCTTCACCTAAATTAGTTCTCTTCTACTATCTAATTAGTAAATATCCCTCTCCCTCCCTCCCTCCCCCCTCTTGTAATCACAAAAGCATGTGTTCTTCTCAGTTTAAACTATTTCTCAAGATCTTACAATAGTGGTCTTATACAATAATTTTCCTTTTGCAAATGACTAATTTCACTCAGCATAATGCCTTCCAGATTCCTCCATGTTATGAAATGTTTCATAGATTCATCACTGTTCTTCATCAATGCCTAGTATTCCATTGTGTGAATATCCCATAATTTATTTATCCATTCATCCCTTGATGGACACCTTGGCTGCTTCCATGTTTTTGCTATTGTAAACAGTGTGGCAGTAAACATGGGTGTGCATATATTTGTTCCTGTAAAGACTCTTATTTCTCTAGGGTATATTCCAAGGAGTGGGATTGGTGGGTTGTATGGTAGTTCTATTTCTAGCTTTTTAAGGAAGTTCCAAATCGATTTCCAAAGTGGTTGTACCATTTGACATTCCCACCAGCAGTGTATAAGTGTTCCAATCTATCCACAGCCTCTCCAACATTCATTATTTTGTGTTTTTTGGATTAAAGCCAGTCTTGTTGGAGTGAGATGGAATCTCATTGTAGTTTTAATTTGCGTTTCTCTAATGGCTAGTGATCGAGAGCGTTTCCTCATGTATCTGTTAGGTGCCTGAATGTCTTCTTTAGTGCAATGCCTGTTCATATCCTTTGCCCATTTTTTAACTGGGTTGTTTGTCTTTTTGTGGTTGAGTTTTAGCAGAATCTGTAGATTATACAGATCAGGCGCTTCGGAGATGCAGTAGGTGAAAATTTTTTCCCAGTCAGTAGGTGGTCTTTTTACTCTTTTGGTGAAGTCTTTAGATGAGCATGGGTGTTTGATTTTTAGGAGCTCCCAGTTACCTGGTTTCTCTTCAGCATTTTTAGTAATGTTTTGTATTCTGTTTATGCCTTGTGTTAGGGCTCCTAACGTTGTCCCTATTTTTTCTGCCATGATGTTTATCATTTTAGACTTTATGTCTAGGTCTTTGATCCATTTGGGTTTCGTTTTTGTGCATGGTGTGAGGTATGGGTCCTGTTTGTTTGTTTTTTGCAGATGGATATCCAGTAATGCCAGCACCATTTGTTTAAAAGACTATCTTTTCCCCAATTAACTGACACTGGACCTTTGTCAAATATCAGCTGCTCATATGTGGTTGGATTTATCTCTGAGTTCTCAATTCCATTCCACTGGTCTATGTGTCTGTTGTTGTACCAGTACCAGGCTGTTTGGACTAATGTGGCTGTATAATATGTTCTAAAATCAGGTAGTGAGGCCTCCCACTTTGTTCTTCTTTTTCTGTGATGCTTTACTTATCCGGGGCTTCTTTCCTTCCATATGAAGTTGGTGATTTGTTTCTCCATCACGTTAAAAAATGTAGTTGGAATTTAGATCGGAAGTGCATTCTATATGTAGATGGCTTTTGGTAGAATAGACATTTTTTAATGTTAAGTCTTCCTATCCGTGAGCAAGGTATGTTTTTCCATTTATGTAAGTCCCTTTTGGTTTCTTTCAGTAGTACCTTGTAGTTTTCTTTGTATAGGTCTTTTACATCTTTGGTAAGATTTTTTTCCTAAGTATTTTATCTTCCTTGGGGCTACTGTGAATGGTATTGATTTGGTGATTTCCTCTTCAATGTTCTTTTTGTTGATGTGGAGGAATCCAAATGAGCTTTGTATGTTTATCTTGTAACCTGATACTCTGCTGAACTCTTCTACTAGTTTCAGTAGTTTTCTTGAGGATCCTTTATGGTTTTCTTTTTATAAGATCATGTCATCAGTCAGCAAATAGAGATAATTTTACTTCTTTGCCAATGTGGATGCTCTTTATTTCTTTGTCTATCCTAATTGCTCTGGCTAGGATCTCCAGCACAATGTTGAGTAAGAGCAGTGATAAAAGGCATCCTCGTCTGGTTCCCATTCTCAACAGAAATGCTTTCAGGCTCTCTCCATTTAGGATGATGTTGGCTGTTGACTTTGTATAGATGCCCTTTATTATGTTGAGGAATTTTCCTTCTATTCCTATTTTGCTGAGAGTTTTTATCATGAATGGGTGTTGGACTTTGTCAAATCCCTTTTCTGCCTCAATTGATAAGATCATGTGGTTTTTGTCTTTTGTTTTATTTATATGGTGTATTCCACTAATTGTTTTCCTAATATCGATCCAACCTGCATATTTGGTATGAATCCCACTTGGTCATGGTGGATTATTTTTTTGATATGCTGTTGAATTCTATTAGCTAGAATTTTGTTGAGGATTTTTGCATCTATACTCATGAGGGATATAAGCCTGCACTCTTCTTTTTTTGTGGTGTCTTTACCTGGTTCTAGTATCAGGGATATGCTGTCTTCATAGAATGAGTTAGGGAGTATTCCATCCTTTTCTATGCTTTGAAATACCTTTAGTAGTAGTGGTGTTAACTCTTCTCTGAAAGTTTGGTAAAACTCTGCAGTGATGCCGTCTAGGCCAGGGCTTTTATTTTTTATTGTTGTTGTTGGGAGTTTTTTGATTACTTTTTCAATCCCTTTTTTTGTTGTTATTGGTCTATTTAGTTGTTCTACTTCTGTTTGTGTTAGTTTAGGTAGGTAGCATGTTTCTAGGAATTCATCCATTTCTTCTAGTTTTCAAATTTGTTGGAGTACAATTTTTTGTAGTAATCTGATATGATTCTTTTAATTTCAGTTTGGTCTTTTGTGATATGGCCCATCTCATTTCTTATTTGGGTTGTTTCTTTTCCTGTATTTCTTTAGTCAGTCTGGCCAATGGTTTTTCAATTTTGTTAATTTTTTCAGAGAACCAGCTTTTGGCTTTGTTAATTCTTTAAATTGTTTTTCTGTTCTCGAATTCATTTAATTCTGCTCTAATTTTTATTATTTGTTTTCTTCTGGTGCCTGACAGATTCTTTCGTTGCCCTCTTTCTATTTGTTCAAGTTGTAGGGATAATTCTTTGATTTTGGCTATTTCTTCTTTATGTATGTGTGCATTTATTGATATAAATTGACCTCTGAGCACTGCTTTCTCTGTGCCCTGAAGGTTTTGATAGGAAGTAAACACCATCTCTTAATGTGAGGATCTGCAACATCACATTACTTTATATTCATTATTTCATACATAAACTCCTTACATATGCAGGGAGTAATTTGTAGTCCTTTTTACAATCTACTTCTCCGGTTATCATAAAGTTAAAAAAAAAACCTTTTAGACAGGTGTTATTATTAACTGCGTTTTGCTGATGGCACAGTGGTTAAACACTCAACTGCTAACCAAAAGTTTGGCTATTCAACACACCAGCCTCTCCACTTGACAAAGATGTGGCAGTCAGCTTGTGTAAAGATTACAGCCTTGGACAAGGTCATGAAAGCTCCATAGACACAGCCAATGTCCCTGAGGCACCTGACTTGCTGGACTGAGGGCTGGAGACCATGGTCTTGGGGGAGATTTAGCTCAATTTGCACAACATAATTTATAAAGGAAATGTTCTACATCCTATTTTGACGAGTAGTATTTGGGGTCTTAAAAGCTTACGAGTGTCCATTTAAGATAATCTACTTGTCTCACCTCATCTGCAGCAAGAGAGAATGAAGATAACCAAAGACAGAAGGGCAAGGTTAGTCCAAAAGACTAATGGACCACAACTACCACAGCCTCCACCAGACTGATTCCAGCATAACTAGATGATGCCCAGCTACCACCACTGACAGCTCTAACAGGAATCATAATAGAGGGTCCTGAGCAAAGCTGGAAAAAAATGTAGAACAAAATTATAACTCACACACACACAAAATACCAGACTTACTGGTCTGACAGAGACTGGAGAAACACTGAGAGTATGGCCCCCGGCCACCCTTTTAACTCCGTACTAAAATCACTCCTGCGACTCACTCTTCAGCAAAAGATTAGACAGGCCCACAAAACAAAACGAAGCTAAATGGGCACACCAGACCAGGGGCAAGGGTGAGAAGACAGGAAGGGACAGGAAAGCTGGTAATGGGGAACCCAAGGTCGAGAAGGGGAGAGTGTTGGCATGTTGTGGGGTTGGCAACCAATGTCACAAAACAATATGTGCCTTAATCATTTAATGATAAATTAATTTGCTCTGTAAACTCTCATCTAAAATACAATAAAAAAGAAGTTTCCTGAAGAAAAAAAAAAAAAAGATTACAGCTTTGGAAACCATGTGAAGTGGTTCTTACCTGCCCTATAGGGTTCCTATAAGTCAAAATTCAACTCGATGGCCATGGATTTGTTTTTGTTTGTTGTTTTTTTTGCATTTTTCAAGTGACCAATCTGAAATATAGAAGGTTTAAGTAACTTATTCAAGATCATACCCAGGGAAACAATATATCGTGCAGGTCTTAAGCTGCACAGCTAAATGCAATGATGTTTGTCACACAGTTAGGATGATGTGAGACTATGGTTTGAATTCAGTTTATTTATATAATCTGTCCTCAAACCCTATGCCATGTTTCTTCACATAGGATTCTGAAAGCACTGTAAGCAAAGATCTCCTTTTACGTTTTGACTCTAGAGTAGGTAATTAAATATCCATTCACAGAACTGGATCTCTTTTAAAGATTTATCACATTGCTCCTAGGCCTAAGAAGCCTACGTAGATATTTTGGAGGCTTTATATGCCAAAGAAGCTAAATTTTATCATAAATAATATTGGGGTCTTAGATTAAATGACTTATAATAACCACTAGACTGTAAGATCGTTGAGTATGAAGGCCATTTCTTATATTTCATAGTATCCGCTGGGATGACAGGAGTCTTTGGTACATTGTGGGCGCTCACACACTATTTACAAGATAGAAATGAACTGAATTAAATCAAAACCTTCTTGGTAAAAATCCTGGGATTTTTGTGATTCCTAAGGCTGTTGGATAAGACATTCTAGATACCAACGCTTACACAAAAATGTCTTCCAAACTACATAATTACCCTGAATTATAAAATTTAATGACTATTGTTAATAGCCTTGCAATGAACGCTGGTGTACAAGTATCTGTTCCAGTCTCTCCTTTCAAGTCTCTTGGTTATATTTTTGGGTTATATTTTTTTTTTATGATAGTTCTGTGTTTAGTTTTTTGAAGAACTGCCACACTGCTTTCCACAATAGCTGTACCATTTTGCATACCCACCAGCAATAGATAGGGTTCCAATTTCTCCACACAAAAATTTTTTTTTGTCTTAGCTATCCTCCAAAACCAAACCAAACCCATTGCTGTCAGTCAATTCCGACTCATAGCTATCCTAGTGGGAGTAAAAACAGCAACTCAAAAGATTAGATAGGAACCTTAGGGGGCAGTGAGTTTATGTTAATGGGGTGACAACTCAGAAAAGGAGGACAAGAATGATTGCACAACTCAAAGAATGTAATCAATGTCACTGAATTGTACATGTAGGTGTTAACTTGATGTATGTTTTGCTGTGCATATTCTCAACAATAAAAATTTAAAAAACAATTAATTAAAAACCCAACTTAATGACATCTACACACTAGACAAGTCACTCCCTTACTCTAATATTGTGCTTTTATTATCTTTGAAAGTGCCTTTATAAACACTGTACAGTGTCCAAACTCCTCAGGCTTTGTGACTCTCCATTATCTAGCTCCATATTTTTAAAAAAAGAAAACAAATCTTTTGCCATCTAGTCTATTTTGACTTATAGCCCACTGTATGGGACAGAGTAGAACTGCCCCACAGGGTTTCCAAGGAGTAGCTGGTGGATTCGAACTGCTGACCTTTTGGTTAGCAGCTGTAGCTCTTAACCACTCTGCCACCAGGGCTCCAGTTCCATATTAGTTAACCAATAATTGGAAGATTAATACCTCTTGATATTATATATTCACTGAGGACTGTCTTGGGCACTATTGTTTTTTGTCTTGATTATTCATTTTTTTTTATATTGTCTATTTTGTTATTGCAATTTCTTCCCCAAATCTCAACCAGGATCCTTGGTCTCATCAAAATTTTTGTTCTTTTTCTTAGTAGATATTAACTTATTTAATTAACTATGTTAGCTGACGTCTTTAAGTCATTTCTATAGCCCTTTGCATAAGCATTCATCTGTTTACTGTAGAGGTCTTTGCATCTTAATAAAGAAATCTGGAGGATTTTAAAAGCCTTATAGAGCCAAGTCCTCTAAATGGTAACACAGTCTCTGGTATTTGGGGAAGGTCCTGCAGTGAAGGGACAAGTATACCATCCCTAGGACCCACAAAACCTCAAATCATATCTTTTAGTCAGCATATTTTCTTCTTATTTGAAAGGCATGCCCTGTTTCATCTCCTTTGTTTTAATGTAGTTTTCTTGCTCTTCTTGCTACTCTCCAATACTGCCTGTCTACCCCTTGAACCAGTCTTAGAAGAACTTCCTTCTGATTTGACCCTCTTAATTTTTGCTCTTGTTACCAAGCCCCTCTTCTCTTCTCCTCCCCATCCAATGAACTTTTCTTCCAAATGTCATTTCCTCCTGTAAATTTGCCATGATTAATACAATCAATCTTATCTCCTCATTATCTGAACTGCAGCCTTTATAATCCATAACATAGTTTAGCTGTTGGGTTTTGTTTAGTGGCTTTCCTCATCCTTATCATATTTTTCCTTTGGTGATTGATTAATATGAAAGTACGATAAGTGATGAGGTCTTACTTAGTAAATTAGGTAGGTAAGATTTCCATAATGGAGGTGTAAGGACCTATGAAAATTTACTCCTCTATAAAAGCAATGAGAACATAACAAAAATTGCCATAATCAATTTTTCAGAACTTAGAAAATTAGCCAAAGGCTTGCAACAATCTGAGGAGCATTTATATAAGAAAAACTACATATATCAGTTAAAAGGGGATATAGTAGTATTTTAACCTCACCTATTCCAATCTCTCTCTCTCCAATTCTATAGTAGCCTTTAAAGTCAGCAGGTTTCCAACCATGGTAGCTGTAAAAACTATCCATTTAGCAATCACCAAATAGGGAAGAGCAGAACTGGAGATCTAGAAAAAGTCCCTTTCTCAGAGCATTGCTACTATCTGATCTGTCTGAAAGATCCCTGGAAAAGCTCCATTCACAGAGCTTATCGTTATTTTACTTTTCTCAGAGCTCACTCAGTGAGGAAATCTCTATTGTCAGGGTTTTTGTCAAAAAGAATTGGCAGGAATTATTTAACATCTCAGCATGGATACTATTTAGAACAAAAAAAAAAGACCCTGCCCCCCAAAAAAACTTTAAAAGGAGCTTAAAAAGGAATATCTTGGGAATAAGATGTCCATGGGGGATTTTGCAATGCCTTGACATAGTCCTGAGAATCTACAAGGCCACATACATGTGCAGGTTGTTGCCCATACCAAGAAAAGACCTTAAAATTCCCTAATATCACACCTCTAGTTGACCTTCATGTCCTGTGAAAACAGAAAGTAAAACCTAAAACAGTTTTCAACTGTCAAAGCACTGAAGACATGCTCAAAAAACACAGAGACCCTTGGCAAAGAGTTGAAAACTTATTGGTTGAAGGCATTAAGGAAATTGCTGTCCAACCATTAGCCAACCACTAAGCTAACCAAACACAGACTTCAGCCACTGAACAAATAGTAACAACAATGACACCAAAAAACAAACCAAAAAACAGCAATTGTAACAAAGATTGGAAGGGGTAAATCTGTTTTCAAATGTTGCTACATTGAGTTATTTTAAATGTCTACTTTTCAGAAATCAATAATTAAGAGACAAAGAATCAGGGGTAAAAAAGCAGTTAATAGAAACTATCTCCGAGAAAGCTCAGATGTTGCACTCAATAGACAAAGATGTTAAATCAGCTACTATTAATATGTTTTTTTAAAAAACTAGAGGAAACTATGTCAAGATGTAAGGAAGGTATGAGAACAGTGTCTCACAGAATAAAGATATCCCTAAAGAGGTAGAAATTGTAAAAATCCCAAATAGAAATTTCTGAAATTGAAAAGTACAAAAATTGAAATTAAAAAAAAAATTACTAAAGGAGCAGAACAGTAAATTTGAGCTTACAGAATAATCAGTGAACTTGAAGATATCTCTATTCAATTTTTTTTTTTTAGTCTGAGTAACAGAAAGAACAAAGGATGAAGAAAAATGGACAGATCATTAGAGATCTGTGGGACACCATCAAGAATACCAACATATGCAAAATGGTAGTCCCAGAAAGTGAGGAGAGAAAGGGATAGAGAGAATGTTTAAAGAAATAATGCCTGAAAACATCCCATATTTGATGAGAAACAAAAATTTACACATTCAGGAAGTTTAATGAACCTCTAGTAGAATAAAAACAAAGGGGATTCATAACTGAATACATCATAATCAAACTGTTAAAAACCAAAGACAAATAGAGAATCTTGAAAGCAGCAAGAGGGAAATGACTCATCCAGGGATCTTCTATAAAATTAACAGCCGATTTCTCATCAAAAACCACAGAAGCCAGAGAGGAATGGAATAATACAAAGTGCTGAAAAGAAAATAAGTACGGTCCAAGAATTCTTTATCAATCAAAACTATCCTTCAAAAATGAAGGAGAAATTCAGACAGTCTTAAAGAAAAACTAAGAGCACTAGATGGTAACTTGAATTCACATAAAGAAATAAAGTACTTTGGTAAAGGTTAACTACAAAGATAAACATAAAAAATAGAATAAGATTTTATTTGTTTATTTTTAACTGCTTTCTTCTTCAATCTGATTTAAAAGAAAACTGCAAAAAGCAATAATTATAACTGCTTAAGGGCTTATAATATATTATCTAAATTGCATAACAATAACACAAGGAAGGAGAAGAAGATGAAGCTATATTGGAGCAAAGTTTTTTGTATGCTATTGAAATTTAGTTGGTATTAATCCAAACTACATTGTTACAAGTTAATTTGTTAATTATAATCCACAGAACAATCATTAAGAAAATAAATTAAAAATACAGTAAGAGAAACAAAGGATATGAGATGGTGTACTAGATAGCCCCTCCCTAAGATGGTAGTGTAGATAGTGAGGGTCTCCACACCCTCACAACAAATAAAAAAGAAACAAGATAGAAAAAAAATGCAGTGAAACTGATGGATTCAGAACTCTGGAAACCAGTCCAAGAGACATAGCACCTGCAGTGTGATGGATTACTTGTGACTTGTGTGGCCTTTCTAGCCCTGGTCTTGTAACTCCCACAAAGGAGATTGGACAGGACTGTGCAACAGGGTAACTGGAGCCACCAAAGAGATTGGTCAGTTTTGCCATTCCACTGGACTTTAAATGAGTGACCTCAGAGGTGGGAATGAGAGGAACCCACCACCACCAAGGAAGAGCAGCCAGAAGCTAGCATGTCTTTTGGACCTGGGGTTCCTGTGCTGAGAAGCTCCTGGCAGTAGGAGACTGAGAGAAAGTGAATGTAACCCTGAAGAAAGTGAGAAGTGGTGGCAATAGAGACCCAGCAGCAGCAGACACGCAGGGGGCTTCTCAGCCAACAGAGAAAGTTGAGTGCCTTTGGATAGAGGCCTAGGGCCAGGGAGAGGCATACCTGCAAGTACAGCTGGGAAGAGGCTGTTCAAATGGAAGAACTGTAACCTTGAGTGTTCCGGAGCCTCAATCATAACCTGTTACTTCCCTAATCAACCCCATAATTGTGAGTATGGTCTGTGAGTTCTGTGTGGCCATTGCAATGAATTATTGTACCCAGCAGAGAAGTAGAGAGTGCCATGGGAGGGGTGGTTGGTGTCAGAATTGGTAAAGATGGCAGAGAGGAGGCTTGTCTGGCCTCCACCTCATGTGAGTCAGCCTTGCACTGTTGATCTTGATTCTCCTTCTCCCTTGTGAAGTTAGAGGAGGTCAGACAACACCCCACACTGTTTTTAGAAGCACGTAACCAAAAGGTGGAAAAAAAATGAGTCAGCTGACAAGGAAGAAGATGTTTGTATCTATTATATAAGCAATTCTCCCACCCAACTTTTACAGAAGTGCACCAGAGCCACCATACGCAAACTGTGCAGATTGCAAACTGTGAGCAAGGAGCTGTGAGCCACGAACTGCAAACTGTGAACTACACACCATTGGCCCCGGAATGTGGAAAATGGACTTGGATCAGGTGTACCTAAGTCATGAATGTGAAATCTTTGCTTTTCAACACTTCAAGAGGTCTTTTGCAGCAAATTTCCCCAATTCAATACTTTGTTTGATTTCTTGACTGTTGCTTCCATGGGCATTAATTGTTGATCCATGAGGGCTAAAATCCTTGACAACTGCAATTTCTTCACTATTTATCATTATGTTGTTTATTGGTCCAGTTTTAAGGGTTTTCATTTTCTTTATGTTCAGGTGTAATCCACACTGAAGGCTGTATAGCCTTCCACCTTCATCATTAAGTACTTCAAGTTGTCTTCACTTTTGACAAGCAAGGTTTTGTCATCCACACATCTCATATTGACTCTTCCTCCAATCCTGATGTCTCACTCTTCTTCATATAGTCCAGCCTCTCAGATTATTTCTTCAGGATATACATTGAATAAGTAAGGTGAAAGAATACAACCCTACTGCACACACTATCCAATTTCAAACCACAGAGAATTCCCTTGCTCTGTTCTAACAACTGCCTCTTAATTCATGGGAGGTTCCACATGAACATGATTAAGTGTTCTGAGTTCTTATTCTTCCCAATGTTATCCATAATTTGTTACGATCCAGTCAAAAGCTTTTGCATAGTTGATAAAACACAAGTAAACATCTTTCTGGTATTTTTCTGCTTTTAGCCAAGAACCATCTGACATCAGCAATAACATCCCTCATCCCATACCCTCTTCTGAATCCAGACTGAACTTCCTGTTTACATATGGCTGCAGCTGTTTTTTAATTATCTTCAACAATTAGGGGGTGAGAAAAAGAAAATAAATACACACAACTACAAACCCTGAGGAAAGAGGAGATTCTGAATTCCAGAGGGACCACAGTATGAAACTCAGATTCCCCACGTTCAACAACTTTTTTTTTTTGCATATCTCGCTGTTATGAAATGACATGAACAGATAAATATACAGAAACTAATGTTCATTAGATGTTACCAGGGATAGGTGTTGGGGAGGCCTTCACTAGGCACTTGTTAATTTTGTTTTCAGTAAAAAGAGGCTGAAGCATACACAGCTTGATGAAGGTAAAAGATGTCACTAAAATGTACACACAAAAAAGGACTTAATGGTAATTACTGTAATACATATAATTTAAAAAAAAATTTATTGTACTTTAGATGAAGGTTTACAGAACAAACTAGTTTCTTGTTAAACAGTTAGTACACATAATATTTTATGACATTGGATAACAACCCAATGTCATGTCAACACACTGCTTTCTCGAACTTAGGTTCCCTATTACCAGCTTTTATGTCCCCTCCTGCCATCTAGTCCTTGCCCCTGGGCTGGTGTGCCCCTTTAGTCTTGTTTTTTTTTAATAATTTTTATTGTGCTTTAAGTGAAAGTTTACAAATCAAGTCAGTCTTTTACACAAAAACCCATATACACCTTGCTACACACTCCCAATTACCCCCCACCATGGGACAGACTGCTCTCTCCCTTCATTCTCTCTTTTTGTGTCCATTTTGCCAGCTTCTAACCCCCTCCATCCTCTCATCTCCCCTCCAGGCAGGAGATGTCAGCATAGTCTCAAGTGTCCACCTGACCCAAGAAGCTCACTCCTCACCAGCATCCCTCTCCAACGCATTGTCCAGTCCAATCCACGTCTGAAGAGTTGGCTTTGGGAATGGTTCCTGTCCTGGGCCAACAGAAGTTCTGGGGCCATGACCACTGGGGTCCTTCCAGTCTCATTCAGACCATTAAGCCTGGTCTTATAAGAATCTGGGGTCTGCATCCCACTGCTGTCCTGCTCCCTCAGGGGTTCTCTGTTGTGTTTCCTGTCAGGGCAGTCATCGGTTGTAGCCATGCACCATCTAGTTTTTCTGGTCTCAGGATGATGTAGTCTCTGGTTCATGTGGCCCTTTCTGTCTCTTGGGCTCATAATCACCTTGTGTCCTTGGTGTTCTTCATTCTCCTCTGATCCAGGTGGGTTGAGACCAATTGATGTATCTTAGATGGCTGCTTGCTAGCATTTAGGACCCCAGATGACACTCTTCAAAGTGGGATGCAGAATGTTTTCTTAATAGATTTTATTCTGTCAATTGACTTAGATGTCCCCTGAAGCTATGGTCCCCAGACCCCTGCCCCTGCTACACTGGCCTTTGAAACATTCAGTTTATTCAGGAAACTTCTTTGCTTTTGGTTTAGTCTAATTGCGCTGACCTCCCCTGTATTCTGTTTTCTGGAGGTAACATATGATCAGGAACCAATGGTACTGAAGAAAGAAGTCCAAGGTACACTGAAGGCATTGACGAAAAACAAGGCTCCAGGAATTGACAAAATACCAATTGAGATGTTACAACAAATAGATGCAGTGCTGGAAGTGCTAACTTGTCTATGCCAAGAAATTTGGAAGGCAGCTACCTGGCCAACCGACTGGAAGAGATCTATATTTATGCCTTTCCAAGAAAGGTGATCCTACTGAATGTGGAAATTATCCAACAATACCATTAATATCACATGCAAGCAACATTTTGCTGAAGATCATTCAAAAGTGACTGCAACAGTATACCCACAGGGAACTGCCAGAAATTCAAGACAGATTCAGAAAACAACATGCAACAAGGGATATCATTGCTGATATCAGATGGATCCTGCCTGCAACCAGAGAATACCAGAAAGATGTTTACCTGTGTTTTATTGACTATGGGAAGGCATTCAACTATGTGAATCATAACAAATTACGGGTAACATTGTGAAGAATGGGAATTACAGAACACTGAATTGTGGCCATGAGGAACCTGTACATAGACCAAGATGCATTCATTTGAACAGAACAAGGGGATACTGCATGGTTTAAAGTTAGGAAAGGTGTGTGTCAGGGTTGTATCCTTTCACCAGACCTATTCAATCTGTATGCTGAGCAAATAATCTGAGAAGCTGAACTACAAGAAGAAGAACTGGGCCTCAGAATTGGAGGATGAGTCATTAACAACCTGCATTATGCAGATGACACAGCCTTGCTTGCTGAAAGCAAAGAGGACTTGAAGCATTTAATGATGAAGGCCAAAGACCACAGCCTGAAGTACAGATTACACCTCAACATAAAAAAAAAAAAACCAAAATGCTCACAACAAGCAACATCATGATAAAAGAAAAAACATTGAAATTGTCAAGAATTTCATTTTGCTTGGATCCACAATCAACACCTATGGAAACGGCAGTCAAGAAATAAAAAGAAACATTGCATTGGGCAAATTTGCTGCAAAAAAAAACTTTTTAAAATCTTGAAGAGCAAAAATGTCACCTTGAAGACTAAGGTGCGCCTGACCCAAGCCATGGTATTTTCAATTGCATCATAAGCATGTGAAAGCTGGAGAATGAATAAGGAAGACTGAAGAGGAATGATGACTTTGAATTGTGGTGTTTGTGAAGAATGTTGAATATACCATGAACTGCCAGAAGAAAGAACAAATCTGTCTTGGAAGAAGTACAACCAGAATGCTCCTTAGAAGCAAGAACGGCAAGACTTGGTCTTTCATACTTTGGACATGTTATCAGGGCGGGTCAGTCCCTGGAGAAGATCATCATGCCTGGTAAAGTAGAGCGTCAGCATAAAAGAGGAAGACCCTCAACGAGATGGATTGACACAGTGGCTGCAAAAATGGGATCAAGGGTAGCAACAACTGTGAGGATGGCATGGGACTATAGGGTCGCTATGAGTCAGAATCAACTTGATGGCACCTTACAAGAACAACATACACCTAACTGGAGAGTCTCAAAATACATGCAGCAAAAATTAACAGAATTGAAGGGAGAAATAGACAATTAAATAGTAACAGTTGTTGTCAGGTGTCCTTGAGTTGGTTCCAACTCATGGCTATCCTATGTACAACAGAAGGAAGCACTGCTGGGTCATGCACCATCCTCACAATTGTTGCTATGTTTGAGCTCATTTTTGCAGTCACTGCATCAATCCATCTCATTGAGGGTCTTCCTGTTTTTACCAAGCATGAGGTCGTTCTCCAGGGACTGGTCCCTCAGAATAACACTTTTAAAGTACATGATGTGCTTCTAAGGAAAAATTTGGCTTTATTTTTTCCAAGACAGACTTATTTGTTCTTCTGGAAGGCCACGGTATATTCAATATTCTTTGCCAGCACCATAATTCAAAGGTATAAATTCTTCTTTGGTCTTCTTTATTCATTGTTCAGCTTTCGCATGCATATGAAGTCATTGGAATTATCATGACTAGGGTCAGGCACATCTTAGTCCTCAAAGTGACATCTTTGCTTTTCAACACTTTAAAGAGGTCTTTTTTTTTTTTTTTTTTGCAGCAGATTTGCCCAAAATGCAATAAGTAGTTTTATTTCTTGACTGCAGCTTCCATGGGCATTGACTGTGAATCCAAGCAAAATGAAATCCTTAACAATATCAATATTTTCGCCGTTTATCATGATGTTGCTTATTGGTGCAGTTGTTAGGACTTTTGTTTTCTTCACGTTGAGATGCAGTCCATGCTGAAGGCCGTAGTCATTGATCTTCATCAGTAAGTGCTTGAAGTCCTCTTTGCTTTCAGAAAGCAAGGTTGTGTCACCTGCATATCTCAGGTTGTTAATGAGTCTTCCACCAACACAGATGCCACGTTCTTCATATAGTCCAGCTTCTCAGATTATTTGCTCAGCCTACAGATTGACTAGGTGTGGTGAATCGACGCAACCCTGACTCACACTTTCCTGATTTTAAAGCATGTAATATTTTTTTTTTAATATACTCTAGTTCTGTTAAAATGACTATATGTGTGTATAAAGATTATGTGTGAGCACAATTAAGTGTTCTAGAATTCTCATTCTTCGAAATGCTGTCTATAATTTCTTATGATCCAGACAGCCCAATGCCTTTGCACAGTCAATAATCTCATCTTCCATGTCCTTTTCTGAACCTGGTTGAATTTCTGGAAGTTCTCTGTCGATTTAGTGCTGCAACTGCTTTTGAACTATCTTCAGCAAAATTTTACTTGCATGTGATACTAATGATATTATTCAATAATTTCCACATACTGCATTCTGTGGGATGATGTTTCTTCAGAATGGGCACAAACATAGATCTCTTCCTTTTGGTTGGCCAGGAAGCTGTCCTCCAAATTTTTTTGTTTAGATAAGTGAGCACCTCTAGCACTGCATCTGTTTCTTGAAACATCTCAGTTGGTGTTCTGTCAATTCCTGGACCTTGTTTTTCGCCAGTGCCTTCAGTGAAGCTTGGACTTCTTCATTACCATTGGTTCTTGGTCATATGCTACCTCCTGAAATGGTTGAACATTGACCAATTCTTTTTGGTATAGTGACTCTGTTTATTACTTCCATCTTCTTTTGATGCTTCCTGTGTCATTCAGTATTTTCCCCATAGAATCGTCCAATATTGCAACTTGAGGCTTGAATTATTTCTTCACTTCTTTCAGCTTGAGAAATTACGAGCATGTACTACCATTTTGGTTTTCCAACTCCAGGTCTTTGCTCATTTCATTACAATTCTTTACTTTGTCTTTTCCAGCCACCCTTTGGAATCTTGTGTTCAGCTCTTTTACTTCATTATTTCTTTCTTTTGCTTTAGCTACATTCAAGAGCAAGTTTCAGAGGCTCTTCTGACATCCATTCTGGCCTTTTCTTTCTTTTCTGCCTTTTAAATGTCCTCTTGCTTTCTTCATGTATGAAGTCCTTGATGTAATTCCATAATTCATCAGGCCTTCAATCATTAGTGTTCAATGTGTCAAATCTATTCTTGAGATAGTCTCTAAATTCAGGTGGAATATAGTCATGGTTGTACTTTGACTCTAGAGGATTTGTTCTAATTTTCTTCAGCTTCGACTTGAACTTGCATATGAGCAATTGATGATCTGTTCCCAAAGCTGCCCCTGGCCTTGTTCAGACTGATGATATTTTGTTTTTCTGTTGTCCGTTTCCACAGATGTAGTCAATTTGATTCCTGTGTTTTCCATCTCGGGAGGTTTCGTGTATAGCCACTGTTATGTTGGAGAAAGAAGGTATTTGCAATGGATAATTCATCAGTCTTGCAAAATTCTATCATGTGATCTCCAGCCATTTCTATCCTGAGACCACATTTTCCAACTATTGATTCTTCTTCTTTGTTTCCAACTTTTGCATTCCAATCATCAGTAATTATCAATGCATCCTGATTGCATGTTTGATCAACTTTAGACTGCAGAAGTTGGCAAAAATCTTCAATTTCTTCATCTTTGGCATTAGTCATTAGTGTGTACATTTGAATAATAATTATATTAAGTGTTCTTCCTTGTAGACAAATGAATATGATACTATCATTGACAGCATTGTACTTCAGGATAGATCTTGAAACATTTTTTTTGAAAATGAATGTGACACCATTCCCCCTCAATTTGTCAGTCACGGCATAGTAGATTATATGATTGTCTAATTCAAAATGGTCAATACTGGCCCATTTCAGCTCACTAAGGCCCAAGATATCAATGTTTACGTGTTCCATTTCATTTTTGAAGATTTCTAGTTTTCCTAGATTCATACTTCGTACATTTCACTTTCCTTTTATTAGTGGATGTTTATAGCTGTTTCTTCCCATTTTGAGCTGTGCCGCATCAGCAAATGAAGGTCCTGAAAGCTTGACTCCGTCCACATCATTAAGGTCGACTCTACTTTGAGGAGGCAGCTCCTTCCCAGTCCTGTTTTGAATGTCATCAAACCTGAGGGGCACATTTTACAACACTATATCAGACAGTGTTCTGCTGTTATTCATTAGGTTTTCAGTGATCAATTTTTCATAAGTGGACTTCTAAGCCCTTCTTCCTTGTCTGTCTTAGTGTGGAAGCTCTGCTGGAGCCTGTCCACCATGGGTGACCCTGCTGGCATCTGAAATACAGGTGGCACAGCTCCAAGCATCACAGCAACAGGCAATCCTCCACAGTACAACAAAGTGACAGACGCGTGGGGAACTGACAGAAGAGTCTGTTAGAGACTTAAATATCCCACTTTCAATAATGGATTTAAAAAACTTGGCAGAAAAATCAACAAGGAAATGGTACACTTGTATTATAAAATTATCTTAAAGTGCTTTTTCTCATGTAAACGTATAAGGTTTTACAAAGCTTTATGTAGAAGTAATTGACTGTATGGGCATTTTAGAGACAGCGGTGTAAATACCTTACATGAGGTGCATTTCACTATCAACTAGATTTGAGGCATTTTCGATATTTTTATAGTCTTCTATTACTCCTCTACAATATTCTTTCAGAGTCAAACTTGTCAACTTTCTCTTCCCCAAACACACTCCTATCTTCTACCATAGTATCTTTTCTCATGCTGAACTCAGCACTTAGACTGCTTTTCTCTTCATGAATGCCTAGTGAAATTATATCCATGTTTCCTGATCCAGTTCAAAAGCCCTCTCTTTCATGTAAGAGCCTCCCCTAAACACCTCAAGTGGAAAGTCATGGAATCAAAGATTTGGCATTAAATTTAGAGATCAATATGTTCTTTTTCTCTGTTACATATTTTATTTTTTACTCCTATAGGTCACTTTTAGTTATTGTTTACTCATCACACCTGCCCCATTAAGTCATAACCCCCTAAAAATTTGAAATGTGTCCTGCTTATTTTCTGTGTTACATACAACACCAAACACAGTGTCTTGTGCTTAATAGGTATCAAAAAATATGAGGAAGAGGAGTGAATGAATGTATGAATGTGGACATAGTAGACCTGTAAAACAAAAAATTATAAGGAGAGGAAAATAGTGTGGCGGCTCATGAAGTTGGAGCATACAATGACAAATCCTCAAGTGCAGCTTAAGACAGTTTCTTTGACTCTATTATTTTACTTATCTATTCCTTTATATGGGAACCCTGGTGGTGTAGTGGTTAAGTGGTATGGCTGCTAGCCAAAGGGTCAGTGGTTTGAATCCACCAGGTGCTCACTGGAAACTCTATGGGACACTTCTACTCTTACAGGGTCACTATGAGCTTAAATCTACTCGACAGCAACATTTAAAAAAAATTCCTTTATATATCTTGCAACAAAATTTCACATGCTAAATAAATTTTATTATTATCAATGACTAGGCAATTCCTTACTTTTTATAAATTACATTGTTACTCTAGGTCTCAACCAATCTGTATTTATCAAGCAGAAGGGCATAAAGTTTAAGTAGATTTAATAAGAAACAAATCTATATTAACTTGAATGATAATATTTGGGGTACTTTAAATGAACATCTGATTAAAACTTATTCAAGTGCTAATATGTTAATTAAATATTATTTGCATTAGACCACTCATTGAGTTTAATAAGCACGTCAAAGATACAAATCTGCTTGCCCTGAGATACTTGTGTGGAAAATAGCCTGTGTTATGAAATGTGCGATTGATTTTAAAGGCAAAGTTAATGTTGTGATCCAGCTGAATTCAATCCACTGTATTCTGTTCACAAGACAAATCTCGTCCTCTATTTCAGAGTTGTAAATATATCACAGCCATTTGTAGACTTGGCATTTCTTATTTATTGGAGATCCTCAGAGTACTTCAAAACCTAGAACATACTAGAGAACTGTCTGTTTCCACTGCTCCAAAGATAGAGCCATTCTTTGGGAAAATGAGATATCAAAAAATATTAATGGCTGAGCTCCATTATCTCCTTCCACATATTTCAATTCAGATGCTCAGAGACATTAGTTATTTTTCTCCTTTCTCTCCCATCCAAACCTGTGGTAAGCACCTTAATTTACATTATGGTAAGAAGCAACTGAGAACTAGGTTACTAGCATTTGAATGAGAATCTTCTTAAACTAAAAGATAAAATATTTATGATTGCATTTCAGACATCAGTCAATGGAAGTAGTGTGAGTCCCTCTCCAGGTAACAGATCAATTTTCCTGCATAACCCTTTGCCGTCAAGTCTGTTCCAGTTCATAGAGACCTTATAGGACAGAGTAGATCTGCACCATAGAATTTCCAAGGAGCGCCTTGTGGATTCAAACTGCTGACCTTTTGGTTAGCAGCCATATCTCTTAACCACTATGCCACCAGGGTTTCCTTCCAAGGCTTTGTAATAATTTACTCTATAAATTAAAAGTGTCTGGTCATACCTGATTCTATGAGCAATATTTTTAAATAAGATATTCTAGTCAAAACTTGGTTATATAACCAAGGTTTCCAATTATGTCTTGTTAAGAAAAAAGGACAGATTCTTATAGAGCTTGTACAAATAACTATATTCCCATAAATATGGGAATATTCACTGAGAGTTTTCCAATTCTGGAAGGATCAGGGAGAAAGAAAAAAAAAATAAATGTTTCATTTTTATTTGCAAAACAATCTATAGTTTAAGAGAAAAGAGAGAAAGACAGGGACTTCTTATATCCAGAAAGTGGAACATCAAAACATCAGTAATATTTTCCACATAAACCCATAATAATAATTTTTTAGTCCATAAGATTTTATGTAATTAATTACTGTTCCATTTGATCCTGGGCTAAAAGTCTCATGAACCTGTCATTTTCCCACAAGAGTTCTGGAATTCTTGATTCATTCCAGTGGGATTAGCAGTGTCATTAGGAGTTCAAACCCAAATCCCTGGCATAGTCATTTCTATGGTTCTTTGATATAGTCCCTTTTGTTGAAATACTCTGTTTGGCCAATCGTTGATTGCAAGCACTTTAAGGGAGTCAGAGTAAAAACTATCTGATAATGATAAAACTCAAAAATGGCCGTTGTTACTCCCAACAAAGAAAAGTCCAGGGCCAGATAGCTTCACTGGGGACTTCTATCAAACGTTTTGAGAAAAACTGAAACCAATTCTGTGCAAATTCCTCCAAAAAGTAAAAAAAGAAGGAATACTTTCTCTTTCTACGAAGCCAGAATTACCCTGGTATCAAAGCAGGAAGAACACACCACAAGAAAAGAAATCTACAGTCCAATGTCCATTATGAATATAGATGCCAAAATTTTCAACAAAATACTAGAAAACAGAATCCAATTGCATATTTAAAAAAAAATACATCATAATCAAGTGGAACTTATTCCAGGAATCCAAGCTTGGTTGAACATTAGAAAATCAGTAAATGTAATACACCTTGTTAATAAAACAAAAGAACACATAATTGTCTCAATAGATGCAGAAAAGGAATTTGATAAAATCCAACACACTCTCTTGAAAAAATTTTTAGCAAGATAAGAGTAAAAAAGGAAGTTCCTCAACTTGATTAGAGGCATTTATGAAAAACCAATAGCCAACATTATACTCAATGGAGAAAGATTGAAAACTTTCTCCTTATGGGAACAAGACAAGGATGGACCACTCTCACCACTTCTATTCAATATTATACTAGAAGTCCAAGCCAGAGCAATAAGGCTAGAAAAAGAAATAACAGGTATCCATTTTGGAAAATAAGAGGTAAAACTCTATTCACAGATGACATGAATCTATATATTCAAAATTCCAAATAATCTGCTAAAAAATTTCTAAAATTAATAGAAGAAAGTTGCAGGATACAAGATCAACACACAAAAATCAGTTGGGTTTCTATATACCAGCAATGAGAAACCTGAAAAATAGTTTAAGAAAACAACTCCATTTACAATAGTATATAAGAGAAAAAAAAATCTAGGAATAAATTTACCCAGGGATGTGAAAGAGTTATACAATGAAAATTATAAATCACTGCTGAAAGAGATGAATGAAGCCCTAAATAGATGGAAAGGTGTTCCAAGCTCATGGATTGGAACACTTAATGTAGTCCGGATGTTAGTCCTGACAAAAGCAATCTGCAAATCCAATGCAACCTTGATCAAAATTCCAACAGCATTCTTTACATAAATGTAAAAACTAGCCCTCAATTTTATAAAGGGACAAGAGACCCCAAATAGCCAACACAATTTTGAAGAAGAACAAAGTAGGAGGCCTCACACTTCCTGACTTCAAAACATATTACACAGCTACAGTAACCAAAACAGCCTGGTACTCTTTTAATGATAGACACACAGACCAGTGGAATAGACTTGAAAACCCAGAAAAAAATTTGAACAGCTATGATCAATTGCTTTTCAATTCCATTCAGTGGAGGAAGGAACAATCTCCTCAACAAATAGTTCTGGAAAAACTGGATTTCCACATACAGAAAAATGAAACAAGATTCATACCACACACCATACACAAAAATAATTCAAAACGGATAAAGGACCTAAATTTTAAATCTAAAACCACAAAGTCCTTTGAAGAAAATATAGGAGTAATGTTTTGGGATCTGATGTATTCTTAATGACAGATCATCAAAAACAACAACGAATGTATGAGCACCAGAAAACAAAATAGATAACTAGAAGCTGATGAAAGGTAAATACACACGTCCATCAAAAGACTTTATCAAAAGAGTAAAGAGACAACTTATAGACTGGGGAAAAATCTTTGGGAATGACACAACTGGTAAGAATCTAATATCTAAAATATATAGAAAACACTACAACTTAACAACAAAAAAACAAGTAACCTAGTCAAAAATTGGGCAAAAGAATATGGACACTTCACCAAAGAGGATATTCAAAAGGCCACAGGTACATAAAAAGATGCTCAATGCCATTAGCCATCAGATAAGTGCAAATCAAAACCTCAGCGAAATACCATGTATGGCTAAAATAATAGAAAAAATGGAAAATAGCAAGTGTTGCAGGGGAAGTGGAGTAATCGGAACGCTCATCCTTTGCTGGCGTGAATGCAAAGTCATAAAGCTGTTGTGAAAAACATTCTGACAGTTCCTGAAAAATCTTGAGGTAGTGTTGCTATATGACCCAGCAATTCCAGTTCTAGGTATACACCTTAGGGATCTGATAGAAGTGACATGAACAGACATATGCACACCTCTGTTCATTGCAGCACTATTCACAATAGCAAAAAGATGGAAACAACCTAAGTCTCATCAGTGGATGAATGGACAAATATAACGTGGCACATACATGCAATGGAATATTAGTCAGTGATAAAGAAAAATGAGTTCTTGAAACATTTTACAATGTGGATGAACCTGGAGGCCACTATGTTGAGCAAAATAAGTCGATCACAAAAAATTTATATACATATAGTATGTTCTTTTATGAAATGACACAAATAGGTAAATATACAGAAACTAATGTTCAATAAAGGTTGCCAAGGTGAAGGAGAGAAGTAGTCCTCACCTTTTTGTTTATAGAAATGGGAAAGGTGGCACCAAATGCAGGTGACGTTTTCACAGAATGATTGATGTAACTGATGTCAATAAGCTATACGTAGGAAAAAGGGATGAACGGGCAATGTTAGGTTGTGTATGGCTTTGCAACAATAAACAAAAAAATTGGGAGAGGTTACAGATGCTGATACTAATTAGACATAACCACCTCATAGGATTAGTTTTCTCGGTTTGGCGACTTAACATCGTGATCTCGTGAGACAATCCAGTCAACTGATATAATATAGTTCTTAAAGTTTATGTTTTACCTTCCAGTATGGTGAATAATCTCTGGGGTCTTAAAATCTTATGAGCAACCATCTAAGATGCAACTATTGATCTTTATGCATCTGGAAGGAAAGAGAAAGAGGAAATCCCTAGAATCAAGGAAGGAACTGGATTATGGGACTCATTGTGTACATGAACCACTGCCTCCTCCTCTTTGAGATCAGAAGGACTAGATAGTGCCTGGCTACCACTACAGAATGTTCTTATTAGGACTATAACAAAGGAATACTGATAAAACAATAAAACAGGAGAAAAATGTGGAACAGAACTTGAAATTCTTAAAGAGTTCAGACTTACTGGACCTATTTAGTCAGGAGGAGTCCCCATTACAATGGCCCAGAGTTTTTCTTCAAATCTTGAATCAAAACTATGCCCTGAAGCCATCTTTGAACTAAATAATAGTTTATCCCAAAGAATAAAGATTGTCACCCTTGAATATTGTGTTACATAAACAACAACAACAACAAATCTATATAGATGAAAGGTCAACAACTATTTTAAAACATAGAAGAGAAGGTTGGGGAGTAGGGAGATTAAGTAAATGAAAATGAAACAACTAGAACAGAAATAATGAGAATGTTGACACAATGTGAAGAATGTAACAAGTGTCACTGATCATTATGCGTAGAAATTGTGTAATGGGAGTGTCTATTGCTGTGTATTGCTGTGTGGAGCCCTGGTGATGCAGAGGTTAAGAGCTTGGCTGAGAACCATAAGGCTGGCAGTTAGAATCCACCGGCTTCTCCCTGGAAACCCTATGGGTCAGTTCTAGTCTGTCCCATATGGTTGCTTTTTCAAAAGCCAGGAGGTTCTCTTAAAGAATTAATTGGTTCTCTTAAACAATTAAACACATGGCAAGGTCAACACAAAACACAGAATCCCTGTCCTCCAAGTAGATTACACAGAAGGTAAACCTTTAACACCTTCAACCCAGTAACTAAAGATGACTTGGTCATTTTAATAGACAGAAACCCAAATTTTAGCTTTATATACTAGTAGATACTAAAGCTCTTTTAAAGTCTTGTAAATACACCATCAAACATTAGCCAGCTTTGAGTAAAACAAAATTCTTTTTCTATAAACTTTTTAAACTTTTCTATATGTATCATGTATCTCTTATAATGCAACTTTTTAAGAGGCAAAAATTGAACACATTTATTAGCAAATCCACATACATAATCTCTTTGTGGCATATTAAAAAAAAAGCAAAATACGTAAGCTTAAACTATAATGAATACCCATTAACTAGCTCAATGTAGTATCAGTCCAAGGTTTTAAATTACCTAAAAACCTTGGAAATTATCTTTAAGCATACATATCACAAAATATACTTACTGTTGAAATAAAGTTTGTCAGAATTATTAAAATATTTGCTTAAGCACAAACATATTTTTCATAATTTTAAATATTTAGTAGAAATACTGTTAGCTTGTTCTATCAGTAAACTTGTACAAGTTAAGAAAAGTATACCCAAGTAGAATAAAATTAACACTTTTTATATTTAACAATGGTAACTCAGAAAACATCACTCTTTTTATAAACACCAAAATTTTTAAACTTACTGAGAGGAGAGCTATAGAGTGGAGGATCCCTATCAGCTAATGTAGCACAGATTCACCATCTCAGAACTCAGACACCAAGAATGGTGGACAGGGAGTACAAGAAGGCAGCTTCATGGAGTTCCCAGCAAGAGACAGAGCACCTGGCAACCAATGATACACATTTTCCCACCACTACCCTTCCTCCCCATGCCTGACTTTTGCTGCTTTCTGGTGGGGAACAGTTGCTCAGTCGGGGAGATGCCAGATTCTTGCTGCTTGGATTCGCCCTGCCCACACTGGCCAGCTCCTTTAGTGCCATTTTTTGTTGCTGTTTTTTCTTCTGGGGGGCTTCTTTTGGTTTTCTCTCCCTCTCTAGCCTCCTTCCTTTCCTTTTGCTCAAACACCCAGCTTCATGTGCCATCTCTATTCCTTCTTGATGGGCTATGCAGTGCCACTCAACAGGGTTTCCTCTTCCCCAGTCCACATCACTAAGGCAGAGGGCTCCTTCGGGGATTTTTTTTCCCTCTTCTTTTCTCGGTTTCTTGTCTCTTTCTATCCCTCCTTTCTTTTCTCCTGAACACTTGGCACTGCGTGCCATATCCACTCCTTCTTGACTGGTTGTGCAGCTCTGTTCAGCTAAGAAGCCTCTTCTCCCACCTGTGCCACCAAGCCAGAGGTCCCCTTCAACCATTTTGTTTTCCTTTTTTCAGTTACTTGTCTCTCTCTACCTCACCTCCTTTCCTTTCTCCCAGTCACCTGGTACCGTGTGCCATCTCTGCCATCTCTGATCTTTCTTAATGGGCTGTGCAGCACCACTTGGCTAGGGAGCCCCTTCCCTGGTCAGCACCACTGTGCCAGTGGGAAACCTCAGGGCATTTTTTCACTTCCTTTCTTTTCTTGGTTTCTTGTCTCTACCTGCCTTGCTTACTCTTCTCCTGAACATTTGGTGCTGTGTGCCACCTCTGCTCCTTCTTGAAGGGCTGTGTAGTGCCACTGTGTTGAAGACCCAGTTCTGGTGGGCTCCCCTGAGGCATTTTTTTCCTGCTTCTTTTCTCAGTTTCTTGTCTCTCTCTACCTTCCTTCCTTTCCTTTCTCCTGTCCATCTAGCTGCTTGCGCGATATCTGTCTCTTCTTGATGGGCTATGCCACACCCTATGGCTAGGAAACCAATGGCACATGGCTTCCTCAGGCTTATGCCACTTCAACAGTAGGCTCCCTTGGCACTTTTTTTTGGCTTCTGTTTCTTTCTTCTGTTTCTCTTCTTTATGATGCCACTTAGTTCCTCACATCACATCCTCCCTCCTCCCTCCTCCCTATCTGCACCATGCTGTGATCATTACACCCCAAGCAGCACAGACATGGTCTATGGGAACCTGCCCTGCATTGCCCCCTGGCCCCTCCCTGTTGGGAGGGGCCAGGGGGCAATGCAGGGCACATATGATCCAGCTCAGCCCCTCCCACTCTGCTAGGCCTGCCCTCCTGTACCATAGCTGAGTGACTGGCCCTGGGCATTGGATGAGGTGGTGAGAACTATCCTTCCCACAGATAAGAAATCAAAAAAGAATGCCCAGCCTGCCTACTCAGAAGTAGCCAAATAAAACAAAAAGTTGGGATGGAACTAACAAATCTACCATCAATAATTGAAGAAAATAACCACTGAATATCCCAAAGGTAGCAGACAATATCAAAACATATATATATATATATGGACAGGATGGTTCTAGTAGTCATCCAAAATGAAACACCAGATGACCTTCAGATAGAAGAAAAGGCACTGGAACTACCTAAAGGGAATTCAAATCTCTAATACTAAGGGCTATCCAAGAGATGAAGGAAAAGGGAGACAAAAATGAAAAAATAGACAAAATTATGGAAAAAACAGAGGAAACAATGGAAGAATGGAGGAAAATAATACAGGAACAAAATGTCAAAATAAACTCACTACCAGAAATCATACAAAATGAGCAATTAGAAATCCAAAAGATAAACAACAAGATTTCGGAAATGGACAGTGTCATCGAAAGTTTGAGGAAAAGGGTTGAAACAATGAAAGATAAGATCAGCAAAACTGAAGACAAATATTTGGGTACCATTATATTTGAGGAAAAACCAGAGAAAAGAGTGAAGAAAAATGAAGAAACACTGGGAATGATGTGGAATACAATCAAAAGCAAAAATTTACTAGTGCTCAGAGTTCTAGAACAAGGGGGGAAAACAGAAAACACAGAGAGGATCATTGAAGAATCACTGACAGAAAACTTTCCTAATATTATGAAAGATGAAAAGCTGACCATCCAAGAAGCTCAAAAAACCCCAAAAGAAAATCACCAAGGTATATCATACTTGCTAAAACCAAAGACAAAGAAAGAATCCTGACAGCAGTGCAAGAAAAATGAAAAGTCACATACAGAGTGGCAACAATAAGACTAAGCTCTGGCTACTCAGCAGAAACCATGGAGACAAGAAGACAATGGGATGAAATATATAAAACCTTGAAAGAAAATTTAAAAATTGCCAACTAATAATAATACATCCTGGAAAACTCTTTCTCAAATATGATGATGAAATTTGGACATTTCCAGATGAATAGCAATTAAAGGAATATGTAAAACAAACCAAATTAACAAGAATTATTAAAAGTAGTCCTTTGGATAGAGAACCTACAATATCAGACAGGAGCCTGAATCTAGGACACGAGAACACATTAGCCAGATACCAACCTAGGTAATGAACTGTTAAGGATAAAACAAAACTAAAAGATTTACAACAGGGAACCAGAGAAGTTAATCTGTAAATGCTGACAGCATCAGAATAATAAAAGAGGGAATAAATGATGTAGGTATAGAACTTTCAAATAGAGAGGAAGTGAAGGCAATACAAAGCAGTAAAAGACTGGTTCAAACTTAGGAAGAAAAGGATAAATATCAAGGCAACCACTAAAAAAAGTAAACAAACCTACTCATCAAAATAAAGAAGAAAAATATAAAGTCTCAGTAAACTACAAAATCTACAAAAACATACACACATATACAAAATTCAGCACAGAAGAGTAAGAGGAACAAAGAAAACGTCAACAACACACACACAAAAAAGCACTACAAAATGACAGCGATCAACTCACACCTATCAATAATTACACTTAACATAAAGAGATATAGAGTGACAGAATGGATAAAAAAAAATAAGACCTATCTATAGGATGTCTACAAGAGACACACCTTAGAAACAAAGATATAAATTTACGAAAAATCGAAGGATGGAAACCATATATATCAATCAAACAGCTACCAAAAAAGAGCAAGAGTGGACATACTAATCTCAGATAAAATAGACTTTAAAACAAAATTTGCCATAAAAGACAAAGAAGGGCATTATATAATGATTAAAGGGACAATTCATCTTAAAGACATAACCATAATAAATTTATACACACCCAACGACAAGGTTCCAATATACATAATACAAACTCTCAGCACTGAAAAGAGAAATTGACAGTTCCATAATAATAGTAGGAGACTTCGACACCCCACTCTCGGTAAAGGACAGAACATCTATAAAGAAACTCAACAAAGATACAGAAGATCTAAAGGCCACAATCAACAAAATTGATCTCCTATATATGCATATAGAATATTCCACCAAACAACTGCAAAGTATGCATTCTTTTCCAATGCACATGAAACGTTCTCCAGAATAGACCATATCTTAGGCCACAAAGCAACCCTCAACAAAATCCAAAACACTGAGATAATACAAAGTATCTTCTCTGATCATGAAACCATCGAAATGGAAATTAACAACAGGAAAGCAAGGGAAAAAATTCAAATACATGGAAACTGAATATCACCCTGCTTAAAAACCACTGGGTAATAGAAGAAATTGAAGATTGAATCAAAAAATCCCTAGAATCAAAAGAGAATGAAAACTCATCATACTAAAACCTTTTGGACACAGCAAAGATGGTGCTCAGAGGTCAATTTATAGTAATAGATGCACACATAAAAAAAGAAGAAAGTAACAAAGTCAAAATATTAGCTACACAATTTGAACAAACAGAAAGAGAACAGCAAAAGAAGCCCACAGCCACCAGAAGTAAGAAAACAATAAAGATCGGAGCAGAAATAAATGAAATAGAGAATAGAAAAACAACAGAAAGAATCAAAAAAAGCAAAAGTTGGCTCTTTGAAAGGATCAACAAAACCACTGGCTGAATTACAAAAGAAAAACAGGAAAGGATGCACATAACCCAAATAAGAAATGAAATGAGGGACATTACAACATACCCAACTGAAATAAAAAGGATTGTAAGAGAGTACAGTGAAAGAGTATACTCTGACAGATTTAAAAACCGAGAAAAAAATGGACAAATCTCTAGAATCACACTACCTACTCAAACGAACAAAAACTGAAGTTGAAAATCTGCACAGATCTATTAAAAAAGAGGAGATTTAAAAGGAAATAAATAAATTTCCAACAACAACAACAGAAAAGCCCTGGCCCAGATGGCTTCACAGGAGAATTCTACCAAACATTCAAAGAAGAGTTTACGCGAGTACTATTCAAACTATTTTAGAATGTAGAAAAAGAAAGGATACTTACGAACTCATTTTATGAAGTCAGAATAACTCTGATACCAAAACCAGGTAAAGACATGATACAAAAAGAAAATTACCGGTATAGATGCAAAAATTCTCAACAACATTTTAGCCACTAGAATTCAGCATCATATGAAAAAAATAATATATAACTACTAAGTGGGATTCATACCAAGTATGCAAGGACAGTTCAACATTAGAAAATCAATCAACTCATCCAACACATAAACAAAAGAATCATATGACCATCTCAATCGACACAGAAAAGGCAATCGACAAAGCCCAACACCCATTCCTAATAAAAACTCTCAATATAATAGGCACAGAAGGGAAATTCCTCAACATAATAAAGGACATCTATTTTTTTTTTATACAAAACCAACAGCCAACATCATTCTTAATGGAGAACTGCTGAAACATTCCCCTTGAGAATAGGAACAAGACAAGGATGCCTTTGTCACCACTCCTTTTTAACATTGTGTTAGAAGTCCTAGCTAGAGTAATAACGCAAGAAAAAGAAACAAAGCATATTTGAATTGGTAATAAAGAAGTAAAAAGGTCCCTATTTGTAGAAGATGTGATACTATACATAGAAAATCCAAAAGACTCTAAAAGACCATTGAACTAACAGATTCAACAGAGGAGCAAGATGCAAGGTAAACATACAAAATTCAGATTGATTCCTACACCAGTAAAGAGAACAACAAAAAGGAAATCTGAAAAAAAAACATTTATAACAGCCCCTAAAAAAACAAAATAATTAGGAATAAGTCTAACAAGGGATGTAAAAGACCTACACACACACACAAAACTACATAAATGGAAAAACGTACCATGCTAATGGATAGGTAGGCTCAACATTGTGAAAATGTCAATTCTACCCAAAGAAATCTACAAATAAAATGCAATCCCGATCCAAATACCAACAACATTCTTTAAGGAGATGGAAAAACTAATCCTTAACTTTATATGGAAAAGGAAGAGACCCTGGGTAAGTAAAGTGTGACTGAAGAAGAAGAAGAAAGTAGGACTCACAGTACCTGACCTCAGAACCTACTATACAGCTATGGTAGTCAAAACAGTCTGGTACTGATACAAAGACAGATACATTGACCAATAGAACAGAATTGAGGACCCAGATGTAAATCCATCCACCTAGTGTCACCTGCCCCCTAGTGTTTGTCAGTTTGTTGAACTGTGGGGGCTTGCGTGTTTCTGTGATGCTCTAAGCTATGCCACCAGTATTCAGATACCAGCAAGGCCACGCGTGGCAGACAGGTTTCTGCTGAGCTTCCAGGCTAAGATGCACTAGAAAGAAGGACCCAGAGGCCTACTTATATAAAGAATTAGCTGGTGAAAACCTTATGAATAGCAGTGGAACACTGTCAGATATAGTGCCGGAAGATGAGCCCGCAGGTTGGAAGGCACTCAGAAAAAGACTGGGGAAGAGCTTCCTCTTTGAAGTAGAGTCTACCTTAATAACATGGGTGGAGTCAAGCTTTCAGGACCTTCATTGGCTGATGTTGGCAAGACTCAAAATGAAAAAAGACAGCTGCAAACATCCATTAATAATCGGAACCTAGCATGTACTAAGTATGAATCTAGGAAAATTGGAAATTTTCAAAAATGAAATGGAACAGATAACATTGATATTCTAGGCATTAGTGAGCTGAAATGGACTGGTAATGGCCATTTTGAATCAGACAATTGTATGGTCTACAATGCTGGGAATGACAAATTGAAGAGGAACGGCACTGCATTTATCATCGAAAAGAACATTTCAAGTTCTATCCTAAAGTAAAACGCTGTCAGTGATAGAATAATATCCATATACCTACAAAGAAGACCAGTTAATACGACTACTGTTCAAATTTATGCACCAAACACTAAGGCCAAAGATGAAGAAATTGAAGATTTTTACCAGCTTTGGCAGTCTGAAATTGATCGAACATGCAATCAGGATGCACTGATCATTACTGGTGATTGGAATGTGAAAGATGGGAACAAAGAAGAAGGATCAGTAGTTGGAAAATATGACCTTGATATGACGATGCCAGAGACCTCATGATGAAATTTTGCAAGACTAATGAATTCTTCATTGCAAATAGCATTTTTCACTAACATAAACGAAAGCTGTACACATGGACCTCACCAGATGGAATACACAGGAATCAAATCAACTACATCTGTGGAAAGAGATGATGGAAAAGCTCAATATCATCAGGCAGAACAAGGCCAGAGCCGGACTGTAGAACAATTAATTGCTAGTATGCAAGTTCAACTTGAAACTGAAGAAAGTTAGAATAAGTCAACAAGAGTCAAAGTACGACTTTGAGTATATTCTGCCTGAATTTAGACACCATGTCAAGAATATATCTGATGCATTGAACACTAATGACCAAATACCAGATGAGTTGTGAAATGACCTCAAAGATATATACATGAAGAAAGCAAGAGGTCATTAAAAAGACAGGAAAGAAAGAAAAGACCAAAATGGATGTCAGAAGAAACTCTGAAACTTGCTCTTGAACCTTGAGCAGCTAAAGCAAAAGGAAGTAATGATGAAGTAAAAGAGCTGAACAGAAGATTTCAAAGGTTAGCTCAAGAAGACAAAGTAAAGTATTATAATGACAAGTGCAAAGAGCTGGAGATAGAAAACCAAAAGGGAAGAACGAGTTTGGTATTCCTCAAGCTGAAAGAGCTGAAGAAAAAATTCAAGCCTCGAGTTGCAATAGTGAGGGATTCTATGATGAAAATTAAATTAAATGACCCAGGAAGCATCAAAAGAAGATGGAAAGAATATAGACAGTCATTATGCCAAAAAGTACTGGTTGACATTCAACCATTCCAAGAGGTAGCATATGATCAGGAATCGATGGTGCTGAAGGAACAAGTTCAAGCTTCACTGAAGGCATTGGCGAAAAACAAGGAACTGAGAATTGACGGAATATCAATTGAGATGTTTCAACAAACAGATGCAGCACTGAAAATGCTCATTTGCCTATGCCAAGCAATTTGGAAGATAGCTACCTGGCCAAATGACAGGAAAAGATCCATATTTACACCTATGCCCAAGAAAGGTGATCCAATAGAATGTGGAAATTATCAAACAATATCATTACTATCACATGTAAGCAACATTTTGCTGAAGATCATTCAAAAGCAGCTGTAACAGTATATAGACAGGTAACTGCTGGAAATTCAGGCTGGATTCAGAAGAGGACGTGGAACCAGGGATATCACTGGTGATGTCAGATGGATCCTGGCTGAAAGCAGAGAATACCAGAAGGATGTTTACCTGTGTTTTATTGACTATGCAAAGGCATTCAACTGTGTGGATTATAACAAATTATTGATAACATGGGAATTCCAGAACACTTAATTGTGCTCATGAAGAACCTGTGCATAGATCAAGAGTCAGTTGTTTGGACGGAACAAGGCAATACTGCCTGCCTTAAAGTCATAAAAGGTGAGCGTCAGGGTTGTATCCTGTAACTATATTCAATCTGTATGCTAAGCAAATAATTTGAGAAGCTGGACTATATGAAGAAGAATAGGGCATCAGGATTGAAGGAAGACTCTTTAACAACCTGTGTATGCAGATGACACAACCTTGCTTGCTGAAAGTGAAGAGAACTTGAAGCTCTTACTGATGAAGATCAAAGACCACAGACTTCAGTATGGATTACACCTCAACATAAAGAAAACAAAAATCCTCACAACTGGACCAATAAACCACATCATAATAAACAGAGAAAAGACTGCAGTTGTCAAGGATTTCGTTTTACTTGGATCCAGAATCAACTTCCATGGAAGCAGCAGTCAAGAAATCAAAAGACACATTACATTGGGCAAATCTGCTGCAAAAGACTTCTTTAACCTGTTGAAAAGCGTGAAAAAGATGTCACCTTGAAGACTGAGGTGCACCTGACTCAAGCCATGGCATTTTCAATTGCATCATATACATACGAAAGCTGGGCAAAGAATAAGGAAGACCAGAACTGACGCCTTTGGATTGTGGTGTTGGCGACGAATATTGAATATACTGTGGACTGTCAAAAGCATGAACAAATCTGTCTTGGAAGAGGTACAACCAGAATGCTCCTTGAGAGCAAGAATGGTGAGACTGCATCTTACATAGTTTAAATATGTTGTCAGAAGGGGCCAGTCCCTGGAGAAGGAGATCACGCTTGCTAAATTAGAGGGTCAGAGAAAAAGACTAAGACCCTCAAAGAGATGGATTGACACTGGCTGCAACAATGGGCTCAAGCATAACAACAATCATGAGGATGGCGCAGGACCTGGCAGTGTTTCGTTTGGTGGTACATAGGGTGGCTAGGAGTCGGATCTGACTCAATGATACCTAACAACAACAACGACAAGGTCACCTGATCTTCACCAAGGGCCCAATTTTCATCAAATGGGGAGAAGACCATCTTTTTAACAAATGGTGCTGGCAAAACAGGATTTCCATCTGCAAAAAAAAAAAGAAACAGGACCCATACTTTGCATCATACACAAAAACTAGTTCAAAATGGATCAAAAACCTAAGTATAAAACCAAAAGCTATACAGATCATAGAAGAAAAAATAGGACCAATGTTAGACGCCATAATACACAGCATCAACAGGATACAAACCATAGCTAACAACACACAAACTCCAGAAGATAAGCTAGGTGTCTGGGATATTCTAAATATTATACACTTATGCTCATCAAAAGACTTCACCAAAAGAGTACAAAGAGAACCTATAGACTGGGAAAAAAATTTTGGCTATGACAAATCCAGCAAAGGTCTAATCCCTAAAATCTACAGGAAAATCCAACACCTCTTCAACAAAAAGACAAATAATTTAACTAAAAAATGGGCAAAGTATATGATCAAACACTTCGCTGAATAAGATATTCAACTGGCTAACAGATACATGAAGCAATGCTCATGATCATTAGTCATTAAAGAAATGCAAATCAAAACCACAGTGAGATGCCATCTCACCCCGGCATCACTGGCACGAATCAATAAAACAGGAAATAAATGTTGAAGAGGCTGCAGGGTGATCAGAACTCTTATGCACTGCTGATGGGAATGCAAAATAATACAATCATTTTGGGAAATGATAAGAGACTTCCTTAGAAAGCTAGAAATATCATATAATCCAGCAATCCCATTCCTAGAAATATATCCTAGAGAAATGAGTCTTTACATGAATAGAAATATGCACACCCAAGTTCACTGCAGCATTGTTCACAATAGCAAAAAGATGGAAACATCATAGATGCCCATCAACAGATGAATGGATAAACAAACTATGGTACATACACACAATGGAATACTACACAATGAGAAAGAACAATGATGATTTTTTGAAACATCTTTCAACATGGATGAATCTGGAGGGCATTTTGCTGAGTGAAATAAACCGATCACAAGAGGACAAATATATGAGACCACTACTATAAAAACCCCTGAAAAGGTTTACACACACACAAACACACAAACTTTGAAGGTTATGAGGGAGGGGAGGGGTGGAGATGGAAAAATACTAAATAGACACTAGATAGTGGTAACTTTGGTGAAGGGTAAGACAGTACACAAACTGGGGAAGCCAGCACAACTCATCCAAGACAAGGTCATGGAAGCACCATAGACACTTCCAAATTCCCTGAGTGACCAAATTAGTGGGCTGTGGGGACCATGTTCTAGGGGAACATCTAACTCAATTGCCATAACATAGTTTATGAAGAAAATGTTCTACATTCTACTTTGGTGAGTAGCATCTGGGGTCTTAAGAGCTTGTGAGCAGCCATCTAAGATACTCCACTGATCTTACCCCTTTGGGAGCAATGAAGAATGAAGAAAACCAAAGACACAAGGGAAAGATTAGTCCAAAGGACTAATGGACCTCAACTACTACAGCCTTCACCAGACTGAGTCCAGCACAGCTAGATGGTGCCTGGCTACCACCACCTACTGCTCTGACAGGGATCATAATAGAGTGTCCCAGACAGAGCTGGAAAAATTGTAGAACAAAATTCTAACTCAGAAAAAAAGACCAGAATTACTGGTCTGATAGAGACTGCAGAAACCCTGAGAGCATGGCTCTCAGAGACCATTTTAGCTCGGTAATGAAGTAACTCCCAAGGTTCACCCTTCAACCAAAGATTAGACAGGCCCATAAAACACAGTGAGACCAAATGGTAACACAAGCCCAGGGGCAAGGACAAGAAGGCAGAAGGGGACAGGAAAATTGGTAATAGGGAATGAAAGATCAAGAATGGGAGGGTGTTGACATGTCATGGGGTTGGCAACCAATGTCACAAAACAATATGTTTAATAAGAAGCTAGTTTTTTCTGCAAATCTTTGTCAAAATTACAATAAAAAAATAAAATAAAATCTTTTAGAAATTCTGTTCCTAATTTTTCCCACTTTTGATCAGAATTCTTGTATAGAATCTTTGATCAAAATGCTCAACAATGGTAGCTGGGCACCATTTAGTTCTCCTGTATTCATGGCAGATGAAGGCAATTGCTTATGGAGGCAACCAGACATGTATTCAATTTCCTCTTCCTATTCTGGACTCTTCTTCCTTTGTTGTTTCAGGTGAATGAAGACAAAATGTATCTTGCATGGCTGCTTGATAGCTTACCTTTTAATGACTGGTGGGATATACAGCTACCCAACAATATTTTCTACCTTTAAGTTTCATTTGGAAGCTGTGTTCCTACTTGACAGTGCATGCTGCCACAAGGTAGAGGTCTTTATGACTGTTTGAAACAAACAAAACAGGCATGTGCTATAAATTACTGTTTCTACAGGGTGTTGTACGAGGTGTGTGCATTTTTGGTAGGAAAAATAGAAAACTTTTGGGGACACATACATTTCAGTGGACTCAAGGGGAACTTAGGGTAGAATAAATGGGATAAGGTATATCCCTCTGGACTCTAAGGTTAAACTTGTGGGAGGGGACAAGAAGAAAAATCCATCATACCTACCAAAAATTCAACAACACTCAATGATTCAGCATGTTTACATAAGTGAAAACACATGGTATCAACAAAAAATTCAATTCAGAAAATAACTGGATACTGAAAGGGTCTTAAGACCCCAGTCACTACGCAACGAACTAGGAGGTAGAACAGAAGTACTGAGAAACAATAATACGCTAATTGATTAAGATGTCTATCGAAACCATGATCCTAAACTTCCAAACCAGGAAAACAAGTTTCATGAAGTGTTTGGTTGAGCATAAGCAGCCTTAACAGCTGTCCTACTTTTTTTTTATAAGTGTATATATATAACACAATATTTGTCAATTCAACATATTTCAGGTGTACGGCTTAGTGATATCAATTACATTACCCTTAATTGATGCTGAATTTCTCATTACCATAAACAGAAACTCATTAGTTCTTAAACAGTGGCTCTCCTTTTTTTCCCTCCTTCCCACCCCTGGTAACCACTGATAAACGTTGGTCTCTATACATTTGCTTATTCTTGTTATTTTATAGAAAAAACAAAAAAAACAAACCTAGTGCCGTTGAGTCGATTCTGACCCATAGCAACCCTATAGGACAGAGTAGAACTGCCCCATAGAGTTTCCGAGGAGCGCCTGGCGGATTTGAACTGCCGACCCTTTGGTTAGCAGCTGTAGAACTTAACCACTAAGCCACCAGGGTTTCCATAAGTGAAATAATATCATATTTGTCCTTTTGTGATTTACTTATTTCACTCAGCATAATGTCTTCAAGTTTCATCCATGTTGTAGCATGTATCAGAATTTCATTTCTCTTTCTGACTAATATTCCATTGTATGTATGTACCACATTTTGATTATCCAGTTGTCTGTCGATGGATATTTAAGTTGTTTACACCTTTGGCTATGGTGAATAATGCTGCTGCAAGGAACATTGATGTACAAGTCTGTTCCAGTTGCTGCCCTCAGTTCAGACTTCCTGAAGCCATTGAGGCTTGATGAGTCCCCCAGATTATTGCCCTGATATAATCTTTAAACTTTAAAACAAACCAAAACTGTCTCCTTAAGTCTTCTTTGAACCAAAAAAAAAAAAATAGCTTACTTTAATTCATAAAGTATGTCTGCTTTCAACATTGTGCTATTTTGAAGAAATTTTCTTTGTGAGGTCAAATTGACAATGGCAACTTGAAAGGTTGAGTGGGAAGGTTAGGAGGCAGTGAGCTGAAGATAATGATGGTGGAATAATGTGGAAAATGATAGAATGGTAGCACATCTTGAAGAATGTAATCAATGTCACTGAATTATACATGTAGACATTTTTGAAATGATGTATTTTTAACTGTGTATATTTTCATATACTTTGGACATGTTATCAGGAGGGATCAGTCCGTGGAAAAGGCCATCATACTTGATAAGGTAGAAGGTCCACAAAAAAGAGGAAGACCCTCAATGAAACGGATGGACCCAGTGGCTGCAACAACAGGCTCAAGGATAGCAACAATTGCGAGGATGGCACAGTACTGGGCAGTGTTTCGTTCTGCTGTGCATAGGGTCACTATGAGTTGTAACAGACTTGATGGGACCTAACAAAAACAAAATACTTTCAGCAAAGTTGAAAAAATAATAATAAAATGTATTTAAAAAATCTTTTAGAGAAGTGAGGAGACCTGTTGATGCAGTGGTTAAGGGCTACAGCTGCTCACCAAAAGGTTGGCAATTCGAATCCACCAACTGCTCCTTGGAAACGCTATGGGGCAGCATTACTCTGTCCTATAGGGTGTCTATGAGTCAGATTCGACTCCATGGCAACAGGTTTATGGGTAGAGAAGTAATTTGAGAATTTTCTTTTTCTTCCTGAGGCCTCAATATACATGTCATGGATTGAATTATGTTCCCCTCAGAAATGTGTGTATCAACTTGGTTAGGCCATGTGTGGTTGTCCTCCATTTTATGATTGTAATTTTATGCTGAAAGGATTAGGGTAGGATTGTACCACCACCCTTACTCAGGTCACCTCTCTGACCCAAGGGAAAGGGAGTTTCCCTGGGGTGTGGCCTGCACCACCTTTTATCTCTCAAGAGATAAAAGGAAAGGAAAGCAAGCAGAGAGCTGGGGACTTCATACCACCAAGAATGCAGCACCAGAAACAGAGTGCCTCCTTTGGACATGGGGTCCCTGAGCCTGAGAAGCTCCTCAACCAGGGGAAGATAGAAGACAAGGACTTCCTTCAGAGCCCACAGAGAGAGAAAGCCTTCCCCTGGAGCCAATGCCCTGAATTTGGACTCGTAACCTACTCAACTGTGAGGAAATAAATTTCTCTTTGTAAAAGCCATCCATTTGTGGTATTTCTGTTATGGTGACACTAGATAACTAAGACAATACCAATCAAAACAAACAGTAAATCCATATCCTAGAGTGACTCATCCATGTTTTCAGAAATGGCTAGAAAGACAACACAAAAAAATTAAGCCAACACCACACTTTTGATTCTTGTCTCCAAAGCCATCACAGTGTATTACAGATACCATCCTCCTCATCAAAATGTTAAAAATAAAATAAGCTTAAATTTGCCTATGAATTTATAAGATTTATTTGCAATTTATAAATTAGGGAGCCTCTGGTCTGAAAGAGAACAGCTCCAAAGAACAGTGCAAAGTGGAAGGGTTTTATAGGAATAGACACAAAGAGACAAGGAAGCCATACTGGGAAATTTCAGACTCTCTGGTGGGCCTTTTCTTTATTTCAGATTACAGGGAAATTTGGAGTAGGTTAGTTTGAGCAAACAAGTCCTAATTGATTAGTTAAAGTTTCGGCTTCCAGGAATGTCAAACATTTATAGAAATAGATTTAGTTAGATTTGTTGACATGGGGCCCAGCACAAGTGACTCCATATTGGACCCAGTATAGTCAGGTTAACAGTTTATTTGTTATTTATTATTCCTTATAGAGTATATTAATGCTAATTTTCTGATTTTGATAATTGTATTTTGCTTGCGTAAGAGAATCCTTTGGTTTTAAGAAACATACACTGAAATATTTAAAGGGCATAATGTTTTCAATTTACTCTCAAATGGCTGAGAAGAAAACAAGTAAATAAGTATCTACATATATATACAGAGAGAATGATAAAGCAAACATACTAAAATGCTAACATTTAGGAATTCTGGGTGAAGAGTGTACAGTAATTCTATGTACTATTTTTGTGACATTTCTGTAAGTCCAAAATTATTTTTCAAAATAAAAAGTTAAAAAATTTAATGTAATTATGAACAACTATTGGTTATCAATATACATTTTAATTTTATAATCCCACTTTAAAATATACACAAATTAACAAAATAATATAGTAAAAACAATATAGTAAGGGAAGTTTATTATTTATAAACATATAACAAAAATGGTAGTAATATTGTGCCTTAAATTATTTTGTATTCCTTTAAATGTTGATCCAGTGTAGTAAAACATTTCCCAAACTGCAACACAGTTTTCTACGTTGTTGTTGTTAGGTGCCTTCGAGTCAGGTCAGACTCATAGAGACCCTATGCGCAACAGAATGAAACACTACCCGGTCCTGAGCCATCGTCACAATCGTTACGCTTCAGCTCATTGTTGCAGCCACTGCGTCAATCCACCTCGCTGAGGGTCTTCCTCTTTTCTGCTGACCCTGTACTCTGCCAAGCATGATGTCCTTCTACCAGGGACTGATTCCTTTTCACAACTTGTCCAAAGTATGTAAGACACAGTCTTGCCATCCTTCCTTCTAAGGAGCATTCTGGCTGTACGCTTCTAAGACAGGTTTGTTCGTTCTTTTGGCAGCCCACGGTATATTCAATATTCTTTGCCAACACCACAATTCAAAGGCATCAATTCTTCTTTGGTCTTCCTTATTCATTGCCCAGCTTTCACATGCATATGATGCGAATGAAAATACCATGGCTTGGGTCAGGTGCACCTTAGTCTTCAAGGTGACATCTTTGCTCTTCAGCACTTTAAAGAGGTCCTTTGCAGCAGATTTACCCAATGCAATGTGTCTTGATTTCTTGACTGCTACTTCCATGGCCGTTGATTGTGGATTCAAGTAAAATGAAATCCTTGACAACTTCAGTCTTTTCTCCGTTTATCATGATGTTGCTCATTGGTCCAGTTGTGAGGATTTTTGTTTTCTTTATGTTGAGGTATAATCCATACTGAAGGCTGTGGTCTTTAATCTTCATTAGGAAGTGCTACAAGTCCTCTTCACTTTCAGCAAGCAAGGTTGTGTAATCTGCATAACGCAGGTGGTTAACGAGTCTTCCTCCAATCCTGATGCCCTGTTCTTCTTCATAGAGTCCAGCTTCTAGGATGATTTGGTCAGCATACAGATTGAACAGGTATGGTGGAAGAATAGAACCCTGACGCAAACCTTTCCTAACTTTAGACCAATCAGTATCCCCTTGTTCTATCCGAACAACTGCCTCTTGATCTATGTAAAGGTTCCTCATAAGCACAATGAAGTGTTCTGGAATTCCCATCCTTCACAATGTTATCCATAATTTGTTATGATCCACAGAGTCAAATGCCTTTGCACAGTCAATAAAACACAGGTAAACATCCTTCTGGTATTCTCTGCTTTCAGCCAGGATCCATCTGACATCAGCAATGATATCCCTGGTTCCACATCCTCTTCTGAAACCAGCCTGAATTTCTGGCAGTTTCCTGTCAATATACTGCTGCAGCCATTTTTGAATGATCTTCAGCAAAATTTTACTTGTGTGTGATATTAATGATATTGTTCTATAATTTCCACATTCGGTTGGATCACCTTTCTTGGGAATAGGCATAAATATGGATCTCTTCCGGTCAGTTGGCCAGGAAGCTGTCTTCCATATTTCTTGGCATAGACGAGTGAGCACCTCCAGCGCTGCATCTGTTTGTTGAAACATCTCAGCCGATATTCCATCAATTCCTGGAGCCTTGTTTTTCTCCAACACCTTCAGAGCAGCTTGGACTTCTTCCTTCAGAACCACTGGTTCCTGAGCATATGCCACCTCTTAAAATGGTTGAACATCGACTAATTCTTTTTGGTATAATGACACTGTGTATTCCTTCCATCTTCTTTTGATGCTTCCTGTGGCGTTTAGTATTTTCCCCATAGAATCCTTCACTATTGCAACTCGAGGCTTGAATTTTTTTCTTCAGTTCTTTCAGCTTGAGAAACGCCGAGTGTATTCTTCCCTTTTGGTTTTCCATCTCCAGCTCTTTGCACGTGTCATTATAATACTTTACTTTGTCTTCTCGAGAGGCCCTTTGAAATCTTCTCTTCAGTTCTTTTACTTCATTAATTCTTCTTTTTGCTTTAGCTGCTTGATATTTGAGAGCAAGTTTCAGAGTTTCAGAGCCTCCTCTGACACCCATGTTGGTCTTTTCTTTCTTTTCTGTCTTTTCAATGACCTCTTGCTTTCTTCATGGATGATGTCCTTGATGTCATTCCACAACTTGTCTGGTCTTCAGTCACTAGTGTTCAGTGGTTCAAATCTGTTCTTCAGGTGGTCTCTAAATTCAGGTGGGTGGGATGTACTCAAAGTCATATTTTGGCTTTCGTAGAGTTGCTCTGATTTTCTTCAGTTTCAGCTTGAACTTGCTTATGAGCAATTGATGGTCTGTCTGTTCCACAGTCGGCCCCTGGCCTTGTTGTGACTGATGATATTGAGCTTTTCCATTGTCTCTTTCCACAGATGTAGTCAATCTGATTTCTGTGTGTTCTTTTTGGTGAGGGCCATGTGTACAGTCGCTGTTTATGTTGGTAAAAGAAGGTATTTGTAATGAAGAACTCACTGGTCTTGCAAAATTCTGTCATTCTATCTCTGGCCTTGTTTCTATCACCAAGGCCATATTTTCCAACTACTGGTCCTTCTTCTTTGTTTACAACTTTCGCATTCCAATTGCCAGTAATTATCAATGCATCTTGATTGCGTGTTCGATCAATCCCATGTGTCCGTCAGTTTGTCCTACTGTGGAGGCTTGTATGTTGCTGTGATGCTGGAAGCTATGTCACCGGTATTCAGATATTAGCAGGGTCATCCATGGAGGACAGGTTTCAGCTGAGCTTCCAGACTAAGACAGACTAGGAAGGAGGACCCACCAGTCTGCTTTTGAAAAGCATTGGCCAGTGAAAACCTTATGAATAGCCATGGAACATTGTCTGATATAGTGCTGGAAGATGAGCCTCCCAGGTTGGAAGGCACTCAAAAGATAACTGGGGAAGAGTGCCTCCTTAAATTAGAGCTGGCCTCAATGACATGGATGGAGCAAAGCTTTCAGGACCTTCATTCACTGATGTGGCAAGACTCAAAGTGAGAAGAAAAAGCTCCGAACATCCATTAATAATCGGAACCTGGAATGCACGAAGTATGAATCTAGGAATATTGGAAATCATCAAAAATGAAATGGAACGCATAAACATCGATATCCTAGGCATTAATGAGCTTAAATGGACTGGTATTGGCTATTTTGAATCAGACAATCATATAGTCTACTATGCTGGGAATGACAAATTGAAGAGGAATGGTGTTGCATTCATCATCAAAAAGAACGTTTCAAGATCTATCCTGAAATACAATGCTGTCAGTGATAGGATAATGTTCATACGCCTACAAGGAAAACCAGTTAATACAACTATTATTCAAATTTACACACCAACCACTAGGGCCAAAGATGAAGAAATAGAAGATTTTTATCAGCTCCTGCAGTCTGAAATTTTGTATATAAGCAGCTAATAATTGTTTTATTAATTTATAATAGGGAATGGATTTTTGTCTCTCTCCACCTCCCTCGGTGCCTTGGTGGTGCAGTGCTTAAGAGCTATGGCTGCTAACCAAAATGTCGGCAGTTCGAATCTGCCACCCACTCCTTGGAAACCCTATGGGGCAAATCTACTCTGTCCTATAAGATCACTGTGAGTTGGAATAGACTCAACAGCAACGGGTTTGGTTTCTTTTTCTTTTTCAGTTTCTACGTCCCTCCCTCCTTCCTATTTTCTTCTCTTCCCCCCTTCCTTTCCTCATTCAGTATACATTCACTGAGGGTTTATCAAATATCCAACACTGAGCTTGATGCAAGATTTAGGGAGCAGAGGAAGCACACAAAGAATAGAGGGAAAAGAATGGAAAACTTCAAAATAGAGGATATTTTTTTAAAAATTACGAGGAAAGAAATAATCCTTGAAATGAGCACTCACTCACTGTCCGTATATCAGAAAATTAATACCTTAGCTTGCTGCTACAGAAACATGTTGCCATCCTTGAGTCCAGGGAGTAATTAGAATAGGTATTTTGGATGCAGTATCATGCTTAGCTTACTTACTACTTTTGAGAGTGATCATGTTTACTTTCCCAAAAGGCACTGTACTTATTAGATACTGATTATATGAAAAGGCATTATTTGGCCAATTTGGCAGACATGCTACACTGAGGTAGCTTTCAGGAGTAGAAGTACTATTATGATGGCTTCCCTCTGTGTGCAAGGCAGACACCACACCTTAATGCATTCTAAGCATAGACGGACCAAAGGGCCCAAAGAGGGCTTTCTAAGTCCAATCCATAAACAGGGAAAAATCATGCATTTATTTATATTGGAGTCATAACCATAAAGACATTTGCAAAAGAAGGTGCAAAAAGTTGTGTAGCTCAGGGCATTAGTAAAATAGACACTACCACTTACCTGCGTTTTTTATGAGACTATTCTTTTACTCATTAAAACCAAAAGTGCTTAGTGTAACAACTGTCTCCACCTCCTTGGGCTAAAAGGGAGTTTAAGGCTGATATCTGCAGTTTTTGTAAGAAATACGTTCAAAAACTATTCCAAGGCCTTCTTATTATAGGCCCCAAAGATAGCTATAATTTCACTGCAGGTAGATTAAAAATATACATATATTTGTCCTTTTTTTTTTTTAATAGTTTCTAGAGATGTGTGTGTTGGGAGGAGAACTACATTCAGATGGTAAACAAATGACTGACCAAAATCCACACCTGAATGTAGGAAAGAATCTAGACAAGATGGAGAAGAACATGTCACTCGTCTTAGCTTTCTTTGCTCTTCTGTACATCTATTATTATTACCGTTTCTCAACATGTTGTCATACAGGATGCCTCTTCTTTCTGAATACAGAATAATTCAATCGAGTTCATTCCTACTCTGGCACCTGAGATGTTATGTTATCCTCTCAGTGTAATTTGTGTTTTAACAGAACATCTGATATTACAAAAAGAATCCAGGAGAGGATCTGAATTTGAGTTCCGTATTTGCCACTAAATTGCTTTATGGCTTTGGATAAGTCACCACTCTTGTATGTAAATTAATTGGTTGTTTTCAATGGGGATGCCTTGTAGCATAACAATGTGTTGATAGGTAGTTTGCAAAAACCATACAGATTATTTGAAACACCCCCACCATTGAGATGTGTTTCCACCCTACACACATACATTCCCAGTTGACAATCACTAGATTAGGTAATTTCAAAAGTATCTTTTGCCACCAAATGCATTATGTTTAATAAACAGTAAAAACTTAGCAAATATTAGCTACTACCTCTATTATTATGCTTATTTTGATTATCATCAAAGCCTGAGCTTTGAAAAAGATCAAGAAATGAAAATATGATGAAAGCCACTGGAGCACTTATTTTTTAATTATGTGTGAGTTGTCTCTATTCATACAAAGCCACTTGTATGTGCCTTTGTGAAACTGATTATGCATCAAGTAACCTTGAAGGCCTTGGAATTTACCATATTTATTACTAGAATGAAATTGCCTGCTAAATAGAGTGACTACATACTAAGTAGGGAATTCTCCATGGTAATCTCTTTCACTTTATCTAAAGTGTGTTTGTTTTGCTCACTGATTGTGACCCAGGGATCCTCAGAATGTCTTATCTGAGTTATATAGAAGGTGTCTTAGGTTGGGTTCTCTAGAGAAGCAAAACCAGTAAAACATATAATATATATAGAGAGAGAGATTTATAAAAAGGAAAAAGTTCATGCAATTGTAGAGGCTGGTATGTCCAAAGTCCATGGATCAGGATAGAGGCTTTCCTTGAATCACGTAGCCTCAGGGGCTGGTGAACAAAGGTCAGTAATTTGGAGAGCAGGGCCCTTGCTCACAGGCTGTGAAGATCAATGAACCCCAAGATTGGCAGGCAAGACCACAAGGCTTCTCCTGATTCATGTAGATTCAGGGGCTGGCAAAAAAAGGCTCAGAGGGCAGGGCTCCTGCCCACAGGCTAGGAAGATCAATGAATCCCAAGATAGGCAGATAAGCTGATAGCTCATGTCCCAAAACCAGAGTTCTGATGAACAGGAGGCAGCTGCAGGATCCAGAGGAAACAACAAAAAGCCAGAACATCTGTTTACATTCAGATGCAGGCCACACCCCCAAGGAAACTCCCCTTCAACTGATTGGCTACTTACAGCAGATTTCACCACGGGAATGATCACATATAAACACTGAGAATCATGGCCCAACCAAGTTGACACACAATCTCAAAAATTACAGTCCACCCCTTGTCAACTTGGCACATGTACACATCTCCTTAAACCATATATAGTCCTTGAATAAAGACAATTATAAAGTCATATTTGCTCCTGACATGATACAACATGCATATGACTGAAAATGCACTAGCCCAATTTACATCTTATATTTAATAAGTGAGGAAAGCAAAAATATTTGATGCAAACTCACAAAGCAGAAATACTCATAACAATTACAGTCCTTGTTTCTGCAACTGGTCACATGGCCATAAGAGGTATTTAGAACTACCATCTTCCACCACCCATTCCATATTACCTTTGCCTTCTGCAAGCACCTCAGCTGGTTGTGGTTCTTCGCCTGGTGAGGTAACCCAAACCTTCATTCCCTAAGGGCCTGAGTCATTAATAGTCATGTCAGAATTGGGTTTCTGCAGTTTTCCATTGACTTTAATCACAAGGCATGGTAGTACTCAGAGACACCTTAAGGAATCACCTGCATTCCAGACATACTCTACCTATATTTTGTAATATCAATCCAATTTCCTCTTGGTAATCATGATCAGTCACACCAGCCAGTATGGTAACTCCCTTCTTTGCCTGCTGATCCAGAGGTATAAGGAGCCCAAAGTGGCCAGGTGGCATTCTTAGCTTCCAGTTCAAGGGAATCAGTGATGTGCCTCCATGTGGGAACATTCTTCCCTTTGAAACTAAGACATCTAGATGTGCAGAGCATAAGGTCACAAGGACAGGAAGCAAAAATCTTGTGAGTGGGTCACTAGGGGTAATAGTGGTGCCACTCCTATTTCCACACCTTGATTCCTGGACCCACGGATCCTGGCAATGGGAGAAACAGCACCATGTATTGGATGCTGGTTTAGAGCATATACAGCCTCCTGGAGAACATTGCCCCAACCCTGCAAGTTATTTCCACTTAGCTGGCACCATAATTGTGTCTTTAGAAGGCCATTCCATTGTTCTATCAAGCCAGCTGCTTCAGGATGATGGGGAACATGGCAAAACCAGTCAATTCCATGAGCATGGGCCCACTGCCACACTTCGTTTGCTGTGACGTGTGTTCCTTGATCCAAGACAATGCTGTGGTGGGATACCATGACAGTGGATAAGGCATTCCGTAAGTCCATGGATGGTAGTTTTTGTAGAAGCATGGCATGCAGGGAAAGGAAATCCACATTCAGAGTAAGTGTCTATTCCAGTAAGGACAAAGTGCTGCCCTGTCCATGATGGAAGTGGTCCAATGTAATCAACTTGCCACCAGGTTGCTGGCTGATCACCTCAAGGGATGGTGCCAACTTGGAGACTCAGGGTTGGTCTCGGTTGCTGGCAGATTGGGCACTCAGCAGTGGCTATAGCCAAGTCAGCCTTGGTGAATGTAAGTCCATGTTGCTGAGCCCATGCATAACCTCCACCCCTGCCACCATGACCACTTTGTTCATGAGCCGGTTGAGCAATGACGAGAGTAGCTGGGGAAAGAAGATGACTCGTTTGCACAGAACACATCATCCTATCCACTTGATTATTAAAATCATCCTCTGCTGAGATCACCCTCTCATGTGCATTCACATCAGACACAAATATCTTCACTTCTTTGGCCCTTTCAGAGAACGCTATTGAAATACCTCTTCCCCGTAAATTTTTGTCTCCAATTTTCCAATCATGTTCCTTTCGTGTCCCTGATCATCCAGCCAAACCATTGTCCACAGCCCATGAATCAGTATACAATTGCACATCTGGCCATTACTCCTTCCAAGCAAAGTGGACAACCAGGTGCACTGCTCAGAAGCTCTGACCATTGAGAGGATTTCCCTTCATCACTGTCCTTCAGGAAGTTCCCAGAAAGGGGCTGCAGTGCTGCAGCTGTCCACTTTTGAGTGGTGCCTGCATATCACCCAGAACCATCTGTAAACCAGGCACGAGTTTTCTCTTCTTCAGTCAACTGATCACAAGAAATTCCCCATGAGGCCATAGGTACAGACTGGGAGATGGAAGGTAATGTGACAGGGGAGTGGGGACCATGGGCATTTGTGCCACTTCCTCATGCAACTTACTTGTGCCTTCAGGTCCTGCTCAGGCCTGATTTTGTATATACCACTTTCATTTAATGATGGACTGCTGCTGTGATAATCCAACTTTATGATTCCGTGGGTTACACAACACCCAGTTCATGATAGGCAGTTCAGGCCTCATGGTGACTTGCTGTCCCATGGTTAAGCATTCAGTCTCTACTATGGCCCAGTAACAAGCCAAAAGCTGCTTCTCAAAAGGAGAGTAGTTATCTGCAGAGCATGGCAGGGCATTGATCCAAAATCGTAAGGGTCTGTGGTGTGATTCACCTACAGGGGCCTGCCGAAGACTCCAAGCAGCATCTCTATCTGCCACTGACACGTCCAGCACCATTGGATAAGCTGAATCATATGACCTATGTGGCACAGTGACTTGCACATCAACCTGAACCTGTTGCAGACCCTTCTCTTGTTCTGGACCCCACTCAAAACTAGTAGCTTTTTGAGTCACTTGATGGATAATAGACCAGAGTAGCACACCCGAATAAGGAATATGTTGCCTACAAAATCCAAAATCCACTAGATGTTGTGCCTCCTTTTTAGCTTTGGGATAGGCCAGATGCAATAACTTATCCTTCACTTTAGAAGTAATATCTTGACATGCCCCACACCTCTGGACCCCTAGACATGTCACTGAGGTGGAAGCTACCTGAATTTTTTGTAGGATTAATTTCCCACCCTCTAGCATACAAATGTTTTTACCAATAAGTCCAGAGTCATTGATAGGTGTTCTTTACTGGGTCCAATCAGCATGATGTCATCAATGTAATGGACCAATGTGACATCCTGTGGAAGGGAAAGGCAATCAAGTTTCCTGCAGACTAAATTATGACATAGGGCAAAAGAGTTGATGTAGGTCTGAGGTAGGCAAGTGAAGGTATATTGTTAGCCTTGCCATTTGAAGGCAAACTGGTTCTGATGGTCCTTTGAAACAGGTATGGAGAAAAGGCATTAGCCAGATCAATAGCTGCATACCAGGTACCAGGAAATGTATTAATTTGCTCAAGCAATGAAACCACATCTGGAATAGCAGGTGCAATTGGAGTCACCACTTGGTTAAATTTTCGATAATCTACTGTCATTCTCCAAGATCCATCTCTTTTTTGCACAGGCCAAATAGGCGAGTTGAATGGGGATGTGGTGAGAATCACCACCCCTGTATCCTTCAAAACTTCGATGGCAGCAGTAATCTCTGCAATCCCTCTGGGAATGCGGTATTGCTTTCGGTTCACTATTTTCCTAGGTAGGGGAAGTTCTAATGGCTTCCACTTGGCTTTTCCTACCATAACAGCTCTTACTCCACTTTTCATGGATCAAATGTGGGGGTTCTGCCAGTTGCTGAATATTTCTATTCCAATTATGCATTCTGGAACTGGGGAAATCATTACAAGATGGGTTCAGGGACCCACTGAACCTACTGTGAGATGGACATGAGCCAAGACTGCATTAATAACCTGACCTTCATATGTCCCCACTCTGGTGGACCACAGTGACATTTTGGGTCTCTTGAAATTAGTGTCAGTTCAGAGTAATTGTCCAGTAATCCCCTAAAAGTTTGATTATTTCCTTTTCTCCAATGAACAGTCACTCTTGTAAAAGGACATAAATCCCTTTAAGGAAGGTTGGGAGAAAGATTGAGGGTAAAAATTGTTGGCAGTGTACTGGAGTCCTTCTTCAAAAGGACCCAGCTTCCCCTTCATGCAATGGGTTGTGAGTATTTAAACCCGCTCAAATCCAGGAATTGATTGAGGAACTGTAACTCTATTCTGGTGATTTGAGTTAGACTGCTGTTCACCTGACCTAGAATTAATTCATTAGTACAGATCAAGTAAATATTTAATAGATTTCCCATCTATTTCACTCCTAGGGACACCATGACTAAGTAGCCAACATCATAAGTCCATATGAGTTAGACTATTCTGATTACTGCTTTGACTCTGCTGTCCATTACTGTAATCACGCCCACTTTGTCTTTGCAATTGAGTGCAGCCACTTGGCCCCTACTACCACAGGGTCTAATTATCCCCATTGTAGTTAGGTGTCTTAATTCAGTTATGGCAGTTACCGCTGTCAAATCTGATTTACATAAAATAGCAATCACAGCAGTCTTCAAGGATGCTGGAGCTCCCTTTACAAATTTGTTCCTCACAGTTATGGTGAAAGGTGTGTCCTCTGGGCACTCCATGTGTGGGTCTGTGGGTCTAACCTGATAAATCTACTCTAGTGTGCCAATTTCCCTATGCCTGTGGATACCTTCTTCCACAGTATACCAAGGCAGGTCTGGTACTTCAACTTGATTTAGTGTAGGCCACTATGTAATCCATGCTTCAGCGATGCAACTAAACAAGCTATTAGATCCTTTCCTAACTTCTCGAGCTGAAACATTGAATGAAGAATCTGTGCTTAGTAGACCCATATTCATAAACTCAGACTGATCCATCTTTATGTTTCTTGCACCACTATCCCACACTCTTAATAGCCATTCCCACACATATTCCCCAGGTTTCAGTTTGTACATATTAGAAAAGTCAAGCAGTTCTTTTGGAGTGTAGCTTGCCTCCTCCTGGGTCACATTTTGTACTTCACCTTTTGGGGCTGACTGGGACTTAAGTCTAGTTAGAGGCCTAGAAGGCAGAATAGGTAGTGTGGAATTGTTTTGAGAACTTTTGGCATTGTCTTTTAAAGCATCTGCCTCAGATGGTGCCCCAGGCAATGACTCAGGCAAGGGCTCTTTAGAGGCAGCTGTGTTAGGGCTAATCTCATTAGATGGAAGTGGAGGGGCTAATGGTTTTTCTGCCCAGAGTGGTTTAGCAGACAAACATGAAGTAATCTCTTCAAATGGGAGTGGTTCTGCTGCCAGGAGTGATCCAAGGAATTTAGGGGCTCATTGTTCCCAGCTTCCTGATTATCTGCCCATATGTCCCCATCCCAAGTTTTAGGATCCATTTCTTCCCAATCAATGCCCTCACTTTAACTTCAGACACCTCTCGAGGTTGGTAATTGAACTGGTGTTGTAATTCAGCCACTCTGACAATAAGACTCTGCGTTTGGTTTCTGGTAATTTCAGTTCTGTTACTACAAGAAATAAGGCTTTCTCTCAAAGCACAAGTGGAAGTCTTGAACTCATTTATGCAGCATTTGTGCTTTGACTCTGAAGCCCTGAGTGCATCTCTTTCACCATTTTGTCCAGCGAAAGTAGGACCAACCAACCAGCTTCCTTGTTCTTCTCATTCTGATAAAACTGTGAAAGATATCACACATGTGTTCACCCAGAACATCACCTTTCACCAATACCTGATGTACTGGTGGTGATATTCTGCATATTTGTATTGCCACCTCATGTCATGGATTGGCAGTGCCCTCTTAACTGCAGGAAGCAGAGTCATTAACATCTTTAAGACTAACTAGACTTGAGCATCAATTTAGAAAACTCATCCTTGCAATTTTGTTTCTCTAGAACCACTTTCATTATCAAATGTCTTAGGCTGGGTTTGCTAGAGAAGCAAAAACCAGTAAAGTGTATAAATATATATAGAGAGAGATTTATATCAAGGAAACAGCCCACTTGATTGTAGAGGCTGGAACATCCAAAGCCTGTGGATCAGGATAGAGGCTTCCCTCGATTCATGTAGGTACAGGGGCTGGTGAACCCAATATCAGCAGCTTGGAGAGCAGGGCTCTTGCTCACAGGCAGTAAAGATCGACAAACCCCAAGATAGCAGGCAAGACCTCAAGGCTTCTCCTGATTCATGTAGCTTCAGGGGCTGGCAAAACCAAGATTTACTGGTTAGAGGGCAGGGCTACTGCTCACAGACTGTGAAGATTGACAAATCCCAAGCTAGGCAGATAAGCTGATGGCTCAAGCCCCAAGAACCAGAGGTCAGACCAACAGGAGGTGGCCGCATGATCCAGAGTGAGCAAAAAGCCCATCACACCCCTAAGGAAACTCCCCTTCAACTGTTTTGTCACTCACAGCAGATTCCATGATGGAAGTGATCACATATAAACACACAATCTTAACTATCACAGAAGGCATGTGGCAATTTTGGTCAATGGTGATTACTCTTGTATCTCCAGACTCTAGAACATTTGGAGACCATGGAACTTGCAACTAAATGTCTGATCTCCACTCACTCTCAACCTTCCATTAAGTAAAAATATACAGCAAAATATGCCAAGTAAGAACGTGTCTTAACAGCCCTTATATTTTCCCCTTTTCTTTCCCTCCTGTCAAATACTCTCTCCATTTGCAGACACTTCCCCTTACTCCCGCAACATTTCCATTTCAACTTGCCTTCAGCATACTGGCAGCAGCCCTTGAAGAGTTAAATGAACACACGCTTACAATGCAAGTAGCATTCTATTAGGAGGCTAAGTTAAGACTTAACTCTTCAAGATTAGAGATTATGGGTTTATCAAAGACTAAAATAGCCTGAGAGGTTTTCTACTTGGGGCCACAGCTCAAACACCTTCAAGGACCAAGCAGTTATCATAAAAATATGAAGCCACTGGGATGTGAAACTAGTAGAGTGGTGTGACAGACTGGGAAATGCATGTCCCACCAAATAACATTCAAATATTTTGTTTAAATACACTGATCAGGCCAAGCAAAATATATTTAAAGGCTAGATTCCACCTGCTTGGACTTAATGTTTAGTCTCTGAAAGCCCAAAGGAAAGTCTTTCAAATACTGCAATCCTAGAACTTGTAGCAAGGAGTGTAAGGATAACTTGAGACTGAAGGACCAATCAGAATCCCCTCAAAGACTCCTACAGATTATATCGATATTCCTGTAAATTATATTCCAGAGATTTTCTTGGAGATCATTTCAGTTAGATTATTTCCAAATATGCTTTTTAAAGAGACTTCCCAATAACCTGTCTATAATCCTTGACATCTTCAATTCATTCCTGAAGTTTTTGTTTGGGAAATTGATTTTATTTGTTCATATGGATTACAGAGCTGCGATGTGATGCTTTCCCAGGAAGTGCTGATCGTTGCTCTGACTCCAGATGTTCCCTTCAGAGCCACATCCTTTGGAGCTGTAAATTGTGTGAGCACTCAGAGACTTCATTCTCACATCCCTCTAAAGCTGAGAAGCACTTCCACTAGGCCTCTTTGAGCTGTGATTAATCTTTCTGTATGGATGTGTAGGATTAGACAGAAGAGAAGGCCAGAGATTAATGACTAAACATGTACTTTAATTTTGCTTTTGATAGGGCAGCATTTAGATATAGTGTCTTATATTGTGCAGAAACGGACACTATTGAAAATCCTTAGGTATTTAGAAACAGGGCCAGGGATAGCAGAGCAATTATAATTCAAGAAGAGATCATGAAGTTGCACTGGGATTCAGCATGGTATTTAATGCCTCTAACCAGGACTGTATCCCAGGAATGATAGAAAAAGACCTGATGTTTGTCATCAGCCCAGAGCCAAAGCGAGTTCCAAATTGGCATTTTGTCTGAGTTGGGGCCACAGACCTTGCTAAACTAATTTGTAATGGTTTTTCTTGCATTTTATCTAGCTAAATTAGTCAAACAACATGGATTTACTGCATTCCTATCACACACTCTGTCTTGAGTCTAGCGATGGGAGAATACCAAAAAGGAGAAAACAGAGCCATTGCTCTCGTGAAAGTCACATCTAGGTAGGAAGATAAGAACAATGTATGAGAAAAAATAATTCTCCCTTCTACTCACATGGAGTTTTACATTTGATGATACTTCTTTTTGTGTGTGGTTTCAATAGTTCTCACAGTGACCTTAGGGTGGGAGCATGTGCCAATTTAGTGATGCAGGTCATGAATGATTGTTATAGAGGAATTTAAGTGTAAGAATGATGTTCCTAGATCTCTCTGAAGAATTCCCTCCATTGCAGACAACTCAGCAGAAAGCTAGTGTGACAAAGTCAGTGCTGGAGATGCCTGAAGCAAAATCTGGTCACCTGTGTGCTTTACCACTAGGCCGGGGTACAGCTAGCCTCACTGGGAATCTACGGTGGAAGGGATGGGCTCAGTAACTTCTTCAGGGTGACTGCACTCTTGCCTTCCCCACCATTCTCATTCCAGCGAGTCCCCAGTGGGTGCTTACTACTCTTTAGTGTTAAGGTTACATTTCCTTTGTATAAATAATGGTTAAAAACAGAGAGAAATTCAGTTCCACATATTAGATTCAGAAAATTCAGTCACTCTACTCTTGATTAGGGCCAGCTTATTTGATGGTTACTTCTCCCGGTTTTTTTCTCTGGCCTGTTTGGAGATAGAACAGGAAGATGTTCTTCATCTCTAAATGCTTGAAATTTTATTACTGGCAAGTGTCTCTTCTCTGTTCCTTTTTTAAACATAATCTTCTTCATGAGTTTATGATTCTGTCTTTAAGGATTTCACAGGCTAGTAGAAGAGAAAGTCATTTAAATAAATAACTAAAAATCTGTGAGTCAGAATCTATTCCAGAGCAGTGGGTCTGGTTTTTTTTTTTGTTTGTTTGTTTGTTTTGATAGCTCTTTCAGAAGTCACAAATAAAGGGACAGGCAGATAAGGTAGGCTAAAAAAAAAGTAGTAAAATGATAGGGAGTTGTGGAGACTGTGATATATTTGAGGGAGCATGCCCTACCCAAAGGATTAAAATTTTCATTTACTTCAATATGCTCTACCTACCAACGTACCATATGCCAGCTGCCCAGGCTAGTATATCAAGATCCTGGAAGATAAGAGCTATAGGCACTAGTGAGAGAGTTGCATATGCAGAAAAGGAAACTATGTTGATAGTTGCGCTAAGATCTATTAAACTGAGTTTGTAATAAATAGATGCACATAAAACAGATCACAGAACATCCATATCATGGAATAGTATGTAGCCATCAAAAATTATGTTTCCAAAGAATATTTAATGGCATGGGAAAATTTCATAATATAAAAGATATCAATACAAAACTCTCTTTATACATTATGATTCAAATAAATGGACACATGGAAAATAAAAGGCTAAGGAAAATACACTAAAATATTAGCTGTAGTTAACCAGGTGATTGGCTACTGAAACTCCTTTATTTTCTTCTTTATATTCTTTCCCAGTACTGCAATAAACCTATGTTGCAATCATCATTATATTTAAAAGGGCATGCTAAACTTCAAGAATAGATAAAGCGATTTCAAACCTGAAGGAAAACAGAGTGTATGGTGGAGAAAGGGGCATCCTCCACCCCCAAAATCATCACCTAGGCAAATGCATACAGGCAAGGCTATTTCTGTTTCAATTCTGGGCCTGGGCTTATGCTAAAATTTATGGCAACTAGTAGAGCCTAAACTCAGCTTTATTATCAAAGGCTATAAAATTTTCTTTAATCTTAGCCAAGACTCTCCCTTCCCTGGATCCTGGTGCACCTTGCCTTAACTAAGTCTATACCTAAAGACTTCTATGCATGTGCATTGTAGAGTGCCCTGGAGGAATAGAAAAATTTTAGTGAGTTCAAACTTAGTGCTTCACACTTTAACAAACATAATTTCACTTAATCTATACAACATCCAGCAAATTAGGTACTGTGTTCCATATTTTACAGGTGAGAAAACTAAAACCGAGAGTCAAAGAAGTTAAATGATTTGTTCAATGATTTGAACTCAAACTCAGCGTGGTGTAATCACAATCTGTGCTTCTTCCACTTTACTTTTTTGGCCTGAGGATTGCCACTCAGTCTCTGGATCTGGGTTTCTTAATCTGTAATGCGAAGAGATTAGAAGGTAAACCCACAAAACCCTTTCGGTTCTGGTATTTTATGAATGTATAATTCCAACCAACCTCATACAGCAGTTATGAAGATTCTGTATAAATGCTTTAAAAAGAAAGAGAAACACAGCACAAAGTCAATGTACTATTTTTTTTTAATTAAATCTCGTATTACCGTTGATTCACATAATTTCAGAGCTTCTTTATCATCTCAGCAGACAGGTCATCAACATGCAGTTGTTTCTAAACATTTAGATATAAATTTCTCAGACTCCTAGTCTCTATGTATACAAGCAAATATATGCACAAGTGGAGCTCTGGGGAAGCAGTTGTTCAGAGCTATGGCTAGGTACGGTGAGCTATGACTGCTAATCAAAAGGTCAGCAATTAAATTCCACCAACCATTCCTTGGAAATCCTATGGGGCAGTTCTACTCTGTCTTGTAGGGTCGCTATGAATTGGAATCAAGTCAACGGCAATGGGTTGGTTGTGTTGATGTACAAACGCACTATATATATATATATGAATATGTGCGTATTGAGATGTTAGGGACTTTAGAAAATTGAACAATCTTTTTTTGTAATGTAAATAACATCTAACTGAATTTTCACGTGTGTCTTTTTTTGTTGTTTTGTTTTTTTCTAAACAGGGCCTGCTTGAAGTAGGACGGAGCACAAATGAAGAGATCAGCCTGAAGGAGATGAAATGTTACTTCACTCTGTCAAGATTCTCCAAGTTGTTTCTTAAGTTTTATCATTGGCCTAGTGCTATGAGGAATCTGCATTCACTTTGTGTTTCTGTCTCAAATTTGAAGCAGATTTTCAATGAGTTAATTAAAATGGAAGATCCTTTCCATAGCTACTCTCTACCCTTCCCCAAACTCAGCCTCCCCACAATGTTAACCAAATTGTAGAATACCAAAAGGCTTTCACTACTGAATTTCTTGTGCTAATTAGGTACAAGATGCTTTCTTGCCTGGGTAAATGGCTTACATATGCAATCTCCAATACAGCAGATTCAAATTAAAGAACATCTATAAAAAATATGAGTAGAGTCTTCAGCATTGTGGACTGCATTTGGTACATATGTATGTATATAAATATATATATTCCATACATTTCTGCATTTGGAATAAATATTTTTTGCATGTTTTTTGAGGAGGCAGGAGGTGTTTTTATGGACAGCTTAGGAAAAACGACTTTGATCTGTTCATATATTTAAATCATGTAATAATAATATTATATGATTTATTTATTGTGACAGAGTTTTCAAAATCTAAAGAAAGATACTGACAAGAAAGTTCAAAATGGGCAATTGGAGGTACGTAACCACTTAAATAAATACCAGTTCAAAGATAGAGCGGCTGTAAACACATGTTCTATGTTATATTAATATGAACTTTATTAGTGATGTTTTAGATATGTTTAAATCGTATATTCTAATAATGATGCCAACTCCTGTTTATCTTTTAAATCAGCAACATTGCAATGTTAAATATGCTGTAATGTTTTTCAATTTACTACCTTTTAGTGTCCTGCTAGAAACAATGTAAACAATTTAGAAAAACAATAAATTCAGAAGTAGATAATTATATTCCTAGGAATCCATACAGTTGATTGAAATGTATTAAGGATTTAAGATAACATATTTTTCAATTTATTGATCTGTACTGATCATATTTATAGAAAAAACAATGGTTTGTCCTCATAAAAGCCAGCTGAGCAACCTCTGTTACTCTTACACGACCTTTTCTCTCTACTAGCATATGAAAATTTTGTTATTCATGTAAGGAATGGTGACCTTTACTGACATTTGGGAGTCCCTCTCCTTTTGACCATTATATAAACTGTTCAACATCTTTTTTTTGTCCAAAAAATTTAGGTATTGTTGAATGAGAGGACTTTATTGAAATCCACATTTAAAGCATCCCTACACATTCAGAATTATAAGAGCCCTGGTGGTGAAGAGGTTAAGAGCTACAGTGAGCTACAGCTGCTAGCCAAAAGGTCGGCAGTTGAAATCCACCAGCCGCTCCTTGTGAACCCTATGGGATAGTTCTACTCTGTTCTATAGGGCTGCTATGAGCTGGAATTGACTCGATGGCAACAGGTTTATTTTTTGTTTTGGTTTTGTAGGTAATAATATCGACTGAAGATAATTATGGCTAAGGAGGGCTCCTTGGGAAACAAGAGAGAAGGGAGTCATTTGTGTAATGCAAGGTATTAATTGTTAGTTTTACCTCAACAAACCAGAGGGGCTTTTATGGTTTTCTTTCATCTTAACAACCACCACCCCTAAAAAAACTAAATAAAATATAAATAGGTAAATAAAAATGAAATTAAAGGGTTTTGATATTCCTGGACAATTAGTTATTTAATTTGATTTTATTCATTTACCTTAGTTATAGGTACAATTCTTTGGTGTAATGTATTGAATTGGAAGAAAACCACCATGGAAAGTGAGAGTTGAGCTTGGATTTTGTGGCTTTCTTTGGAATAGCTACATTGTAACTAGTTTATTTTTTAGTTCCTCTTCCAACTAAACATTTCAGCTGTCCTTTGGAAATAAGTCGAGTGTATTTCAGAAGAGGTCCTGAAACCACATTCAAATATTTCCCTAGCCATGCCGTATTAACCGTAATACCACAAGTCTGTTATTGCCACATTCTTTAACAGTAGTAGTTGGGAACATTTAAAATCGTATTATAAATAAATAAGGATGTAAATAAGAATGACTAAACCAACCAACCAACAAGCAATTTTATTATTTTGATTTTTAAAAAAGTATCAACAACGTTTGTTAAAATAAATTGATTCCTTTAAAAGATGAAGTGTGACCAGTCCCAGTTGGATTACAAAATACAGCCCAACAATGCTTCAGGAGATAAAGTACAGATGTTCTATAATAAAGGAAGCTGGGAATTCACCTGGGTAATCAACTTTGTGACCTTAAAGCTGCTTCGCTGCTTATGGGGGTATTCATTTAGGTGAGACCCACACCTGGTAATAATGATGAAAATGTGCTGGAATGTTTAAGATACCATCATATTTACATTCTCAGCAGCAAGTGTACAACATAACCTAGAATTGAGGGTAAAAGAAGAATTACTACAGTTCAGTTCCAGGTGTGAATGAAGAAATTTATGACACCCTATTGATTACATTTTTCTCTAAGCCCTTAAGTTCCTACAGTAATTCACCAGAAGGACCTAACAGCATTTCAGTGGCTGGCAAGAACAACTGACATATAAGAAAGCTTTGTTTCTGAGGGCACTGACTATACAGATAATTGCAGTTATTAACTCATATTCCACCCCTGCATATAGGAATAAGGCTAAATGGATGCTTTTCTGCTGTGTGTTTTCTGATCCTTTCTATTTTTCAATAGCTTTCATAAAGTAATCTTTGTTATAAATAAAAGGAAGGTAACCCACCATTTCAATGCATCTACTATGCCCCCCATCTTTCCTAAGTTTAATATATGTGTAATACACAAAACAAGCATGTATACTCATAGTCCGCTATAGTATGTTTTTCAAGATATATGATTATCATAATTTTCTGTGTGGGCTCTGAATTTGGTGGAGAAAAGCATCCATCTCCAAGCAAATCCGAGTCCAACTTTTTTGGATTTTTAAATAGAATATTGTATTGTTTACATAAAACAAGTAGGGAAAGAGAGCTTTGATAAAGAATAAGAACTGATCATTATAAAGTACTTTAGTTTTCCAAAGTCCTTTTTTATCTACATTAGCCTATTTGTACTTACATAAGTCCTTTGAGTCAGACTGGTGATGTTATTATTGTCCCACTTCACAAGTGATGTGAACAAGGCTCAGAGAACTTAAACAATTTCTCCTTGGTGACACAACTGGTAACTTAATGGAGCCTATATTCAAATCAAGGTCTTCTTATTCCCAACACTGATATTCCTTTTACTATAACATTGGCCTCTTAAATACACTGAAGAGTGTGTTCAGCCAAGAGTTATTGTATCTTCTATAAATACATCACCAATTTTCAAAGAGAGACTATAAAATTCTAAAAAATGTAATGATCGTAATTCAGTAAAAAACTAATCTCCCTTCCTTTGCTCATGAAGTTCCATCGATCCAGAATCTCTTCTCTTCTGCCTTCTATTCACTTTCAACTCGTCACTCAAAATTATCTCAAGTTCTATTTATCCCTTGAATGCTTTTGTGTTATTTTACTTAAAAAAGCTCTCTCCCTTTTAGACCAGTTGTCTGTATAATAATTTATGTACTGTCTTATCATATCTCTATTGTTATCTTACACTATTGATTTAAATCTTGTGAAATGCTACATAACAAAAATTTTTTTGTTATGTAGCATTTCACCCATTTAGGTCTTCAGTAAACTCTTAAAAGGGGGGCTGTTATTTACTTATGAGAATTAGTAGTATGATTTAGCATTCAGGAAACACTGTGTTCCAGGAGCTATGCTCAGGGTTTTCCAAGTATTATCTCATTTTCAATTAAAATGCTTAGCCTAGTACATATATTTCATATACTTTTGTATATGTATGTTATGGTTATGTCCTGAAGTAAGCTGTAATGCTTATTTGATCAGGTAATTTAAACTTAGTTACAGGTATATATTAAATTATATAATGCATATAAAAAGATTAGCAGATTGCCAAAAAACACCCTATGGGCTTAATAAGTAAGTAGTAGCTGCTAATTAAAATAAATATTTATGAGCCAATGCAAGGACTCAGGACCATCACAATGAACATTAATTCTTACTTTAGAAGGCCATGAATTTACAAGGTTGGGACAAACTTCCAAACTCTGTAACATATTTTGGTAGCTTCTCGGTGGGGGTGAGGGAACATAAATTCTGAGTATCAGCTTTGATATGCTTGTATGTCTCTCAAAAAACTATATATTTACTTGTTTAAAATTTTTTTATTTACCTAGAAGAGAAGCATTATTGCCTCAGGAATAGTTTATTAATGTTCATCGAATTTGCAGACACTTCAGCAGTATTATTTCAAAAACTAAAGCAAAACAAACAAACAAAAAACCATACTCCTCAACATCACTAATCACAAGAACCCAGAGAAAATAAGAAAAATTCTGAAACTAGCATATGGATTACTTAATTATATAACAATAAGAGTAAAGTTAAAAAAAAAAAAAACAGGCTGTTAGACTTTCAGGCTCTGAAAACTATTTAGCTACTTTGATTCCCAATTTTTCCACCAAACATTACCACAAGACATATAGATTATAAGACTGGTATACATATCAGGCATTTGCATATGTGCGTGTGTGAGAAAGAGACACACAGAGAGAAACAGAGAGACAGAGATCCTTCTGCACAGTTCACTTTACCATATAATGACTTGGCTTTCACCTGTGGGGAGTGGTGACACCCGAGTATTTCTGGGCACTTGGCAGATCAAAGAGAAGAAAAACAACATAGAGAGTGAAATGTCAATTGACTGATTTTTCCTCTCACATGTGTATTTCAAAACAAAAACAGGACTTTCAAAATAGAGGAATTTGGTAAGTTTCATGTGTGCTGCAGCTACCCTGTTTCAGGCTTGTGTTTAGATTGAATCCAAATGCTTAGCTGACAGACATGGGGCACATCCAAATAGTTGCTTCTGGATAAAGTTATTTACACTGAAGTTTGACCCACAAGGGCAACAGAGCTGCTAAGTACCCTGGGTAATACTAACAGACAGCTCTACTTTGCTCCAGATCATTTAGATTAAAAAACCTTTCTGATAACTTCAAAGCTCCTTCCCCCAGCATGCATGCTAGTTCTAATGAAAATTGGAATTTGAAACCTATACCCTTTATATCAAAATATAAGGAAAGAGAACCTTAACATTTGGTCTCTGTCTCAATGGCCTTTAAAAAAATTAGGCCAAATAACATTATCTGTTCTAGTTACAGGCTGTCAAGGTCACCCAACGAGAAAGAAGCAGAATCATGTTGTACCCTAAGGTCAATTTTTAAAAGAGTTTTGGAGTTAGACTGCAGGAAGGAGGGATTTTATTCGGTCAGGCATATGTGTGCTCATCAAGTATGAATATGCTTATGTAATATGCATTTTAATACGTGTTTGTTCCTTACAAACCGCTATCCAAGAAGTGTCCAGATTGTAAGAACATTTTCTCAGTTCTTCTTGGTTTGATTTAAATGCAAACTTGACTTAACTGTAAGTTTTCATTTGTTAAGTTTTAACGAAAGATCCAGGGAGAGGTGGTAGTTTTGGGGAAATAAATTAGTTTTGTAATTGTTGCTGTAATGTGAGATTTTAGGGGAAGTCTTCACAAATGTGGGGCATTTTAAAAAGTACCACTGAAACCTAAATCTTAGTATAATAAGGCCCATATCATGTATAAAGGGAAAGTTTTCCTTAAAATAATATTGAATACTGAACAATTTCCTAGTGCAAGAAAAGAATTGGCCTTTTGTAGTTGAGCTGTAACAAAAAATCTTTCTTTTCGTTCATCTCCCGCCTTCTTTTAAGTAACATTAATTTTTATTATTCATGTGAAAATAAAGACAGCCGTGAATTTGAAGGACAATCCTTCTCAATACAGGCACTAATTGCAAATGAACGTTTATACCATAGCTCCGAGGAAATGCTTGCCTTTTATGTCATACTGAAGATTTAGATTCTGTGACAAAAAGTAAGTGTATTTTAACAGTTGTCAATAATCAAAATGAATATCCCCTTACTGAAGACAAACCTATAATTTGGTAGTTGAAGATGCTAATATTGTAAGCCAGGATGGTCTTTTCCTTTACCTGTGGCAGTGATAACTTTGAATTTCAACTGTGGCAGTGATCTGGATTGTTACTCATTTTACAAATAAAATTACTATTTACAGACTCAAAGAAACTTCATACTAATGTGAAGTTCAATCTGAGAAAAATAAGGGAATGTTTCTTAAGCGGGATAAGTTGAAGCTTCTTTTTTATTTTGGGGTTTAAGGTGAAAAGAAAGTTTATTATATATATGAAAGAAGAAATGGGAGGGAAAAGGAGGTCTTAATATGGCTACAATGCAGAGAAATTATTCAATTCCAAGTCCAATGCTGTTTTCCCCTGTGTGGCAGTTGTCTGGCCAATATGTCTGGAATAGTGATTTAGGAGAGAAAACATCCCTTCTTCTTGGAAGAGTAAAATATTGCACTGACATTATTACTTGAGGAAACCAAGTCAAAGAAGAACACTCAACGAAAGCAGCACTGAGAAAACACTGAAAGAACAAATTCTATGTCTTTTACTTCAGTGAGAATTGTTAATCTGTGCCCACATGGAAAATTTAGCTTCCTTCTTTACAGAAAAGGGAATAATAACATAAATACAAATGCTACTGTCTGTTTGAACCATCCTTGAGAAACCTGCCAAATTTGAAATTACTTTTCCCTTTTCTATGGGGATGTAGGAGTGAGGAGAGATTCCATATCTAAATATTTTCTGCACCCGAAACAGCAAGGGTAATACAACTCTCCGGTCTTTCCCCTGTGAAGAACTAATTTATTTTAGTGACATGAAGAGTAGGGCACAGATTTATATGTAAAGAAAAATAGGAGAAAGCTGACCTTTAATTATTTTCAATATATTCATTTTATTTCTAGTTGCAAATGAAAAGATGTTTCACTCTACTAAAAATCATTACTAAATAGTAAATACTTAGAGACAATTTCTTCCACTTAGAATGAAAGAGAGATTTCTGAACTTTTTCCTCCCAAAATTACTGCTGGTGAAAGAAAAAAAGTGTTTAGAAGTTAGACACCAACTTGTTAACATTGACTATACATGGATGGTGGAGTACAGGTGACTTTTATACAGTTCTTTGTACTTACATGCAATGTTTGCATTTTCTACAATGTACTGGTGGGGGAAACAAAAGTAATTTTTTTTTAATATTGTGAGTCTAGTGCTATCATATACTCAGTTACACTGCTATTTTTATCCCTACTGTCTTCTTTCCTTAAAAATGCACTATTTGAAACTGTTAACATTTACCATTCTGATTTACAATTTTAAGAATGCTGGGGCAGACATTAGATGGAAACCTTTACTTATAATTTCATGTATTCATTCTAAGATATTTCTCGAGCATCTCTGATGTGCTTATGTTAGGTGGTGTGTGAAATGCAAAGTTGAAGACAGGATAGTTTCCGAACTTGAAGAACCAGAAATACTACTTTAATACTTTTACAAATATTTATAATAAATGATCTTACATGATGAAGACTTGTGGTGCAAGCTCAGTGGTATCAGAGTAGGCTATGAATGCTAGATGAGAAGTTTGAATTTTATAAGCAAGAGGAGAGATCCAAGGTTTTCAAAAGATGCCTTCAGAAAGAAAATTTCCGACAGTGTTTGCAGTGCAGCATTAGAATAGGGTAGAGTCTAAAAGCAAAGAGGCCACTTAGGAGGCTATTGCAATGTAAGGCACCAGAATTACAATGGTGCTGCCAGTGTGCAAAACACTGAGTTAGAAAAATCAACCAATTTTAGTGCTTGATATCACCATGGGATAAAGCTGGAGTGGTGATGTTGGAGAAGTCTGCTGGAAGGGCCGAATCGAAACTGTTTCTGAAGTTGTGAAACTTGAAACACTGAGGTAATATTGTTACCAACAGCAGAGATAGGAAAGTTTGATGTCTCTATAGATGAGTTTCAGTTTTAACAGGAAAATTTTACATTTAAACAGAACAATAATTCCGTAATTTGGCAATGTAGTTTAACAAAAGAACCGAGGCTAAGGGATTAGGATCCTACGGTCATATTCTTAGCCCTATCACTGGCCACTTCTCTGTGCCTCCCTTTCTGTCTCAGCGGACTGAGTGTAACCATACTTCTCTCACAGGGATATTCAGTGTGAGGTGGGGCAAGTGATTAGGGCTCCTCAGAAGGAAGTAGACATAGAAATCCTAGCTTCATTATGTTCTGTTCAATAATAACCGACTCACAGGGAAACAATGGAAGTGGTTGAAACATCTAAGAAGCTGTGCCTAGAGGAAACAGAACAAGACTCTTTTGTGAGGGGAAAAAAAAAAACCACTCTGGTCTTTTGAAGAGGAGAGAGAGAGAGAAAACTAAAATCAAAAGGGCTCCTCAGTGCCCTCATTGGTGATCTCAAGGTCTGAAATAGTTAATGCATGTCTCTAAGCATCTTTTTTTTTTTCTTTTCATTCCTTAGGCCGGATAGACTCAAAGAATATTACAGTAGTTGAACTCATATTTAAGGGTACCTGGAATGGGGAGGGGGAAGGAGAGGGGGAAATCTAATTACTTTATCCTTGAAAATGGACTTCTATAAGAACAGTTTGGATTTTTACCCCTAATACAATTGTACATACCTTGCTCCCTATTGATAATGTCGCTATTGAAAAAAAAAAAATTGGTACGAAGAAAAGACTACTAATATTTTCCCTTTTAGATTTTTCAAAAAATTTACATTAAATTTAAAATAAACAAATTGAGTGAGAAAGAAAATTATTTTTCTTTATAAAGACCAAAATAAGGCACAGTATTAGATATTTTTCCTGCATTCCTTTTACCATAAATTTGTATCAGTTATTGAATTTATAAAACAAAAACGGGATGATAAAATGAAATACCTGGTCAAGAGTATAAGCATGCTCATAGATTTGATCCAAAAGATGTCTGTCATTTAACTGAATTTTTTATTTTAAAAATAGACCCCCAATTAAACTCTCATCCTGTCTTTTAATCATCAGAGTGCTCAACATTGTTACCGTTTACTAAAACATGAAGAAACCCTAAAAGAAAACGTTATTTCGGAATAAGAGCAGTCAAGTCAAAGTGACTGAGAAATCCAGATGAGAACTGTTTCTTATCTGCTTGTTTCTCACGATGCAGAGGAGGAAACTGGAGAATGGCAACTTACATTTTCATGGCCAATTTATCAGATCACAATCCAATTTAAAACTCAAAAATAAATTCACAGCATACATTGAAGAAAACTGAAGCTTATACACTTTAAAAACCAAACCAAAAACCAAAGGGATTGAGGATAATAAAATTGAAATGGGGGACAACCTGAACTGCCAAGATAAGGAGACATATCAGAAAGTTTTCAGTTGAAAGCATTAAAAGTAGTGTTAATGAAGATAATTTGCACAAAGGATTGTAGAAGGGAAAATACACTAATTGAGTTTTTGAAAGTGCTAAATACATATAAAGAATAGAGAGAGAAGTCACTTAGCAACAACAAAAACCCCTCTTTAGATGTTGTAGCAGGTTTTTTTTTTAGGTTTAGAAACAAACTCATGATCTTCATTAAAATAATAAAAATAAATGCAAAACAACTAATAAAAATATGAAAAGTGAAAGCAGAATCGGGAGAACATTTTACTTTGGTCCTTTGGACTGAATTTTGAGAAGGAAAAGTAATTCAAGCCATTGTTGCTATTGTTGAAACTCATTCAATTATCTAAATAAAAACAGATTCAAACAAAGGACTGAATTATAATATTTGAGATGCAGGTGATCGTATTCAGAACAGTCTCTCTTAACTACCCCCCAAAAATATCTGATTCTGTTTCTCTGAGAAAATGGCACTTACGCACTTCAAAATAAACAGGTTTTTGTTTTGTTTTGTTTTTATTTCGTAGGGAACTGGTCACAAAGAGCTCTGATTGCAGGCCTGCCTGATCAAGCAGCCACAGTGGCTGTCTCAGAGACTCAGGAATCTAGTTTCACTTCTTTATAGTCACACTATTCTTTCTCCCTCTCTCCAAATAGCATTCAGAGTTCTAACTCCTCTCCCAAACTCTTCTACTTAGCAATAATTTAAACTGTTTTCCTTTTCTTCTTCCTCTCTCGGCACAACTGCAAAATAGTGCAAACAGTTTAGAAAAGTGACCAAAGCTTCTGATACTTTAGAAGATTTAAAACAAAAAGTTTTTTTTTTTTTAAGTACAAGTAGTATTTATTAAGTGAACTCTGGTGCTAAAGAGGATGCTTACTTTTATCTAATGGAACATTTCCTGTGTATGGAGTGTGGTAGCTCCACGTTCCTGTACCCCTAGGTAGAAGGCAGAGGGGACCTGTTTTAAAAAAAAGGGGGTTTGTTTTTTGTTTGTTTTTACTTGAGCTAAGGGAATGTGATCCAGTACCTCCCAGATAATTTCCCAAACCTCCCTGAAATTCAAAAGTCCCTCAACATAGCAGCAGGGGGTTAGGAACGGTTGTGGTTGGGGTGTGTGTTTTGTGGGGCTGGGAGGGGGTGTAGGGGTGGCTGAGTAGAATGGAATAAGGCCAGTTTCAGCTGGGAGCCAGGTAATCATTAGGCAAGAACCAAGGAAAGTGCAAAGGACACTCAATTCCTCTCAGGATACCCTGCTATTTTACCAACAGTGTTCCAATCAAGAGAACTAAAGCCAGGATCAGATATATTCTCTCTAGGACCTTGTGTCAGAGTTTGGTAGGTTATGGGAGGTAGAGACCAAGAGGCAAAGGGCTGGAGAGGTGTAGTGCTGCCTTAGTTCTTAGGGCAGGGCTGCACAAAGTTTTTAAAAAAATTGAATTTTTTTCTAGGCTTTCCGATTCCATTTAAATATTTATTTCTTACAGATCCTTCCTCCCTCTTCCCTAATCTATGTCTCTCTTGTTTCCAGCTGCCTCCCAATTAATTCCTATTAAAGGACTAGTTTATAACAAGGGATTATTGGTTACTAGGTAGATAGGGTCTTGTGTAGGTAGATAGAATCCCTTCCAGGGTTTATTAGGAATGTGGAGACAATTAAAACCTAAAACAGTAAGATAACATGTTGTGTAGTTGTTATTTGGGGCTCCCCAAAAAATCACATCTCTTAGGCACAGATGGCTACTGACTGATTCCTATGCGCTGCCAGTCCTGTTTAAAAAAATTTCTTTCAACCAGTGCAGACTGCCAGAGTTTGTAGATAACAGAAGAGTGTAATCAATTCTTGCTGACTTGATGTAACTTGAACACAGAGCAAAATAAAATAAAATAAATGTATAAGCTTCCTCAGCTTGGGTGTAGTTTGCAAGGTAGCACTCATATAACCACCCACATCTAGACAAAAGCTTAAGGCATAATTTCCACTCAAGGACATCATTCAATATATACAAATTAACCTAAATAGCTATCCTAGTGGTCAGGCACCCCAGGCTTCCTTTTGGCATGTTTTTGGCGTAGTGCCTAGGCAGTGCACCTAATCACAGACTTTGTATCCATGCCTCTTGGCTTCACCAAGGCAAAATTGTTATCAATTTTTATTCCCTGGCATTTTGGCCTTCTCCGGCGCCATTGGTTGGAATTATTCTACTTACTTCAGTCTTTGCTACCTAAGTAGCTGAAGGGCAAAGATAGAAATGGGTAAAGGCATGTACCACTTGCAGTAAAAATTTTTCTAGCATGCTCAGCACCACAATTCCAAATGTTTCCCAGAAATTTTGAGACATCTGAGAGGCCTGAGGAAATAAAGATTGAAATTGATGTGTATGTAGATTCTGCTCTATGTATTTGTATTTATCTACCTACCCTCCTATCTATCTGTTTTAAATAGAAGCATGAAAGCCACTTCGTGTTACCGTTTTAAAGCCTATGAAAAACCCAGTTCCAGGTTTTAAAAAGGAAAGAATCAGGTCACATATCACCATCCAAAAACTGAAATTGACTTTTGGTGATTATAATCCAAGAAGGTGCCAGATTAGATCTTTCATTGCCTCCTCCACAGTTTACTTTTGAAATGTCCATGAGAAATGAATATACACAGCAACGCTTACAGGCTGAATCTCAAGGTCCCAGAAAATGCCTGCATATGGGAGAACTTTATTTTATCAGACGACTCCTCACAAAACACACCACACCACATCATAAAATATCCGCGTCAAGTTTGGGAGGGAACACTACAGGAATAAGGACAAGAATGATAAATGGCATGAAGCCCAATAAATAAATGATTTAACCGTCATCAAAATGGATTATGCGTTTAGGGAATATGATTCTATCCAAATAGAGGAAGCTTGGGTTGGACTCTGACTGTCCGTATTTAGTCATTTTCTCCTTGGGCACACAAGGGGCAGTCAATCCAAATTACCAGTTCTATACTGCTCTCTCCCTGTCCCCTGCTTTTTGTTTGCCTATTCATTTCTTGTACAAAGCCCAACCTATAGAAGGAGTGGCTTGGGGGCGCCTGGAGGCATCTCACAACAATGGCTTTGAGTCCTCTGTTTAACTCTTCAACTGATTAATATTCTGCGTAGCCAGAAGCCAGCCTGACTCAGGGCCTTGGCTTAAAGAGCAGATGGATTATGGCCACTGCTCCTCAATTGATTCATTATTTAGGCCATTAATTTTCTTCTCACCAAAAACATCTGGCGTCTGATGCTTGGGGATAAACTGATATCAGCTGCAAGCAAGTTTAATAACAGGTTCATCGTCTATGATTGCAGGTTAAAACCATAGACAAAAGTTCAGAAAGTATGCACATATTTCAAAGGAAAGGGCACTGTATAAACTGCTTGGTTTAGATACATCCTCAAAGGATTTATTTTGTTTTCTTATTTTTTCAAAGAAATTCCATTCTTTTTTTTGGCACTTTGAATGAGAAAATATTTATTAGAAAACTTTGTAAATTTTAAAGTGTTATACAAATATGAGGCTTATTTATAATTGTTGTTCTGCCTTAAATTCTTTCTGAAACCTGGTGGTAAAAGAGACAAATGAATAACATCATTATTTTAGATTATAGGATTGCTAATTTTTAATATAGGCTGAATATGTCTCATTTTTATATCTCATAATATTCATGTTTATTAGCCAGATTCTTTCTACCTCTGAATACCACTAAATTACATTTTGATCAGTAGGCTGGCCTTGTCAAACAGTTAAAGGATGTCTATTACAACTCTAGCCTTCCATTATTACCTTTCCTTTCCTCGAAGCCTAAAATTTCTCACTTTTTAGGGTATCTGTGGCTTTAGAGGTTTTTTCCCTTTCTCCTGGAGAAAGGTCCTTCTATCAGTCATTTACATCTTAGTATAAATGTGTTCTCTCTCCTATAAGGGATTTTCGGTTGAAAGTTAAAATTTCACTGTAGAATGGAAGTACTCTAACAAAGAATCTTAAAGTGATAATAAAGGGATAAAAATATATGTGTACACACACAGTATACATATATATGTATATATATTTTCTGTCATTGAATACTTTCTGTCAACCCTGAAAACATACTTGTAGAGGTGGCTGACACTTCTGCCTCTGTGCCTAGCTATCCATGTTGGCTGCAGGCAGGTGTTTGGCACCAATCTATAAGAAGGGAAATACCCAGATTGGTTGCCAAAAACAGTTGTGTGGGTGGGCCTAGCACGACATTCACAACAGGCATCTGGCCTGGACCATCCCTGTGGGCTATAGCTTCAACATGTTCCCTCCCACCACTCTTCTGTCCCATGCAATTCCTGCTGGAAAGCTGCCCAAAGGTAAATTTGCTAAGAGGGGTGAATGAGCCTGCAGTGATCTGCCTCCCGTTTGTAAACCAGCACGCCCACCAACTCCTAATTCAGCAGAAGCTGTGAGTCAGTGACAACAGCTATTTACGAGGCTAGTAAAGTCCCTATAGAAATCACCGGTTATTTTAAAGGGTCTGATTCCCCAGCACAGAGAAAAGGGTATTCAATTTAGTCAAAGCCAAAATGGACTCTTCCTTCAATTCTCTTTGAAGAGAGATAAAGAGAATCCCTGCCTCCTTTCTCTCCCTGCAGTTCCTTTCCTTCTCTCTTCTAACCATGTTTTAATGGATTTTTTTTTTCTTTTCAAGGAGAAAATGTCCCAGCATGTGCAGGTCTTTAGAATGCATGATGCAAGGGAGAGAAGAGAACTGCACCTGTCTTTCAAGGCTAAAGTCCAAAGACAAATATTTTAGGGGCCTTTTGGAGACTGGGGCAAGGTCATTTCTGAGGCAAAAGTTCAGTCAATTGTTTTGGCAGTGTGAGTAATTTCCCCTTCTTCAGTCCTTCATTCCACTGCCTACCAGTGAGCACCTCATCCCCACCCCCTCCCACCACTTATGGAATTTCCAGAAATAATGAATTGCTTTAAAGTTGTGGAGAAGACACATCCCCAGATTTAGAGATTTCACAGACCAGTTCAACTTCAGGAAAGATTATAAGACCAACAAACACAGGGTGGCTAATTTTTCATTTTGCCAAATAATTACATATTTAATGCCATCTATTGACACTTTGACTTGATACAAGAAAGGCTATTTTAACACCAAAAAATGTAAGGAGGGAAATAATCTCCAGAAAAGAAGAAAAAAGAACACCTTGTATTTAGTGATTTAGAGTCATTAAAAAAAAAATTAATACATTGTTCATATTCTTCTCATTTTGCTGTAACATTTTTTTTTAGCATTCAGATGTGAACTGGCATTTGGGAACCACTGGTATAGACATGGAGTCCTGGTTGCACAGTGGTCAAGAGCTTGGCTGCTAATCAAAAGGCTGGCAGTTCGAATCCACCAGCCACTCATTGGAAACTCTGTGGGGACAGTTCTACTCTGCCCTATAGGGTTGCTGTGAGTCAGAATCAACTTGATGGCAAAGGGTTTGGCCTTTTTTTTTTTTTTTGGTGTAGACATAGCTGGATTCTCAGTGGACAGATAAACATAGGTCATAGATTCTAGGTCTATGATCTTTAAATATACTTTTTGCTGAGAATTGCTATATTGGTTGCTGAATTCAGGAGGAATTAACACATGCAACTGAGTAGCCCTGTATTTTTTTTTTTTTTACTTTTTCCATGAAAAAATCCTGTCCCCAAATATGCTGTTATTAGGTGCCGTCAAGTTGATTTTGACTCATAGTGACCTCGTGTGACAGAGTAGAACTGCCGCATAGGGTTTTCTGGTCTGTAATCTTTATGGGAGCAGATCACCAGGTCTCCCGTGGAGCCTCTGTGTGGGTTCGAACTGCCAACCTTTTGGTTAGCAGCTAAGCATGTAACTGTTGTGGCACCACAGCTTCTTACCTTAATTCCTCCATTAGGGATTTAGTTTTTGGTGCTCAAAACAAATATTACCTATGAATTAAAATACTTCTAAGAAGTTAGTCCTGTAAGTGTTATCAGTTGCTTATAATTTAATATCAAATGATTTTCTCCTAAAAAATTAGCTCTGTACAAAGCATTGCAAAAATGAAAGTTTTAAAGGTCCGAGGACAGGGTTGAAGGCTAAAGGGTAATTATGGAGCATGCAAGAAAGGGGCAGGGATATAAACTGGATAGCCTTAAAGTTTGAGTGTTCTAGATACTAGAGAGCAAAACATAGGAAATATTAAAAGAGGGTAAACGCTAACCTAAATTGTAATTATGCTTCAAGTCAGCCCAAGGTATTAAAGACTATAAAACAACCCTTAAACTCCCCATTTTTGGTAAGTTTTCACTCCTAGTAATTTTATCCCGTTATTCAGACCTCAAATATTTACCGAATATGCGGTGCTAATGAGTAGTATTTTTTATAGTAAAACGATGTGTCTGTGCCTAGAACCTAAGGTGAGAAAGGCACAGCTAATTTTATGTCTTTTTAATGAATGTAGCTGGGGACTCTTCAGTTGCTCATGTGCAAGTTCAAGTTGAAGCTGAAGAAAATCAAAGCAAGTGCACAGGAGTTAAAGTACAACCTTGAATACATCCTACCTGAATTTACAGACCATCTCAAAAATAGATTTGGCACACTGAACATGAATGACTGAAGACGAGAAGAGTTGTGGGAAGGTATCAAAGATATCACACATAAAGAAAGTGAAAGTTCGTTAAAAAGACAGGAATGAAGGAGAATACCAAAATGGATGTCAGAAAGACTCTGAAACTTGACCTTAAGTGCAGAGTAGCTAAACTGAACTGAAGAAATAATGAAGTAAAAGGACTGCACAGAAGATTTCAAAGAGCAGCTCAAGAAGACAAGGTAAAGTATTATGATGAAATGTGCAATGACCTTGTGATGGTTAATGTTATGTGTCAACTTGGCTAGGCTGTTTCTTCAGTGGTTTGGCCAGCACTACGTAATCACCTTCCATTTTGTGACCTGATGTAAGCAGCCAATCAATTCAAAGGAGAGTTTACTTGTGGGTATGGCCCGACTCCAAAATATAAATGAATTTTCTGGTAAATCTCCCTTTCTTCCTTGCCTATGTACTGTTCTCCAGTTCTTGGAATGTAAGCCTGTAGAAGCCTATAGCCTCCCACCTGACCTGCAGATTTTGGATTCGCCAACTCTTGCAATCCCAGGAGCCAGCAGAGATCTTCAACCTGTTGCTTGACTCACAGATTAGGAACTTGTCAGCTCCACAATTGTATGAGCCATTTCCTTGAGGTAAATTTCTCTCTCTATATATAACTGTATATACTTCACTCGTATAGAACCCAGACTAAGACAGACCTAGAGTTAGAAAGCCAAAAAGGAAGAACGTGATTGGCATTTCTCAAGCTGAAAGAACTGAAGAGAAAATTGAAGCTTGAAGTTGCATTACTGAAGGATTCTGTGGCAAAAACTGAATGAAGAATTAAAAGAAGATGGACGAAATACATAAAATCACTGTACCAGTGATTGGTCACTGTTCAACCATTTCAGAAGTAAGACCAAGAACTGTGGGTACTAAACAAGGAAGTTCAAGCTACACTGAGGGCATTGATGAATAACAAGACTTCAGTAATTGACAGAATACCAACTGAGATGCTTCAACAAACAGATACAATACTGGAAGTGCTCACTTGTCTATGTAAAGAAATTTGGAAGACAGCTACCTGGCCATCCAACTGGAAGAGACTATATCCGTGACAATTTCAAAGACAGGCAATCGAATGGAATGCAGAAGTTATCAAAAAATACCATTAATATCACCTGCTAGAAAAATTTTGCCGATGATAATTCAAAAACAAGTGCTGCAGTATATTGACAGGGAAGTGCCAGAAGTTCAAGCCAGATTCATAAGAGGACATGGAACAAGGGGCATCATTGTTGTCAAATGGACATTGGCCTAAAACAGAGAATACCAGAAAGATGTTTACCTGTGTTTTAACAACTATGTGAAGGCATTTGACTGTGTAGCTCATAAAAATTAAGGATAACATTATGAAGAATGAAAATTCCAGAATACTTAATTTTTTCTCATATGGAACCTGTGCATGGATCAAAAATCAGTCTTTAGAAGAGAACAAGGTTTAAGATTGGAAAAAGTGTGCAGCAGGATTGTATCTTTTCACTTTACTTATTCAATCTGTATGCTGAACAAATAGTTTAAGAAACCGGACTATTTGAAGAACATGCATCAAGATTGGAGGAAGATTCATTAACAACCTGCAATGTACAGATGACACAACCTTGTGTGCTAAAAATGAAGACGACTTGAAGCACTTACTTACTTGATTCTAGTTAGTAACTAGTATATTGTTGATGATCAGTGTATGTCTGTTATGTATGATGAGAATGAGGATTAACCTCACAACAGTCTTATATAATCCCCTAGGCAGTTGGGAAGAGACAACATAACCGCTCAGCTACTATATGGTCACATTCCCTTTGTACAATATGAAAAATTGTTTATCATATGATTCCTTCATACTCCCCAGATTTTACTCAACAATCTGGGAAAAAAGTAAGAGAAGTGCTTTTTTCTGAATAAAGACAGCTGTGACTCTTCCATGAATGTGAAAATAGAAAAATGGAGTAAGGCCACAAGAACTGTCTACTCTTTAACTATCTTGCATGATCTTCCTCAGGCTTTCACTGTAATTCTACCCTTATGGATGAGCTGTTAATTCCAAATTCCCAAACACAAAAGCTGTCTGATTTTTTAAAAAATCTTCTTTTTTTTTAACAACAATTTAGTTAAAAAATAATGTGTACCTTGAGCATTGTAGTCTTCTAAAGTTTTATCTTTATGAGATCAAAATGACAACAATAACTCTAAAGCACAGATGAGAATTTTAAGGGGCAAGGTATAAGTTAACGGTAGTGAAAAAATATGAGCAGAGAATGAGAATGGTGAAACAACACGAAATATATAACCATTTTCAATTAACCATACATGTAAAAATTGTTGAATGAGTGTAGGTTTTGTTGTGTATTTTTTCACCCTATATTTTTTTATACATATATGTATATACATATATAAAAAAATAAAAAATTATTTTTAGATATATATAATAAAAAAAGAACCAAACCCATTGCCATCGAGTCGATTCTGACTTATATAGACCCTATATGACAGAGTAGAACTGCCCCACAGGGTTTCCAAATAGTGACTGGTTGATTCAAACTGCTGACTTTTTGGTTAGCAACCAACCTCTTAACTACTGCACTGTCAGGCCTCATAATATATAATACATAGAACAATGAATAAGGAAGACCAAAGAAGAACTGACATCTTTGAATCATGGTGTTGGTGAAGAATATTGAATATACAATGGACTGCCAAAAGAACAAATAAATCTGTCTTGGAAGAACTATAACCAGAATGCCCCTTAGAAACAACAGTAGCGAGACTACGTCTCACATACTTTGGAAATGTTATCAGGAGGGATCTGTCCCTGGAGAAGGACATTATGTTTGGTAAAGTAGAAAGTCAGTGAAAAAAAGGAAGACCTTCAATGAGATCGATTGAAACAGTGGCTGCAACAATGGCCTCAAGAATAACAATGATTGTGAGCATGGTGCAGGACTGAGCAGTGTTTCGTTCTGTTGTGCATAGTGTCACTGTGAGTCGGAACCAACTCAACAGCACTGAACCGCAACAACAACAAATATAACACCACATGTACAGGACTTGTATGATGAAAATTGAAAATGAAAAAGAAACAAAACAATGACCTAAATAAATAGAGAGATATACCACGTTCATGGAAAAAACCCTCTTTTCCTCTTGTGCCAAAATTGAAATTATTATAACATTAGGCTGATTAGAACAAAGGTGACCCACCCATTGCTGTTGAGTCGATTTTGACTCATAGTAACTCTATAAGACAGAGTAGAACTGCCTCATAGAGTTTGCAAGGAGTGCCTGGTGGATTTGAACTGCTGAACTTTTGGTTAACAGCTGTAGCTCTTAACCACTATGCCACCGGGATTTCCTAGGACAAAGGTAAGGTTGCTGATTAAAATAGAGGACATTTCCCTATTTTTGTTGCTAAATCTGGTAACCATAGAAAGGGAAAATATGTAACAGTGTGCATAGTGGTTATGAACACAGGCTCCAGTGTGACAAACTTTTTTTTTTTTTTCATATTCTGGCTTAGTAATGTAGTAGTTATATAACCTTAGTAATACCACTTAATCTCTCTAAGCCTCAGTATCCTCAACTGTAAATGGAGATTATGATAATTTTTAGTTCATGGGACATTGTGAGAGTAAATTAGATCATTCAGGTAAATCAGTTAGTCCAATGAGCAATATAGTAAGTGTCATTATATTTTATTAATGTGCCTATTTCATAACAACTAGTTTAAAAGGACATTCCAAAGAACCCAAGGATTATAACACAGAAGTCAACAGGGAACAAGAAAATGTGCAATTTTAAAAGAGAGCTCAGTGAGTCTGCTTTCAGGCATGCTGTGCTTACTACCTGAATTTCTAAAAAGGAAGTCAGGATAGCAGAGTTTGTTCAGTCTTGAGAGGGGCTTTCTTTAAGCGTTTAGAGTACTCAGGTCATTGAACCTTGTGAAAACACGATTTGGAATTACCGTTGTTGTTGTTAGGTGCTGTTGAGTTGGTTCTGACTCATTGTGACCCTATGCACCACAGAACGAAACGCTGCCCGGTCTTGCCCCATCCTCACAATTGTTGCTACGCTTGAGTCCATTGTTGCAGACACTGGGTCAATCCATCTCATTGAGGATCTTCCTCTCCTTTGCTGACCTTCTACTTTACCAAGCATGATGTCCTTCTCCAGGGACTGATCCCTACTGACAATATGTCCAAAGTATGTGAGACATAGTCTCGCTACCCTTGCTTCTAAGGAGCATTCTGGCTATACTTCTTCCAAGACAGATTTGTTCGTTCTTTTGGCAGTCCATGGTATACTCAATACTCTTCGCCAACACAATTCAAAGATGTCAACTTTTCTTAGGTCTTCCTTATTCATTGTCCACCTTTCGCATGCATATGAGGCGATTGAAAACACCATGGCTTGGGTGAGGCCCACCTTAGTCCTCAGGGTGACATCTTTGCTCTTCAACACTTTAAAGAGACCTTTTGCAGCTGATTTGCCCAGTGCAATGGGTCTTTTGATTTCTTGACTGCTGCTTCCATGGGTGTTGATTGTAGCTAATTCTTTTCAGAAGTAGACTGTGTTTACAGTAGCCAGGTCATTGAACCTTATGAAAACACAATTTGGAATTATTTTTTCTCCATTTATTATGATGTTGCTTATTGGTCCAGTTGTGAGGATTTTGGTTTTCTTTATGTTGAGATGTAATCCATACATCAGACAGTGGTCTTTGATCTTCATCAGTAAACGCTTCAAGTCCTCTTCACTTTCAGCAAGCAAGGTTGTGTCATCTGCATAACACAGGTTGTTAATGAGCCTTCCCCCAATCCTGACGTCCCCTTCTTCATATAATCCAGTTTCTCAGATTATTTTCTCAGCATACAGATTGAATAGGTGTGGTAAAAGGATACAACAGTGACACACACCTTTCCTGACTTTAAACCATGCAGTATACCCTTGTTCTGCTGGAATGAATGCCTCTTGGTCTGTGTACAGGTTCCTCATGGGCACAACTAAGTGTTCTGGAATTCCCATTCTTCACAATGTTATCCATAATTTTTTTATGATTCATACATTTGAGTACTTTCCATAGTCCACAGGTTAACATCTTTCGGGTATTCTCGGATTCCAGCCAGGATCCCTCTGATAGCAGCAATGATATCCCTGTTCCATGTTCTCTTCTCAGTCTGGCTTGAATTTCTGGTGGTTACCTGTCTATATTCTGTTGCAGCCGCTTTTGAATGATCTTCAGCAAAATTTTACTTCCCTGTGATCTTAATGATATTGTTCGATAATTTCTGCATTCTTTTGGACCACCTTTCTTGGTAATAGGCATAAAAATGGGTCTTTTTCAGTTAGTTGGCCAAGTAGCTACCTTCCAAATTTCTTGGCATAGGGGAGTGAGCACTTCCATGGCTGTCTCCGTTTGTTGAAACATCTCAATTGGTATTCTGTCATTTCCTCAAGTCTTGTTTTTCACCAATGCCTTCGGTGCAGCATGGACTTCTTCCTTCAGTACCATTGGTTCCTGATCATATGTTACCTCCTGAAATGGTTGAACTTCCACCAATTCTTTTTGGTATAGTGACTCTGTGAATTCCTTCCATCTTCTTTTGGTGCTTCCTGTATTATTTAATAATTTCCCAGTAGAATCCTTCAGCATTTTGACTCAAAGCTTGAATTTTTTCTTCAGTTCCTTCAACTTGAGAAATGCTGAGTGTATTCTCCCTTTTTGGTTTTCTACCTCCAGCTCTTTGCACATGTCATCATAAAGCTGCCCTTTGAAATCTTCTGTTCAGCTCTTTTACTTCATCATTTTTTTTTCCTTTTACTTTAACTACTCAACATTCAAGAGCAAGTTTCAGAGTCTTTTCTGACATCCATGTAGGTCTTTTCTTTCTCTCCTGTCTTTTTAATGGCCTCTTGCTTTCTTCATGTACGATGTCCTTTATGTCATTCCACATTTCATCTGGTTTTTGGTCATTAGTGTTCAATGCATTAAATCCATTCTTGAGATGGTCTCTAAATTCAGGTGGGATATACTCAAGGTCGTACTTTGGCTCTCCTGGACTTGTTCTAATTTTCTTCAGTTTTTACTTGAGCTTGAATATGAGCAAAGTATAGTCTGATCTGCAGTCGGCCCCTCACCTTGTTCTGACTGATCATATCAAGCTTTTCCAACATCTCTTTCCACATATGCAGTCGATCTGATTCCTGTGTATTCCATCCGGTGAGGGCAATGTGTACAGTCGCCGTTTACGTTGGTGAAAAAAGGTATTTGCAATGAAGAAGTCATTGGTCTTGCAAAATTCAATCACGGGATCTCTGGTGCCCTTCCTATCACCAAAGCCATATTTTCCAGTTATCGATCCTTCTTCTTTGTTTTCAACTTTCGCATTCCAATCACCTGTAATTATCAGTGCATCCTGATTGCATATTCCATCAATTTCAGACTGCAGAAGTTGGTAAAAATCTTCAATTTATTCATTTTCAGCCTTAGTGGTTGGTGTGTAAATTTAAATAATAGTCGTGCTAACTAGTTTTCCTTGTAGGCATATGGATATTAACCTATCACTGACAGTTTTGTACTTCAGGATAGATCTTGAAATGTTCGTTTTGACAATGAATGCAGTGCCATTCCTCTTCAAGTTGTCATTCCTGGCATAGTAGACCATATGATTGTCTGATTCAAAATGACCGGTTCCAATCCATTTCAGCTCACTAATGCCTAGGATAGCGATCTTTATGTGTTCCATTTCATTTTTGACCATTCCCAATTTTCCTAGATTCATACTTCATACATTCTAGTATGATTATTAATGGATGTTTGCAGTTGTGTCTTCTCATTTTGAGACTTGCCACATCAGCAAATGAAGGTCCTGAAAGTTTGACTCCATCCAGGTCATTAAGGTCTACTCTACTCAGTTGTCTTTTGAGTGCCTTCCAACCTGAGGGACTCGTCTTCTGACGCTGTATAAGACAATGTTCTGCTGCTATTCATAAGGTTTTAACTGGCTAATTCTTTCAGATGTAGACTGCGTTTACAGTAGCCAGGTCATTGAACCTTATGAAGACACGATTTGGAATCATACTGTGGTAGTAATGTTATCATGTCTATGTGGGCTATTCTTTTCCCAAACTACAATGCAACACATCAGAATTCAGGATTGCCATTCTCTTTTCTGCAAGAATAATTCATTCCTGTGTTCTTCAACCCTCTTCTTCATGCATCCATACATGCCTGGTGCCTCCAACCCTACCAAAAGCACAATTCATTGGTGCTTTGGCTGCTAATCAAAAGCTCAGCAGCTCGAATCCTCTAGGCACTCCTTGGAAACTCTATGGGGCAGTTCTACTCTGTCCTATAGGGTCGCTATAAGTAGGAATCAACTCGATGGCAATGGCTTTTTTTTGGGGGGGGTATGTATATATAAGAAAACGTGATTCCTATGAATTACAAGTCCTAGCAGATGTTCTCATTCTAAGTTAATGCCAAATAAAAACAGGGAAGGTATACAATATTCCCATAGACATATGGCACTTAAGGACACTCAGATGTATTCGTGAGTCATGATTCTTGGCGTTCTCTTGTATAAAAAAAATTACTTTTTTTTACTCACAGTACAATATACTACTTTGATTTGATGTGAGATCTTAAGTAATTTCTTTGCTTGGTTTTCGTGTCATAGATGTAGAAATTCTTAATGTATAATTGAAGCACTGTGAAAAGTATCAGCTTTTAAAATCAGTAAATGAAAGGATTGTAGTACCAATATTATGTGGGCTGATGCATCTCTTTAAAACTTCAGGCTCTCCATTAAGAGAACCTTATTAGAGTCACTAATTAGTAGATTGATTTTCTCCAAAGAAAATATCTAAAACAAATTGGAATTAGACCAAAATGGGGAGAATGATGATGAACCTATTATTTTCACTATAGCAGTAAAATTGTCCACAATGCTGGTCTAATCAGATGATAAAGCAATTTTCATTAGTTGACTATCGCTTGTGTGAAGGATGTGCTATTAAATGTTTATAATTAATTCAAAATGAAACAGATAAATGCCTCCTTTTAGTGCATGTAGGTAAGGAGCATAAATATTGTTCTTAACCTCAATCTGTTGTTCTTTATTTCTTAATGTTCAGCATACACACGCACACACACACACACACACACACTCATGCTGACATTAAGATACCTCCATTAAAGAACCAGTATAACCACATGCCTAGAATGCAGGAGGAAGAGTGACAGTAGTTGGGACTCAGTAGTTTATATGCCTTTTGAAATCTGAATTTGAAAACATGAAGATAACAAAATTTTCTGTTAGCAATTACAAATGAGTGGATGTTTTCCCAAACGTAGTGTGCTTTGTCCCATGCCTATTAGTGTTGGGAGAGTATTCACTAAAGTACTAAAATATTCTATCATAGAAATGATATAAATTTACACTTCTTCTTAACCAAACCCTGGCCAAATATTTCAAAATGTTCTTAAGAAGCAGCTTCAGAAATATTATATTCTTTTATTTTTCACAAGGTGACCAAAATAAGCAGGAAAATTCAATTTTGTGGGTTGAATGTTTTAGAAGAGATAGAGCTGAATATGTAAAATAAATATTTTCTCAAGTAACGGGACTGGAGATCTTTTGTAAAAGTAATAGTTCTGTATTTTCTTTGTTTGTTTGTTTTACCTTGAAGATGAATTTAGCCTACGCAGTATCCTTTCCATGATGCTACTCTAAAGCGGCAGTATTGTAGAGAAATAAATTGGATTAGGAGGCGGTTGTGAATTTTCACCTCAGCTCTGAGATTTACATGGTAAGTGAACTTGGGCAAGTCACTCTGAGTTATCTATACACCGAATGATAATAACATCTACCTAGCAGGGCTATTCTGAGAATGTGAAGCAAGATGTAAGAACTTAAGGGTATACACATGAAAGGTCTGGGTATAAGAGAAAGCAAGTGTGAATTAAGTGTATTTAGTGAAAAAAATAGTTTTTTTTTTAGTGAAAGAAACATTTGATTACTCTAGATAAATGGTAAAACTAGTATCCATATGATAAAGTTTTTGAGCCTATTCTGAACTTAATTCTCAATTAGGCAATATTTTACCAGAACAATTTAATTCAGACTCACAGCAGCCTTTCAACATTTTGCAAATCTACAGAACGTCTGTTTTGTCTACCACATTGACTCATGTACAGCAGTGTTACCTCTTCTCCTATTAATCATCACTACCTTCTTCCTTTTGCACCAGGTTTTGAGAATATAAGCATTTCCCTACATCATGTAGGCACTTTGAAGGGGGAAAAACACATTCCAATGGAAAACTATTTGAAAAATAAAAGAAAATGCATGAAATTTCTCTTTTCTGTCTACCTGCTTCATTCCTAAGTCCTCAGTGCTGAATCAGAAGGGACTAGATTTGAAGTCAAGGTCTCCTTAATCCTGCTATCTTAGATCTTGGTCAATCCAGGGACGAAGTATTTTTCTTTATCCAAAAAATGCTTAAAGTTCTGTCAGTTACCTTAATAGTACGTATATGCATGCACTGACACACATTTTTCTTTTTTTGTTGTAATTTCATGTTCTGAAAGCAAATTAAAAGACTTTAATTAGCCCAGAAACCATAAGGAGTCTTTAAGTCGATAGGAAAGACAAGTTGGGTTTGGGCACCACACGTTATCTAAAAAATAAGCACATGACTTAGCCTTCCAGCTGTGGTCAAGCTCACATCAGAAGCAAGAAGAAGACATGTTAAATTTTAGAATGAGAAGGCTGCTCTCTCTTAGTAGGTTATAGCAAACCCTCCTAAAGACCAAATTTTAACTTCTCATTTCATTAGGGGCAACATACATTGTTTGCTTTTTGCTTTTACAATAACTGGCCTCATTTCCCCCAGACATCATTACTGTTTAAAATTCTGTAGGAAATAGAAAGTTTTAACAAAGATTTCATTAAATCAAATAGCAAGAAACAAACAGGACCAATTCACATGTCAGAGCCATGAAATATGTCTCAACTTTCACATTTTTTTCCTGTGCCCCTGCTCTAGTAAGCCATAAAAACCAAAAACCTTTTGCTATCGAGTCGATCCCGACTCAAAGCAACTCTATAGGACAGAATAGAACTGCCCCATAGGGTTTTCAAGGCTGTAAATCTCTATGGGAACAGACTGCCACATCTTTCTCCCATGGAGCAGGTGGTGGGTTCGAACTGGGGACCTTTCAGTTAGCAGCTGAGCACTTAACCACTGTGCTACCAGGGCTCTTAGCAGTGCCATAGTTAGGACTAAACCAATTGATCAGCAGGGAGCTGTTACCTTAATTATAAAATGGAACAACCTTGCTAATGTAGTCTGAAAGCCTTGTTAGTTCACATTCCAGACATACATTTCCAAATGGGCTCCAAACTCAAATACTTGAAAATGTTACTTCTACCGGATTGGGATGTGAGGGCCTAAAAAGCCACTGAGTAGCTCCTACTGACTGAGTCACCCTGGTTTTATTCCTGTGTTTATTTATAAATAAATAAATTTTTGAAATGTGTATTTGTGGAACCTCTGCTTTTGCCCTCGGGGTGAAGATAAAATGCTAACACTCCCTGGGTCCCAAACAGCATGCACTTTTGAATAGTTCATTCATGGGGAACCATTTGTTTGAGGAGGCTTTTTGTCTGATTATTGGCCCTTGCCTTTAGGGCTCAGGCAGAGATGTGATGAGCCTTGCAGGAAAAATTAAAGAAGATGTAAACAGTAAATGCAGACATTTTGCAACATAGCTAAAAATAAATTGCACTACAGGCAATTATGCAAGTTTTACTGGATACATTAAAAAGACATTAAATGCACAGCTGTTTTAAGTGTCTTTTAAGCTGATAAATTAACTGTCTAATAAATTGTAAGATTTGTCAGCTAATAATGCTTTTTTATCTGCTTTAACATATGCCTTCCTAGTTCATGAAGCATTATTGTAAGTGCCAAAAGGAGATAATGTGCATTTTACAGTGTTATGTCTTAAGTGGAATGGATCATTGGCCATGAAGAAGTGTGTTAATAAATCTCCTAGGCTTTGTTAATTGCACTCAATGAAGTGTCACTGTTAAAACACAAAAGATGTGATAGAGAAAGCTGAACATAATGTCTTTCAGTTTTACAATTAACAGTTCACTAGGCAAATCGACCAAAAAGACCATAATTTGTTGAAGCCTTATTAACTTACATTTTCCTAGTCAAGGTCATAATTGTGGATGGCTTAAAGCTATCTTTTAATGCTCATCGAAAAGAGTAACCTTGTTGAGAAGAAGGAAGGTTTTTCCGCCGAGTAGCACAAGATACCTACCAGGTTCAAGAGAAATAAAGCAGCACCGTATCAAACAACAGCCTTCTGGAGTTATTCACTATCAAGCATGTGTATTTGTCCTTGACTTGAGAAAATCTGAATTGTTTGTCCCAGGATGCTGAATGGAGGAAGGCAGTGCACACACTATCAAGCTAAAAGATACTACTTCAGAGGCCCTGGAATATAAACCCTTGGAAATAAATAAATAAAATACAATAGAATAAAAAGGCTTTAATTTATGTGAAACTGGTGTATTCTTTCCTTTTCAACTTGGACAACAGACTCCAGTGTACTCAATGAGAGAACTCTAAATTAATATCCGTTTCTCATACATTTTGGAAACTTACAAAGGGGGTCTTATGTTGTTTATATGTCAGAATAAGAAGCTTCTTATTTTCCATTTACTGTTCAGAATGCTCAATGATCAAATGCCTGTCGGTTTGCAATTCTGGCCTGCAAAGGCATGAGTTATATCTTTAGTAATGCTGCAGCTTCAAGAATGACTTTCACAAATTGAAAGTGGGTAAAGCAAGTGAACAAAATAAAACTGCATCCTGCCTTTAAAACTATGTGGTAATTCATCTTTTGGATCAAGTATTTCAAATTCCATATGTCTGTTTTAGCATAAGATTAAAAAAATGGCAGTCAAAAAGTAAATTTAATGAATTCGGTGCAGTTGCAGAGTACAAGATCAATACACAAAAATCAGATGTGTTACTATACACCAGCAATGAACAGCCTGAAAAGGAAAAAAGAAAACAATTCTACTTAGAACAACAACTAAAAGAATAAATTACTAGGAAAAAATTAACTAGGGAAGTGAAAGACTTGTACACTGAAAAATACAAAATATTCCTAAAATAATTTAAAGAAGTTCTAAATAAACAAAAAGACATATCATGTTCATGGATCAAAACACTTAATATTGTTAAGACGTCAATACTATTCAAAGCGGTTTACAGATTCAACACAATTTCTATCAAAATTCCAACAGCCTTTTTTTTGCAGAAAGGGAAAAGCTAATTCTCAATTTATATGAAATTGTAAGGGTCCCGAGTAACCAAAACAATCTTGTAAAAGGAGAATAAAATTGGAGGACTCACATTTTCTGATTTCAAAACTTATTACAAAACAAGGTGGTACTAATACAAGGATAGACATATAGGCCAATGAAATAGAATTGTGAATGCAGAATAAACCCATACATCTATGGCCATTTGATTTTTGACCAGGGTGACAAGTTCATTTAATGGAGAAAAAATAGTTTCTTCAACAAATATTTCTGGAACAATTGGATTTGCATACACAAAAACATTGATGTAGGACCTCTACCTCTCTCTATATAAAAATTAACTCAAAATGGATCAATGACTTAAATATAAGAGCTAAACAATAGAATTCTTAGAAAAAAGGGAGTAAATCTTCATAACTTTGAATTTGGCAGTGGATTCTTAAAAATGACATCAAAAGGACAAGCAACAAAATAAAAAAGTAGATACATTGCATTTCATCAAAATTACAAACTTTTCTTCATCAAAAGACATAAGAAAGTGAAAAGACTACCTACAGAGTGGGAGAAATATCTGGTAACCGTATATCTCATAAGGGTTTAATATCAAGATGTAAAGAAGTCCTACAACTCAGTAACAAAAAGACAAACAATCCAATTATTGTAATTGCTGTCAAGAAGTTTTACATCTGTAAAGAACTGAATTGGTAAATTTGTGTAATAGACTTATTTACAACAATGACAAAAAAAAGAGTAGCTGCTGAGTCTGCTTATGTACAACCAAACACCTCAAGGAATTTGTTTCCTTGTTTTGGATGTTTAGGGTCATGGTTTCATGGGACATCACAGTCAACTGGCCTAATCTCGTGTTTAGTGCTTCTGTTTTGCCTCCTAATTCATTGCATAGTGTCTGGGTCTTAAAAGCTTGCAAGTGGCCATCCAAGGCAAAACATTGGCCTCTATTCACCTGGAGCAACAGAGGAAGGAGTGTCAGGAATAGGAGGAGGATATGGAATGTGTGGCTAATTGCTTCCATGAACAGCTGCCACCTTTGTCATGATCTCAGAAGAACCAGATGGCTCCTGGCTACTTACTGTTACTGAACATTTTGATCAAGGATTCTTTAGAGGATTCCTGATCAAAAAGGGGAAAATGCAGAAGAGAGTTTCAAATTCTCATGGACTCCAGTCTTTCTGGAGCCATGAAAGCTGTATGAACCCCTAAAACTATTGCCTTGAGATAATCTTTAAACTTTAAATCAAAAATATCACATGGAGTCTTCTTAAAACCAAACAATAGTTTAGCTAGTAAAAATGTCTACCTTGAGCATAATGCTCTTTTAAGAACTATATGGGATAAAATTGACAACAGCAACTGGAAAGTTTAGACAGGAAACTTTGGGAACAGTGAGTTTATGATAATGGGGGGAGGAAAAACTCAGAAAAGGAGGATGAGAATGGTTGCACAACTTGAAGAATGTAACCAATGTCATTGGATTGTACATGTAAAAACTGTTGACTTGGTGTATGTTTTGCTGTGTATATTCTCAACAACAACTATAAAATGAATAAAATTAAAAAAAGATAACTCAATTTTAAAAATAGGTAAAGGATTTGAATAGACATTTCTCCAAAGAAGATATACAAATGGCCAATAAGTACATGAAAAGATGTTCTACTTCATTAGCCAATATGGAAACCCAAATGGCAACCACATTGAGAGAACCAAAACAAAGCAACTAAGATGTTGTTGTTAGGTGCCATGGAGTCAGTTCCAACTCCTAACAACCCTATGCACAACAACGATTTTGTGCCATCCTCACAATTGTTGCTATGGTTGAGCCCATTGTTGCAGCCACTGTGTCAATCGATCTCATTGAGGGTCTTCCTCTTTTTTGGTGACCCTCTACTCTACCAAGCATCATGTCTTTCTCCAGGGACTGATCCCTCCTGACAACATGTCTAAAGTATGTGAGTTGTAGTTTCACCATCCTTGCTTATAAGGAGCATCTTGGTTGTACTTCTTCCAAGACAGGTTTGTCCATTCTTTTGGCAGTCCACAGTATATTCAATATTCTTTTCCAGCACCACAATTCAAAGGCATCAGTTCTTGGGTCTTCTTTATTCATCGTCAAGCTTTTCCATGTATATGAGGCAATTGAAAATACCACACCTTGGGTCAGCCCCACCTTAGTCCTCAAGGTGACATCTTTGCTTTTCAACACTGTAAAGAGGTCTTTTGCAGCCAATTTGCCCAGTGCAATGCGTCTTTTGATTTCCTGGCTGGTGCTTCCATGGGTGTTGATTGTAGATTCAAGTAAAACGAAATTCTTGACTAACTCAATCTTTTCTCCATTTACCATGATGCTGCTTATTGGTCCAGTTGTGAGGATTTTTGTTTTCTTTATGTTGAGGTATAATCCATACAGAAGGCTGTAGTCTTTGATCTTCATTACTAAGTGCTTCAAGTCCTCTTCACTTTCAGGAATCAAGGTTGTGTCCTCTGCATAGCACAGGTTGCTAATGAGTCTTCCTTCAATCCTGATGACCCATTTTTATTCATATAGTCCAGCTTCTCATATTATTTGCTCAGCATACAGGCTGAATAATTTTTTTTTTTATTCATAGCTATGGTGAAATGATACAAGCCTGACGCACACGTTTCCTGACTTTAAATCATGCAGTATCCCCTTACAGATTTCTCATGAACACAATTAAGTGTTCCGGAATTCTCATTCTCCTTAAAGTTATCCTTAATTTGCTATGAGCCACACAGTTGAATGCCTTAGCATAGTCAATAAAACACAGGTAAACATCTTTCTGATATTCTCTGCTTTCAGCCGGGAACCATCTGACATCAGCAAGATTATCCCTGGTTCTAAGTCCTATTCTAAATCTGGCTTGAATTTCTGGCAGTTCCCTGTCAATACACTGCTGCAGCCACTTTTGAATGATCTTCAGGAAACTTTTGATTGCATGTGATATTGTTTAATTTCTGTATTTAGTTGGATCACTTTCTTGGGAATAGGCGTAAATATGGCTCTCTTCCAGTCATTTGGCCAGGTAGCTGTCTTCCAAATTTCTTGACATAGACAAGTGAGCACGTCCAGGGCTGCATCTATTTACTGAAACATCTCAATTAGTATTGCGTCGATTCCTGGAGCCTTGTTTATCACCAGTGTCTTCAGTCCAGCTTGGACTTCTTCCTTCCTCCTGAAATGGTTGAATGTCCACCAGTTCTTTTTGGTATTGTGACCTGTGTATTCCTTCCATCTTCTTTTGATGCTTCCTGCATCGTTTAATAGTTTCCCTGTAGAATCCTTCAGTATTGCAACACGAGGCTTGATTTTTTTCTTCGGTTCTTTCAGCTTGAGAAATGCTGAACATGTTCTTCCCTTTTGGTTTTCTATCTCCAGGTCTTTGCACATGTCATCATAATACTTTGTCTTCTCGAGTTGCACTTCGAAACATCTGTTCATTTCTTTTACTTCATCATTTTTTTTTCCTTTTTCTTTAGCTACTTGACATTCAAGAGCAAGTTTCAGAGTCTCTTCGGACATTCGCTTTCTTTCTCTCCTGTCTTTTTAATGACCTCTTTCTTTCTTCATGTACGATGTGTCCTTCCACAATTCATCTGGTCTTCGGTCATTAGTGTTCAAAGCGTTAAATCTATTCTTGAGTTGGTCTCTAAATTCAGGTGGGATATACTCAAGATTGTATCTTGGATGTCCTAGACTTGTTCTAATTTTCTTCAGTTTGAACTTGAACTTGCATATGAGCAATTGATGGTCTGATCCAAAGTTGGCCCCTGGCCTTATTCTGACTGATGATACTTGGCTTTTCCATCATCTCTTTCCACAGATATAATCGATTTGATCCCTGCGTAGTCCATCTCGCAAGTTTCATGTGTACATTGTCATTTATGTTGGTGAAAGAAGGCATCAGCAATGAAGAAGTCATTCGTCTTGCAAAATTCAATCTTGGGATCTCCAGCATCCTTTCTACCACCAAGGCTATATTTTCCAACTACCAATCCTTCTTTGTTTCCAACTTTCACATTCCAATCACCAGTAATTATCAGTGCATCCTGATTGCATGTTCCATCAATTTCAGACTGCAGATGTTGGTAAAAATCTTCAATTTATTCATTTTCAGCCTCAGTGGTTGGTATGTAAATTTGAATAATAGTCGTATTGACTGGTCTTCTTTGTAGGCCTATGGATATTATCTTATCACTGACAGCATTGCACTTCAGGATAGATCTTGAAATGTTCTTTATGGCAAAGAATGCAATGCCATTCCTCTTCAAGTCGTCATTTCCGGCAGAGTAGACCATATGATTGTCCAATTCAAAATGACCAACACCAGTCCATTTCAGCTCACTAATGCCTAGGATATCAATGTTTATGAGTTCCATTTTATTTTTAATGATTTCCAATTTTTCTAGATTCATACTTTGTACATTCCAGGTTCTGATTTGTTTGCAGCTCTCATATTGAGTCAGAATCGATTAAACAGCAATGAGTTTGGTTTGGTTTTTTGGGGGCATTGCCAGTGGGGATGTAAAATAGTGTAGCCACTGTAGAAAACAGTTTTGATTGTTCATCCAAAAATTAAATATAGAATTACCACGGTGTTTGTTATGTGCTGTGTAGTCGATTTGGACTCATAGTGATCCTATATGACAGGGTGGAACTGCCTCTAGGGTTTTCTAGGCTGTAATTTTTTAAAATCTTTACAGGAGCAACTCCACAGGCCTTTTCGTTCACAGAGCAGGTGGGTGGGTTCGAGCCAACAACATTTCCCTTTGCAGCCAAGCACTTAAACACTGCTCCACCAAGGATATGGCCCAGCAATTCCACTCCTAGGCATATAACCGAAAGAGTTGAAAATAGGAACTCAAACAAGTACTTGCACACCTGTGTTCATAGTTTCTTTAAGAAATAGTTGTCTCAGAACTATTTGTTGAAGAAACTATTCTTCCCCCATTAAATTGACTTCTCTTGTCAACCCAAGTGCCCATCAACAACTGAATGGATAAACAAAATATTGTGTATAAATGCAATAGAATATTTTTCATCCATAAAAATGAGCAAAGTTCTGATTCATGCTAAGTGAAATGAGCCTTACACAAATATTGCATGATTTCACCTATAGGAAATACCAAGAATAAGAAAATTGGTAGATACAGAAAGTGGATTAGTGATTATTTGTGGCTTGTGGAAGAGGAATGGATAGTTTCTGCCTAATGGGTACAAAGTTTTTATTTGGGGTGATATAAGAATTTTGGAAATAGATAGTGGTGATGATAACACATTGTGAAAATAATTAATGCCACTAAATTTTACACTTTGAGGTGGTTAAACTGGCAAATTTCGTTATATATACTTTACTAAAAAAAAAATGAGGCAATTGCAGAAATCCTGCATTAGAATCTCTGCTCTACTTCTGATTAGCTGAGCGATCCACTGAGCCCCAATTTGCTTATTTATGAAGTAAAATGATAAGATTATCTATCTCAGAGGGTGGTTGTCAGGTGCTTTAAAAAAAAAACACTGATATTAGTTATTCTTTTTTGTGGCTAAAAGATCTATTATGTATTTTTTGATATTCAAAGTGCTTTCATATTTAGTATTTTATTAATTCTCAAAACTCTCTTTTGAGAAAGGTGGGACAAATATTTCCAAATATTTTCTGAGGGTCTGTTGAGTATAAAGTGTTATGCTAGATGCTATAATTCTATAACCAATTATAACACATAATTATTATTTTTTCTTAAAGGTTATCATCTGGTTGGTTAATCATGCTAGTGTTATAGTAGAGGAAATTGAAGCTAAGGGAAGTAAAGTTACCTGCTTGAGGATACACAGCAAGGTCAGGGAAAGAACCCTAAAGCTTCAGATGTATTTCAGATCTAAAAACCCCTTGAGGTTGTGAAATAAAGTCCCTTAACTGTCAGCCCAATGCTCTTTCACAAGTTCACATTGCTTCACTTAGACCACACAGGAAATCCAAATGAAATAGGTCAAATGTTAGATACCATTGTGGGAGTCCTAAATGCCATGTTGATATTTAGGCTAGGTGAGATGGACAGATGAGAGTGAAAGAACTTCAACTCTTTTGTGCTACATTCAGTTAAGTATTTGAGTAGGGCTGCCTTAGATAGCTTCATTCTGGCCAGACCACCTCTAAGGAGCAAGAAGTCCCAATTATCCTCACCACCAATCCTCTTTTTGATTGAGCATGAATGGGGTGATTTGATCTTAAGTGGAGATTATACACTGAGCAATGATGGGCAGTCTTCAAATAAGCTTAAAAGAATCTTTGAAAGAGTACAAATAATCAATAGGGGAAAATGGATTGTTTGGGAGATTTTTCTCCCTTAAACTCAAAAACATTTAGATCATTCTTTGAACTGGTGCTCTTGTGATTAGAAAGTGTAAGGGAAGAAATTCCATTGGCTCTTTTACTAATATCTTTACAGGCATATGTAGAAAAGAAAAAAAATCAAAATGTGCCCAATTTACCTGAGATTTCCAGGTTCATGACTGGTATGCCCATAGTGAAAAATGTACAAATATCTAAACTTTTGGATACAGTCAAGTCAAAAAAGTAAGTATCATATTGGTCTGAAAATAAGACTTATGTGTGTTTTAAACAACATCAATTAGAGAGAAAGAAAGTCAAGGAAAGAATATAGCACCTTATATTTAGAGGTGAGAAATGCAGGTATTTGGAGTCTTTCTCCATGCCCAGGGTCAATATAGTTACAAAATATATAAAATACGGAATATTCTAGCAAATTCAAATGTTGGATTCTTTACGACATACCAGTTTAATTTTCCATGATTTTATAATAATAATAAAACATTTGCTGAAAGCTTACTATGTGCTAGGGACTATTTTAAAAATTTTGCTTGTATTAGCTTATTTAATTTTATCAATAACTGTATGAGGTAGAGAATATAATAATCTCCTATTTAACAGATGAAAAATTAAGGCACAGAGAGAGGTTAAATATCTTGTTCTGTGTCATACAACCAGTAACTTGCAGAGTTAGGCAGTCTGACTCCAGAGCCTAAGCTTTTAACCACTACATTATACTCACTACACAGCATACTGTCTTTTGTTATCTTCTTTTCAGGTGTTCTAATGGCTGACTCAGTTCATATTTACAAGAAAAGATGGACTCAGGTATGGAGCAGCCACTATGGCTGTCTTGGGTGTACAGTTCGAGTAACCATGTCTTTCAAAAAGACTTGTGTATTTATTTGCTTTTTAATAGCTTTCATATTTTTATTTGCAGATAACAAGATGCACGTTATCTGCAGGCAATTTAGAAAATATAGAAAATTATAAAAGGAAATAAATTGCCCATAGTCCACATCCAGACAGAGACAACCACTATTAACACATATACGTGTGTGTGCATGTGCATATTACACACACACACACACACACAATCAACCACCTGAGTAAATGATGTGAGGGTAAGCTGTGACTTAAGTGGAAAAACAAAAAAAAAACTCAATGGTGTTCATAAACAGCAAGCACAGTGTGAGAAAACAGAATGGTAAGGTTCTTAAGTTGAGAAGGTGACCTTTACTAGAAGGAAAAGTTGAGGAAAAAAGGGGAACTTATAGGCCAGCTGTACTTTACATTACTCACACTATACCTGGAAAATCATGCTTAGTTAAGGGAACCACACAAGACATTGGCAAACTAGAGTCTATTCAGAAGAAAACTTCCGGAATGATGAAAGGATGTGAAATCATGTCAGAGAAGGAAGAGTTGATGGAACATGGAGCTTAGAGTACAGAGAGGTCCAAGGGCCCTTAATCTGTCTTAAAATAGCTGAAGGGCTATTGTGTGAAATAGTAATAAAACCTACACAGACCCAACTTAAGAGAAAATTTTCCAAATTTCATGATGAGAACAAAGATAGAATTGATTGACTGGAGACATAGTGAGTTCTTTGTCTATGAAGGTGATCAAGCAAAGATACTAGAGTATCTAGTTAAGAACACTCTAGTGGGGATTCAAGCTTTGGAGGGAAAGCATGAAGGGCTTCAAAGGTCCCTTCTTACTGAGTCTACCCAAAAGTTCCTGGGCCTCAGGCATTCAAGGGCCTGGCGCTTTGGGTGTGGCACTCTGGCAAAATTGTGAAGGTAATCCACCAGATTTTAATACCCTTTTTCTTTGTTGGGTTCTTTCACCATTACCGCTGGCTGCCCAATTAGCCCCATCCTTAACCCAACCACCACCAGGAGATAAGATCTCTCCTGGTAAGCCTCATACTGTCCCTTTCCTTGGCTTCTCCCCTAGCCTTCTTTCCTATTCTCTTAAAAAAAAAATAAAAAAAAACTAGTGCCTTAATAATCCAAGTGGGTTAAAATGGGTTAGTGGTTATACCCAATGAAATAAAATATTTACAATACATGTTACTTTAGTGACTTCTTAGAAATGAATAGCTCTAGTATTCAAATTCAGGCACTGACACATTCTACAAGGTATGTCTAAAAATCAGCTGACAACCCCCTACCCCCACCCATGCAGTCAAATAATAAAGGCATGGAGACAGTTAAGAACGGAGTCAAATATCTCTCCTGATTTCAGGTCCTGAAAAGAGTCAGAATTGACTCAACTGTAACTTTTTTGTTTTTAAATAGGGTCCTAATGTTGGCAGTTCAAATCCACCAGGTGATCCTTGGAAATTGTATGGGGCAGTTGTATTCTGTTCTATAGGATCGCTAGGAGTTGGAATCGACTCTAGGGCAATGGGTTTGGTTTTCGTTTTGGTTTAAAGAGCCCTGGTGGCACAATGGTTAAGCACTAGGCTGCTAACTGAAAAATTGGCAGTTTGAACCCTCCCAGCAGCTCTGTGGGAGAAAGACCTGGTGACATTTTCCTGGAAAGATTACAGCCAAGAAAGCCCTATGGGACAGTTCTATTCTGTCATATGAGGTATCTAAGAGTCAAAATTGACTCTAAGGCACCTAACAACAATAGAGACCTGAAAAGAGTGGTGAGGGATAAGAGTAAATATGCAGGAGGAGGTGGAGCCAAGATGGTGGAATAGACACATGCTTCCGTAGAGCCCTCTTTACAAAAAAGACGAGAAAAAATAAGTGAAATGAGTATATTTGACACAAGCCGGGAGCCCTAAGTATCAAAGGCAAGCTTAGACAATGAACTGAGGGGCAGGGGGAGAAGGAGACCATACAGAAGTGGAGAGGAGTTACCAGACCTGAATCGCAGGGAGCCCTCAGGCACCATCCCCGGAGCATTGGTGGCAGCGCAGCAGCAGGCTGGTACTAGCATTCGGCCGCAGTTTCCTCAGGAAGAAGCAGCCAGCCACAAAGCCCACTCACACCTCCGGAACCTGAGGAGAACGGTGCTCTCGGCAAAAACTAAGTACTTGTGTATATTTTACCGTGCCCCCCCACCCCCAAGCCGGCTTCAGTGGCTGAATCCCTGGGCCTGAGATAGACCCTGGTGAGCACCTAGAGCCATCCTCCTGACCTTAGGGAAGAAAAAAAATTGCACTTGGGGGGAAAAGATAATTTACTAGGTTCATTAACCAGGGGAGCTCAGGAAGCTAACCAGGGGAGCTCAGGAAGCTAACCAGGGGAGCTCAGGACAGAAACGGCTCCTGTCCAGACATAAACTGTCTGTGGACCTTGAGCACCTTTCCCTTCCACATGGACATGTGTGGGCCTATTTTGGGAGACGAGGCCCTTGTTGGCAAACTCCAACCATTTCAGCTGTGCGGTGGAGAGGTGGGTGTTTGGTGTTTAATGTTTGACATTGCTTTGCCTATTAAACAAGGTTCTCACCTACCCACATCAGAGACCTAAGGACTGGTAGCTCCACTCAGGTCACCCAGCCACCTGCGACAGGGGTCCAAAGATAACTGGTGTCTCCCAGTTCTTACAAGCAAAAACTTTGGGTGGCCATGGTCCCTCTACAGAACCCACCCACCAGCACTCTCTAGGAAAAAAGATGTGTTTTCCTCAGAGACACTTGGGGGTCGGTTCTCAGCACCCTCCCTTGTTCAGAGCACGACCCCTTGCTGAAATCAGATACCAGTATATACACCAATCACCTTTGCCTCTCTAAGACTATAGGACAGAGCCTGTACCACACACTTGATGCTCAGCTACCTGGAAACCTGAGCTGAATTCATACAAGAAAACTGAATGGACTCCTAGACTGATATACCTAATAATAGCTCTAGCCAACTGGGGACAGGATACCAGAGCTCGAAAGGCCAAAATAATCAAGCTAGCTAGCTCAAGCAACCCATAGGGGTATACAAAACAAAACAAAGGAAGCAGCTAAGACACAGTAAGCAAGCATAAATTAAAACAATAACTTATACATGGCTTGGAGACAACAGTCAATACCAAGTCACATAAAGAAACAGGCCATGATCACCTCAACAGGCTCTCAAAACAAAGAGTCCAGGGATCTTCTAGGTGAAAGTGCATTCCTGGAATTACCAGATGCAGAATACAAAAGTTTAATATACAGAACCCTTCAAGACATCAGCAGGGAAATGAGGCAATATACAGAACATGCCAAGGAACACACAGATTAAGCAACTGAAGAAATTAGAAAAATTACTCAGGAACATAATGAAAAGTATAATAAGCTGGAAAAATCCATAGACAGACAGCAATCAGAAATTCAGAAGATTAACAATAAAATTACAGAAGTAGAAAACTCAATAGAAAGTCAGAGGAGCAGAACTGAGCAAGTAGAAGCTAGAATTTCTGAACTCGAAGATAAATCACTTGGCACTGATATATTTGAAGAAAAATGAGATAAAAGAATTTTTTTTAAATGAAGAAACCTTAAGAATCATGTGGGACTCTATCAAGAGAAATAACCTATGAGTGACTGGAGTACCAGAAACAGGGAGGGATAACAGAAAATACAGAGAAAATTGTTGAGGATTTGGTGGCAGAAAACTTCCCTGATAATGTGAAAGGTGACAAGATATCTATCCAAGATGCTCATTGAACTCTACATACAGTAGATGTTAAAGGAAAGTCACCAAGACGTATTATAATCAAACTTGCCAAAACCAACGATAAAGAGACAATTATAAGAGCAGCGAGGGAAAAACGAAAAGTCACCTACAAAGGAGAGCCAATAAGAATAAGCTTGGACTACTCAGCAGAAACCATGCAAGCCAGAAGGCAATGGGATGACATATTTAAAAAACTAAAGGAAAAAAAATTGCCTGCCAAGAACCATACAGCCATAAAAACTGTCTCTTAAATACGAAGCTGAAATTAAGACATTCCAGATAAACACAAGTTGAGGGAATTTGTAAAAACCAAACCAAATCTACAAGAAATAATAAAGGGAGTTCTTTGGTTACAAAATCAATAATATCAGGTATCAATCCAAGACTAGAACAATGCCCAGAGCAACCAGAAGTGAACCCAGACAGGGAAATCCAAAAAAACAAAGCAAGACTATAAAAAAAAAGCCCAAAACGGTAATAGTGATGTCATTATATAAAAGAAGACAACAAAAAAATAATAAAGAGGCACGAAGAAATGTAATGATACACCTTCCATATGGAGAGCAAGATACGGCGATACAAAGAAATAAAAATTAGTTTTAAATTTCAAAAAATAGGGATAAATAATAAGGTAGCCACAAAGGAGACAAACTATCCTGCTCATCAAAATACAATACAAGGGAAAAATACAGACTCACCAGAAACAAAATCAACAACAACAAATATGAGGAAAGGGCAATATATAAAGAAAATCTAAGCACATAAAATCAAGTGGAAAAAAGAAACTGTCAACACACAAAAAAAGACATCAAAATGATAGCACTAAATTCATACCTATCCATAATTACCCTGAATGTAAATGGACTAAATGCACCAATAAAGAGACAGAGAGTGGCAGAATGGATTAAAAAAAAGATCCGTCTAAATGCTGCCTAAAAGAGACACACCTTAGACTTAGAGACACAAACAAACTAAAACTCAATGGATGGGAAAAAAATATATCAAACAAACAACAATCAAAAAAGAGCAGGAGTGGCAATATTAATTTCTGACAAAATAGACTTTAAAGTTAAATCCCTCAGAAAGGATAAGGAAGGACACTATATAATGATTAAAGGGACAATATATCAAGAAGATATAACTATATTAAATATTTATGCACCCAATGACAGGGTTGCAAGATACATAAAACAAACTCTATCAGCATTGAAAAGTGAGATAGACAGCTCCAAAATAACAGTAGCAGACTTCAACACACCACTTTCGGTGAAGGACAGGACAGCCAGAAAGAAGCTCAATAAAGACATGCAAGATCTAAATGCCACAATCAACCAAATTGACCTTGTAGACATATACAGAACACTCCACCCAACAGCAGCCAAGTATACTTTCTTTTCTAGTGCACATGGAAAGTTCTCTAGAATAGACGATATGTTAGGTCATAAAGCAAGCCTTAGCAGAATCCAAAACACTGAAATATTACAAAGCATCTTCTCTGATCATAAGACCATAAAAGTGGAAATCAATAACAAAAAAAAAAAAAACAGGGAGAAGAAATCAAACACTTGCAAACTGAACAATACCTGCTAAAAAAAGACTGGATTGTAGAAGACATTAAGGATGGAATAACGAAATTCAGAGAATACCAAGAGAATGAAAACACTTCCTATCAGAACTTTTGGGACACAGCAAAAGCAGTGCTCATGGGTCAATTTATATCAATAAATGCACACAACCTAAAGGAAGACAGGGCCAAAATCAAAGAATTATCCCTACAACTTGAACAAATAGAAAGAGAGCAACAAAAGAAACCAACAGTCACCAGAAGAAAACAAATAATAAAAATTAGAGCTGAACTAAATGAAATAGAAAACAGAAAAACAATTGAAAGAATCAAAAAGACCAAAACATGTTTTTTTGAAAAAACTGAAAGATTCATAAACCAGTGGCCAAACTGACAAAAGAAAAACAGGAGAGGAAGCAAATAACCTGAATAAGAAATGAGATGGGTGATATCACAACAGACCCAACTGAAATTAAAAGAATCATATCAGGTTACTATGAAAAACTATACTCAAACAAATTTGAAAACCTAGAAGAAATGGATGAATTCCTAGAAAAATACTACCTACCTGAACTAACACAAACAGAGGTAGAACAACTAAATAGGCCTATAACAAAAGAAGAGATTGAAAAGGTAATCAAAAAACTCCAAACAAAAAAAAGCTGATCCGGACAGCTTCACTGCAGAGTTCCACCAAACTTTCAGAGAAGAGTTAACACCACTACTACTAAAGGTATTTCAGAGCATAGCAAAAGATGGAATATTACCAAACTCATTCTATGAAGCCACCATATCCCTGATAGCAAAACCAGGTAAAGACACCACAAGAAAAGAAAATTATAGACCTATTTCCCTCATGAATGTAGATGCAAAAATCCTCAACAAAATTCTAGCCAATAGAATTCAACAACATATCAAAAAATTAATTTACCATGACCAAGTGGGAATCACCGCAGGTATGCAGCGATAGTTCAACATTATAAAAACAATTAATGTAATCCACCACATAAATAAAACAAAAGACAAGAATCACATGATTTTATCAATTGATGCAGAAGAGGCATTTGACAAAGTTCAACACTCATTCATGATAAAAACTCTCAGCAAAATAGGAATAGAAGGAAAATTCCTCGACATAATAAAGAGAATTTATACAAAGCCAACTGCCAGCATTACCCTATATGGAGAGAGCCTGAAAACATTCCCAGTGAGATTGGGAACCAGACAAGGATACCCTTTATCACCACTCTTATTCAACATTGTGCTGGAAGTCCTAGCCAGAGCAATTAGGCTAGAAAAAGAAATAAAGGACATCCAGATTGGCAAGGAAGAAGTAAAAATATCTCTATTTGCAGATGACATGATCTTATACACAGAAAACCCGAAGGAATCCTCCAGAAAACTACTGAAACTAACAGAAGAGTTCAGCAAATTATGGGGATACAAGATAAACATACAAAAATCAGTTGGATTCCTCTACACCAACAAAAAGAACATCGAAGAGGAAATCACCAAATCAATGCCATTTACAGTAGCCCCCAAGAAGATAAAATACTTAGGAATAAATCTTATCAGAGATGTAAAAGTCTTATACAAAGAAAACCACAGTACACTTCTGCAAGAAACCAAAAGAAACTTACATAAGTGGAAGAACATACCTTGCTCGTGGATGGGAAGACTTACCATTATGAAAATGCCTATTCTACCAAAAGCGATCTATACATTTAATGCAATTCCGTTCCAAATCCCAAGGACATTCTTTAATGAGGTGGAGAAAAAAATCACCAATTTTATATGGAAGGGAAAGAGGCCCCAGATAAATAAGGCATTACTGAAAAGGAAGAACAAAGTGGGAGGCCTTACTTTACCTGATTTTAGAACCTATTATACCCCCGCAGTAGTCAAAACAGCCTGGTACTGGTGCAACAACAGATACATGGACCAATGGAACAGAATTGAGAATCCAGACATAAATCCATCCACATATGAGCAGTTGATATTTCACAAAGGCCCCAAAACAGTTAAATGGGGGAAAAGACAGTCTTTTTAACAAATGGTGCTGCTATAACTGGATATCCATCTGCAAAAAAATGAAACAAGATCCACACCTCACTCCATGCACAAAAACTATCTCAAAATGGATCAAAGACCTAAATATAAAATCTAAAACAATAAAGATCATGGAAGAAAAATTAGGGACTACATTAGGAGCCCCAATACATGGCATAAACAGTATACAAAACATTATAAAGAATGTAGAAGAAAAACTAGATAACCGGGAGCTCCTAAATTCAAACACTTATGCTCATCCAAAGACTTCACCAAAAGAGTAAAAAGACCACCTACAGACTGGGAAAAAGTTTTTATCTATGACATTTTTGATCAGCGCCTGATCTCTAAAATCTACACGATACTGCAAAAACTCAACTGCAAAAAGACAAATAACCCAATTAAAAAATGGGCAAAAGATATGAATAGACACTTCACTAAAGAAGACATTCAGGTAGCTAAGAGATATATGAGGAAATGTTCAGGATAATTAGCCATTAGAGAAACGCAGATCAAAACTACAATGAGATTTCATCTCACTCCACCAGGCTAGCATTAATCCAAAAAACACAAGATAATAAATGTTGGAGAGGCTGTGGAGAGATTGGAACACTTCTACACTGCTGGTGGGAATGTCAAATGGTACAACCACTTTGGAAATCAATTTGGCGCTTCCTTAAAAAGCTAGAAATAGAACTATCGTATGATCCAACAATCCCACTCCTTGGAATATATCCCAGAGAAATAAGAGCCTTTACATGAACAGATATATGCACCCCCATGTTTTTTGCAGCACTGTTTACAATAGCAAAAAGATGGAAGCAACGGAGGTGCCCATCAATGGATGAATGGATAAATAAATTATGGTAATTTCACATGATGGAATACTACACATCAATAAAGAACAGTCAGGAATCTGAAACATTTCATAACATGGAGGAACCTGGAAGGCATTATGCTGAGTGAAATTAGTCAGTTGCCAAAGGAGAAATATTGTACAAGACCACTATTATAAGAACTTGAGAAATATTTTAAACTGAGAAGAAAACATTTTTTGTGGTTATGAGAAGGGGGAGGGAGTGAGGGATCGGAGAGGGGTATTCACTAATTAGATAGTAGATAAAAACTATTTTAGGTGAAGGGAAAGACAGCACACAATACAGGGGAGGTCAACACAATTGGACTAAACCAAAAGCAATGAAGTTTCCTGAGTAAACTGAATGCTTCAATGGCCAGTGTAGCAGGGGCAGGGGTCTGGGGACCATGGTTTCAGGGGACTTCTAAGTCAATTGGCATAATAAAGTCTATCAAGAAAACATTCTGCATCCTACTTTGAAGAGTGGTGTCTGGGGTCTTAAACGCTAGCTAGCAGCCATCTAAGATGCATCAATTGGTCTCAACCCACCTGGAGCAAAGGAGAATGAAGAACACCAAGGACACAAGGTGATTATGAGCCCAAGAGACAGAAAAGGGTACGTGGAACAGAGACTACCTCATCCTGAGACCAGAAGAACTAGATGGTGCCCGGCTACAACCGATGACTGCCCTGACAGGGAACACAACAGAGAACCCCTGAGGAAGCTGGATAGCTGTGGGATGCAGACCCCAATTTCTCATAAGACCAGACTTAATGGTATGACTGAGACTAGAATGACCCCGGTGGTCATGGCCCCCAGACCTTCTATTGCCCCAGGACAGGAACCATTCCCGAAGCCAACTCTTCAGACATGGATTTGACTGGACAATGGGTTGGAGAGGGATGCTGGTGAGGAGTGAGCTTCTTGGATCAGGTGGACACTTAAGACTATGTTGGCATCTCCTGCCTGGAGGGGAGATGAGAGGGTGGAGGGGGTTGGAAGCTGGCAAAATGGACATGAAAAGAGAGAGTAGAGGGAGAGAGCAGGCTGTCTCATTAGGGGGAGAGTAATTGGGAGTATGTAGCAAGGTGTATTTATAAGGTTTTATGTGAGAGACTGACTTGATTTGTAAACTTTCACTTAAAGCACAATAAAAATTATAAAAAAAGAGTAAATATGCAGCATATAAACCCATTGTCATGAAGTTTATTTTGACTCATAGCTACCTTATAGGACAGAGTATAACTGCCCCATAGAGTTTCCAAAGAGCAGCCGGTAGATTCAAACTGCTGAGCAGGTGAGCTCTTAACCATTGGGCCACCAAGGGCTCCTTTTTCTTATACTTCCTCTGTAATATTACCAGTGAATCATAAACAGGAGTTTAGAAGTCCAAAGACAGCCTCAGAATATCAAAGGGAAGTTTGTGGAATCTTCTTCATCAACTGAGATTTATAAAAGGAGCATAAATTAACCTTTTTTGGGATGATAATGACAATATCTCTAGGTATTATAACACTCGAAGCCTTTTCACACACATAATAGTGTTTCGAAACTCCATGAAGTAGGTGAGGTGGGAATAATTATTCTAATTTTACAGAAGAGGAACTTGAGGTTCAGAGTCATTAAATGAGTGGTTTACCTTTTCCAGAGCTACTTAGTGATAGAACCAAGAAAAAAATAAATTCACATCTCCTAAAGTCATTGTTCAGCTATAGTTCCAATGAAAATAATTTTTTTAATTATAAATGAAATTTTATTGACCTCCTACTTACTGTACAACTAGCCCTGGGCTAGGCAATTTACACATACTGAATTCCATGGAAAACACTATGAGATGGGCATTGTCATGCCAATGATACCAATGTGGAAACTAAGGCTGACAGAGATTTGTGACTTGACAAAGACTATATAACCAATAAATAGTACAGCTAGGATTTTACTCCAGATTTCTTTGAATATTAAGCCAATACTATTTTCTCTTAAAAGTCTATACATTGTACTACTCTTTGACTGAGAGTTGTTTACGTTTGAGTTCTGAATTTCCTCTTTTCAATCGTTTGTTAAATTCACTCACAACATCCATTTGTTAGTTTCTAAGTTTAGATAGCTAGGCAAGAAAAATAAGAACACTTAGGTTTATATTTTTAACTTAATTGTGGATATATATATACATAGTGATATTAACTACATTCACCATGTGCAACCATCATCACTATTTCCAAAAGTTTTCATCACCCCAAATAGAAACTCAGTTCCCCATTCCTCAAAGCAATAACTCCCCCCATTCCCTCCATCTCACTAGTGCCTGCCAACGACTAATTAGTTTTATCTCTATGCATTTGCCTATTCCATATACTTCATATAAGTAGGACTGTCATGGATTGAATTGTGACCCCCAAAATATGTGTCACCTTGATTAGGCCATGATTCCCAGTATTGTGTGGTCGGTCTCCATTTTGTGATCGTAATTTTCCTATGTGTTATAAACCCCAGTCTCTGCCTGTGGTTAATGAGGCAAGATTGGATTATGTTGAAGAGGATTAGGGCGGGATGTAACACCCTTGCTCAGGTCACATCCCTCATCCAATGTAAAGGGAATTTCCTTGGAATGTGGCCTGCACCACCTTTTATTTTACAAGAGATAAAAGGAAAGGGAAGCAAGTAGAAAGTTGGGAACCTCATACCACCAATAAAGAAGTGCTGGGAGCAGAGCTCGTCCTTTGGACCCGGGGATCCTGTAAGGAGAAGCTCCAAGTCCAGCGAAAGATTGATGACAAGGACCTTCCTCCAGAGCTGACAGAAAAAGCCTTCTCCTGAAGCTCACGCCTTGAATTTGGACTTCTAGCCTACGAGACTGTGAAAAAATAAATTTCTCTTTGTTAGAGCCATCAACTTTTGGTATTTCTGTTACAGCACCACTAGATAACTAAGATGGGGATCATATAATATTTGTTCTTTTCTGCCTACCATTTCAATTAGCATAGTGTTTTCAAGATTCGTTCATGCTGTAGCATGCATAGGAACTTCATTTTTCTTTATGGCTGAATAATATTCCATTGTATGTATATGCCATATTTGTTTACCCATTCATCTGTTGATGGATACTTGGATTGTTTCTATTTTTTCCCTATTGTGAATAATGCTGCAGTGAACATTGGTGTACAATATTTGTTTTAGTCCCTGCTTTCAAGTCTTTTGATTATATGCCTAGGACTGGCATTTCTGGGTTATATGGCAATTCTATATTTAATTTTAGAGGAAATACCAAATTGCTTTCCATAGTGGTTACACCATTTTACATTCCCACCAGCAGTGCATGAGGGTTCCAATTTCTCCATATCCTCTCCAACACTTGATGTTTTCCATTTTTCTAGTAATAGTAATTCTAGTATGTGTGAAGTAGTGTCTCATTGTGGTTTTGATTTGCATTTCCCTAATGATTAATGGGAGCCCTGGTGGCATACTGGCTAAGAGCTTGGCTGCTAACCAAAAGGTCGGCAGTTCAAATCCACCAGCTGCTCCTTGGAAACCCTACGGGACAGTTCTACTCTGTCCTATAGGATTGCCATGAGTTGGAATTGACTAGATGGCAATGGGCTTGGGTTTTTTTGGTTAATGATTAATAATATTGAGCCTCTTTACATGTGCTTGTTGACCATTTGTATTTTTTCTTTGGTGAAATGCCTATTCAAATCCTTTGTGCAATTTTTGACCCTTTGTTATTAGGTTGTAGGAGTTCTTTATATATTCTGAATATTAAATCCTTATCAGATATATGGTTCCCAAAATTTTTTTCAAAATCTATAGGTTGTTTCTTCACTTTGTTGATGGAGTACTTTGATGAACAAATGTTTTTATATTGATAAGTCCCATTTACCTCTTTTATCTTTTGTTGCTCATGCTTTTAGTGTCATATCTAAGAATCCATTTTTAATAACTAGGTCCTGAAGCATTATCCTTATGTTTTATCCTAAAAGTTTATGATTTCAGTTCTTACATTTAGGTCTTTGATCCATTTTGAATTAGTTTTTGCATATGGTGTGAGGCATGGATTCCATTTCATTCTTTTGCATGTGGAGATTCAGTTGTCTCAGCACCATTGAAGAGACTATTTCACCATTGAATGAACTTGACACTTTTTGAAAAGTCAACTGGCCATAGATATGGGGGTAAAAACCTTTCATATTTAAAACATTTAAAATATATTAAATAAATGAGGCTGAAATTACTTAACTGATGCTTAATATGTTAAACAAACAAAAAAGGTTTAAGAAAAGTGGAAACTGTTTTATTTTCCCTGAGAAATTTCAATAATTCATTCATTAGATAAATACAAACCCATTTTAGTGCAATGTAAGTGGCAAACAATAGACTCAATTTCAGGAATATGGAGAGTGTTGCTTTATTTTCTTCTGCTCAAGGATCCCTCTAAAAGCTATTTATTTTCTAAAGATTGTTAAGTTAGACACATTTTTTTTCATTACTCCTCACATTCTTTTTGGGATAAGATAAAAACCTGGGATTTACCTGTGTATTTTTGTCTTATCCTTTACAATTAAGATGAAGACAAGCAAATGGGAAGAATGAACACAGTAGCTCCCTGAATAGCTAAAGTGTGTTAAAGAGGAAAGAACAAATGTTTAAGAATTTGTAAAATCTTTTCCTCAATTTTAGTAGCCTGTTTGATGCCAAAGAAAATGTAAAGAAGCAGTCATATCACACATGAGCAGTGAGGAATGGGAACATTTCTGGAGAACGAAGAGGCTCATTTTATTAGAAACTGACCCAGGTAAAGTGTTAAATAGTTAAATAGTATATCTTTACTGCCTGCCCTGAATTCCTTCATGCTGCCACCTGGACCCTTCTGTGGCATCATCCTTCATATTTTCCTTACGGGTGCTGTAGTATGTTAATAGCAGTCAAACAGACTTCTGGGGCAAAAGCTGCCGGATTAACATCACCTTAAATCACTACATTTTACAATATAGAAATTCAGTCATAACAAACACATCAATGCTGATCCATAGCCCTAGTTTACAGAATAAGGCTGTGGGCTTTACAATAAAATGCAGTCCCCCTACACCTTAACTTGTGACATCAGAGAAGTTTCTTAATCTTTCTGATGCTCAATTTTCTCATTTGTAGATTATGGATTATACCTAACTCACAGCAGCGTTCAGCAGATTAAATGAGATAATATAACAAAATTGTCCAAATTGCTTAGCACAAAATACGCAGTTAGTAAAAAAAAAACCTATTTTTATTTGCTAACCTTTCTCTCAGTGCTGTCATGGGAACATGTTTGCCAAGTGCCTACGACATAGTGGGTGATCAAGAAATGCTAGTTGAATCTGAAAGATATATGATTACCTGTTCCATGCTAAGATGTTAATTACATAGGAGTTTAGTTTATTATATTGTTCAGGAAGACATTCTTTTGAAAGAAGAATTCCTTTACTCACAGTCTTGAGTCTTTAATACTGCATCTTTATAGAAATATAACTGATAGAAAAATTATGTAAGTTCCAGAGAGATTTCCTTCATCCATCAGGTCTCAAAGGAGTTTATGATCAGAAATTTGAATTTATTGTGGTTAGGAACAAGAACTTTGGATACAGAATGGTTTGGACTCAAGTATTGGCTTTATAACTTTCTAGCCATATGATCTTGGAAAAATCAATATTTCTGAGCTTCAGTTCAGAACTCAATATGTTATTGCTTTATTATTGCTATTAGTTGAGGCACAGCATTGTCTTTATAAATACAGGGCACAGAGCTGTCTAGTATAAGCAAATCCCAAAAATGAGCCAAATGGAAGAAATGACTATTCAGAGTCTCAATAAAACTAACACAAAACCAAAAAAAAAAAAAAAAAAAACCACATCACCACTGAGTCAATTCCAACTCATAGCGACCCTGTAGGGCAGAGTAGAACTGCCCCATAGATGTTCCAAGGAGGGCCTGGTGGAGTCAAACTGCTGACCTTTTAGTTAAGAGCCAAATGCTTAACAACTGCACCACCAGGGCTCCACCAAGACAAATACAGTACATCTCAATTAAAGGACAGTAACAGGATTTGTATGTCAGCATCATCATGCACGTGCAGACACACCTACTTAATCAAATGTACAGAACTTGAAACCTTTCACAAAGAAGCTTTAAAATATTGCACTTTCAAACCATGCTAAATACATTTTCTGATAATCACTACATAGTAGCACTTAACCTGGAAAAGTGAGAGATCTCTGAAATGGAATAAGACTCCTTTCAGACAGTCCAGGTAACCTGAGTTTCTTGCACAAATGTAGTAGGGCATAAATTCCAACAAAAGTAGGTACCAAAAAATTGCATCATTTGGTCTTTCTGCATTGGCAAGGGTCAGAAGCTAAATGTATTTTAAAACACATGCATTTCTAATTAAAATATCTGAAGACCAAATGCATTTCAGAAAGACCTCATTCTGTAAAGCAATAGACTCAGTCTTAATGCTCTAGAATCTAGTACCTATCTGTGTTTTACAACAGACAATTATTGAACTTCCCCCACAACTCGATGGCACTGAGCACTGGGGTAACCTCTGCATCTGCCCATTTTTGTGTGAATGTTTTGCTTCTCAAGGACAGGAAATTTGAATTGCTTTTCCTAACTACATGTGTAGTGTTGATACTCACAAGATATGTCAAAAGTGGGGACTATTCTCTTCTCTTAGCGAATAAAATGTAAATAAATAGTGAGCATAGTGAATCAAATGAAATGATAAACACTAACTTACAGTGTTTATCCCTGTAGCCCTGTGAAGTTAACCACAAGACAGCACATCAACTGTCCACCACTGATTGAATAAAAATATTTTGGATCATGTTTCTCATTTTGTCTACAGATGTCACCGAATGAACACTCATCAATATATGTAGATGAGTACAGTGATTTGTTACACAGCTTGTTCATGATATATCCCCACCATCATTTGAAGTAACTCTGCAGCATACACAGTTCTTTAACTTCTGTGAGTTTAATAGGAAGTATGAGTTATCTCCATGTCAAAGACTGCAGAACTAAGCCTTTCAGAGCATCTCTTCTGTAGCAGATGTATGTTACATGTTGGGGACCCAGAGATGAATAAAGCTACAAACCCTGCCCTTGAGGTTTTCAGAGAGTGGTTGAGACACATTTGTAAACATATAATATAATGGTAACAATATGAGAGGTATTATGACGGGGTTAAGCCTAAATTCCACCATGGTCTGTCGGTTTGTTGTACTGTGGTGCTTTGGGTGTTTCTGTGATGCTGGAAGCTATGCCACCAATATTTCAAATGCCAGGAGGGTCACTCATGGTGAACAGGTTCAGTGGAGCTTCCAGACTAAGATAGACTAGAAAGAAGAACCAACTAATCTACTTCTAAAATTGACCAGTGAAAGCCTTATGAATAGCAGCAGAATATTGTCAGACATAGTACTGAAGATGAGCGTCTCAAGTTGGAAGGCACTCAAAATACAATTGAGGAAGAGCTGCCTCCTCATAGTAGAGTAGACTATAATGACGTGGATGGAGTCAAGCTTTTGGAACCTCTTTTGGGAGTAAAGCTTTTAGTACTTCATTTGCTGATGTGGCACAACTCAAAATGTGAAGAACAGCTGCAAACATCCATTAGTAATTGGAATGTGGAATGTATGAAGTATGAATCTAGGAAAATTGGAAGTTGTCAAAAGTGAAATGGAATGCTTGAAGATTGATATCCTAGGCATTAGTGAGCTGAAATGGACTGGTTTTGGCCATTTTAAGTCATACAATCACATGGTCTACTATGCCATGAATGGCAAATTGAAGAGGAATCGTGTTACATTAATTGTCAAACAGAACATTTCAAGATCTATTCTCAAGGACAATGCTGTCAGTGATAGGATAATATTCATACACTTACAAGGAAGACCAGTTAATATGACAATGATTCAAATTTATTCACCAAACGCTGATGCCAATGATGAAGAAATTGAAGATTTCTATAGTCTGAAATTGATCAAACAGGCAATCAAGATACATTGATAATTTTGGTGATTGGAACACAAAAATTGGAAACAAAGAAGGATCAGTTGTTGGAAAATATGGCCTTGGTGACATAAATGACACCTGAGATAGGATGATGGAGTTTCGCAAGATCAATGACCTATTCGCTGGAAATACTTTTTTTTTTCAACAACATAAACAGCGACTATACATGTGGACCTTGTCAAATGGAATATACAGAAATCAAATAGACTACATCTATGGGAAGAGACAACATAGAAGCTCAATATAATCAGTTGGAAAAAGACTGGAGGCCAGCTGTGGAAAAGACCAACAATTGCTCATATGCAAGTTCAAGTTGAAGCTGAAGAAAATTAAAACAAGTCCATGAGAGCCAAAGTATATCTACCTGAATCTATGACCTTGAGCATATGCAGTCATTGTACCAAAAAGAATTGGTCAATATTCAACCATTTCGGGAGATAGCACATGATCAAGAACTGATGGTACTGAAGGAAGAAGTCCAAGCTGCCCTGGACTTGGTGAAAAACAAAGCATCAGGAATTGACAGAGTACCAACCGAGATGTTTCAACACATAGATGCAATGTTGGAAGTACTCACTAGTCTATGCCAAGAAATTTGGAAGAGAGCTATCTGGCCAACCAACTGGACGAGATTCATATTTGTACCCATTCCAAAGAAAGATGATCCAACAGAATGCAGAAATTAACAAACAATATCATTGATATCACACCCAAGTAAAATTTTGATGACAACAATAAAAAACAGTTGCAGCAGTACATTGTCAGGGAACTGCCAGAAATTCAAGCTGGATTCAGAAGAGGGCATAGAACAAGGGATATCATTGTTGATGCCACATGGACCTTGGCTGAAAGCATAGAGTACAAGAAAGTTGTTTACCTGTGTTTTATTGGCTATGCATTCTACTGTGTGGATCATAACAAATTATGGACAACATTGCAAAGAATATTAATTCCAGAACACTTAATTTTGCTCATGCAAAACCTGTACATAGTTTAAGAGGCAGGCAATAGAACAGAAAAAGGGGATACTGCAAAGTTTAAAATCCGGATAGTTGTGTGTCAGAGTTGTATCCTTTCACCATATTACTCAATTTTGTATGCTGAGAAAATAATCTGAGAAACTGGACTATATGAAGAAGAACATGGCATCAAGATTGGTAGAAGACTCATAAACAACCTACAATATGCAGATGACATAACATTACTTGTGGAAAGTGAAGAGGACTAGAAGCACTTACTGATGAAGATAAAAGACTACAGCCTTCAGTATGAATTACACCTCAACAAAAACAACAAAAAAGTTGGATGCCCTTTATCACCACTCCTATTCAACATTGTGCTGGAGGTCCTAGCCAGAGCAATTAGGCTAGATAAAGAAATAAAAGCCATCCAGACTGGCAAGGAAGAAGTAAAAGTATCTCTGTTTGCAGATGACATGATCTTATACACAGAAAACCCTCAAGAATCCTCAAGAAAACTACTGAAACTAATAGAAAGGTTCAGCAGAGTATCAAGATACAAGATAAACATAAAAAATCAGTTGGATTCCTCTACACCAACAAAAAGTACATCGAAGAGGAAATCCCCAAATCAATACCATTTACAGTAGCGCCCCAAAAGATAAACTATTTAGGAATAAATCTTACCAAAGGTATAAAAGACTTATACAAAGAAAACTACAAGACACTACAGCAAGAAACAAAAAGAGACCTACGTAAGCGGAAAACATACCTTGCTTGTGGATAGGAAGACTTAACATTGTAAAAATGTCTATTCTAACAAAAGCCATCTATAGATACAATACAATTATGATCCAAATTCCAATGAGATTTTTTAATGAGATGAAGAAACAAATCAACAACTTCATAAGGAGGGGAAAGAGCCCCTGGATAAGTAAAGCATTACTGAAAAAGAAGAACAAAGTGGGAGGCCTCACTCAACCTGATTTTAGAACCCATTATACTGCTGTGGTAATTAGAACAGCCTGGTACTGTTACAACAGATACGTAGACTAATGGGACAGAATTGAGAATGTAGACGTAAATTCATCTACCTATGAGCATCTGAGATTTTACAAAGGCTCAGAGTCTGTTAAGTGGCAAAAGACAGTCTCTTTAGAAATGCTGCTGGCATAACTGGATATCCATCTGCAAAAAATGAAAGAAGATCCATACTTCACACAATGCACAAAAACCAACTCAAAATGGATCAAAGACCTAAATATAAAATGATAAAGATCATGGAAGAAAAAATAGTAACAACGTTAGGAGGCCTAATACACGGCACAAACAGTATACAAAACCATACTAACAATACAGAAGAGAAACTAGATAATTGGGAGCTCCTAAAAATCAAACACGTATGCTCATCCAAAGACTTCACCAAAAGGGTACAAAGATTACCTACAGATTGGGAAAAAGTTTTAGCTATTATATTTCCGATCAGCACCTGATCTCTAAAATCTACATGATGCTGCAAAAACTCAACTATAAAAAGACAAATAACCCAGTTAAAAAATGGGCAAAAGATATGAACAGGCACTTCACTAAAGAAGACATTCGGGTAGCTAACAGATACATGAGGAAATGTTCACGATCATTATCCATTAGAGAAATATAAATCAAAAACACAATGAGATGCCATTTCACGCCAACAACGCTGGGATTAATCCAAAAAACACAAAATAATAAATGTTGGAGAAGATGTGGAGAGATTGGAACACTTCTACACTGCTGGTGGGAATGTAAAATGGTACAGCCACTTGAAATTGATTTGGCATTTCATTAAAAAGCTAGAAATAGAACTACTTTATGATCCAGCAATCCCACTTCTTGGAATATATACTAGAGAAATAATAGCCTTTACATGAACAGATATATGCACAACCCTGTTCATCGCAGCACTGTTTATAATAGCAAAAAGATGGAAGCAACCAAGGTGCCCATCAAGGGTTGAATGGATAAATTAATTATGGTCTATTTACACAATGGAATACTATGCATCAATAAAGAACAGTGACGAATCTGTGAAACATTTCATAACATGGAGGAATCTGGAAGGCATTATGCTGAGTGAAATTAGTCAGTTGCAAAATGACAAATATTGTATAAGACCACTATTATAAGAGCTTGAGAAATAGTTTAAACTGAGAAGAATATATTCTTTGATGGTTATGAGAGGGGGGAGGGAGGGAAGGAGGGAGAGAGGTATTCACTAATTAGTTAGTAGATAAAAACTACTTTAGGTGAAGGGAAAGACAACACACAATACAGGAGAGGTCAGCACAACTGGACTAAACCAAAAGCAATGAAGTTTCCTGAATAAACTGAATGCTTTGAAGGCCAGAGTAGCAGGGGCAGTGGTTTGGGGACCATGGTTTCAGGGGACATCTAAGTCAATTGGCATAATAAAATCAATTAAGAAAACATTCTGCATCCCACTTTGGAGAGTGGTTTCTGGGGTCTTAAACACTAGCAAGCGGCCATCTAAGATGCATCAATAGGTCTCAACCCACATGGAGCAAAGGAGAATGAACTAGATGGTGTATGGCTACAACCGATGACTACCCTGACAGGGAACACAATAGAGAACCCCTGAGGGAGCTGGAGAGCAGTGGGATGCAGATCCCAAATTCTCATAAAAAGACCAGACTTAATGGTCTGACTGAGACTAGAAGTACACTGATGGTCATGGTCCCCAGACCTTCTGTGAGCCCAAGACAGGAACCATTTCCAAAGCTAACTCTTCAGACAGGGTTTGGACTGGACCATGGGATAGAAAATGATAGTGGGGAAGAATGAGCTTCTTGGATCAAGTAGACACATGAGACTATATTGGCATCTCCTGTCTGGAGGGAAGATGAGAGGGTAGAGGGGGTCAGAAGCTGGAGGAATGGACACGAAAAGAGAGAGTGGAGAGAAGGAGTGTGATGCCTCTTTAGGGGGAGAAAAATTAGGAGTATATAGCAAGGTGTATATAAATTTTTTATGAGAGACTGACTTGATTTGAGAACTTTCACTTACAGCACAAAAAAAATCCTCACAAAACAACATCATGATAAATAGAGAAAATATTGAAATTGTCAAGGATATCATTTTACCTGGATCCACATGGAAGCAGAATTCAAGAACTCAGAGGACATATTGCATTGGGCAAATTTGCCGCAAATGGCCTCTTTAAAGTGTTTAAATGCTTAGATGTTGCTTTGAGGACTAAGGTGCAGCTGACCAAAGCCATGATATTTTCAATCTCCTTATAAGCATGAGAAAGCTGGAGAGTGAATAATGAAGACAAAAGAAGAGTTAACACCTTTGAATTATGGTGTTGGTGAAGAAAATTGAATATATCCCGGGATGCCAGAAGAACGACAAATCTGTCTTAGAAGTTCAGCCAGAATGCTCCTTATAAGGGAGAAGGAAGAGACATCTTGTGTACTTTGAACATATCAGGAGGGACCAATCCCCAGAGAAGGACACCATGCTTGGTAAAGTAAGGGGTTGACACAAAAGAGGAAGACCCTCAATGAGGTGGATTGACACAGCGGCTACAACAGTGGGCTCATACATATCAAGGATTGTTAGGTTGGCACAGGAACAATTAGTGTTTCATTCTGTTGCACATAGGGTCGCTACGAGTCAGAACTGCCTTGACAGCACCTAATAATAACAACATGACTCCATTGTTTTGGTAGTTCGGAAAAAAGTATGTTTTTTTTAATTTGATGAAAATTCTCCGGAGAAAGGAGGAAAAGTGCATTGAAGCAAAAGGAACAGCATATGCAAAGGTACAGAAGTGAGAAATGTGTGGGATATTCATGCCAGTTTCATAAGCATGAATCTTGTGCAATTGCACATGGCACTGCACTCAGAAGGGCTCCACTATCAATTTCATAATCTATTGCCACTTTGAAATTCTTCATTATTTTTGAACAAGAATTTTGCACTGGCCTCACAAATTCCATGCCTGCATTTTGCTGAAATCAAAGGTGACTGTGGGAAGAATGTTGAAAAAGAAGTTGTAAAAATAGTAGGCAATGGTCGGTTTATGAAAAATCCTGTATACTCTGCCAAAGAGTTTGGACACTATCCTGCAGGTGATTAAAAAAAATAATAATAACCAAGGAAGTGGCATGATAGAATTTTAATATTTTCTAAATAATTTTTCTTGGTTGGCATATGTAGAAAGAGCCTGAGAATGGGGTGAGGGTAGAGACTGTTAGAAGAGTATTAAAATATTGAAGTTGAGAGATAATTGAAGATTTAAAATAAGGCAATGGCATTGGAAAGGGGTAAAGAGCTATTCCCTGAAATCTGCAGAATTTGGGACAAAACATCAAAAATGACTGAAGTTAATTATCATTGTGCAGGTCTGAGTGTTTTGTTGATGAGGTAGCAATGCTTGGATGAGCAATGAAATAAATACATAATTGATAAATTATTATATATTCATTCCATGTTATGTATATTCCTTGCTTCGTTTCATCAAGATCAATAATTATATTTTTAAAATCATGATTTTTGTTCATTTGTGTTCTGTTGACAGCAATGCTAAATCTGACAACATATCCTGATTGATGGTAATTTTTGGCTAATTTTTCATTAATTTCTATTTTGAGAATTTCTCACAGCTGAAATAGTGGAAAAAAATTTTTTTTTAAATAGTAGCAACCAGAATTTTCAATAAAATTCCTAATTCTTAGCAATACTTAGATTCAGAAATGATTCACTGTATCAGTTAGACTTTGCTGTATAACAGAAACTTAGTGGCTTATAACAACAAGGATTTATTATCTCATGATTCTGTAATCAAGAAATTTGGTTTAAACTCAGCTCATAATAAAAAAAATAATAATAGAACACATGTATTTCATGTATCAGGGGCAAAAATTGTAATGGAGTTAAAAAAAATGGAGTTACAGATAATAAATTATTGCAATCACAGAAAAAATTCAAAATATATTAATTTCACCATATAAACACCCGTGTACAGTATCGTGATTTTCACTTTTTTAATGCAATATCAAAGTCCATACAATATTTTGTAATTTCTCCTTTTTTCCAAATTTTCAATACAGGGATTTTATAAAGAAAATGGGAAAATAGCACTATATTGTCCAGTTTTCCCAAAATTCTTTTCAATCGAGATTATATCTTGCTCTATAATGGAGAGAAAACAATCTCTACAGAAATTAGTTTTCATAATATATTTATGTAACTCTTCTTTTTTTATTGTCATACAAATATTTTTCTTTTCTTGTTCTAATTGTCCTTATATTTGGAATGTCACTTTTATTGTAGTTTTCATGCAATTCCTTTCAATTTAGTGAAATCATTTTCTCTGTTTTTAAATGTTCAATTCTTTTAAAAATGAAAAGTCAAATTTAGATTTGTTTTTTAAGCCTGTAGTAATATTACTACTACCAAGAAACACTTTCATACCAAATAGCTGCAGATAGAAGAAATTCAAAATTAGTTTCATTTTCCACTAAAGACCTTGAGTTGTTCTTTATTTAAGGATCATCTGTTATTTCACTTAACTCTTGTGGTGCATTTTTTGTTTTGTCTAAATTAAATCTAATTAATTAAACAGCATTCTGTTGGCATTCCCAAATGTTTCTAAGAATGGATTTAAGGTCAAAATTTATAGACATTTTACTAAAATGTTTCATGCTTTGGCAGATCGAGAAATTATCATATATAACCTCTCAATTGTTAAAACAAGAAAAAAAGGTCATTACTATCAGAATAGTTGAGACCATGTCTGCCAGTAACAAATTAAAACTATATCCTGTACATAGCACACAAACAGACATACACACAAATTCTTCTGGATTGGAATTTCAGCCAAAATTTTGTCTTGTACACCTTTTATTCACCAAACTTACTAGTAGGATTAACATAGTTTTGCCCTCAACAATCTTTTAAATTTATGCCTGAAATTGAAACTTTTTTTTTGTTGTTGTTTTCTTACAAAAATAAAAACCTGTACTTTTTTAAATAACAGGAATAAATTAATTAAATACTTATTAATTTCAACTTCTCTGTTTTGTTCTCTGTAGTTCAATAAGCCATATATTTAGGGTTATTTGTTCAATATGATGAATTTTTTTCTAGTTGTACTTTATAAGATTTTTTAAAATTTTATATATGATATTTTACTTAGTTACTATCTATTAAATTAATAATCTCATTTTGAATTTTCCAACCTTAATACTGATTATTTATATTTTTAATTGTTATTATTTATTTCACAGGTTTGTATGAGAGATTTCAAAACAATATTTAATAAACCTAAAATTTTCCTCTTGTTTTCTTATGTTATTCCATTATGCCTGCTAAATATTGGATACCCATTATTATTTTAAGAATATCATGTCAATGTTATATATTAGCATTTATTTGTCTTTGTTGAACATTAACTATTGCTCCTTATTTAAACTACTTTTTCTTAGTTCCAGCAGTTGCATGTATACAAGTGACTTTTTTGTTCTCTTAAATGAGAACCTAACTGCCTGAAGTCATGAATAGCTTCACTGGAAAAGCTGATTCTTGAGGATGTTTAGGAAACATGTATTGGTAGTGATAAAATACATCTTTTTTGAATCTAGAATAAAAAATCCATTTTTTAGAGTTTATTTCTCAACTGGAAAGGATTTTGGTGCAAATTAAGATACTAATTATGCCATGTTCATCCAGTGGGGGAGAGAGAGAAGAGTGTGCCATTAATGAAAATTGGATTATGCTTTGCTAAAAATCTTCTCACCCTGTCACAAGGATATGACAGTCATTTCCCATGATCATCATCCAATAAACATAGTAAAGATTCAGAAGTTTCTGATTTAATGAATGGAATTTTCCTTATCTCTCAGTTAGCTGCCAAAATTGCATTTGTTGCTTCTGAGTTGTGAATTTCATATAAAAATTTTCTTTGTCATTTTCATTGTTTTGATGAGTGATTAAATCTTCATTTAGTGAAGAATATAGTTTCAAAGATTTCATGTGACCTATTCGAGTTGTTTACATAATGAGAATAAATTTCTTGCTCAATCTCCTCTGTTTTGATTGGTAATTAAATTTTCATTTGATAAAAAAAATTAGTAGTGTGCTGTACTTCATGCTCAACAAAATCTGCTCTCTTTTATTGTTTCTAATTGTTAAAAAATTAAATAGATCACCTTTTTGGAAATTGTCTATTTCTTTATTTCTAAACTTCACTTTTAGATTTTCTAATTAGTATCTCAGTGTCTTCTCATCCACAAAGATTTAAAGGATTAAAAATGTAATTGCATTAAAATGTTACAAAATTTTAAATAATTTCATCAAATATGTAAATTTAAATAAACATAGAAAATGAAAAATAAAATATTTTATGCTTTCATTTCCTTTTAAAATATTCAAAAATTTTATTGAATTTAAAAAGCAACATATAAATTACAATTAACGAATATCAAAGCTGTAACTTCCAAAAGCTGAAATCTTTGTATTTAATATTCTGAACGTCTAACTATAAAATGTTTTTCTAAAGTGAAATTATTTTTATTTCTAGCATTCAATGTTCATCTAACTACCAGCATAAAGAATCAATATCGTGCTTAAAACATGTAACATCTAGACATATATATATATATATATATATATATATATATAAATGAGTAATATGAATTATTCAATTTTGCAAAATATTCCTCAGCTCATGTGTATGAACACCATGGGAATGCATAAGTACATTTAGAACCATATATTGGAACATAAAGAGGAGCAAGAAAAATGGGTGTTCAGCACCACTGGTTACTTTGTTATGCAACAGTCTATGCCATTTATGCCATCTGAGAGGAAGGATTTGACAAGTTAATTAATTTGCCTTTTTGATTACCTAATCATGTCTGCTGCTTAAATCCTTCCCACACTGTGACGTAGTGCCCATGTCCAATATTGGTGCAATCTTCATGGCACTTGGATGCAGTCAACTTCTGGTTCAAGGCAGCGTATGTGACGAGGAGAGATTCCTTGGTACCTGAATAGTATTACCTATAAGGAGTAGATGTTTATACACATGTGTCTTGCAATGGTAGTGCGGAGGACTGAATTCCAAGTGCTAAAAGTGTCCATGTGTTCTTTATTGAATTTATTACGTATTTGGGATATGCAGGATGCTTCAAAGCATAGCCCTGAGTGTCTAAGAGTGGTACAGATGAGTAAGGTGGATATGAAAATATTTTCAGGATAAAATTGACGAAATCTCATTATAAATTTGGTATGAGGAGTGAAGGAGAGGATGTTGGGGATGATTTCTCACATGTGAAATACAGAAGAAATGGATTTTGAGTAAAGATAGTGATTTCAATATTGGACATGATCAAGGTGGAAATATCCAGTGTATAGTTGAAAGTACAGGATGATGCTCAAAAGAGAGACCTGTTGTTGTTAGTTACCATCAAGTTGCCTCTGACTCAAAGTAACCTTATGCATATCAGAATGAAACATTGCCTAGTCCTGTGCCATTCTCACAATCATTGGTATGTTTGAGCCTATTGTTGTAACTATTATATCAATCCATCTCATGGAGAATTTCATTTCAGCTGACCTTCTACTTTACCAAACATGATATCCTTTTCTAGTGATTGGTCTTTCCTGATGACATGTCCAAGTAAGCAAGACAAAATCTCATCAACTTCACTTCTAAGGAGCATTGTCTTCTAGCTATTCAGTTAGAAATGACAATATATACCATATACCATATCATATATAAAACTTATACCATATACCATATCATCTGACAAACTTGGGTAGGATTTTCCCCAGACTTGATTGCCTAAGTACAAAATTAGATAAATAAGAAAAGAAAATACACTTAACAATATGAATGTGGCAATATACTATAGGAACCTGTGTGTTGTAGTGAAAATACCAGAAACCTACATTCATCCAACCCTGGATGTGAATATTTGCCCTCCCATTTTTTAGCTCGGAGATATTGCTCAACTCAATTAGCCTCTCTGAACCTCAGATTCCTCATTTGTAAAATGGCGTTAATAATGTCTATTTGTTTCAGTTTAAATGCCTTTTGCTTGAAGGGGATAGAAAACCCAGACTCAACCAACTTAAACAATATGATTTTTATTATCTGGCATAACAAGAAATTCAGAAATAGGTGGCTCTAGGGTAAGTTAATTCAACCACTCAATGACACCATGGAGGATCAAGGTTCTTGCCAAATTTTTGCTCTTCCATCCCAAACATTTCAGTTTATGTCTCCTCATGGGGGCAGGATAGTTGCCACACTTTCAAGAATCAGATCCAGACACAAAAATGCCCAGAAGAACAAGGGAGGCTGTTTCTTGCATATATCTGTTTAAGTTTGCTTGTTTTTCTTTGTTTTTAATCATCAAGGATTTGCTTTTTTTTTTTCCTAGATGTTCCCAAATGGTCTTCCTCTCAGGTTTCATTGACCAGAAGTGAGTTCCATGCCCATAACTAAACCAAACAGTGGCCAGAAAAATGACATCACTTACCTTGCTTTAGACTAATTGCTATTCATTCCCTGAATTAGGGATGGCATCCACTTCCCTGACATACAAAGCCTCAGAAAGAAAGGTGGTACCTAAACATAAATTAGGGTTCTGTTACGTAGGAGTAAGGCGAGGGCTGAATTGCTTTTGGGTATGTAACCATCTGTCTGCTATAATACCTCAAAATATTTTTGTGAGGATTAAATTAGGCACTTATGTTAAAGTACTTGGCATATAATGACAGCTAATTATGTAAGACTCATAATGGCAGAACTAAAGTTCATGGGGATAGTATCGTTATTCTATGATTATGAAAATAGCACCATACTAGGTACAAAAAGAGTTTATACAATGTAAAGATATACCACAGCTGACCTTATGAATTTTCACTCATGCTTTGTTTGTTATTCCCAATCTTTGGGTGCAATGATAGAAAATAACATCCAACATGTTAAAAGAGTAAAAGTCAACAAAGCTTGAGACCAATTTGTTCTGTCTGGTTGAGTGTCTTAAATAAGTCAGTATTTGTGGGCCAGTGACACGTATATGTGTGCCCTAAGACCATTTTATCATGGCCGCACCAAGGCTTTTTTTTTTCTCACATACTTCTGTTATAGAGAAACCATTTCTTTAAAATCCATGCATAAAATTGATCAAGGAAAAGCAAATGCTTTTTTTCTTGTGCAATAGTAAAAATAAGAAGACCACTGAAAAAGTTTCAGTGGTGTCCAAATTGTATGAGTAGAAGCCCACACAGGCCGTGATAAATAAGGCTGTCCTCCAAAAGCTGGAGTCTGGGGTGGGGGGTGAGGAGAGGGGACAGGAATCTTCCCAATAGCTCCCTCCTAGTTACATAATACATGATACGTTTTCTGTAGCTCCTTGGATTAAGCAAGCACTAGAGAAGTAAGGATAAAGGCAGATACCCCACACATTTTCTGAATATTCAGTGTTGGCTGATTTTAATAAGAACAAAAGTGCAAAAGGCAAGAATCTTCCAACTTCAATTCAAAATTCAGTTTCCACATTATCAAAGTTGAATGTGGAGAACTGCCTACATTGCACTTGCAGGGGTTTGGAATAGAAGGTGAGAATGTATGTATACTGTGGATAACTTCTACTTTCATAGATATGGTCTCTTACATGATGGTCAAAAAAAATCTGATCTGACTCCAGAAACAAAAGAAACTAAAACATCTGCTCAGCAGGAAGTTGCAAGTACTAGAACTCAATGTTCTTTATACTTGAGAGAGGTTTATAACAACAAACAGCTTTAACATTACTGTTGGTAAGCAAAAAAAAAAAAAAAAACAGAAAAGAACAACAAAAAAAAAAGCATAGACTCTTCCAAATACTCTCTCCATACACCTGCACTGAAATAACAGTCATTTCCATGTCAAATAGGCAGGGTGGGCTGGCTTCTTCAAAGCATTCTGGAAAAATTCAAATAGCCTTAAGTTACTAGGTAGCGTTTTCTGGCAGGCAGCTCACTGTTTTGCTTTCCCACATTCTGGAACAGTGAAAAATGTATACCATTCTGGGTGAGTTCACCTTGTTAAATGGACATTATTGTCCATAACTTCTTAACACTGTGATAATGGTATTAGTTTTCAAGTGTGGTATGGTTAAAGAATTATAAGGCCCAGTATGAGTCCCATAGATGTCTGAACGATTTAATGAGGTAATATAAGTTAAAACGACTAGCTTAAACCTAGATAGATTGTTGTCGTTAGGTGCTATCAAGTCGGTTCCAACTCATAGTGACACTACAGGACAGAGTAGAACTGCCCCATAGGGTTTCCAAGGACTAAATTGGTGGCGTAGTGGTTAAGTGCTATGGCTGCTAACCAAAGGGTCAGCAGTTCAAATCCTCCAGACACTCCTAGGAAACTCTATGTGGCAGTTCCAAGGACTAGCTGGTGGATTAGCAGACAAACTCTTAACCACTATGCCACCAGGGCTCCACCTAGATAGATAGACAGCCACTTTCGAGACAACTCCGACTCATGGTGACCTTATGTACAACAGAACAAAACATTGCCCAGTCCTGCATTATCCTCACAATCACAGGCATGTTCAAATCTATCATTGAGGCTTTTGTGCCAGTCAGTCTCATTGAGATCTTGCCTTGCCCTCTCTGGCCCTCTGCTTCACCAGACATGGTATAATCCACCAAGAAATCATCCTGCCTCATATGTGTTCAAAGCAAGCAAGTTGGACAATGCTCTGTTGTGATCCATAAAGGTTTCATTGGCTAACTTTTGGAAGTAGATCACCAATAATCTGTCTTAGTCTGGAAGTTCTGTTGAAACTTGTCCACCATGGCTGACCCTGCTGGTATTTGAAATACCGGTGACATAGCTTCCAGCAACACAGCAACACACAACCCACCACAATATGACAAACAAATGGGTGGTGAACATAAACCTACAAAAAAATTCATAGTAAATGTTCAATATATTTTCTTTTCTTTCCTTTCTAAAGGCACTTAAATTGGCAGGGGTTTATTTTACTATTTTATTAATGGTTATTTAAAATTTTTGAATGAAAGATAATTTGGAAGTCTATACCGTAATAATTAAAGAGGGGTTAGAAAATAAAAGGCCAAAAAGTATATATATTTTTTTCACCGTGTTTCCTGTTTTATTTCCAGCAATAGTAAAGACTTTCTTAGGGTAAATGACTCTTTTGCAAAACTGACCCAAACTTAGTCCTCCTAAGAAGGCAAAGTCCTTCCTTTTAACTAGCCTGGGATGAGTCAGGAACCCCCTCAACCAGCCATCATTAAAACTAAATCCACTTAGGAAAATCAGAAACCCTAGATTCCTCTGCAAACTGATGGAGAGAGGAGTAGCTAGGCAGTAGGCACAGAGGAAGGAAGTCTAATGAACCTGCTTTTCCAATCTGGTGAAATGAATATTTGAAACATTATTAATTCCTTTCCCCTCTTTCCTCCATTTAATGCTTATTACAAACTTCAGGAGACAAAAAAAAGAAAAAACTCTCAGATCAATAATCTGAGTCTGGAGGACTTTTAAGAATGTGTGTCCCTCACTCTCCATGATATAAGAGGAGAAAGTTCATCCCTGACCTTGTAAAAAAATTTTTTTTTTTCTTGAGGGGGTACAAAATAGACCTCACCAATTGCCAGTAACCCAGACAGGCACACTTTAAAAGCACTGAGGTGACAAATAACTTCCAATATATATTTTTTAAGTTCACTGGGCTGTATTTATCTTTTTATAGATTGCATAGAATATGCCACATTTAATATTTTGCACAGTTGTGGTATTCACACAGATGCCCTGGTAAGAATAATTTAATATATTCGCCATGGGTGGATTTCTTTTTCTTTTTCCCTTTTCCTTCTGTGAAACATCTGTGGGTGATCCTTATTAAAAAAAAAAATAGGACCAGCTAGTTCACAAACATAAGATGAAAGTCCTCTCTGCCATATTATATATGCTCAGCTGTAATGCTTTTATTTGTAAAACATCCCACATGGTAATTGATTGACTTATGATGAGTTGGGGTGGGAAATAATAAAGTTGGAGCAGCAAAGGAATTTGGGTACACAGAAATTATGATGATAGTTACAATCCCTGGTCTAGCCAAAGTTAACATTTGACTTAGTGCAGGGTCCATGGTTTCGAGCCTATTGTTGCTTTTCCCTAATGCTTCTTTCCCAAAAGGGGTCCTGATTAATTTCAGCTTTCAAGTCTTTACTATTCACTTCTCTTCAGAAATAGACTACTCCCCACTTATTACTGCTACCTATCCAATTCTTATCATCCAGAATCATTTTATTGCCCAATTCAAATCCTATCTCCTCCAGGAAGCCATCTATGATCACTCCAGCTCACATTGTTCTCACTTCTATGAACTCATACAACACTAATAATCTAAATCCCACCTTTGGTTTTTAACATAACCTCATGCTTTTTTGTTGTTAGCTTATCACGACTTAGTCATTAATGCATATATGGCTGGACTCCCCATGTATGGTGCAAGTGTCTTAAGGACAGGATTCTTATTGTCTGCTTCTCTGTTTTGCATGGCACCTAGCCCACGGCCATGCCCATGGTATGCATTTAGCAAATTTGTGTTAAATGACTATGGACTGAATCATGTTCTGAGGAGTAAAATTGTTTAATTAGCCTCTTTTTACAATTTAACTTTTTAGCTGATAACAAGGGTCTTAATTTGTGGAAATTTTTAAAAATTTTCAGTCAGCAATAATATGGGTCCAGTGTCCATTATCTAGCTGCCAGAGACTATTTACAATCTGCTTACCCACATGTGTTCTGGGATGTTACCACAAAACTGTTGACCCTGGAAAGCTTGGAGTACATATTTCTGTGTGTCCACTCAAATCTGACCTAAAGGGAGGTATATGTTACAATCTACCGTATGGTGGTTATGAACCACAGGAAAAATATCTGTTCACAGATCTTTTATCTTCTTTATTTTCCCCTGGATATTTAGAAAAATACTATGTGGGTTTAACATTTTAATTAATTAAAGAAATAATTATTGGAAAATGGCATTCAAAACAAGAAAAAAAAAATGAAAAGGAATCGCTGATGCCACAACCAGATTGAATATTTAAGGAATGTCAAAGAGCTAATGTTTATTGCATGCATACGCCAGTGACCTAAACTGAAGCTTAGGTCAGTTAAACCTTACTTTAATATAGCTATATTACAGAGCTACACACACAGATGCGTGTGAGCGTGCATCTACAAAATTATACAAGAGTGGAAAATGAAAGTAACTAATGGTATCCAGTTTACAAATGATTAACTAGAATGATATTATTCACAGATAATCAAGTAATTATTGCCAAATCAGAGTACTAACTATAAATCAATTAAACATAATTGCATCAAAACAGAACATGGAAATATCCACATACATACAAAGATTAAATCAACAGACACAAGGAAAGTATACTTAGAGTGAAAGTAAAACATAAATTAACTAAAACTGAGCAAACTTTTGGAGCTGAAAAAAATCTACTATAAATAATAACTTGCACTTGTTTAGTTTGTCAACTTTTCAGAGGCCTTTCTAAATCTCTCACATCATTTGACCCTCATAAGAGCCCTGTAAAATAAGCAGACCTGGGATCAGTATGTTTGTTTAGCATCATTTATATATACAAAAATAAAAGAAAACTGAATTTAAAAAAATTGCAGGAGTATAATAAAAAGTACAATGTAAATAAACAAAAAATCAAGAAACAGATCACAGATTAAAAAATAAGATTTTACATGACCATATTGGAGTCCCTGGGTGTTGCATTTGGTTAAGCACCATATCCGTGATTGGTTGCAAATCAAACCATTGTGATCCATAGGATTTTCACTGACTGATTTTAGGAAATAGTTCCCCAGGCCTTTCTGCCTAGTCTTAGTCTGGAAGAGCCACTGAAACCTGTTCAGCATCATAGCAACATGCAAAGCCTCCACTGACAGATAGGGGGTGGCTACATTTGAGGTGCATTGGCTAGGACCAAACCTTGGTCTCCAGCATCGAAAGTGAAAATTCTACCATTGAACCATCATAGCCACCTTGGACAGCTATATAAAAAAAACAGCTATATAGATATGAGTAATTATCATGATTACTGTTATGGTTGCCATCGCATTGAGGAAGGGGGTTTTGAGTTGATCATGGAATGAAAGAAAAACAGCCTTCATTTCTTGTTCAATTAAATATAGCGAAGGAAAAAATTCATGTTTAGAATGGTTAAAAACTGGCAGATGACATAATATGACTGCGAAAGGAATGTTGAGCACTTGGAGAAATGTTTTAAACGTAAATATCTGAAAAGAGACATCAACCTGTACAAAGTGCTTCATGTACTATTGTGTTGAGATATTATAATTTTTTAATTCATAGTTTTAGACTTCTTCATTTTACATATGTTCATAGGGAACATTCAGTGCTGTATGAGCAACAGGGCCTTGCTGAGGACATCTGGAGTAAGATGGCTTTTGAACACCACCCTAACTCAGCATTTGATTCTGTGTATTGCGCTATAACACTCCAGGCTGCACAAAGAGCAGAAAGCTAAGACAGCCTACAAATGGGAACATACTCTAGTAAAGATGAAATGTTGAAGTGGTCATGGAAAATACTCTTCAATAGTCAGTAAAAATCAAGTACCTTTTTGTTATAGGGATTTACTCTCTTTCATGAAGTACAGTAGCACTGCATTTGGTTACTTCTCTGTGTAATTCTGTAAATGTCCAAAACAGTAAAACCATTAGAATGCTCCCAGAACCTTGTACTGACTTCTCCTTTCCTGGTATCTTTAAACTAATTAAAAAATAACTTGCATAGCACCTTTAACTCTTTCTTAGGCTTATCTCGGCTGCCTCTCTGTGAGATACTACAATGTGCTAAGTGTTGCATGACAGGGATGGAGGTAGCCTGGTTTTTTGATTCAGTATTGTTGAAACTCCTAATACATAGAGTACTCTCACATCCTCTTAGAGGTCTATTGGAGCTGGAGGCTTCCTTTGCTTTGATATGTAAATAGAGATATTGCTTTCTCTCAGGGGACCCTGGAGATATGCCAAAGCACATAAGGGTAGATGTCCTTCAAGATAGAAGCCAAGTTGCCTTGAACAACAGTCAAAGCCAAGTTTGTGTTTGGACTTCACAATACTTTTGTTAATAGTTTTTACTTCCAATATAAATGTTTATATATTTACTCAGCTAGTCATCTTGGTTAGCCAATAGTTAGAAAACAACAGTTTTGCTGTTCCTTTTTCTGGTCGATGTGTGACTAAACTTATAGTCGACCTTTGAAGATGCTATTTATGCTTCTCTTGACACATTCCATAGAAATACCAGTTAAACAGCATTTACCTTAGCAGAAAGCAGGGATTTAGTTTCAGCTACTTATTTCAAATTAAGAGAACACCTACTGGAATGGTAAACTTGCCAATCTATAGGGAAAAAAGATGATTTCCACCCCAGATATCATGCACATTACTTTTGGAAAGAAAAGGGATGCTGAAAACTTAAGTCGAACCTTTGTCCTTTAATCAGATTTATCTTTTCTCTTAACTTCTCTTCTGTTTCTTCCTGTTCTTATAATACAAACCCATAAAGAGTAAACAATTCCAGTGGTTTTTATTAATGCCTTACATCATTGATATCTCCTCTGAATTGATAGCTCCTTTTCCATTCTTGATATTGTAGTAATTAATGAGTGATTCCTATTTTATGTTGTAAACTACCATATTAGTGCTAACCTTTTATATAAAAAATTGACTTTATATTAAAAATCCTTACCAATTCTATAATTAAGGTATAGATGTTCACTTTAATAGACTAAAACCAGGTCATTATAAATTAATTTATGAAAAAGTTTTTTGTAAAGAACACTAAAAATCATACAATATTCAGATCAAAACTCTTAAAATACCCATTTGGGATGAAAATAACTCAATAAACTTTCTTTTAAGTAAGAATAATAACATTTTTATTTGGCAATAAAACAGTAGCACTAGACACTTATTTTGATCAAATGGAAAATAAAGTTATTAAGGTGGATGTAAACTTGTTTTTAAAGAGGGGACAACGGAGAAAATTACAACGAAAAAAACTCCAAATCCAAATCAATTCTATTCACGGATCTCAGCTAAACAATGTAATCTCTCTTTCCGCAGTCTCCTTTCCCTCTTGTATTGTTTTTTCTATTTTCCCTTTTCTTTCTTCCTGTTTCTCTTTCTTTACTTTCTTTTACTTTGTCTCCCTCCCTCCTTCTCTCTTTTCTTCTCTTTTCTTTTCCTTTATTCTCTTCCATTTTTTCTTTACTATATATTTGTATTAATTCTGTGTATCTAGTATTTTATCTAGTCTCTTCTTCTATAGTCTTCCTTTGTTTCTGTTTTTCAGTCTTGCATTTTTTAATCTTTTTCTCTCGTGATTTTATTTGAAAAAAACCCCTTTGATTGACAAAATTTCTTTACTCAAGGCACAACACAGATTTTCCTAAACTTTAAAAATCATAAGCTCATAAAACAATAAATATAAAAATAGTAACAGCATCTGCTTTCCCCATCTTAAAATTATTTTCTTTGACGTATAGGGAGGCCTGCTGTGTTGGAGAAAGTGCTGAATTTTATAGTTGATATGTTTCAGCTTCCAAACTATAGTTTTATCATGCCTGGCCAAAGTAAATTTTGCTTCCAACAGCTTGAAAGAAACAAATATCTCTTTATGGTGAGACACAGGCATGTTATTAAATTAAAAAATGAATGATATATGGAATTTTCCATCACTTTTTATTTCCCAAAAGAAATTTATATTTAAAATTCATGAAGAGAAAATAAGCAAAAATGTCATATCCTCTAAAATTCCATCCAAAACATTTTATATAATACATTGGCTTTCTAATCTTTATTGCATATATTGATTTTAAAAATAATTTTTAATATGTTATGGGAAACTGACAATGTAGTCTCTGCTCTTGGAAATACACAATCAGATGGATTTATCTCTGGACATTTGTAAGTGAAGAAAAGTAGCAGAAAAATGCAGGGGCCTGAAGAATTACAGAAGGAAACTCATTTGGTTATTATTATTGTTACTTTACTCACTTTCCCTTGTGTCAGTCACAAAGGTCCAGTTTCAGATTTACTAAAAAACAGCTTTTGAAGAGTGATTGGAAAAAGATGTGTAGGTTTATATTCTAGGAGGAAAGGGTAGAGAGTACATAAAAATAGAAATGAGGAAAAAGAGCAAATTATAAGTAATGAACTAGTAACACATATGTGCTAGAATATTAGAGTAGTCCTGGGTGCATTTGGCACCTAAAAGCACCTGGTAATTTGAGCTTAATGGCCATTTTCACAGACTCAACGGATCACTTTTTTTTTTTGTTTTAGAAAAATTAAACCCTTTGAGAGTTTGTTGAATGCAACACTGCTTTTAAATATCAATTTTCTAAGATTGTTAAAAACTTTGTTGCTTACAATAAATATTTATTGAGTACTAACTATGCTAGGCACTGAAGCATCATTTAGGTCATAATTCAAAGTATTGTACAAGGGGAATCTTGTATTATACAAGGCACTGCATGTTTTGAGGTTAAATAGGTCTGTGGAACAATTTTTAGCTATACATGTTTGTATGTTGTATTAAAAAAAAAAAAAACCTGTGGCTGTCAAGCAGATTCTGACTCATAGTAAACCTATAGGGCAGAGTAGGACTGCCCCCATAGAGTTTCCAAGGAGTGGCTGGTGGATTTGAACTGCTGAGCTTTTGGTTATCAGCTGAGCTCTTAACCACTGTGCCATCAGGTCTCCACTGTATGTTGTATAGTGGTCACATATATATATATTGTATAGTGGTCACATATATGTATGTTTTGTGGTGGTTCAAGGTGTAAAATATGTTTTCTTACTCTAAGTCATATTGAGAAACTTTGAAAGCCCCTGAACTCGGAGAATTTAGGATTCCTTAAATATCCTGTAAATTTTCTACTTGAGATTTCATTCTAATGGGCCTTCTGGAAGCACTGTGTGTTTTAGCTGTGTATGAGTTACCTAAGGCTACCGTAAAAAAGTACTACAAACTGCATTGCTTAAAACAACAGAAATTTATTTCCTTACAGTTCTGGAGGCCAGAAGTCCAAAATCAAAGTATCTGCAGGGCCATACTCTCTCTGAAGACTCTATGGGAAGAATCCTTCTTTACTCTTCTAGCTTCTAGTGGTCCCAGTTATTCTTTGGCTTATGGCAGTGTAACTCCAATCTCAGTCTCCGTGATTGCATGGCATTCTTTCTTGTGTGTCAGTTTTTCTTCTTATAAAGACACCAGTTATAAAGAGATTAGGGCCCACTCTACTCTATGTTAACTAATAACATCTGCAAAGACTCTATTTCCAAATAAGGCCACGTTCTCAGGAATTAGGGGTTAGGACTTCATCGTATCTTTTGGGGGTACTCAATTCAACCCATAACAATCTGAGTCAAAACATCATGTTATTTGACATATTGTAAGTGCTCGCAAAATCGCAACGACTACTGAAGAATTCAACTTTATTGATTAAATCTTTTTACTATTTAATTTTATTTTTGGTGAAAATATCCACAGTAAAACCCACTCCATTTCCACATTTTCTAGACACAATCATCAGTGACATTAGTTACTTTCTTCACATTGTGTCAACATTCTCATTATTTCTGTCCTAGTTGTTTCACTTCCATTTACTTAAACTCCCTGCCCACATATGCTTTAAAATAGCTGTTGACCCTTTGGTCTTATATACCAAAAAAAAAGACAAAAAACCAAACCCGTTGTGGTTGAATCGATCCCAACTCATAGTGACCCTATAAGATAGAGTAGACCTGCCCCATAGGGTTTCCAAGGCTGTAAATCTTTATGAAAGCAGACTGCCACATCTTTTTCCTGCAGAGCTGCTGATTTCCAACCAATGACCTTTCAGTTAGCAGCCGAGTGCTTTAACCACTGCACCACAAGGGCTCCTCAGGTCATTATAAAGAGTTAAAGCAAAAAATGAAATACTCAAAGGGTGACAATCTTTAATATTACTTACTTTAAATGTGATTTTGTATCAATACTTTTTGACTTACCCTCATATTTACCTGTTCACATATATTTACCTATTCATGTCATTTAATAAAAGTTAGAACATACAATATTTGGCTTTTTGTGATTGACTTATTTCACTCAACATAATGTATGTCCTCCAGGTTCATGCACACTGTAAGATGTTTCAGGAACTTATTTTTCTTTTCTTATTTATTTATCTATCATTTATTTACTGTATTTTAAGTGAAAGTTTACAATTCAAGTCAGCCTTTCATACAAAAACTTATGTACAACTTGCTATGTAACCCTAGCTGCTCTCCCCCTAATATGGCAGTGCACTCCTCCTCTCTACCCTGTATTCCCCATGTCCATTCAACCAGTTTCTGTCCCCCTCTGCCTTCTCATCTCTCCTCCAGACAGGAGCTGCCCACATAGTCTCATGTGTCTGCTTGAGCCACGAAGCTCACTCCTCACCAGTATCATTTTCTGTCTTATAGTCCAGTCCAACCCTGGCCTGAAGAGTTGGCTTCAGGAATGGTTCAGGAACTCATTTTTCATTATTACTGAGTAGTATTCCATTGTATGGATGTACTACATTTTGTTTAACCATTTATCTATTGGTGGGCACTTAAGCTGTTTCCATGTTTTTGGTATTGTGAAAAGTGCTGCAATGAACATAGATATGCATATGTCTGTTCATTTCACTTATATAAAATTAGTAGAGCATATATATTTTTTATACCTGGGAGTAGAATTGCTGGGTCATATACCAGCTCTACCTCTAGCTTTTTGAAAACACCAGACTGTTTTCTGCAATGGCTTTACTATTTTTTATTCCCACTAAAATCGGATGAGGGTTCCAATTTCTCCATATACACTCTAACAATCGCTATTTTCCTTTTATAATTTTAGCCATCTGTCTTAGGCTGGGCTCTCTAGAGAAGCAAGACCAGTGAAGTGTGTGTGTCTGTGTGTGTGTGTGTGTCTGTGTGTGTGTGTGTTGGACTGGGAAGTCCCAAGTCCATGAGTCAGCCAGCCATCAGGCTAGAGATTTATCCTGACTCATGTTGCTGCAGACAGGAGGCTGCTGGCTTACAGGCTGCGAAGGATGATGAGCCCAAGGCAGGCAGGTAAGGTGGTAGGCTGCTGGCTCAAGTACCAAGAACTGGAGGTCAGATGTTGATGAGCAGAATGCAGGATCCAGAGCAAAGCAAAAGCCACTGAGCTTTACCAGAAAGTCCATATATAGTGGATGTAGGTCACAACCCCAAGGAAATTGCTTTTCACCTGATTGCCTACTCATAGTAGATCTCATCATGCAGGTGATTACATTATATCAGATCTCAGCACAGAGGTGGCTACATCATTACACTACTGCCAAACTACATCATAACTGTCAAGCCACTGAGTATCATGGCCCAGCAAAGTTGGCACACAACCTTAACCATCACAGTCCACCTCCTGGCAACTTGGTACTTGCACACATCTCCTTAAGCCATACAGAATTTCTAAATAAAGACAATTACAAAGCCGTACTTGCTCCTAACATGATACAACTAACACACATAAAAGCAAATCACACTATCCCTGTTTAACTCTTCTATTTTGTAGGTGAAGAAAACAAAAATATTTGATGCACACATACAAGGAAGAAATACTCATAACAAATATAGTCCTTGTTTCTACAACTGGTCACATGGTCATAACTTGTATTTAGAACTACCTTCTTCCACCACCCATTCCGTATTCCCTTTTCCCTCAGCAAGCACCTCAGCTGGTCGTGGTTCTTTGCCTGGTGGGGTTATCCAAAACTTCATTCCTGAAGGGTCTGGGCCATTAGTAGTCATGTCAGAATTGGGTTGCTGTAGTTTTCCATTGACTTTAATCATACAGCATTAGTACTAAGAGACATCCTAAGGGATCTCTTGCATTACAAACATACTCTTCTTTACCTCCATTTCATAATATCAATCCAATTTCCTCTTGGTAATCAGGATCAGTCACACCAGCCAATATGGCAACTCCCTTCTTTGCATGTTGATTCAGAGGCATAAAAAAACCAAAATGGCCAGGTGGCATTCTTAACTTCCAGTCCAATGGAATCAGTGATGTATCTCCAGGTGAGAGCATTCCTCCCTTTAGAACTAAGATCTGTAGACCTGCATAGCATAGGGCCTCAGGGTCAGGAAGCAAAAATTTTGCAAGTGGGTCACTAGGGGTAATAGTGAGTGGTGCTACTCTGATTTCCACTCCTCGATTCCTGGACCCATGAATCCTGGCTATGCAGAAGCACCACCATATATTAGACGCTGGTTCAGAGTTTATACAATCCCCTGGAGAACATTGCCCCAACCCTGCAAGGAATTGCCACCTAGCTGGCACCATAACAGTGTCTTTAGAAGGCCATTCTATCATTCTATCAAGCCAGCTACTTCGGGATGATGGGGAACACAGTAAGACCAGTGAATTACATGAGCATGGGCGCATTGCCACACTTCCTTTGCTGTGGAGTGAGTTCCTTGATGCGAACCAATGCTGTGTGGGATACCGTGATGGTGGATAAGGCATTATGTAAGTCCAAGAATGGCAGTTTAAGCAGAAGCATTGTGTGCAGGGGAGGCAAATCCGTGTCCAGAGCAATTGTCTATTCCAGTAAAAAGAAAACACTACTCTTTCCATGACTGAAGAGGTCCAATGTACTCAAACTGCCAACAGTTGGCTGGCTGATCACCTTGAGGAATTGCGCCGTATTGGGGACTGAGTGTTGGTCTCTACTGCTGGCTGATTGGGCACTTAGAATTGGCTGCAGCCAAGTCAGCCTTGGTGAGTGAAAGTCCACATTGCTGAGCCCATGCATAGCCTCTATCCCTGCCACCATGGCCACTTTGTTCGTGAGCCCACCAGGCAATGACAGGAGTGACTGGGGAAAGAGGATGAGTGGTTTACACAGAACATGTCATCCTATGCACGTGATTATTAAAATTCTCCCCTTTGGTAACAATTCACATGAGACACAAATATCTTTAGTTCTTTGGCCCATTCAGAGAGGTCTATCCACATACCTCTTACCCACGTTACCAATTTTCCAATCATGTTCCTTTCAAATCTCTGCCATCCAGACAAACTGTTGGCCACAGCTCATGAATCGGTAAAAAATTGCACATCTTGCCATTTCACCTTCCAAGCAAAGTTAACCAGGTGCACTGCTTGAAGTTCTGCCCATTGGGAGTACTTCAATTTCCCACTGCCCTTCAGGGAAATTCCAGAAAGGGGCTGTAGTGCTGCCGCTGTCCTCCATCTCTAAACTAGGCACGAGTTGCCTCTTCCTTAGTCATCTGACCATAAGGAACTCCCCATGAGGCCATGGGTGCAGACTGTGAGATGGAAGGTAACGAGACAGGAGTGGAGACCATGGACATTTAGGCCACTTCCTCATGCAACTTACTTGTACCTTCAGGTCCTGTTCAAGCCCAATCTCAAATATACTACTTTCATATAATGAGCAGTGCTGCTGTGCACGTCTGACTTATGGCCTGTGGGTCAGACAACAACCAGTTCAGGATGGGTAGATCAGGTCACATGGTGACTTGGTGGCCCATGATTAAGTGTTCAGTCTATACTAAGGCCCGGTAACAAGCCAAAAGCTGTTTCTCAGAAGAAGAATAGTTATCTACAAAGGATGGAAGGGCTTTGCTTTAAAACCCTAAGGGCCTGCACGGTGATTCACCAATAGAGGCCTACCAAAGACTCCAAACAGCATTTCAATCTGCCACTGACTCTTCAAGCACCATTGGATCAATTAGATCATATGGCCCAAGTAGCAGAGCAGCTTACATGGCAGCCCAAACCTGTTGTAGAGCCTTCTCTTCTTCTGGGTCCCACTCAAAACTAGTGGCTTTTCTAGTCACATATTAAATAGGCCAGAGTAGCACATCCAAATGAAAGACATGTTGCCTCCAAAATCCAAAGAGGCCCACTAGGTGTTGTGCCTCCTTTTTAGTTGTGGGAAGGGCCAGATTCAATAAGTTATCCTTCACTTTAGAAGAAATATTTCAACATGCCACACACCACTGGACTCCCAGAAATTTCACTAAGGTGGAAGGTGTCTGAATTTCTGTAGGGTTAGTTTCCCACCCTCTAACTCTCAAATGTTTTACCAATAAGTCCAGAGTCATTGACACTTGTTCCTTGCTAGGTACAATCAGCATAATGTCATCAATGTAATGGACCAGTATGGTGTCTTGTGGGAGGCAAAGTCAATCAACTTCACTGCAGAACAAATTATGACACAGGGCTGGACAGTTGATATACTCTAGAAGTAGGACAGTAAAGGTGTATTGCTGGCCTTGCCAGCTGAAGGCAAACAGCTTCTGGTAGTCCTTGGAGACAGGTATGGAAAGAAGGCATTAGCCAGATCAATAGCTGCATACCAGGTTCCAGGAGATGTATTAATTTGCTTAAGCAATGAAACCACATCTGGAACAGCAGCTGCAATTGGAGTTACCACCTGGTTAAGTTTTTGATAACCCACTGTCTTTCTCCAAGATCCATCTGTTTTTTTGCACAGGCCAGATAGACAAGTTGAATGGGGTTGTGGTGGGAATCACCACTCTGCATCCTTCAAGTCCTGATGGCAGCAGTAATCCCTTCAATCCCTCCAGGAATGTAGTATTGCTTCTGGTAGTATTTTCCTAGGTAGAGGCAGTTCTAATGGCTTCCAATTTGGCTTTTCTTACCATAATAGCCCTTACTCCTTTTGTCAGGGATCCGATGTGGGTGTTCTGCCAGTTGCTGAGTATTTTTATCCCAATTATGCATTCTGGAACTGGGGAAATCACTACAGGGTGGGTTCAGGGACCCACTGGACCCACTGTGAGACAAACTTGATCTAAGACTCCATTAATAACCTGACCTCTATATGCCACCACTCTGTTGAGCCAAAGTGGCATTTTGGTTCTCTTGGAATTAGCATCGGTTCAGAGCCAGTATCCAATAATCCCTGAAAAGTCTGATTATTTTCTTTCCTCCAGTGAATTGTCACTCTTGTAAAAGGCCATAGATCCCTTTGGGGAAGGCTGCAAGAAAGATCAACTATATAAATTTTTGGCAGTATAGTGAGGTCCGTCTTCAAGTGGACCCAACCTCCCCTTCACTGGAGGGGTTTTGGGTTTGTAAACTTGCTCAAGCCTGGGAATTGATTGACAGGCCATGATTCTCTATTCTGGTGATTTGAGTTAGTTTGGCATTTACTTGACCTAGAATTCTTCTACTTGTACAGATCAAGTAAATATTTAGTAGATTTCCCATCTATTTAACTAACTACCAGCTCCATTACTACAAGAAATAGACTTTCTTTCACGGCACAAGTGGTAACTTTGAGGTGTTTATGTGGTGTTTGAGCTTTTACTCTGAAGCCCTGAGCTCATCTCTTTCTTTTACCACTTTGTCTAGAGAAAGTATGGCCAAGAAACCAGCTTCCTTATACTTCTTATTCTGATGAAATTGTAGAAAAGTATCAAATCATGTATTTACCCAAAGCCTCACCTCTCACCAATATTTGATCTATTTTGCGTATTTCTACTGCCATCTCGTGCCATGGATTAGCAATGTCCTCTTTACTACTGAAAGCAGAGTCATCAATATCCTTAAGGCTAACCAGACTTGAAAGCCAATTTAGAAAATTCATCTTTACATTTTTGTTTCTCTGGAACCCCTCTCAGTACCAAATGTCTTAGACTGGGGTCTCCAAAGAAGCAAAACCAGTGAAGCATGTATATATAGAGAGAGAGAGAGAGAGAGAAAGTTATTTCAAAGAAGTGGCTCACGCAATTGTAGATGCTGGCAAATCCCAAGTCCATGAGTCAGGTGTTAGGCTGGAGAATTTTGACTCACATAACTGCATGGGCTGAAAAACCCTAGATCAACAGGTCAGACAGCAGGCTGCTGGCTCATGAGTTGTGAAGGCTGACGAATCCAAGGTCAGCAGGTAAGACAGCATGCTCCTGGCTGAAATCCCAAGAACCAGAAGTCAGATGTTGATCAGCCGAATGCAGGATCCAGAGCAGAGCAAAAGTCCCCGAGCTTTACCAGAAAACCACATATATTGGATGCAGGTCACACCCCCAAGGAAACTCCCTTTCAGCTGGTTGCCTACTCATAGCAGCTTTCATCATGGAGGTGATTACATTACATTACATCACATATCATCATGGAGTTGATTACATCATTATACAACTGCCAAATTACATAGCTGTCAAACCACTGAGAATCATGGCCCAGTCAAGGTGACACACAGCCTTAACTATCACATCATCCTAGTGGGAGAGAAATGGTATCTCACTGTGGTTTTGATTTGCACTTTCCTGATGGCCAAAGATGTTGAACATCTTTTCATGTGTTTGTTGTCCATTCGAATACCCTTTTTCATTAAGTGTCTGTTCATGTCCTTTGCTCCATTTTTGATTGGGTTATTTTTGTTGCTATGTTGTAGAAATTTTCTATATATTTTAGATATTAGACCCTTATCAGTTATATCATTCCCAATTTTTTTCCCAGTCTGGAGGTTGTTTCCCACTCTTTTGATAAATTCTTTTGACGAGCATAACTATTTAACTTTCATGAGGTTCCAGTTATTGATTTCATTTTCTGTTGCTTGTGCATTCATTGTTGTGTTTGATTATATATCATGGAAAAAAATTAGGCTCCAAAGCTTCGCACCTGTGTTTTCCTCCAAGAACTTTATGATTTTAGGTATAACATTTAGGTCCTTTATCCATTTTGAAATAGTTTTTGTGTATGGTGTGAAGTATGGATCTTGTTTCATTTTTCTCCACATGAAAATCCAGTTTTGTTAGCACCACCTGTTGAAGATTCTGTTCCTTCCCCATTGAATGGAACTGTCTCCCTTGTTGAAAATAAATGTTTGGGTTTATTTCCAGGTTTTCAATTAAATTCCATGGTTCTATGTGTCTATCATTAAAAGATTACCATTCTATTTTGATTACTGTAGCTGTGTAATATATTTTAAACTCAGGAAGTGTGAGGCCTCCTACTTTGTTCTTATTCTTTGGCTGTCCAGGGTCTCTTGTCTTTCCATATAATATTAATGATTAGTTTTTTCATTTTTGTAAAGAATGCTGTTGGAATTTTGATCAGTATTGTGTTGTCATCTGTAGATCTCTTCAGGCAGCTGATTAAATCTTAATGATACCCTTTGTTTCTTAATAGAATGGAAAACTATGAAGAAATGGGATAAAAATTGGCTAGATTAAGGGGGGAATGAAATTAAGAAAGACTTTAAACAAGATGCTTTGCCTAAACTGATTTGGACTATGAACAAGATGCTTTGCCTAAAGAGGTGAGGCACACAAGGGAGTAGTGATGGGGAAACACACTTGAAAATCCGAGGCAGCAAGAGATATCTGATAGAGTAGTAGAATGCATGCCAACCTGGGTTCTGGTCTTTACTTTTCTAATTTGTTTAACTTAACATCAATTCAGTAATTATAGTAATGTTGGTAATAATAACAATGATAAACATTTATTGGGCACTGCTCTAAGCACTTCAAAGCCAAAAGCCAAACCAATTCCCTTTGAGTCAAATCTTAAATTGTGGTGTCTTCATGTATGTGAGAGTAAAACTCTGCTCCAAAGGGTTTTAAATGGCTGATGTTTTTCCGAAGTTGATAGCCATACATTTCTTTCTGAGGTGCCTCTGGGTGAACTTGAACTTCCAACCATTCAGTTAGAAGTCGAAATCATTAATTTAAGCACTTAATATGTACATTGTTTCACTAATTCCTCACACAAGCTCTAAAAAATAAGGATTATATTTATCCCCATTTTACAGATAAGGAACCGAATCACAAAAATCAACACTTGTTCAGTATAGATTCTGTAGAAGACAAAATAATAGGCACAAAAAGTATAGAAATGGTTATCACATGGTCTCCTGCCCTCAAGGAGTTAAATGTTAGAAATAAAATTTCCACAAGATTAAATTTTGTACAAACTGGTCAGCTTTATTTGCAACTCATGAATTAAGGGACATCTGGTCCAGAAGTCAGACAAAAGCTCCAAAGAATGGTAAAATGTGGAAGGATTTCATAGGCACAGACACACAAGAACAAGAAAGAAATACTGGGCAATTTCAGATTGGATGATGGGCATTTTACTTCTTTATTTTGGATTCAGGGTAAATTTTGAACTAGGTTAAACTAGCAGGCAAGACCTAATTGGTTAGCTAGATTTCTGTTTCTGGAATAATCGAACATTAACAAGAAATATAAACTTTGTAAAGATTTGGTTTGCTGATGGAGGGCTTAGCATGAGTGACTTCTTCTTGGGCCTAGTATAGTCAGGATAACAATTCCTGCCCTTTGATCATACTCTCAGTTTATTGAGAGGTGTGATAAAAATTTAAGGCAAGATGCTACTCTAGGTCACAGCTTTGTCATCCGGGAGAGGAATCTATATGGTATTCAAAGGTCAAAATGTTAGGCTCGTGTTTTTGAAGGCCAATCTCTGCTTCATTTTTTTTTTTGCTGTTTTGGTTTAATGAGATTATTTGTTGATGTTCAAGAGAGGATGCAGTATGCCAGGGAGAATATAATTATAATTGTAAGGAAAATAATCCAGTGTTTGAAGTGCACTTCAGAGCCAAGGTTCCCATGGTCCAAACCAGTTGAGATCAAATAGGTCAAAAAGAGCCAGGTGGATAATTTTTCTTTTTCATGTAATTGAGTCTCAGCCTCCCCAGAAGTGTTAATCCAAGTACAACAGGTGGTGTTAGCCACTTCACAGACATTTCACTCCTCAGCAAGTAAATAATCAAGAGCTAATCTATTCTGTAATGTGATTATTTTTACCTGTGTTACTTCAGAGAGAGAGAAAGAGGATATAGCATTACTTAGATTAATAACAGCGCTATTTAATTCTAGAGGCATCTTATCCAATATCATTTGCAACTTTAAGAAAATATTTTTTTTCTATATACCCACTGCCGTTGAGTCAATTCTGACTCATAGTGACCCTATAGGATAGAGTAGAACTGCCCCATAGAGTTTCCAAGGAGCTCCTGGTGGATTTGAACCACTGACTTTTTGGTTAACAACCGTAGCACTTAACCACTACACCACCAGGGTTTCCTTTTTTCTACAAAGGTTAAACCAATTCCAGTAACTGAGGGTGACATGGTTGCTATAGAACAGTCAATTAATACTCCTTTAGTCAGTGGATCCTGATTTGATAGCTCTTCAATTAGTTATTTGATGGCCTGTTCAGGGTCATTATCAGTCTTAGTCTCTCTTGTATTCTTAATTCTCCCTGATGGGAGTTTTGAATGAAATGAAATATGAGGTATGTCATAAGTCAAGTGAAAAATTTCAGTATAATCTGAGGGCAGGTCTTTATATACTCACCAAACATACACAAAATAGTGTCCTTGGTCCATAGGTCATTTGGTCCTTGAAAGGAAAGAAACCTGAGCAGAAAGCTTTAGTATGTGAAGAATAGTATCCATTATTGTGAGCACTGACTAACACCTAAGACTTAATTATGTATAGACACATAGGTAAAAGCATAACCTATGTAACAAGAACCAGTCAACTCTACAGGTGGGAAACAAAATCATTACTTGTATATAGTAAAATACAAAAGATGTAAAATAGCTCAAACACAATGAACAGAACCAGAATGATAGCCCATAAAGGCTTTCCAATATTTTCTGTTGAAACAAAAATTCTCGCTAAAATCACTCACTTCTTAGTCAAAAGACACTCTTGAAGCAAAGTTAATGTTAATCTTAAAGATAAGGCAGCAAAATTGGTAATTTATCATGTTGTTGTTGTGTGTCTTTGAGTCGATTCTGACTCATAGGGACCCCATATTACAGAGTAGAATTGCCCTCATAGGGTTTCCTATGCTGTAAATCATTAGTGAAACAGATTGCCAGCTCTGTTTTCCTGGGGAGCTGCTTGTGGGTTTGAACCACTGATCTTTCAGTTAGCAGCTGAGCACTTAACCAGTGTACCACATGAGCTCCTTAGCATATGTTGCTGCTGTTGTTAGGTGCCCTTGAGTTGATTCTGACTCATAGTGATCCTATGTACAACAGAATGAAACACTGCTTTCTCCTGCACCATCCTCAAAATCGTTGCTATGTTTGAGCCCATTGTTCCAGTCACTGTATCAATCCATCTCATTCAGAGTCTTCTTTTTTGTCGACCCCCTTCTTTACCAAGCATGATGTCCTTCTTCAGGGACTGATCCTTCCTGGTAACATGGCCAAAGTATATGAGATGAAGTCTCGCCATCCTGCTTCTAAGGAGCATTCTAGCTGTACTTATCATATACTGTAACCCATTGCCATTGAGACGATTCCAATGCATAATGACCCTATAGGACAGCATAGAAATGCTTTGTATGAAAGTACCACAATTTGTTTATCCATTCATCCACTGACGGCTACTTAGGTTATTCCCATCTTTTTTGCTATTGTGAATAATGCTGCAATGAACATAGGTGTGCATATGTCTATTCCTGTCATTGATCTTTGAACTCTAGGATATATACAGAGTAGTGGTATTGCTGGATCACAAGGTATTTCTATTTCTAGCTTTATGAGGAAGTACCATACCAATTTCCATAGTGGTTGTATCTTTTTACAATCTCACTAGCATTGTACAAGAGTTCCAATCTCCCCACAACCTCTCCAGCATTTCTTGTTTTCTGGTTTTTGATCAGTGCCATTTTTCTAGGAGCAAGATGGTATGTCATTGTAGTTTTGATCTGCATCTCTTTAATGGCTAATGACTGGGATCATCTTTTCATGTGTTTGTCAGTTGCCTGAATTTCCTCTTTCTTGATGAGCACTATTTTTAAGTACAATATTTCAGTCAAAGCTTGATTATATAATCAAGGTTTCCCATTATGCCCTGCTAAGGAAGAGGACAGATTCTTATTAAATGTATGGAAATAATTACATTGCCATAAAAATAATCATACTTACTAAAGAATTTTCCAATACTGGAGAATTTTTTTTTTTTTGGAGAATTAGGGAAAGAGAAAAGGTAAATTACTCACTTTTATTTGTAAAATAGTCTATAGTTTAGGAGAAAAGAACGGAAGACGGGGTTTCTTATATCCAGAAAATAGGACATCAAAAACATTAGCAATATTTACCACTTATAACCCATAATAATTTTTTTATCCACTCAGCAACTAATTTTTGTTCCCCTTGATCATGGATTAGCACTCTCTTGAACCTGTGATCTTCTTCACAAGAGTTTCTGTGGTATGCAAAGCAAAATAAAGTCAATTAAAAAAAAAAACCTTTAGACAAAATATCTCTGACCATAACGATTAAGCCTATTTTCAAAGAACTTCACATATACCATGCCATAACCCTGAGATGTAATATAATAAGAATGTACCTGGAGGTGGGGCCAAGATGGCGAAGTAGTCAGATGCTTTTGCTGATCTTTCTTACAACAAAGATCTAAAAAACCAAGCGAATCAATTATATATATGACAAGCTAGGAACCCTGAGCATCAAAGGCAAAGTTAAGGAATCAAGCTGAGTGACGGGGGAGGGAGAGATGGCGCAGAAGCAGAGAGGAGTTGTCAAGCCCACGGCAGTGTCTTAGCTCTGAACCCTTGGTACATTCCTTGGCGTGACTACACTGGGCCTGATGGTAGTTACCTGGGACACGGCAGCTTTAGTGAAAGAAGGCATGCAGAGTGGCACACCCCTGATCCTGGGGCATGTCTACACTGGAGCTCACTGCAGTGTTTAGGAAGTTGCTGCTTCAGCAAAAGAAGGCAACTGAGGTGCTGGCCTCCAACTCCCAGGTGTGAAGGCCACGGGACTGGAGGTGGAGTTTAGGACACAGCTGCTTTAGTGATAGAAGGCAAGCATGGGACACAGCTCTAATCCCCTGGAGTGATCTCAGTGGGGACCCAGCCAGGGCACACAGGCTAAACATACCTCTGGAATCTGAGATAAAACAGCACTCTCGGCACAAGATAAGTGATTTTGTGTAATGTACCACGTGTGGATTTAATAGCTCCATCTTTTGAAAGAACTCTCTCCTATCTATCTGATCCCTCCTTCCTTTGCCCCAGCCAGCTTCATTAAGAGTTGATTTTCCTGGATGTGAGATAAGCCCTTCTGCACCGCCTGAGCCATTCTCATGGCCTTGGAGAAGGAACAAATTAACAAAAAGGGGAAAAATACTCTGCCGACTCCCCTAATCTGGAAGCTCAAAGCAGAAGCAGTTCCAGCCCAGGCACAAGCAGTCCACAGACTTTGTCTTTCCCCCCTGCATGGATTCAGGTGGCTATTATATTACAAGGGTGAATTTGTTCAGGATCTGACTGTAAATGTTTCAACTGTGCAGTGGAGATGCAGGTTTTGGAGGTTTGATACCATTCTGCCTATTAAACAGGGCCTTCACATACCCATAGCAGGGGCCTGAGGACTGGAGGCTCCACCCATGCCACCTGGTGACCCGTGGTGTCTACCAGCCCTTAGTGGTATAAGCATTGGGTGCCTAAGGTACAGCTGCAGAGCCCACCCACCAGAGCACCCTAGAGAACAGGGACGCTCCTTACTCACTGACACTTGGAGGAAGGCTGTCAGTCCCCTGCCTTCCTCAGACTGTGACTTCCAGCCACTGCCAGAAACCTGTGCATACACCCATCACCACTGCTTCTCTAAGATAGTAGCTCAGAGCCTACACCACACACTAGGTGACCAACTATCAGGACATCTGAGCTGAATCTATACGAGAATAGTGAATAGACTCCTAGGCTCATATAAAAATACTTGGTAACAATTCTAGCCATCTGGTAACAGGACATTAGTGCTTCAAAGGCTCCAATAATCAAGTTAGTTCACTCTATTATACTATTTTGGTATATCAAAACAAAACAAAGCAAGAAGCTAGGATATAGTAAGCAAACATAAAATAAATTAATATAATAACTTATAGATGGCTCGTAGACAAGAGTCAATATCAAATCACATAAAGAAGCAGACCATGATTGCTTCAACAAACTCCCAAAACAAAGAATAAAGGACTCTTCCAGACAAAGCTATATTCCTGGAATTACCAGATGTAAAATACAAAAGATTAATATATGGAACTCTTCAAGGCATCATGAAGGAGATCAGGCAATACACAGAACAAGCCAAGGAACACACAGATAAAGCACTTGAAGAAATTAAAAAGATTATTCAAGAACATAACGAAAAATTTAATAAGCTGCAAGAATTCATACTGAGACAGCAATCAGAAATTCAGAAGATTAACAATAAAATTTCAGAATTAGACAACTCAATAGAAAGACAAAGGAGCAGAATTGAGGAAGTGGAATGCAGAATTAGGGAGACTGAAGATAAAACACAGCAACAATAGATTCAAAGAAAAATCAGGTAAAAGAATTAAAAAAAATTAGGAAACCCTAAAAATCATGTGGGACTGTATCAGGAAGAATAACTTGTGAGTGATTGAAATGCCAGAACAGGGAAGGAAAACAGAAAATACAGAGAGAATTGTTGAAGATTTGTTGGTAAAAAACTTCTCTGACATCATGAAAGATGAAAGGATATCTACCCAAGAGGCTCATCGAACCCCACACAAGGTAGATCCCAAAAGAAAGTCACCGAGACATATTACAATTAAACTTGCCAAAACCAAAGATAAAGAGAAAATTTTAAGAGAGGCCAGGGATAAGCAAAAAGTCACCTACAAAGGAGAATCAGTAAGTTCAGACTACTTGGCAGAAACCATGCAGGCAAGAAGGCAATGGGATGACATATATAAAGCACTGAAGGAGAATATTGCCAGCCAAGAATCATATACCCAGCAAAACTATCTCTCAACTATGAAGGTGAAATCAAGGTTTTTACAGATAAACAGAAGCTTAGAGGATATGCAAAAAACAAACCAAAACTAAAAAAAAACTAATGGGAATACTGTGGTTAGAAAATCAATATCAGATATCAACCCAACAGTAGAACACAGAACGGAGCAACCAGATATCAACTCAGATAGGGAAATCACAAAAATAAATCAAGATAAAAAAATGCTCAAAACAATCAGTGATATCATTATGTAAAAAATGACAGTAAATCAATAAAGAGGGACTAAACAAAGTGGGCCTTCCATATGGAGAGGAAATCAAGGCAATATAGAGAGATACAAGTTAAGTTTAGACTAAGAAAAATAGGGGTAAATATTAAGGTAACCACAAAGAAGCCTAAAAATCACTCACTTAAAAATTTTAAAAAAGATAAAGACTCAGCAAAAACAAATTCAATTACAATAAAAAAGAGGAACACACAATTTACTAAGAAAACTTCTTAAGACAAAAAAATAAGTGGAAAAATGAAACTATCAAGAATACAAGAAAAGGCGTTAAAATGACATCACTAAACTCATACCTATCTATAATCACGTTGAATGTAAATGGACTAAATGAACCAATAAAGAGACAGAGAGTTGCAGAATGGATTAAAAAAACACAATCCATCTATAAGCTGCCTACAAGGGACACACCTTAGAATTAAAGACACAAACAAACTAAAACTCAAAGGATGGAAAAAGATATATCAAGAAAACAACAACCAAAGAAGAACAGCAGTGGCTATACTAATTTCTGACAAAACAGATTTCAAACTTAAATCTACCACAAAGGATAAGGAAGGTCACTATATAATGATTAAAGGGACAATATACCAGGAGGATATTACCATATAAAATATTTACATACCCAATGACAGGGCTTCAAGATACAAACTCTAAGAGCATTGAAAAGTGAGACAGATAGTTCCACATTAATAGTACGAGACTTGAACACACCACTTTCAGTGAAGGACAGGGCATCCAGAAAGAAGCTCAATAAAGACACAGAAAAGCTAAATGCCAAATTAACCAACCTGACCTCATAGACATACACAGAGCACTTCACCCAACAGCATCCAAGTATACTTTGTTTTCCAGTGCACATGAAACATTCCCTAGAATAGACCACATGTTAGGCCATAAACCAAGCCTTAACAGAATCCAAAACATTGAAATATTGCAAAACATCTTCTCTGATCATAAAGCCATAAAACTAGAAGCCAATAACAGAGAAAGCAGGGAAAAGAAATCACACACGTGTAAACTGGACAACACTGCTCAAACACGGTTAGATTATACAACAAACTAAGGATGGAATAAAGACATTCATAGAATCCAATGAGAATGAAAACACTTCCTACCAGAACCTTTGGGACACAGCAAAAGAAGTGCTCACAGGTCAATTTGTATAAATAAATGCACACATACAAAAAGAAGAAAGGGCCAAAATGAAAGAATTATGCCTACAACTTGAACAAACAGAAAGACAGCAACAAAAGAAACCTTCTGGCACCAGAAGAAAGCAAATAAAATTTAGAGCAGAATTAAATGAAATAGAAAACAGAAAAACAATTGAATGAGTAAACAAGACCAAAAGCCGGTTCTTTGAAACAATTAACAAAATGGATAAACCATTGGCCAGGCTGACAAAAGAAAAACAGGAGAGAAAGCAAATAACCCAAATAAGAAATGGGATGGGTGATATTACAACAGACACAATTGAAATTTAAAGAATCATGACAGAGCACTATGAAAAGTTGTACTCTAGAGGCAGGGCCAAGATGGCGGACTAGGTAGACGCTACCCCGGATACCTCTTGCAACAAAGACTCGGAAAAACAAGTGAATCGATCACATACATAGCAATCTACGAACCCTGAACAACAAACACAGATTTAGAGATGGAAAACGAACAAATACGGGGAAGCAGTGACTGTTTTCGGAGCCTGGAGCCAGCGTCCCAGTCAGGTAACCTTGGCCCCGGATATCTGGGCCCAGGGGAGCTGAACTCATAATCTTATGACGGCCCAAACAAGGGGCACAGCCCTACCCCCCTGAACGGAACCTGGGAGGGGGCCCAGTCGTCCGCTCGGGCGGCGTGGCGACACGGCTGGTGGGAGAACTCCCCGGGAGGCAGTGACTGGTTTTGGAACCGGGAGTGCTGCGTCCCAGCTGGGGAACCCTGGCGCCGAGTATTTGACTGGGCGCTGTCACGGCTCAAGCATGGGGCGCAGCCCTACTCCCCTGAACTAACCCGGGGAGGGGGCCCAGCCGTCCACGGGGGTGGCGTGGCGACGCGGCTGGTGGGACGAGAAATCCCCGGGAGGCAGCGACTGATTGTGGAGCCAGGAGTAAAGCGTCCCAGTAGGGGAACGTTGACACTAGGATTTGGACTGGCAGCAGAGGATCCGACCGCGGCTTCAGCGGGCCAGACCCCCGGGGGCAATCTCCACACAGCCAACACACATAGGCGACACGCCCCTCGGGAATCTCAGATATAATAGTCATTCCAAGCAAGACAAGCAACACTGGCTATATTCCGAGGTGCTACTCTCCTATCTTTCTGATCCCTCCCCACCCTCCCCAGTCGGCTTCATTAACATTGGAATTTCCTGAGCCAAAGGAGAATAGCTCCGGCTCCGTGGCGGCTTTGCTCCCCCCCCTTTTTTTTTTCTTTTGGTCTTTTCCTAACCCACTCTTCCTGCCTGAGAGAAGGAAACACAAAAAACCCAGGGACCAAAAATCCATCCCTAATTGGACTAAAAACACAGAACCAGCTACAGCCAAGCATATATGATCCAAATCTCGGACTTTCATCCTTACAGGGAACAAGGTGGCGGTTATAATCCAAAGGCAGTTCTGATAGGGATCTGACTGCATTTTTTTCAGCAGAATTTCTGGAAAAACAAGTTTCCCAGTGATGGCTCAGAGACAGCAGTCGATATCAAACCACATAAAGAAGCAGACCATGACAGCTTCTCCAACCCCCCAAACAAAAGAATCAAAATGTTTCCCAAATGAAGATACAATCCTGGAATTATCAGATACAGAATATAAAAAACTAATTTACAGAATGCTTCAAGACATCAAAAACGAAATAAGGCAAACTTCAGAAAAAGCCAAGGAACACTGATAAAACTGTTGAAGAACTCAAAAAGATTATTCAAGAACATAGTGGAAAAATTAATAAGTTGCAAGAATCCATAGAGAGACAGCATGTAGAAATCCAAAAGATTAACAATAAAATTACAGAATTAGACAATGCAATAGGAAGTGAGAGGAGCAGACTCGAGCAATTAGAATGCAGACTGGGAAATCTGGAGGACCAGGGAATTAACAACAACATAGCTGAAAAAAATTCAGATAAAAGAATTAAAAAAAACGAAGAAACCCTAAGAATCATGTGGGACTCTAACAAGAAGGATAACTTGCATGTGATTGGAGTCCCAGAACAGGGAGGGAGGACAGAAAACACAGAGAAAATAGTTGAAGAGCTCCTGACAGAAAACTTCCCTGACATCATGAAAGACGAAACTACATCTATCCAAGATGCTCATCGAACCCCATTTAAGACTGAACCAAAAAGAAAAACACCAAGACATATTATCATCAAACTTGCCAAAACCAAAGACAAACAGAAAATTTTAAAAGCAGCCAGGGAGAAAAGAAAGGTCACCTTCAAGGGAGAATCAATAAGAATAAGTTCAGACTACTCAGCAGAGACCATGCAGGCAAGAAGGGAATGGGACGACATATACAGAGCACTGAAGGAGAAAAACTGCCAGCCAAGGATCATATATCCAGCAAAACTCTCTCTGAAATATGAAGGCGAAATTAAGATATTTACAGATAAACAGAAGTTTAGAGAATTTGCAAAAACCAAACCAAAGCTAAAAGAAATACTAAAGGATATTGTTTGGTCAGAAAACCAATAATATCAGATACCAGCACAACACAAGGTCACAAAACAGAACATCCTGATATCAACTCAAATAGGGAAATCACAAAAACAAATTAAGATTAATTTTAAAAAAAAAGCTCATAACAGGGAATCACTGAAGTCAAAATGTAAAAGATCAAAATAATCAAAAAGAGGGACTAAATACAGGTGGCATAGAACTGCCATATGGAGAGTGATACAAGGCGATATAGAACAATACAAGTTAGGTTTTTACTTGGAAAAATACGGGTAAATATTAAGGTAACCACAAAGAGGTATAACAACTCCATAACTCAGGACAAAAGTCAAGAAAAACGTAACAACTCAACAAACATAAAGTCAAACACTAGGAAAATGAGGATCTCACAATTTACTAAGAAAAATGTCTCAGCACAAAAATGTATGTGGAAAAACGAAATTGTCAACAACACACATAAAAAGGCATCAAAATGACAACACTAAACACTTATTTATCTATAATTACGTTGAATGTAAATGGACTAAATGCACCAATAAAGAGACAGAGAGTCTCGGACTGGATAAAGAAACACGATCCATCTATATGCTGCCTACAAGAGACACACCTTAGACTTAGAGACACAAACAAACTAAAACTCAAAGGATGGAATAAAACATATCAAGCAAAAAAGAAGAGGAGTAGCAATATTAATTTCTGACAAAATAGACTTTAGACTTAAATCCACCACAAAGGATAAAGAAGGACACTACATAATGATAAAAGGGTCAATTGATCAGGAAGACATAACCATATTAAATATTTATGCACCCAATGACAGAGCTGCAAGATACATAAATCAAATTTTAACGGAACTGAAAAGTGAGATGGACACCTCCACAATTATAGTAGGAGACTTCAACACACCACTTTCGGAGAAGGACAGGACATCCAGTAAGAAGCTCAATAGAGACACGGAAGATCTAATTACAACAATCAACCAACTTGACCTCATTGACTTATACAGAACTCTCCACCCAACTGCTGCAAAATATACTTTTTTTCTAACCCATATGGAACATTCTCTAGAATAGACCACATATTAGGTCATAAAACAAACCTTTGCAGAATCCAAAACATTGAAATATTACAAAGCATCTTCTCAGACCACAAGGCAATTAAACTAGAACTCAATAACAGAAAAACTAGGGAAAAGAAATCAAATACTTGGAAAATGAACAATACCCTCCTGAAAAAAGACTGGGTTATAGAAGACATTAAGGAGGGAATAAGGAAATTCATAGAATGCAACAAGAATGAAAATACTTCCTATCAAAACCTCTGGGACACAGCAAAAGCAGTGCTCAGAGGTCAATTTCTATTGATAAATGCACACACACAAAAAGATGAAAGAGCCAAAATCAGAGAACTGTCCCTACAACTGGAACAAATAGAAACTGAGCAACAAAAGAATCCATCAGGCACCAGAAGAAAACAAATAATAAAAATTAGAGCTGAACTAAATGAATTAGAGAACAGAAAAACAATTGAAAGAATTAACAAAGCCAAAAGCTGGTTCTTTGAAAAAATTAACAAAATTGATAAACCATTGGCTAGACTGACTAAAGAAATACAGGAAAGGAAACAAATAACCCGAATAAGAAACCAGAAGGGCCACATCAAAACAGACCCAACTGAAATTAAAAGAATCATATCAGATTATTACGAAAAATTGTACTCTAACAAATTTGCAAACCTAGAAGAAATGGATGAATTCCTAGAAAAACACTACCTACCTAAACTAACACAATCAGAAGTAGAACAACTAAATAGACCCATAACAAAAAAAGAGATTGAAACGGTAATCAAAAAACTCCCAACAAAAAAAAGCCCTGGCCCGGACGGCTTCACTGCAGAGTTTACTAAACTTTCAGAGAAGAGTTAACACCACTACTACTAAAGGTGTTTCAAAGCATAGAAAATGACGGAATACTACCCAACTCATTATATGAAGCCACCATCTCCCTGATACCAAAACCAGGTAAAGACATTACAAAAAAAGAAAATTGCAGACCTATATCCCTCATGAACATAGATGCAAAAATCCTCAACAAAACTGTAGCCAATAGAATTCAACAACATATCAAAAAAATAATTCACCACGATCAAGTGGGATTTATACCAGGTATGCAAGGCTGGTTTAATATCAGAAAAACCATTAATGTAATCCACCATATAAATAAAACAGAAGACAAAAACCACATAATCTTATCAATTGATGCAGAAAAGGCATTTGACAAAGTCCAACACCCTTTTATGATAAAAACTCTCACCAAAGTAGGAATTGAAGGAAAATTGCTCAACATAATAAAGGGTAAAGCCAACAGCCAACATCACTCTAAATGGAGAGAACCTGAAAGCATTTCCCTTGAGAACGGGAACGAGACAAGGATGCCCTTTATCACCGCTCTTATTCAACATCGTGCTAGAAGTCCTAGCCAGGGCAATTAGGCTAGACAAAGAAATAAAGGGCATCCGGATTGGCAAGGAGGAAGTAAAATTCTCTCTATTTGCAGATGACATGATCTTATACACAGAAAACCCTAAGGAATCCTCCAGAAAACTACTGAAACTAATAGAAGAGTTTGGCAGAGTCTCAGGTTATAAGATAAACATACCAAAATCACTTGGATTCCTCTACATCAACAAAAAGAACATCGAAGAGGAAATAATCAAATTAATACCATTCACAGTAGCCCCCAAGAAAATAAAATACTTAGGAATAAATCTTACCAAGGATGTAAAAGACCTATACAAAGAAAACTACAAAGTACTACTACAAGAAATTAAAAAGGACCTACTTAAGTGGAAAAACATACCTTGTTCATGGATAGGAAGACTTAACATAGAAAAAAAGTCTATTCTACCAAAGCCATCTTACATACAATGCACTTCCGATCCAAATTCCAATGCCGTTTTTTAAGGTGATAGAGAAACAAATAACCAACTTCATATGGAAGGGAAAGAAGCCTTGGATAAGCAAAGCATTACTGAAAAAGAAGAAGAAAGTGGGAGGCCTCACTCTACCTGATTTCAGAACCTATTATACAGCCACTGTAGTCAAAACAACCTGGTATTGGTACAACAACAGGCACATAGACCAGTGGAACAGAATTGAGAACCCAGATATAAATCCATCCACGTATGAGCAGCTGATATTTGACAAAAGCCCAGTGTCAGTTAATTGGGGAAAAGATAGTCTTTTTAACAAATGCTGCTGGCATAATTGGATATCCATTTGCAAAAAAATGAAACAGGACCCATACCTCACACCAAGCACAAAAACTAACTCCAAGTGGATCAAAGACCTAAACATAAAGACTAAAACGATAAGGATCATGGAAGAAAAAATAGGGACAACCTAATCCAAGGCATAAACAGAATACAAAACATTACCAAAAATGATGAAGAGAAACCAGATAACTGGGAGCTCCTAAAAATCAAACACCTATGCTCATCTAAAGACTTCACCAAAAGAGTAAAAAGACCACCTACAGACTGGGAAAGAATTTTCAGCTATGACATCTCCGACCAGTGCCTGATCTCTAAAATCTATACGATTCTGTTAAAACTCAACCACAAAAAGACAAACAACCCAATCAAGAAGTGGTCAAAGGAAATGAACACACATTTCACTAAAGAAGATATTCAGGCAGCTAACAGATACATGAGAAAATGTTCTCGATCATTAGCCATTAGAGAAATGCAAATTAAAACTACCATGAGATTCCATCTCACTCTAACAAGGCTGGCATTAATCCAAAAAACACAAAATAATAAATGTTCGAGAGGCTGTGGAGAGATTGGAACTCTTATACACTGCTGGTGGGAATGTCAAACGGTACAACCACTTTGGAAATCTAACTGGCGTTATCTTAAACAGTTAGAAATAGAGCTACCATACAACCCAGAAATCCCACTCCTCAGAATATACCGTAGAGAAACAAGAGCCTTCACACAAACAGATACATGCACACCCATGTTTATTGCAGCACTGTTTACAATAGCAAAAAGCTGGAAGCAACCAAGGTGCCCATCAACGGATGAATGGGTAAATAAACTGTGGCATATTCACACAATGCAATACTAAGCATCGATAAAGAACAGTGACGAATCTGTGAAACATTTCATAACATGGAGGAACCTGGAAGGCATTATGCTGAGTGAAATTAGTCAGATGCAAGAGGACAAATATTGTATAAGACCACTATTATAAGATCTTGAGAAATAGTATAAACTGAGAAGAACACATACTTTTGTGGTTACGAGGGGGGGACGGAGGGAGGGAGGGAGAGGGTTTTTTACTGATTAATTAGTAGATAAAACTGCTTTAGGTGAAGGGAAGGACATCACTCAATACATGGAAGGTCAGCCCAATTGGACTGGACCAAAAGCAAAGACGTTTCCGGGATAAAATGAATGCTTCAAAGGTCAGCGGTGCAAACGCGGGGCTCTGGGGAACATGGTTTGCGGGGACTTCTAAGTCAATTGGCAAAATAATTCTGTTATGAAAACATTCTGCATCCCACTTTGAAATGTGGCATCTGGGGTCTTAAATGCTAACAAACGGCCATCTAAGATGCATCAATTGGTCTCAACCCACCTGGAGCAAAGGAGAATGAAGAACATCAAGGTCACACGACAACTAAGAGCCCAAGAGATAGAAAGGGCCACATGAACCAGAGACCTACATTATCCTGAGACCAGAAGAACTAGTTGGTGCCTGGCCACAATCGATGACTGCCCTGACAGGGAGCACAATAGAGAACCCCTGAGGGAGCAGGAGATCAGTGGGATGCAGACCCCAAATTCTCATAAAAATACCATACTTAATGGTCTGACTGAGACTAGAGGAATCCCGGCGGGCATGGTCCCCAAACCTTCTGTTGGCACAGGACAGGAACCATTCCCAAAGACAACTCATCAGACATGAAAGGGACTGGACAGTGGGTAAGAGAGATGCTGAAGAAGAGTGAGCTAATTATATCAGGTGGACACTTGAGACTGTGTTGACATCTCCGGTCTAGGGGGGGATGGGAGGATAGAGAGAGTTCGAAGCTGGCAAAATTGTCACAAAGGGAGAGACTGGAAGGGCTGACTCATTAGGGGGAGAGCAAGTGGGAGTAAGGAGTAAGATGTATATAAACTTATATGTGACAGACTGACTTGATTTGTAAATGTTCACTTGAAGCTCAATAAAAGTTAATAAAAAAAAAGTACTCTAACAAACTTGAAAACCTAGAGGAAATGGACAAATTTGTAGAAACACACACAAACAGAGGCAGAACAACTAAATAAACTCGTAACAATAGAAGAGATTGGCAAAGTAAAAAAAAACTCCCTTTATTGCAACATTGTTTACAATAGCAAAAAGATGGAAGCAACCAAGGTGCCCATCAATGGATGAATGGATAAATAAATTATGGTACATTCACACAATGGAATACTACGCATCGATAAAGAACAGTGAGGAGTCTGTGAAACATTTCATAACATGCAGGAACCTGGAAGGCATTATGCTGAGTGAAATTAGTCAGTTGCAAAAGGACAAATATTGTATAAGACCACTATTATAAGAACTTGAGAAATAGTTTAAACTGAGGAGAAAACATTTTTTTGTGGTTACGAGAGGAGGGAGGGAAGGAGGGTGAGAGAGGGGCATTCACTAATTAGATAGTAGATAAGAACTACATTAGATGAAGGGAAAGACAGCACACAATACAGGGGAGGTCAGCACAATTGGACTAAACTAAAAGCAAAGAAGTTTCCTGAACAAACTGAAGGATTCAAAGGCCAGTGTAGCAGGGGCAGGAGTCTGGGGACCATGGTTTCAGGGGACATCTAATTCTATTGGCATAATAAAGTCTATTAAGAAAACATCCTGCATCCCACTTTGAAGAGTGGTGTCTGGGGTCTTAAAGGCTAGCAAGCAGCCGTCTAAGATGCATCAATTGGTCTCAACCCACCTGGAGCAAAGGAGAATGAAGAACACCAAGGACACAAGGTGATTATGAGCCCAAGAGACAGAAAGGGCCACATGAACCAGAGACTACATCATCCTGAGACCAGAAGAACTAGATGGTGCCCGGCTACCACTGATGACTGCCCTGAGAGAGAACACAACAGAGAACCCCTGAGGGAGCAGGAGAGCAGTGGGATGCAGACCCCAAATTCTCATAAGACCAGACTTAATGGTCTGACTGAGACTAGAAGGACCCCAGTGGTCACGGCCCCCAGACCTTCTGTTGCCTCAGGACAGGAACCATTCCCAAAGCCAACTCTTCAGACATGGATTGAACTGGACATTGTGTTGGAGAGGGATGCTGGTGAGGAGTGATCTTCTTGGATCAGGTGGACACATGAGCCTATGTTGGCATCTCCTACCTGGAGGGGAGATGAGACAGTGGAGAGGGTTAGAAGCTGGCAAAATGGACGCGAAAAGAGAGAGTAGAAAGAGAGAGTAGAGGGCGAGAGTGGGCTGTCTCATTTGGGGGAGAATAATTGGGAGTGTGTAGCAAGGTGTATATGGGTTTTTGTGTGAGAGTCTGATTTGTTTTGTAAACTTTCACTTAAAGCACAATAAAAGTTATAAAAAAAATTCCCAATGAAGAAAAGCCCTGGCCCTCAAGGCTTCCCTGGATAATTCTACCAAATATTCAGAGAAAAGTTAACACACTACTACTAAAGGCATTTCAGAGCATAAAAAAGGACGGAATACTCCCAAACTCATTCTATGAAGCCAGCATAACCCTGAAACCAAAACCAGGTACAGACTCCACACACACACAAAAAAAATTACAGACCAATATCCATCATGAACTTAGACGTGAAAATCCTCAACAAAATTTTAGCCAATAGAATTAAACAACATATCAAAAAATAATTCACCATGACCAAGTGGAATTAATACCAGGTATGAAAAAGAAAAAAAAAATTTTTTCTTTTTATGCACAGATGGGAAACACTGGTGGCATAGTGGTTAGGTGCCACGGCTGCTAACCAAAGGATTAGCAGTTTGAATCTGCCCGGCGCTCCTTGGAAACTCTACGGGGCAGTTCTACTCTGTCCTTTAGGGTCGCTATGAGTTGGAATCGACTCAATGGCACTGGGTTTGTTTTTTGGTTTTGGATGCAAGGATGGTTCAACATTAGAAAAACAATATAATCCATCACATAAATAAAACAAAAGACAAGAGCCACCTGATCTTATCAATTAATACAGAAAAGGCATTTGAAAAAGTCCAACACCCATTCATTATAAAAACTCTCAGCAAAATAGGAATAGAAGGAAAATTCCTCAACATAGTCAAATACATTTATACAAAGCCAACAGCCAACATAATCCTAAATGGAGAGAGAATGAAAGCATTTCCCTTGAGAACGGGAACCTGAGAAGGATGTCCTTTATCACCACTCTTATTCAACATTGTGCTGTAGGTCCTAGCCAGAACTATTAGGCTAGATAAAGAAGTAAAGAGCATCCAAATTGGCAAAGAAGTAAAACTATCTCTGCTTGCAGATGACATGATCTTATACACAGAAAACCTAAAGAATCCTCAAGAAAACTACTGAAACTAATAGAAGAATTCAGCAGAGTGGCAGCATACAAAACATACATAAATCTGTTGGATTCCTCTACACCAACAAAGAGAGCTACGAAGAGGAAATCACCAAATCAATACCATTTACAATAGTCCTCGAGAAGGTAAAATACTTCAAAATAAACCTTACCAGAGGTGTAAAAGATCCATACATAGAAAACTACAAGACACTATTGCAAGAAACCAAAAGAGACCTACGTAAGTGGAAAAACATACCTTGCTCATGGATAGGAAGTCTTAACATTATAAAAATATCTATTCTGCCCAAAGTGATCTATAGATACGATGCAATCCTTATCCAAATACCAATGACATTTTTTAATGAGATGGAGAAACAAATCACCAACATCATACGGAAGGGCAAGAGGCCCCGGATAAGTAAAGCATTACTGAAAAAGAAGAACAAAGTGGGAGGCCTTACTTTACCTGATTTTAGAACATATGATACGGCCATGATAGTCAAAACAGCCTGGCACTGGTACAACAACAGATACATAGACCAACGGAATAGAATTGAGAACCCAGACATAAATCCATCCACATATGAGCAGCTGATAATTTGACAAAGATCCAAAATCTGTTTAATGGGGAGAAGACAGTCTCTTTAACAAATTGTGCTGGCATAATCGGATACCCATCTGGAAAAAAATGAAACAAGACCCGTACCTCACACCATGCACAAAAACCAACTCGAAATGAGTCAGAGACCTAAATAGAAAATCTAAAACAATAAAGATCATGGAAGGAAAAATATGACAATGTTAGGAGTCCTAATACATGGCATAAACAGTATACAAAACATTACTAGAACTGTACAAACTGCAAAAGAGACATTAGATAACTGGGAGCTCCTAAAAATGAAACACCTATGCCCATCCAAAGACTTCACCAAAAAGAGTAAAACAATTACCTACAGTTTGGGAAAAAGTTTTTAGCTATGAAATTTCTGATCAGCAGGGCCTGATATCTAAAATCTACATGATAGAGCAAAAACTCAACTACAAAAGACAAATAACCCAATTAAAAAATGAGCAAAGGTTATGAACAGATACTTTACTAAAGAAGACATTCAGGTAGCTAACAGATAATTGAGGAAATGCTCAGGATCATTAGCCATTGGAGAAATGCAGATCAAAACTGCGATGATATTCCATCTCATTCCAACAAGGCTGACATTACTACAAAATCACAAAATAATAAATGTTGGAGAGGTTGTGGAGAGACTGGAATACTTCTACACTGCTGGTGGGAATGTAAAATGGTACAAACACTTTGGAAATTGATTTGGCTCTTCCTTAAAAAGCTAGAAATAGAGAGGGGGGGCCAAGATGGCGGACTAGGTGGACGCTCCCGCGGATCCCTCTTGCAACAAAGACTCGGAAAAACAAGGGAATCGATCACATACATAACAATCTATGAACTCTGAACAACAAGCACAGACTTAGAGACGGAGGACGAACAAATACGGGCAGACAGCGACTGTTTTCAGAACTAGGAGCCAGCGCACCAGGCAGGTGACCTTCGGAGCTCGATCTGGGGCAGAGCCCAGGGGGGCAGACGGCACAGAAAGGGGGCCCACCCCTTCCCCCCCGAACCCATTCCGGGAGGAAGCCTAGCAGGTTGGCGCGGGCGGCGTAGGGGCGCAGCCGGAGGGAGAAACACCCGGGAGGCAGTGACTGATCTGAGAGGGGGGAGAACAGCGTCCCAGCTGGGGTGCCGTGCTGTCCGCCGGGAGTTAGGCGAGAAGCCGACGGGGCGCGCGCGGGGGGGGGGTCAGCTGTGTTTCCCTGGAGTGACCCCAGGGCGGGGCCCACGCGTTCGTGCGGGAGGACGCGCACCCAGTCCGCGCGTGTGGCACGGCACACCAGAGGGAGAAATCCCCGGAGGTGTCTGGTCTCAAAACAGGGAAAGCAGCATCCCAGACGGGGAGCCATTCCGCTGCGATCTGGGCACGCGCGCGCGCGCGCGCGCACGGGCGGGGCATGAGCACGGGGTCCATTTTTATTACCCTGAATTGACCCAGAGGGCGGGACCACCTGGTCGTGCGAGTGACGCCCTCCCAGTTTGCGCGAGAGGTGTGGCACACTGGAAGGAGAAGTCCCCGGGAGGAACTGATTGGTCCCAAAGCGCAGAAAGTAGCGTCCCAGACGGGGTTCCGTCCTGCCGGGGCTTGGGCGCGCGCACGAGCGGGGCGTGAGCACGGAGTCCATTTTTATTGCCCTGAATTGACCCAGGGGGCGGGCCCACCTGGCCGTGCAGGTGACGCCAACCCAGTTCGCGCGAGAGGTGTGGCGCTCCGGAAGGAGAAGTCCCGGGGAGGAAGCGACTGGTTGCCGAACAGGGAAAGCAGCGTCTCAACCCGGAAGTCATCCCGCTGGGATTTGGGCGCGCGCACAGGCGGGGCGTGACCGCGGGATCTAATTATAATCGCCTGAATAGACCCTGGGGGCGGGCCCACCCGTTCGTGCGGGAAACGCCCACCCAGTGCCCACGAGCGGTGCCGCGCACCGGAGGAAGTCCCCAGGAGGAAGGGACTGGTTTCCGAGCAAGGAAAGCAGTGTCCTAGCCAGGGACCCGTCCAGCCCGGATTTTGGCGAACGGGGGCGGAGCGTGAACGTGGTGTTCAGCTCTATATTCTGTGGTGCTACACTCCTAGCTCTCAGATCCCTCCCCCACCCTCCCCAGGCGACCCCATTAACATCCGAATACCCGGAGCCAGAGAGAGAATTCAGATAGGGATCTGACTGCATTTTTTTTTTAGCTGACTACTTGGAAAATCTAGTTTCCCAGTGATGGCTCGGAGACAGCAGTCCATATCAAACCACATAAAGAAACAGACCATGACAGCTTCTCCAACCCCCCAAACAAAAGAATCAAAATCTTTCCCAAATGAAGATACAATCCTGGAATTATCAGATACAGAATATAAAAAACTAATTTACAGAATGCTTAAAGATATCACAAATGAAATTAGGCTAACTGCAGAAAAAGCCAAGGAACACACTGATAAAACTGTTGAAGAACTCAAAAAGATTATTCAAGAACATAGTGGAAAAATTAACAAGTTGCAAGAATCCATAGAGAGACAGCATGTAGAAATCCAAAAGATTAACAATAAAATTACAGAATTTGACAATGCAATAGAAAGTCAGAGGAGCAGACTCGAGCAATTAGAATGTAGACTGGGACTTCTGGAGGACCAGGGAATCAACACCAACATAGCTGAAAAAAAATCAGATAAAAGAATTTAAAAAAATGAAGAAACCCTAAGAATCATGTGGGACTCTATCAAGAAGGATAACTTGCGAGTGATTGGAGTCCCAGAACAGGGAGGGGGGACAGAAAACACAGAGAAAATAGTTGAAGAACTCCTGACACAAAACTTCCCTGACATCATGAAAGAAGAAAGGATATCTATCCAAGATGCTCATCGAACCCCATTTAAGATTGATCCAAAAAGAAAAACACCAAGACATATCATCATCAAACTTGCCAAAACCAAAGACAAACAGAAAATTTTAAAAGCAGCCAGGGAGAAAAGAAAGGTTTCCTTCAAGGGAGAATCAATAAGAATAAGTTCAGACTACTCAGCAGAAACCATGCAGGCAAGAAGGGAATGGGACGACATATACAGAGCACTAAACGAGAAAAACTGCCAACCAAGGATCATATATCCAGCAAAACTCTCTCTGAAATATGAAGGAGAAATTAAGATATTTACAGATAAACACAAGTTTAGAGAATTTGCAAAAACTAAACCAAGACTGCAAGAAATGCTAAAGGAGATTGTTTGGCCTGATGACCAATAATATCAGGTACCAGCACAATACAAGGTCACAAAACAGAACGTCCTGATATCAACGCAACTCAAACAGGGAAAGCACAAAAACAAACAAATTAAGACTAATTCTAAAAAATAAATAAATAAACAAAATAATACACACAACAGGAAATCATGGAAATCAATAGCTAAACGATCAAAATAATCAAAAAGAGGGACTAAATATAGGAGGCATTGAACTGCCAGATGGAGAATGATACAAGGCGAAATAGAAGGATACAAGTTAGGTTTTTACTTAGAAAAATAGGGGTAAATAAAAAGGTAACCACAAAAAGGAATATCAATTCCATAACTCAAGAAAAAAGCCAAGAAAAACGTAACAACTCAATAAACACAAAGTTAAACATTATGAAAATGCGGATCTCACAAGCTACTAAGAAAAACGTCTCAGCACAAAAAAGCATGTGGAAAAATGAAATGGCCAACAACACACATAAAAAGGCATCAAAATGACAGCACTAAAAACTTACTTATCTATAATTATGCTGAATGTAAATGGACTAAATGCACCAATAAAGAGACAGAGAGTCACGGACTGGATAAAAAAACACGATCCATCTATATGCTGCCTACAAGAGACACACCTTAGACTTAGAGACACAAACAAACTAAAACTCAAAGGATGGAAAAAAATATATCAAGCAAACAATAAGCAAAAAAGAAGAGGAGTAGCAATATTAATTTCTGACAAAATAGACTTTAGACTTAAATCCGCCACAAAGGATAAAGAAGGACACTATATAATGATAAAAGGGACAATTGATCAGGAAGACATAACCATATTAAATATTTACGCACCTAATGACAGGGCTGCAAGATACATAAATCAAATTTTAACAGAATTGAAAAGTGAGATAGACACCTCCACATATATAGTAGGAGACTTCAACACACCACTTTCGGAGAAGGACAGGACATCCAGTAAGAAGCTCAACAGAGACACGGAAGACCTACTTACAACAATCAACCAACTTGACCTCATTGACTTATACAGAACTCTCCACCCAACTGCTGCAAAATATACTTTTTTTTCTAGCGCACATGGAACATTCTCTAGAATAGATCACATATTAGGTCATAAAACAAATCTTTCCAGAATCCAAAACATCGAAATATTACAAAGCATCTTCTCAGACCACAAGGCAATGAAGCTAGAAATCAATAACAGAAAAACTAGGGAAAAGAAATCAAATACTTGGAAAATGAAGAATACCCTCCTGAAAAAAGACTGGGTTATAGAAGACATCAAGGAGGGAATAAGGAAATTCTTAGAAAGCAACGAGAATGAAAATACTTCCTATCAAAACCTCTGGGACACAGCAAAAGCAGTGCTCAGAGGCCAATTTATATCGATAAATGCACACATACAAAAAGAAGAAAGAGCCAAAATCAGAGAACTGTCCCGACAACTTGAGCAAATAGAAAGTGAGCAACAAAAGAATCCATCAGGCACCCGAAGAAAACAAATAATAAAAATTAGAGCTGAACTAAATGAATTAGAGAACAGAAAAACAATTGAAAGAATTAACAAAGCCAAAAGCTGGTTCTTTGAAAAAATTAACAAAATTGATAAACCATTGGCTAGATTGACTAAAGAAAAACAGGAAAGGAAACAAATAACCCGAATAAGAAACGAGAAGGACCACATCACAACAGAACCAAATGAAATCAAAAGAATCATATCAGATTACTACATAAAATTGTACTCTAACAAATTTGACAACCTAGAAGAAATGGATAAATTCTTGGAACAACACTACTTACCTAAACTAACACATACAGAAGTAGAACAACTAAATAGACCCATAACAAAAAAAGAGATTGAAATGGTAATCAAAAAACTCCCAACAAAAAAAAGTCCTGGCCCAGATGGCTTCACTGCAGAGTTCTACCAAACCTTCAGAGAAGACTTAACACCATTACTATTGAAGGTATTTCAAAGTATAGAAAAAGACGGAATACTACCCAACTCATTCTATGAAGCTACCATCTCCCTGATACCAAAACCAGGTAAAGACATTACAAAAAAAGAAAATTTTAGACCTATATCCCTCATGAACATAGATGCAAAAATCCTTAATAAAATTCTAGCCAATAGAATCCAACAACACATCAAAAAAATAATTCACCCTGATCAAGTGGGATTTATACCAGGTATGCAAGGCTGGTTTAATATCAGAAAAACCATTAATGTAATCCATCACATAAATAAAACAAAAGACAAAAACCACATGATCTTATCAATTGATGCAGAAAAGGCATTTGACAAAGTCCAACACCCATTTATGATAAAAACTCTCACCAAAATAGGAATTGAAGGAAAATTCCTCAACATAATAAAGGGCATATATGCAAAGCCAACGGCCAATATCACTCTAAATGGAGAGAACCTGAAAGCATTTCCCTTGAGAACGGGAACCAGACAAGGATGCCCTTTATCACCGCTCTTATTCAACATCGTACTTGAAGTCCTAGCCAGGGCAATTAGGCTAGACAAAGAAATAAAGGGTATTCAGATTGGTAAGGAGGAAGTAAAGCTATCACTATTTGCAGATGACATGATCGTATACATGGAAAACCCTAAGAAATCCTCCAGAAAACTACTGAAACTAATAGAAGAGTTTGGAAGAGTCTCAGGATATAAAATAAACATACAAAAATCACTTGGATTCCTCTACATCAACAAAAAGAACACCGAAGAGGAAATAACCAAATCAATACCATTCACAGTAGCCCCCAAGAAGATAAAATACTTAGGAATAAATCTTACCAAGGATGTAAAAGACCTATACAAAGAAAACTATAAAACTCTGCTACAAGAAATTCAAAAGGACACGCTTAAATGGAAAAACATACCCTGCTCATGGATAGGAAGACTCAACATAGTAAAAATGTCTATTCTACCAAAAGCCATTTATACATACAACGCACTTCCAATCCAAATACCAATGTCATACTTTAAGGGAATAGAGAAACAAATCACTAATTTCATATGGAAAGGAAAGAATCCCCGGATAAGCAAAACATTACTGAAAAAGAAGAAGAAAGTGGGAGGCCTCACCCTACCTGATTTCAGAACCTATTATATAGCTACAGTAGTCAAAACAGCCTGGTACTGGTACAACAACAGGCACATAGACCAATGGAACAGAATTGAGAATCCAGATATAAATCCATCCACGTATGAGCAGCTGATATTTGACAAAGGACCAGTGTCAGTCAATTGGGGAAATAATAGTCTTTTTAACAAATGGTGCTGGCATACCTGGATATCCATTTGCAAAAGAATGAAACAGGACCCATACCTCACACCATGCACAAAAACTAACTCCAAGTGGATCAAAGACCTAAACATAAAGACTAAAACGATAAAAATCTTGGAAGAAAAAATAGGATCTACCCTAGGAGCGCTAATACAGGGCATAAACAGAATACAAAACATTACCAAAAATGATGAAGAGAAACCCGATAACTGGGAGCTCCTAAAAATCAAACACCTATGCTCATCTAAAGACTTCACCAAAAGAGTAAAAAGACCACCTACAGACTGGGAAAGAATATTCAGCTATGACATCTCAGACCAGCGCCTGATCTCTAAAATCTACATGATTCTGTCAAAACTCAACCACAAAAAGACAAACAACCCAATCAAGAAGTGGGCAAAGGATATGAACACACATTTCACTAAAGAAGATATTCAGGCAGCCAACAGATACATGAGAAAATGCTCTCGATCATTAGTCATTAGAGAAATGCAAATTAAAACTACGATGAGATTCCATCTGACACCAACTAGACTGGCATTAATTCAAAAATCACAAAAGAATAAATGTTGGAGAGGCTGCGGAGAGACTGGAACTCTCATACACTGCTGGTGGGATTGTAAAATGGTACAACCACTGTGGAAATCCATCTGGCGTTATCTTAAACAGTTAGAAATAGAACTACCATACAACCCAGAAATCCCACTCCTCGGAATATACCCTAAAAATACAAGACCCTTCACACAAACAGATATATGCACACCCATGTTTATTGCAGCTCTGTTTACAATAGCAAAAAGCTGGAAGCAACCAAGATGTCCATCAACGGACGAATGGGTAAATAAATTGTGGTATATTCACACAATGGAATACTACGCATCGATAAAGAACAGTGACGAATCTCTGAAACATTTCATAACATGGAGGAATCTGGAAGGCATTATGCTGAGCGAAATGAGTCAGTTGCAAAAGGACAAATATTGTATAAGACCACTATTATAAGATCTTGAGAAATAGAAAAAACGGAAAAGAACACATACTTTTGTGGTTACAAAGGGGGGAGGGAGGGAGGGAGGGAGGGAGAGGGCTTTTTATTGATCAATCTGTAGATGGGAACTGCTTTGGGTGAAGGGAAAGACAACACTCAAAACAAGGAAGGTCAGCCTAATTGGACAGGATTAAAAGTAAAGAGGTTTCCGAGATAAAATGAAAGCTTCAAAGGATAGCGAAGCAGGGGCTGGGGTCTGGGGAACTTGGTTTGAGAGGACTTCTAAATCAATGGGCAAAACAATTCTATTATGAAAACACTCTGCATCCCACTTTGAATTGTGGCACCTGGGGTCCTAAATGCCAACAAGCAGCCATCTAAAATACATTAATTGGTCTCAACCCACCGGGAGCAAAGGCAAAGGAAGAACACCAAGGTCACACGACAACTAAGAACCCAAGAGACAGAAAGGGCCACTTGAACCAGAGACCTACAATATCCTGAGACCAGAAGAACAAGTTGGTGCCCGGCCACAAACGATGTCTGCCCTGTCAGGGAGCACAAGAGACAACTCCTGAGGGAGCAGGAGACCAATGGGATACAGACCCCAAATTCTCATTAAAAGACCACACCTAATGGTATGATTGCGACTAGAGGAATCCCAGAGACAATGCTCCCCAGAACTTCTGATGGCACAGGACAGGAACCAACCCCGAAGACAAATCATCAGGCATGAAAAGGACTGGTCAGTGGGGGGGAGAGAGATACTGATGAAGAGTGAGCTAATTAAATCAGGTGGACACGGGAGAGTGTGTTGGCAACTCTTGACTGGAGGGGGGATGGGAAGATAGAGAGAGAGGGAAGAAGGTAAAATTGGCACGAAACGAGAGACTGTAAGGGCTGACTCAATAGGGGGAGAGCAAGTGGGAGAAGGGAGTAAGATGTATGTAAACCTACATGTGACAGACTGATTGGAATGGTAAATGTTCACTTAAAGCTTAATAAAAATTTAAAAAAAAAAAAAAGCTAGAAATAGAACTGTCATACTATCCAGTAATCGCACTCCTTGGTATATATCTTAGAGAAGTAAGAGCTATCACACAAACAGATATATGCACCTGTGTTCATTGCAGCAGTATTTACAATTGCAAAAATGATGGAAGCAAGCAAAGTGCCCATCAAGGGATGAATGGATAAATAAATTATGGTATATTCCCACAATGGAATACCACGCATCAATAAAGAACATATTGAATATGTGAAACATTTAATAACATGGAGGAATCTAGAAGGCATTATGCCGAGTGAAATTCGTTGCAAAAGGACAAATATTGTATGATACCACTAGTATAAGAACTCAAAAAAAAGTTTAAACAGAGAAGAAAATATTCTTTGATGGTTATAAGAGGGGGAGGGAGGGAAGGAGGGAGAGGGAGATTCACTAATTAGTAGACAAGAACTAATTTAAGTGAAGGGAGGGCAACACCCAATACAAGAGAGGTCAGCACAACTGGACTAAACCAAAAGCAGTTTCCTGAATAAATCAAACACTTCGAAGGCCAGAGTAGCAGGAGCAGGGGTTTGGGGACCATGGTTTCAGGGGATTTCTAAGTCAATTGGCATAACAAAATCTATTAAGAAAACATTCTTCATCCCATTTTGGAGAGTGGCGTCTGGGGTCCTAAATGCTAGAAAGCAGCCATCTATGATGCAAAAATTGGCTTCAACCCACATGGAGCAAAAGAGAATGAAGAACACCAAAGATACAAGGTAAGTATTTGCCCAAGAGTCAGAATAGGCCACGTAAATCAGAGACTGCATCAGCCTGAGATCAGATCTAGACGATACCTGTCTACAACTGATGACTGCCATGACAGGGAGCCTGAAGGAGCAGAAGAGCAGTGGGATGCAGACCTCCAATTCTCATAAAAAGACCAGACTTCATGGTGTCACTGAGACTGGAGGGATCCCAGAGGTCATGTTCCCCAGACCTTCTGTAAACCCAAGACAAGAACCATTCCCGAAGCTAACTCTTCAGATAGGGATTGGACTGGACTATAAGACAGAAAATGATACTGGTGAGGAGTGGGCTTCTTTGATCAAGTAAACGCATGAGACTATGTGGGCAGCTCCTGTCTGGAGGGGAGATGTGAAGGCCAAGGGGGACAGAAGCTGGCTGAATGGACACAGAAATACAGGGTGGAGAGAAGGAGTGTGCTGTCTCATTAGGGAGAGAGCAACTATATAAAAAAAAAAAAAACTATAGCAAGGTGCAAATAAGGTTTTGATTGAGAGACTGAATTGATTTGTATACTTTCACTTAAAGCACAATAAAAATAGTTAAAAAAAAGAATATACCAAACATATAAAGCAAGTTGGGGTAGTGATTAAGCACTCAGCTGCTAACTGAAAGTTTGGTGATTCAAACCCGCCAGCTTATCTGCAGGAGAAAGATGTGGCAATCTGCTTCTGTAAAGATTACAGCCTTGAAAACTCTATGAGGCAGTTCTAATCTGTTCTACTCATAGCGTCACTGTGAGTTGGAATCAACTTAATGGCAAAGTGGCAATGGGGGACCAGGTTGTAAATATCTGAATACTAATAAAACTTCATAAGGGTGTGAATACTCAGTTGGAAACCACTGGCCTAGCTGATGCTATATTCAAATTAAAGAAATAAAGTTGTGACCAGGTTAACAGTTTAAAAAGATAACTGAAATTATGACTGATGATTCTGTACTTTTGTAGTCTAACATCAGGCGAAGCAACACCAGATATGTCATGGACAGCAATGGCACTGATACATCTCTTTTATACATTTTCTGACATTAATAACATTTCTAAAGTTAGGCACATCTTCTGATTTGAAAACTCTTTCCATGGAACCCATAACACAAACCTTATTATCTTTAGTATATTTTCCTCATAAAGTGGAAAAACGAGTCTTTAGAGATCTTTCAGGGAAATCCAAAAAAAAAAAAAGTTTTAAGTATAAAGTATATCTCTTAAGATTAGATTTCGGGAGGGAAAAACAAAAGTTTTCAGGAGTTTTAACATTTGGTTAAATAAGATCATAGGTCACCAAGAAACAATGCTTAGATAGCTATTTAACCAAAGTGACAATAAAAAGATATAGGAGGTAACATGGTGTAAAAACCTCAGCTTTTCCAAAGTCAGAAGGCTTAATTCTCTTAAACAATTAAGGACGTGGCAAGGACAACATGAAACACAGAATCACTACCCTTCAGGCATTGTACAGAAGATAAAGTTAATCTTTTACAACCTTAACCCAATAACTAAAGAAAATTTGGTCATTATAACAGAGAGGGACACAAAATACAGCTTCAAATACTATTTGACCTTATAACTCTTTTAAAATCTCATAAAGAATCTATCAAACATTAGCCAGCTTTGACCAAAACAAAATTCTCTTTCTGTAAAACTTTTAAGCTTTTCTATATTTATCACGTCTCTTATAATACAACTTTTTAAAGAGGCAAAAAAAAAAAAAAGGATTCATTAGCAGATCCAAATATATATATATCCTCTCTGTGACATCTAAAAAAAATAAAAAGCAAAAGTAAAGAAGCTTAAATTATACTATTGCTGTTGTTAGGTGCCATCAAGTCAATGTGACTAACAGTGATCCCAAGTGACAGAGTAGAACAGCCCCATAGAGTTTTCTAGGCTGTAATCTTTACAGCCGCCATATTACCAGATCATTCTCCCAAGGACTCACTGGGTAGATTCAAACTGCCCACATTTTTGGTTAACAGCTGAGTGCTTAACCAATGTGCCACCAGAGCTCTATTACTTAACTCAATTTAGTATCATCCTAAGATTTTTTAAAAATAATTTTTATTGTGCTTTAAGTGAAAGTTTACAAATCAAGTCAGTCACATAAAAACTTATATACACCTTGCTACATACTCCCAATTGCTCTCTCCCTAATGAGTCAGCCCGCTCCCTCCTTCCAGTCTCTCCTTTCGTGACCGTTTTGCCAGTTTCTAACCCTCTCTACCCTCCCATCTCCCCTCCAGACAGGAGATGCCAACACAGTCTCAAGTGTCCACCTGAACAAGTAGCTCACTCTTCATCAGCATCTCAATCCTACCCATTGTCCTGTCCCTTCCATGTCTGATGAGTAGTCTTCGGGAATGGTTCCTGTCCTGGGCCAACAGAAGGTTTGGGGACCATGACTGCTGAGATTCTTCTAGTCTCAGTCAGACCATTAAGTCTGGTCTTTTTATGAGAATTTGGGGTCTGCATCCCACTGTTCTCCTGCTCCCTCAGGAGTTCTCTGTTGTGCTTCCTGTCAGGGCAGTCATCGGTTGTGGCCGGGCACCAACTAGTTCTTCTGGTCTCAGGATGATTTAAGTCTCTGGTTCATGTGGCCCTTTCTGTCTCGGGCTCATAGTTATTGTGTGACCTTGGTGTTCTTCATTCTCCTTTGATCCAGGTGGGTTGAGAACAATTGATGCATCTCAGATGGCCGCTTGTTAGCATTTAAGACCCCAGACGCCACACTTCAAAGTGGGATGCAGAATGTTTTCATAATAGAGTTTATTATGCCAATTGACTTAGAAGTCCTCTTAAGCCATAGTCCCCAAACCCCCGCCCTTGCTCCGCTGACCTTCGAAGCATTCAGTTTATCCCGGAAACTTCTTTGCTTTTGGTCCAGTCCAGTTGAGCTGACCTTCCCTGTATTGAGTATTGTCCTTCCCTTCACCTAAAGTAGTTCTTATCTACTAACTAATCAGTAAATAACCCTCTTCCACCCTCCCTTCCCCCCTCGTAACCACAAAAGTATGTGTTCTTCTCAGTTTATACTATTTCTCAAGATCTTATAATAGTGGTCTTATACAATATTTGTCCTCTTGCATCTGACTAATTTCACTCAGCATAATGCCTTCCAGGTTCCTCCATGTTATGAAATGTTTCACAGATTCCTCACTGTTCTTTTTCGATGAGTAGTATTCCATTGTGTGAATGTACCATAATTTATTTAACCATTCATCCGTTGATGGACACCTTGGTTGCTTCCAGCTTTTTGCTATTGTAAACAGTGCTACAATAAACATGGGTGTGCATATATCTGTTCGTGTGAAGGCTCTTATTTCTCTAGGGTATATTCCGAGGAGTGGGATTTCTGGGTTGTATGGTAGTTCTATTTCTAACTTTTTAAGAAAATGCCAGATAGATTTCCAAAGTGGTTTACCATTTGACATTCCCACCAGCAGTGTATAAGAGTTCCAATCTCTCTGCAGCCTCTCCAGCATTTATTATTTTGTGTTTTTTGTATTAATGCCAGCCTTGTTAGAGTGAGATGGAATCTCATGGTAGTTTTAATTTGCATTTCTCTAATGGCTAACGATTGAGAGCATTTTCTCATTGTATCTGTTAGCTGCCTGAATATCTTCTTTAGTGAAGTGCGTGTTCATATCCTTAGCCCACTTTTTGATTGGGTTGATGTCTTTTTGTGGTTGAGTTTTAACAGAATCATATAGATTTTAGAGATCAGGCGCTGGTCAGAGATGTCATAGCTGAAAAGTTTTTCCCAATCTGTAGGTGGTCTTTTTACTCTTTTGGTGAAGTCTTTAGATGAGCATAGGTGTTTGATTTTTAGGAGCTCCCAGTTATCTGGTTTCTCTTCAGCATTTTTAGTAATGTTTTGTATTCTGTTTATGCCTTCTGTTAGGGCTTCTAAAGTTGTCCCTATTTTTTCTTCCATGCTGTTTATCGTTTTAGACTTTATTTGTAGGTCTTTGGTCCATTTGGGTTTAGTTTTTGTGCATGGTGTGAGGTATGGGTCCTGTTTCATTTTTTTTTCAAATGGATATCCAGTTATGCCAGCAGCATTTGTTAAAAAGACTATCTTTTCCCCAATTAACTGACACTGGGCTTTTGTCAAATATCAGCTGCTCATACGTGGATGGATTTATATCTGGGTTCTCAATTCTGTTCCATTGGTCTATGTGCCTATTGTACCAGTATCAGGCTGTTTTGACTATTGTGGCTGTGTAATATGTTCTAAAATCAGGTAGAGTGAGGCCTCCCACTTTCTTCTTCTTTTTCAGTAATGCTTTACTTATCCGAGGCTTCTTTCCCTTCCATATGAAGTTGGTGATTTGTTTCTCCATCACTTTAAAAAACGGCATTGGAATTTGGATTGGAAGTGCATTGTATGTATAGATGGCTTTTGGTAGAATAGACATTTTTACTATGTAACATCTTCCTATCCATGAGCAAGGTATGTTTTTCCACTTAAGTAGGCCCCTTTTAGTTTCTTGCACTAGTACTTTGTAGTTTTCTTTGTATAGGTCTTTTACATCTTTGGTAAGATTTATTCCTAAGTATTTTATCTTCTTGGGGGCTACTGTGAATGGTATTGATCTGGTGATTTCCTCTTCGATGTTCTTTTTGTTGATGTAGAGGAATCCAAGTGATTTTTGTATATTTATCTTGTAAAATGAGACTCTGCCGAAACTCTTCTATTAGTTTTAGTAGTTTTCTGGAGGATTCCTTAGGGTTTTTTGTGTATAAGATCATGTCATCTGCAAATAGAGATAATTTGACTTCTTCCTTGCCAATCTGGATGCCCTTTATTTCTTTGTCTAGCCTAATTGCTCTGGCTAGGACCTCTAGCACAATGTTGAATAAGAGTGGTGATAACGGGCATCCTTGTCTCGTTCCCGTTCTCAAGGGAAATGCTTTCAGGGTTCTCTCCATTTAGAATGATGTTGGCTGTTGGCTTTGGCTTTGGCTTTGTGATGCCCTTTATTTTGTTGAGGAATTTTCCTTCTGTTCGTATTTTGCTGAGAGTTTTTATCATGAATGGGCGTTGGACTTTGTCAAATGCCTTTTCTGCATCAATTGATAAGAACATGTGGTTTTTGTCTTTTGTTTTATTTATATGGTGGATTACATTAATGGTTTTTCCAATATTAAACCAACCTTACATAATAAAAAAAATTTTTAATAAATCTCACTTGGTCGTGGTGGATTATTTTTTTGATATATTGTTGAATTCTATTGGCTAGAATCTTGTTGAGGATTTTTGCATCTATGTTCATGAAGGATATAGGACTGTAATTTTCTTTTTTTGCGGTGTCTTTACCTGGTTTTGGTATCAGGGATATGGCAGCTTCAAAGAATGAGTTAGGTAGTATTCCATCATTTCCTATGCTTTGAAATACCTTTAGTAGTAGCAGTGTTAACTCTTCTTTAAAAGTTTGGTAGAACTCTGTGGTGAAGCTGTCCAGGCCAGGACTTTTTTTGTTGGGCGTTTTTTGATTACCGTTTCAATCTCTTTTTTTGTTATGGGTCTATTTAGTTGTTCTACTTCTGATTGTGTTAGTTTAGGTAGGTAGTATTTTTGTAGGAATTCATCCATTTCTTCTAGGTTTGCAAATTTGTTAGAGTACAATTTTTCATATTAATCTGATATGATTCTTTTAACTTCCGTTCAGTCTGTTGTGATATGGCCCATCTCGTCTCTTATTCTGGTTATTTGTTTCCTTTCCTGTATTTCTTTAGTCAGTCTGGCCAATGGTTTATCAATTTTGTTAGTTTTTTCAAAGAACCAGCTTTTGGCTTTTTTAATTCTTTCAGTTGTTTTTCTGTTCTCTATTTAGTTCAGCTCTAATTTTTATTATTTGTTTTCTTCTGGTGCCTGATGGATTCTGTTGTTGCTCACTTTCTATTTGTTCAAGTTGTAGGGACAGTTCTCTGATTTTGGCTCTTTCTTCTTTTTGTATGTGTGCATTTATCGATATAAATTGACCTCTGAGCACTGCTTTTGCTGTGTCCCAGAGGTTTTCATAGGAAGTGTTTTTGTTCTCGTTATATTCTATGAGTTTCTTTATTGCCTCCTTAATGTCTTCTATAACCCAGTCTTTTTTGAGCAGGGTATTGTTCATTTTCCAAGTATTTGATTTCTTTTTCCTGATTTTTCTGTTATTGATTTCCACTTTTATGGCCTTGTATTCTGAGAAGATGCTTTGTAATATTTTGATGTTTTGGATTCTGCAAAGGTTTGTTTTGTGACCTAATATGTGATCTATTCTAGAGAATGTTCCATATGCACTAGAAAAAAATATACTTTGCAGCTGTTGGGTGGAGTGTTCTGTATAGGTCTGTGAGGTCAAGTTGGTTGATTGTAGCAATTAGGTCTTCCGTGTCTCTATTGAGCTTCTTACTGGAAGTCCTATCCTCCTCCGAAAGTTGTGTGTTGAAGTCTCCTACTATAATTGTGGAGGTGTCTATCTCACTTCTCAGTTCTGTTAAAGTTTGTTTTATGTATCTTGCAGCCCTGTCATTGGGTGCATAAATATTTAATATGGTTATGTCTTCCTGGTCAATTGTCCCTTTAATCATTATGTAGAGTCCTTCTTTATCCTTTGTGGTGGATTTAACTTTGAAGTCTATTTTGTCAGAAATTAAAATTGCTACTCCTGCTCTTTTTTGATTGTTGTTTGCTTGATGTATTTTTTTCCATCCTTTGAGTTTTAGTTTGTGTCTCTAAGTCTAAGGTGTGTCTCTTGTAGGCAGCATATAGACGGATCGTGTGTCTTTACCCAGTCTGAGACTCTCTGTCTCTTTATTGGTACATTTAGTCCATTTACGTTCAGCGTAATTATAGATAAGTATGTGTTTAGTGCTGTCATTTTGATGCCTTTTTGTGTGTGTTGTTGACAATTTCATTTTTACACTTACTTTTTTGTGCTGTGACGTTTTTCTTTGTAAATTGTATTCCTCATTTTCATAGTAGTCAAATTTATGTTTGTGGAGTCATTATGTTTTTCTTGGTTTTTATTTTGAGTTATGGAATTGTTAGACCTCTTTGTGGTTACCTTAATATTTACCCCTGTTTTTCTAAGTAAAAATCTAACTTTTATCGTCCTATGTTGCCTTGTTTTCCTCTCCATATGGCAGTTCTTTGCCTCCTGTATTTAGTCCCTCTTTTTGATTATTGTGATCTTTTACATATGGACTTCAATGATTCCCTGTCTTGAGCATTTTTTTCTCTTTAAAATGAATCTTAATTTGTTTTTGTGATTTCCTTATTTTAGTTGATATCAGGATGTTCTGTTCTGTGACCTTGTGTTGTGTCAGTATCTAATGTTATTGATTTTCTGACCAATTTCCTTTAGTAGTTCTTGTAGCTTTGGTTTTGTTTTTGCAAATTCTCTAAGCTTGTGTTTATCTGTAAATGTTTTAATTTCACCTTCATATTTGAGAGAGAGTTTTGCCGGATAAATGATCCTTGGCTGGCAGTTTTTCTCCTTCAGTGCTCTATATATGTCATCCCATTGCCTTCTTGACTGCATGGTTTCTGCCAAGTAGTCTGAACTTATTGATTCTCCTTTGTAGGAGACCTTTCTTTTATCCCTAGCTGCTTTTAAAATTTTCCCTTTATCCTTGGTTTTGGCAAGTTTGATAATATGTCTTGGTGATTTTCTTTTTGGATCAATCTTATTGGGGTTCAATGAGCATCTTGGATAGATATCCTTTCGTCTTTCATGGTGTCAGGGAAGTTTTCTCCAACCGATCTTCAACTATTCTCTCTGTATTTTCTGTTATCCCTCCCTGTTCTGGGACTCCAATCACACTCAAGTTATTCTTCTTGATAGGGTCCACATGATTCTTAGGGTTTCTTCATTTTTTTAAAATTCTTTTATCTGGTTTTTCTTCAACTATTTTGGTGCCAATTGCTTTATCCTCCAACTTCCCCACTCTGCATTCCAATTCCTCGATTCTGCTCCTCTGACTTCCTATTGAGTTGTCTAATTCTGTAATTTTACTGTTAATCTTTTGGATTTCTGAATGCTGTCTCTCTATGGATTCTTGTAGCTTATTAATTTTTCCCCTATGTTCTTGAATAATCTTTTTGAGTTCTTCAACTGCTTTATCAGTATGTTCCTTGGCTTTTTCTGTAGATTGCCTTATTTCATTTTTGAGGTCATCACTGATGTCTTGAATCATTCTGTAAATTAGTTTTTTATATTCTGCATCTGGAAATTCCAGGATTATATTTTCATTTGGGAAAAATTGTGATTCTTCAATTTGGGGAGTTGTAGAAGCAATCATGGTCTGCTTCTTTATGTGGTTTGATATTGACTGTTGTCTCCGAGCCATCTATAAGATATCGTAATGACTTATTTTATATTTGTTCACTGAGTCTTATCTTGATTTGTTTTCTTTCAGTATATGTAGATGGGCTACTAGATTGCGCTGTCTTGATTGTTGTAGCCCTTGAATCACTTATGCCCTCTTACCAGCTGGTTTGGGCCATTGCCAGACATATAAGCCTAAGAGTCCATTCACTATTCTTGAGTAGAATCTGATTTTGGGTCACCAAGTGTGTGGGGGTAGACTGTCACCTATTTGCTTAGAGGAGTAGTGGTGATAGTTGGGTGCACCAGATTCTAGTAGCAGCAGGGGGTCACATTCCGGGGGGGCAGGATGCTGACAGGCTTCCCCCAAGTGCCAATGAGGTAGTTGTGTCTCTATTCCTAAAGCATTTTGGTGGGTGGGCTCTGCAGCTGTACCGTAGGATCCCAATGCTTGTACCTCTAAAGATTGGTAGGTGTTGCTATCCTTAGACACCTTTAGCAGGTGGCTAGGTGGTTTGGGTGGAGCTTCAGCTCTCAATTTCCTGCTGTGGATCAGTGAGGGCTCTGTTAAATAGGTAGAGAGGTATCAGACCTGGAAAACTTGTCTTTCCAATGCTCCGCTAAACTAATTACAGTCAGATCTCTATCAGAATTGCCTTTGCATTATAATAGCCACCTTGTTCCCTGAAGGGATGAAGGCCCAAGACTGTGGATCTCATATGCTTGGCTGGAGCTGGTTCTGTATTTTTAGTCCAATTTCGGTGATTCAGGGAAGTATTCTTGGTATCTGGGTTTTTTGTAGCTGCTTCTCTCAGGCCAGGAGATTGGGTTAGGAAAAGACAAAACAAACAAACAAAAAATCGCAGAGCCCTTCACTCTCTGGCCCAGGAAATTCCAATGTTAGTGAAGCTGCCTCGGAAGGGGAGGGGAGGGATCAGATAGCTAGGAGAGAGTAGCACCCGGGAATATAGACAAAGTTACTTATCTTGCTTTGTGAGAACTGTTTTATCTGAGATTCCCGAGGGGCATGTGGCCTGTGTGTGTTGGCTGGGTCGAGATTGCCCCCGAGGGTCAGGCCCACGTCCTGTGCATGTGCTGTCTCAGAAGTCGTGGTCAGTTCCTCTGCTCCCAGTCCAAAGCCCAGTGCCACGGTTCCCCGGCTGGGATGCCTCTCTCCCGGCTCCAAAACCAGTCACTGCCTCCCAGTGACTTCTCCTCCTGTCAGCCGCATCACTGCACTGCCTGCATGCACTGGCTGGGCTTCCCCTGAGGTTACTTCAGGGGGCTAGGGCTGCATCACGTGTTTGCGCCGTCTCAGGATGCCATGCTCAGCTCCCCTGCACCCAGTCCAAAACAAGGCGCCAAGGTTTTCTAACTGGGACGCTGGCTCCAGGCTCCAAAAACAGTTGCTGCTTCCCCGTGGTTTCTCGTTCGTTGTCTTGTTAGCCCCATTAGTGTGCAGCCTGCTTGCACTGGCTGAGTCTCTACAGAGGTTACCCCAGGGGGCTAGGGGTTAGGGCTTTCTCCCAAGCCGCTATCAGCACAGCCACTCTGTACCAGAAAACCGCGAGGGCTCAAGGCTGTGGAGTGGGTCGCGGGTTCCAGAAGCAGTCGCTGGTTCAGGGTGCAGCTTATCGCTCACCTGTCACTCAGGTCAACTCTTTAGATCTGTGTTTGATGGTCAGGGTTTGTAGATTGTCATGTATGTGATCGATTCACTCGTTTTTCTGAGTCTTTGTTGCAAGAGGGATCCGAGGTAGCGTCTACCTAGTCAGCCATCTTGGCCCCACCTCCTCATCCTAAGATTTTAAGTTATCTAAGATCTTAGAAATTATCTTCAATCTGTATACCACAAAACATAATTACCAGAGGAGGGCCCAAGATGGCCGAGTAGTCAGATACTTTCTGTGGTCCCTCTTAGGACAAAGGCCCAAAAAAACAAGTGAATCAATTATTTACCACAATCTAGGAGCCCTGACCACCAAAGACAAAGTCGAGGAATCATACTGAGTGGCAGGGGGAAGGAGAGATGGTTCAGAAGCAGTGAGAATTTGCCAGACCTGACCTGGCTGGTACCAGCACCCTGCAGGCTGGATCGACTGCTACATGTGGTGAGGCAAGCATTGGTGCAGGGGATGGGTTTTCTACATGAGGAGAGACCAAGCAGTGGGGAGTTGGCTCAAACCACCAGAACCAGTGAAAATGACACTCAGTTGGTAAAAGATAACTACAAGTGTCTAACTCACGGCACACACACACAAAAGAAAACCTCATTTTGGGAAATACCTCTCTCCCTTTTACCTGCTCCCTCCCCACTCTGCTCTGGGCCCTGGTTCAGCTTCAGAGGTTGCTACACCCCTTGGGCCAGAAGTAGAACCCATAGTGCACTCTGAGCCATTATACCAGCTTTGGAGAGGGAACAAATTAACAAACAGGAAAAAATAATCTGCCAGCTCACCTAAGCCGGGAACTCAGGACAAGCACAGCCCCTTTGCCTAGGCACAACCATAAGGGATCCACAGACTTTGAATACCTTTCACCACCATGTAGACCTCTGTGAGCCCATTTCAACAGCGTAGGCCCTCATTAGCACAGCATACCAGTGTATATACCTGAAGCTTATTTTCATCTGTATTTGCTATAATGCGGAGCGGCAGATTTGTGACATTTGACACTACCCTTCCCATTAAGCAGGGTCCTCACCTACATGCATCAGGTGCCTGAGGACTGGTGTTTTCACACACTCCACTGAGCCACCTGTGACAGAGGGCCAAGAATAAGTGCTGACTTGCAGTCTTTATAGCCAACAGCATTGCGTGCCATAGTCTGACTGAAAAACCCACCTACCTATACACTCTAGGGAACAGGGATACACCTTCTACTCGGACACTCAAGAGCATCAGTCAGCCCCCTGCCTTGATCAGTTCATGATCCTCTACTTCAGCCAGGGAAGTGTGCCTACTCCATCATCCCTGCAGGTCTAGGACTATAGGTGAGAGCCTGCACCATAATTTAGTGACTGACTACTGGCACACCTCAGCTGAATCCACACAAGAAAAGTAAATGGACTCTCGGGCTCACATACTTACTAACAATTCTAGCCACCTGGATACAGGGAGTGAGAGCTTCAAAGACAGAAATAATCAAACTAGGTCACACGGCCAGCCTATCTGGTGACATCAAAATAAAACAAAACAACAAATTAGGATAGAGTAAACAAACAAAAATAAATAAATATATTAACTTATTGATGGTTTGGAGACAACAGTCAATAAAAATCACATCAATAGGCAGACCATGATCTCTTCAGCAAGACACCATGACAAAGAATCAAAAAAACCTTCTGGAGGAAGAGAATATCTTGGAATTACCAGAGGTAGAATTCAAAAGACTAATATACAGAACTCTTCAAGAAACCAGGAGAAGATCAGGCAAAATGCAGAACAAGCCAAGGAACACACAGACAAAGCAATACAGGATCTTAAGATGGTTATGCAAGAGCATAATGACAAGTTTGATAGGCTGCAAGAATCTAAAGACAACAAATAGAAATCCAAAAGATTAACAATAAAATTTCATAATTAGACAACTGAATAGAAAGTCATAGGAGCAGAATTGGAAGTCAGAAATAGTGAGACTGAAGATGAAGCACTTAATGTCAACTTATCAGAGGAAAAATCAGATAAAAGTTTTTTTTAAAAAAAAGGAAGAAACCCTAAGAATTATGTGGGACACTCTCAAGGGGAATAACCTATGAGTGACTGGAGTACCAGAGCAGGGAAAGATATCAGAGAACACAGAGAGAATTGTTGAAAATTTGTTGGCAGAAAACTTCCCAGATATGGTGAAAGATGAGAAAATATCTATCCAAGAAACTCATGGAAATCCACACATGGTATATCTCAAAAGAAAATCATCAAGACATATTACAATCAAACTTTCCAAAACCAAAGATAAAGAGAGAAATTTAAGAGCAGCTAGGGATAAAAGAAAAGTCACCTACAAAGGAGAGTCAATAGAACTAAGCTCTGACTGCTCGGCAGAAACCATGCAAGCAAGAAGGCAATGGAATGACATATATAAATTCTAGAAAGAAAAAAAAATGCAGCCAAGAATTATATATCCAGCAAAACAGTATCTCAAATATGATGGCAAAATTAGAGCATTTCCAGACAAACAGAAGTTTAGGGAATTTGTAAAAATCAAAAAAAAAATTACAAAAAATACAAAAGGGAGTTCTCTGGTTAGAAAATCAATAACATCAGATAACAACCCAAGACTAGAAAATAGCACAGAGCAACCAGATATCAACCCAGATAGAGAAGTCACAAAAATAAAGATAAAACACTGAAAATAGGGAAACATAAATGTCAATATGTAAAAAATGACGACCAAAAATATAGTCGCAGATCTCTCATATAGAGAGGAAGTCAAGTTGATATACAGAAATAAAAGATCAATTTAAACTTAGAAAAAATAAGGTAACCACAAAGGAAACTAACAATCCTGCACATCGAAATAAAAAAAAAAAACAAGAAACTCATAAAGGCTCACCAAATACAAAATCAACCACAAGAAAAAAGATGAAAAAATATGTAAAGAAAAAAACTCAGCTAAGAGAATTAAGTGGAACAAAGAAACTGTCAACAACACACACACACAAATACATCAAAATGATAGGACTAAACTCATACCTATCAATAATTACATTGAATGTAAATGAAATAAATTCACCAATAAAGATTCAGAGAGTGGCAGAATGGATTAAAAAAAAAAAAGATCTGTCTATATGCTACCTAAAAGAGACATACCTTAGACTTAAAGACACAAACAAGCTAAAGCTCAAAAGATGGGAAAAAATATATCAAGCAAACATCTCTCAAAAAAGAGCAGGAGTGTTTTAACAAAACAGGCTTTGAAACAAAATCCACCATAAAGGATAAGGAAGGCCACTATATAATGATTAAAGGGTCAACGTATCCGGCCGACATAACCATAATAAATATTTACACACCAATGACAGAGCTCCAAAACACGTAAATTCTAACAGCATTGAGAAGAGGAATAGCTCCACAATAATAGTAGGAGACTTCAACACACCACTTTCAGTGGAGAGAACATGCAGAGAGAAGTTCGATAAAGACACAGGAGATCTGAATGAGACAGTCAACCAACCTGACCTCACAGACACTTACAGAACACTCCACCCAATGCCAGCCAAGTACACTTTCTTTTCCAACACACATGGAATGTTCTCCAGAATAGAAACCATATTAGGCCACAAAGCAAGCCTTAACAGATTCCAAAGCATTGAAACCTTATCAAAGCATCTCTTCTGATTATAAAGCCATAAAAGTAGAAATCAATAACAGGAAAAGCAAGGAAAAAAAATCAATCACATGGAAATCGAACAACACCTTCCTCAAAAACTGCTGGGTTATAGAAGAAATTAAGGACAGAATAAAAAAATCCACAGGATCAAATGAGAATGAAAGCACATCCTACCAGAACCTTTGCGACCCAAAAAACAGTGCTAGGAGGTCAATGTATAGCAATAAATGCATACATTCTAAAAGAAGAAAGAGCCAAAATCAAAACATTAACCCTACAACTCAAACAAGGAGAAAGAGGGCAGAGAAAGAAACCCTGGGTGCCAGAACAAAGGAAATAACAAAAATTACAGCAGAATTAAGTGAAATAGAGAATAGAGAAACAATCAAAAGAGTTAACAAAACCAAAAGCTGGTTCTTTGGAAAGATCAACAAAATCGATAAACCATTGGCCAAACTGACAAAAGAAAAACTTGAGAGGAAGCAAATAACCCAAATAAAAAATGAGATGGATGATATCACAACAGACCCAACTGAAATTAAAAAAATCATAACAGAATACTATGAAAAATTGAACTCCAAAAAATTTGAAAACCTAGAGGAAATGAACAAATTTCCAGAAACACACTACTTATCTAAAATAACCTAAACAGAGGTAGAACAACTAAATAAACCTATAACAAAAGAAGAGATTGAAAAGGTAATTATAAAAAATCCCAACAACAACAAAAGCCCTGGCCCTGATGGCTTCACTGGAGAATTCTGCCAAACTTTCAGAGAAGAGTTAACATCACTACTACTAAAGGTATTTCAGAGCATAGAAAAGGATGGAATATTCCCAAACTCGTTCAACGAAGCCAGCATAACCCTGATACCAAAACCAGGTAAAGACACCACAAAAAAAGAATATTACAGACAAATATCCCTCAGGAACTTAGACAAAAAATCTTCAACAAAATTCTAGCCAATAGAATTAAACAACATATCAAAAAAATAATTCACCATGACCAAGTGGGATTCATACCAGGTATGCAGGGATGGTTCAACATTAGAAAAACAATCAATGTAATCCATCACATATATAAAAAAAGACAAGAACCACATGATCTTATCAATTGATGCAGAAAAGGCATTTGACAAAGTTCAACACCCATTCAAGATAAAAAATTCTCAGAAAAACAAGAATAGAAAGGAAATTCCTCAACATAATAAAGGGCATCTGTACAAATCCAGCAGCCAACATCATCCTAAATAGAGAGAGTCCGAAAGCATTCGCTTGAGAACAGGAACCTGACAAAGATGCCCTTTATCACCACTCTTATTCAACATTATGCTGGAGGTCCTAGCCACAGCAATTACACTAGAAAAAAATAAAGAACATCTGAATTGGTAATGAAGAAGTAAAAGTACCTCTATTTGCAGATGATATGATCTTATACACAGAAAACCCCAAAGAATTCAAAGAAAACTACTGGAACTAATAGAAGATTTCAGTAAATTATCAGGATACAACATAAACATATAAAAATCAGTTGGATTTCTGTGCACCAACAAAAAGAACATTGAAGAGGAAATCACCAAATCCATGCCATTTACAACAGCCCCCAAGAAGATAAAATACTTAGGAATAAATTTAAACAGAGAAGTAAAAGAAGTACAGAAAGAAAACTACAAGACACTATTGCAAGAAACCGAAAGAGAGCTACATAAGTGGGAAACATACCTTGCTCATGGATAGGAAGACTCAACAGTGTGAAAATCTCTATTCTACCAAAAGCGATCTACAGATACAATGCATTCCTGATCCAAACTCCAACATTTTATAAGGAGATGGAGAAACAAATTACTAACTTCATATGGAAAGGGAATAGGCCCTGGAGAAGTCAAGCACTACTGAAGAAGAACGAAGTGGGACGCCACACAATACTTGATTTTAGAACCTATTATTATACCACCATGGTAGTCAAAACAGCCTGGTAATGGTAAAACAACAGACACACAGACCAATGGAACAGAATTGAGAATCCAGATGTAAATTCAACTACCTATGAGCAGCTGATATTTGACAAAGGCCCAAAATCCATTAGATGGGGAAAAGACAGTCTCTTTAACATATGGTGCTGGCATAACTGGATATACATCTGGAAGAAAAATGAAATAAGACCCATGCCTCGTACCATGCACAAAAACTACGGCAAAATGGATCAAAGAGCTAAATATAAAATCTAAGATGATGAAAGCAAAAATAGGGACAATGCTAGAAGCTCCAATATAGGGCATAAACAGAATACAAACCATAACTTACAATGCACAAACACCAGAAGAGAAACTAGTTAACTGGGAGCTCCTAAAAATCGAACACTTATGCTTATCCAAAGACTTCACCGAGAGTAAAAAGACAACCCGCAGTCTGGGAAAAAAAAAATTTGGCTGTGATGTATCTGTTCAGGGTCTAATCTCTAAAGTCTATAAGATACTGCAAAACTTCAACAACAAAAAGACAAATAACACAATTAAAAAATGGATAGAGGATATGAACAAGCATTTCACCAAAGAAGACATTCAGGGGGCTAACAGATACATGAGGAAATGCTCACCATCATCAACCACTGGAGAAATGGAAATCATAACTATACTTATATACAATCTCACCCCAACAAGACTAGCATTAGTCCAAAAACACAAAATAATAAACATTGGAGAGGTTGTGGAGAGACTGGAACACTTATACACTGCTGGTGGGAATGTAATATGGTACAACCACTTTAGAAATCGATTTGGCGCTTCCTTAAAAAGCTGGAAATAGAAATACCATGTGATCCAGCAATCCCACTCCTTGGAATACATCCTAGAGAAATAATAGATGTCACACGAACAGGCACATGCATACCCATTTTCATTGCGCCACTGTTCAAAATAGCAAAAAGATGTAAATAACCAAGGTGCCCAACAACAAATGAATGTATAAACAAATTATGGTATATTCACACAATAGAATACTATGCATTAAGAAAGAACAAAAATGAATCCAAGAAATATATCATGGATGAATCTGGAAGGCATTATGCTGAGTGAAATTGTTGTTGTTGTTAGGTGCTGTGGAGTCGGTTGTTGTTGTTAGGTGCTATAGAGTTGGTTCCAACTCATAGAGACCCTATGCACAACAGAACAAAACACTGCCCAATCCTGCGCCATCCTTACAATCGTTGCTATGCTTGAGCTCATTGTTTGAGCCACTGTGTTAATCCACCTTGTTGAGGGTCTTCTTCTTTTCCACTGACCCTGTACTTTGCCAAGCATGATGTCCTTCTCCACTCCATAAGTGAACTTTTCAGACAAAAAATAGATTGGACTATAAGATATAAAATAATACTTGTAAAGAGTATACTTCTTAGTTCTAGTAGACACATGAGACTAAATGGGCAGCTCCTGTCCAGAGGTGAGATAAGAAGGCAGAAAGGGATAGGTGCTGGTTGAATGGACACAGGAAATCTGGAGTGGAAAGGAGGAATGTGTAGTCACATTTTAGGGATAGCAACTTGGGTCACATAACAATGTGTGTATAAATTTTTGGATGAGAAACTAACTGGAGCTGTAAACTTTTACCTTAAGGATAAAAAAAAAAAAACATTAAAATAGCCCCAAGCCAAATCAAACCCATTGCCATTGAGTCATTTCTGACCCATAGTCACACTATAGGTCAGAGTAAAACTGCCCCATAGGGTTTCCAAGGAGCAGCTGGTGGATTCGAACAGCTGGTTAGCAGTCATAGCTCTTAACCATTGTGCCACCGGGGCCTCACTGCTGAAATAAGGTTTGTTTAAATAGTTCAAATTTTTATCCAAACTTTCACCTTCATATCCATTAACTGTTGTCCATATTTTTTCAATCTAACCTTAGCCCCTGCTAAGACTTCACCAACTGGTTTTGAAATCACAAAAGTCTCTCCTCCACCCCATTCTTTACCCTTATCTCAAATGATTTACAATCTTTTCTTTTACAATCTTGTAAATGAACTCATCAAATTTTAGCTAATCTTCTCATTACTTTCTTCTCTCTAGCCTAACCTCCCCCTCCAAAAAAAGTCAGACCCATTGCCGTCCAATTCATTGCGACTCTCTAGGACAGAATAGAACTTCCCCATAGGGTTTCCAAGGCTGTAAATCTTTACAGAAGCAGACTACTTCATCTGTCTCTGTCAGAGTGGCTGGTGGGTTGAACTATTCAGTTAGCAGCCCAAGTGATTTAATCACTTCGCCACCAAGGCTTCTTTCTATCTAGCCTAGATTACCAAAAGATATTGGAAACTGTCTTTTAGCTGATATACTACAAAGCATTAAACTTTTGTCAGAGCGAGTTCACTTTCATTAATTTCTAGGAATATTAGGACTATTCAGTTTATATAAGCATTTATTTATCTCTAAACAAATCAAAATAAAGCTCTTTGAAAGAATATTATAATCTAAGTGGTAATGCCATCTGGAGATAGGAAATTATATATATATACATTATTTTTTATATACATATACATACATACATATAACCCCCATGTGTCTGCCAGTTCGTCATACTGTGGTACTGTGGGGGCTTGTGTGTTGCTGTGATGCTGGAAGCTATGCCACTGGTATTCAAATATCAGCAGGGTCACACATGACGGACAAGTTTCAGCTGAGCTTCCAGACTAAGACACACTAGGAAGAGAGACTGGAGGTCTACTTCTGAAAAGAATCAGCCAGTGAAAACCTTAGGAATAGTAGCAGAACATTGTCTGATACAGTTCTGGAAGATGAGCCGCCCAGGTTGGAAGGCAATCAAAAGATGATTGGGGAAGAGCTGCCTCCTAAAAGTAGAGTCAATCTTAATGACATGAATGGAATCAAGCTCTCAGGACCTTCATTTGCTGATGTGGCACATCTCAAAATGAGAAGAAACAGCTGCAAACATCCATTAATTGTTGGAACCTGGAACATACAAAGCATGAATCTAGGAAAATTAGGTATCATCAGAAACGAAATGGAATGCATAAATACCAATCTCGTAGGCATTAGTGAGCTGAAATGGACTGGTATTGGTCATTTTGAATTGGACAGTCATATGGGCTACTACACCAGGAATGAAAACTTGAAGAGGAATGGCATTGGATTTATCATCAAAAAGAACATTTCAAGATCAATCTTGAAGGACAATGCTGTCAGCGATAGGATAATATCCATATGCCTACAAGGAAGACCAGTTAATGTGACTATTATTCAAATTTACAAACCAAACACTAAGGCCAAAGATGAGGAAATTGAAAATTTTTACCAATTTCTGCAGTTTGAAATTGATCGAACATGCAATCAGTACGCACTGGTGATTGGAATGAGAAAGCCTGAAACAAAGAAGAATCCGTAGTTGGAAAATATGGCCTTGGTGACAGAAATGAAGCCAGAAACCGCATGATTGAATTTTGCAAGACCAACGACTTCTTCATTGCAAACACCTTTTTTCACCAACATAAACTGTGACTATATACAGAGACCTCACCAGATGGAATACACAGGAATCAAATCATCCATGAAAGAGATGATGGAAAAGCTCAATATCAACAGTGAGAATAAGGCTAGAGGCCAACTTCGGATCAGACCATAAATTGCTCATGTGCAAGTTCAAGGTGAAACTGAAGAAAATTAGAACAAGTCCACGAGAGTCAAAGTATGACCTTGAGTATACCCCACCTAAATTTAGAGACCATTTCAAGAATAGATTTGATGCATTGAACGCTAATGACTGAGACCAGACTAATTGTGGAATGACAACAAGGACATCATACACCAAGAAAGAAAGATTATTAAAAAATAGGAGAGTAAGAAAAGACCTACATGGATGTCCGAAGAGACTCTGAAACCTGTTCTTCAACTTTGAGCAGCTAACACAAAAGGAAAAAATGATGAAGTAAAAAAGATGAACAGAAGATTTCAAAAGGTGGCTCAAGAAGACAAAGTAAAGTATTATGATGACCTGTGCAAAAACCCGGAGATAGAAAACCAAAAGGGAAGAACATGCTCAGTAATTCTCAAGCTGAAAGAACTGAAGAAAAAATTCAAGCCTCGAGTTGCAGTACTGAAGGACTCTACGGGGAAAGTACTAAACAACCCAGGAATCATCAAAAGAAGATGGAAGGTATACACAGAGTTGCTATACTTAAAGGAATTGGTCAACAATCAACCATTTCAGGAGGTAACATATGATCAGGAACCGATGGTACTGAAGGAAGAAGTCCAAGCTGCACTGAAGGCATTGGCAAATAAACAAGGCTCCTGGAATTGACAGAATACCAACTGAAATGTTTCAACAAACTGATGAAGCACTGGAAGTGCTCATTTGTTTATGTCAAGAAATTTGGAAGAGAGCTACCTGCCCAACCAACCGGAAGAGATCCATATTTATGCCTATTCCCAGGAAATGTGATCCAACGGAACGTGGAAATTATCAAACAATATCATTAATATCACATATAAGCAAAATTTTGCTGAAGATCTTTCAAAAGCGGCTGTAGCAGTATATTGACAGGGAACTGCCAGAAATTCAAGCTGGATTTAAAAGAGGACTTGGAACCAGGGGTATCGTTGCTGATGTTAGATGAATCCTGGTTGAAAGCAGAGAACATCAGAAAGATGTGTTTTATTGACTATGCAAAGGCATTTGACTCTGTGAATAATAACAAAATATGGATAACATTGCAGAGAATGGGAACTCTAGAACACTTAAATATGCTCATGAAGAATCTGTACATGGCTCAAGATGCAGTGGTTCATACAGAACAAGGGATTACGGCATGGTTTAAAGTCAAGAAAGGAGGGTGTCAGACTTGTATCCTTTCTCCATACCTATTCATTCTGCATGCTGACCAAATAATCTGAGAAGCTGAACTATATGAAGAAGAATGGAGTGTCACGATTGGAAGAAGATTTATTAACAAACTGCGATATGCAGATGACACAATCTTGCTTGCTGAAACTGAAGAGGACTTGAAGCACTACTGATAAAGATCAAAGACAACAGCTTTCAGTGCAGATTACACCTCAACATAAAGAAAACAAAAATCTCACAAGTGGTCCAATAGGCAACATCATGATAAATGGGGAAAAGATTGAGGTCATCAAGAATTTCATTTTACTTGAATCCACAATCAACACCCATGGAAGCAGAAGTCAAGAAATCAAAAGATGCACTGCATTGGGCAAATTGGCTGCAGGAGATCTCTTTAAATTGTTAAAAATCAAAGATGTCACTTTAAAGACTAAGGTGCTACTGCCCAAGCTATGTTGTTTTTAATTGTCTCATATGCATGCAAAGCTGGGCAATGAATAAGGAATACTGAAGAAGAATTGATGCCTTTGAATTGTGGTGTTGGCAAAGAATAGTGAATATACCATGGACTGCAAAAAGAACGAACAAATCTGTCTTGAAGGAAGTAAAACCAGAATGCTCCTTGGAAGCAAAGACGACGATACTGCGTCTCACATACTTTAGACATGTCAGGAGGGATCAGTTCCTGGAAAAGCTCATCATGCTTGGTAAAGTAGAGGGTCGTTGAAAAAGAGGAAGACCCTCAACAAGATGGATTGACACAGTAGTTGCAACAATGGGCTCAAGCATAGCAATAATTGTGAGGATGGTGCAGGACCTGGCAACATTTCGTCTGTTGTGCATAGGATCGCTACAAGTTGGAATTAATTCAATGGCACCTAGCAACAACACAGACATAAATAAACTGAAGAATCAACTGTTGCTCCTCCTTAAGTCAGGATTTTAACCTTGTCTTCTGTGCATGTTAAAGAGCCTTTTAGAGAAGCAACTTTGGAATAATTCTGTCTCTGTGAAGGCTTGTTATGCCGACCAAAATAAACATCAAATTAATTTTCAGTGCACTTTTTAAATGACCCAGTTTATATCAAAGTTTTTCAAAGTGGTTATTGGAGAACCAAATTATCATTAGTGAAATTGTACCATTTAAAATGATAGGTGCAAGAATTAGGAATGAGAGACTTTACAGGAAACTTTTCCTGGAAGAGGAGAGAACTGAAACTTAACAACTCTATGATAGCTAGCAATGGCCGGTAGGAATGTGCCCCAAACCTGACAGTTGACCTGACAATCTTCATTTTCTGGCAGGCAGAAAACTCTGGCAGACTATCTCTCTGAATTAAAACCAAGCTCTCAAGATAAAAACAAGTCAAATAGGTGACTCACAGGCAGTTGAACTCATCCTTTAGTGGTCTCAGTTTAAAAGGCAGCTGCTTAACTCTTTCCTCATGGAAGAAAGGCATTTGTGACAAAGTGTTAACAGAAAGGGGATATTTGGGTAAACATGGATAAGGAGGAGTTGAGGGAGCAGAAAGAGTTGCATCTGTCACATCTTTGTAGCAGTCATTTGTATTTGAAGCTTCCTTAGTTTCTAGCTTTTCATTTGATTTTTGGAGTGAATCTCTTAATGATGCCATTTTGGACTCCTTAGATCTTTTTGAGAATTTTGCTTAATGATTAAGATAGGTATACCATTTCTTTTGTTTAATTCAGGAAACTTTTCTTTTACGTGTACCTTTTAAATGGACAATTTTGTCCAATTGGTACATTCTTCATGATGGCCATTTCAATTCTAAATTGTCTTTGGTAATAATTTGCCATTTTTTAAATATGTGCAGCTTCTGGGCCAATGATTTAGGACATTCAAAGAGCCAGGGTGCTGGAAAGGTGGAGCACTCGATTCTTTAGAATTAGACAACCTTACCTTAAATGTAGGCAACAAAACCAACAGAATCAATTGATGAAACTGTGGACTAACTGAAGGTCAGAGACTGGGACTTAAGTCAGAGTCAAATGCCAGATCTAAATAACAGGTCCACTAATTCTTGGATTGTAGAGACAGCCTAACCAAAGGCTAGAAACTGAGAGTCTGAAATCAAAGTCAAATGACAGTTTTAAACAACTAGTCTGCTAAGCCTTGGGCTTAATAAATTTGAAGAGCTTGACACAAAAACGTGGAGCTCGGACCTTGGAAAGACTCCTCCACACATTTGGAAACTGCAAGCAAGAAAGAGAATGTAAAGGGTTCATTGGATGCCGTGCCTACGTTTCTTATTGTTCCCAAAGCCTTCAGTAGCCTATTACAGATCTCATCCTCATCGTCAAAACCATTAAAATTTCCACAAGATTAAATTTGTGTATGAACTCATAAGCTTTATTTGCAATTGATGAATTGTGGGGCATCTGGTCTGGAAGTCAGGCAAGAGCTCCGAAGAGCAGTCATAAGCAGAAGGGTTTTATAGGCACATACAAACAGTAATAAAGAAGCTATATCGGGCAATTTTGGATTGGCTAGTGAGCATTTTCTTTCCTTATTTGGGATTAAGATGAAATTTTGAATTAGGTTAAACTGAGCAGGAAAGTCCTAATTGTTTAGCTAGGTTTCTGTCTCTTAAAGAGTCGAGCTGACATAGGGCTTAGAATGAGTGGCTCCTCCAGCCTTTCACTGTTAGTGGTTATGAGCAAGTCATTAAACTCTCTGAATCTGTTTCTTCCCTATGGAATAGGAGTTTTAATATATACAGGAGAAAGCTAATAGGAAAATTGTGAACAATGTGAAAAACTTTTTGGAATTCATTGAATAAAAAAAAGAGGAAAAAAAAACTCCATCCTCAGTGAAACAAGGAAACTGGTCAAAGCCCAAACCACAAATTATGAATTGTCTAATGAATGACATTATGTCTAGGATAAATTAAGTAGTATCCTAACCACTGATCCAGTCACTAATGCATTTATTCAAAATATGTATTGAGTACCTACTTTGTGCCAGGCAGCATGATAGGAGCTAAGAATACAATGATGAGCAAAAAATTGACCCCATTTTGTCATCAAGAGTATGCCTTCTTGAATCTTGAGGAGGACACAAATTTTTCTCAATTTAGGTTCAGCTGGACAGTGAATAAGGAAGACCAAAGAAGAATTGACACCTTTGAATATATGGTGTTGGTAAAGAATATTGAATATACCATGGACTTCCAAAAGAGCAAACAAATCTGTCTTGGAAGAAGTACAACCAGAATGCTCCTTAGAAGCAAGGATGGAGAGATTGTGTCTCACATACTTTAGACATGTTGTCAGGAGGAATCAGTCCCTGGAGAAGGACATCATGCTTGGTAAAGTAGAGGGTAAGCAAAAAAGACGAAGACCCTCAAAGAGATGGATTGACACAGTGGCTGCAACCATGGGCTCAAGTATAACAATGATTGTGAGGATGGTGCATGTCATGGATTGAATTGTGCCACCTCAAAAATGAATTGTGTCACCTCAAAAATGTGTGTATCAATTTGGCTGGGCCATGATTTCCAGTATTGTGTGGTTGTCCTCCATTTTGTTATCGTAACTTTATGTTAAAGAGAATTAGGGTGGAATTGTAACACCTTTACCCAGGTCACATTCTTGATCAAATGTAAAGACAGTTTCCCTGGGGTGTGGCCTGTATCGCCTCTTATCTCTCAAGAAATAAAAAGGAAAGGGAAGCAAGCAGAGAATTGGGAGCCTCATACCACGAAGAAAGCAGTGCTGGAAGCAGAGCACGTCCTTTGGACCTGAGGTTCCTTCACTGAGATGCTCCCAGACCAAGGGAAGATTGATGCATCATAAGGACTTTCCTTCAGAGCTGGCAGAGACAGAAAGCCTTTCCCTGGAGCTGACTCCCTGGATTTGGAGTTCTAGCCTACTGGACTGTGAGACAATAAACTTTATTTTGTTAAAGCCATCCATTTGTGGTATTTCTGTTATAGCAGCACTAGATAACCAAGACAGCACAGGACCGGGCAGTGTTTTGTTCTGTTGTGTATGGGATCCCTATTAGTCAGAAGTGACCCAATGGCACCTAACAGCAACAATAATACCCTGAAAGGGACATCTAAATATTCTTGATTTAAGTGATTCAATTTAAAAGTATGAGTAAGATGGGTAGGCCATGGGCAATGCAGAATATTTACACACAAACAGAAAAAGTAAAAGAGGAAAGAAGCATAAGAAAATGACAGTTGGAGAACACACACTGTAAGAGAACCTGCCCAAGGAAATGTTAGGAATTTTGACAAAGAGCTCTTTATATCTTCAAAGAATTTATAGACATAGTTTCCATAAAAAATGAGCCCCAAAAATGATTTAAAAGATTATCAGACATGATATTAGGCCAATTAACTGGGATGTCCCGTGAAACCATGACCACAAACTTCCAAACCAAGAAACCAAATCCTATGAAGTGTTTGGTTGGTTGTACGTAAGCAGCCTCAGCAGCTGCTCTTTTTTTTTTTTTTTTTTTTTTGGTAAATTCATCTATCACACACCTTTCGCCAATTCAACTTCTTACAGGTGTACAATTTATTAACAGCAATTACATTAATCTGTTATGCCATCCTACCCTTAGTCATGTGATTTCTCCCTTACCATAAGCAATAACCCCCCTGCCCTTTCCTCTCCTTCCCACCCCTGGTAACCACTAATAAACTTTGGTATCTGTATATTTGCCTTTTTTGTGTCTTTTATATAAATGATGTCATACAATATTTGTGCTTTTTGTGGTTGATTTATTTCACTCAGCATGTCTTCAAGCTCCAATTTCAAACTCTCAACTTGCCCTGATAATCTTTCAACTTGAAACCTTAAACCAAAAATATCCCCCGAAGTCTTCTTAAAACCAAACAAAAATTTAGCTTATATGAGTTGGAATTGACTCTACAGCAATTTTCTTTTTCTTTCTTTTTTTTTTTTTTAAGAGAAGACTGCCTCGCTTGAGCATTGTCCTCTTTTAAGGACTATCTATGAGTCAGAATAGACTTGATGGCAATGGGTTTGGTTTTTCGGTTTGGTATTTGGGATCAAATTGATAAAAGCAACTCAAAAGATTATATAAGGAGCTTAGGGGACGGTATGAGCTTATGTAAACGAGGGAGGAACAATTAGGAAAAGGAGGGTGAGAAAGGTTGCACAACTTGAAGAATGTAATCAGTGTCCCTGAATTGCACAGTAGAAATTGTTGATTGGTGCATATTCTGCTGTGTATATTCTCAACCACAACAACAAAAAATAAAATAAATCATTTAAAAAATATTTTCAGATAATAGTATAGAAATAAAAGCAAACTGGCAGGGTTCAAGAAATAGAGGAGAGAAGCAAGGAGATGAAAGCCAAGAAAAATACAACTGAAAAGATAAGAATATGGTTTACTTGGTTAAGAAAATTTTAGAAAATAAAAATAAAAAATGAACGTATACAAATTATCATGAAGTTAATAAATAAAGAACATACACAAAAGAGACCGGGAATATGCATAGAGGACAATATTTACTGATATATACGAGGAGCCTAGCATTGAGGAGTCATTATTCAAATGATGAAATTACAGCTCAGGTAAGTTCATGGTTGTCTAGTTTCAAAGTTCATGATCTTTTCTCTGTACCACACTGCCTTCTATATTTGGAGAGAGCTCCCAAGCCTTAATGGTTCACCTGGCCTGAGACTAAATCACTCAGGTGGTTTTTATTTACACGGAGAAATTTAAAGGCAATGGCGGAAAAAGGAGACTAAGCAAGGGAGGCCATGCTGTGCTGTTAGCCTCTTTTTTTTTTTTTGCTTATTTCTTGGGTGCAAATGGAGCCAAATGAGATAACACTGCTCTCTATTCTTAGTGTCAAACTAGTTTTGAAAGAGACTAGTTCTTAGGTCTGAGATTTCCATAGCTATTCCCAATGAACATTTGAACTACGTGGGCTTTATCATGGGAGAAGTTCACTGAATTTTTCATCTTTGCAAGTACTTAAAGCATAAAATTCTTAAGGCCATTCTAAACTGTCTATATATATTTAAACATAGTTCATTAACTTGAGCTAATATAATACAAATTGGACTCTTCTGACTTTTTACTGAAACCTATTCACTGAGCCTTTCTACCCCAAAGAAATTGTTAGCACTCAGGCAATGCTACTGTTCACATATTCAAATTCCTGGTTTGCAATAACCACAGCACTGCACTTTTGTGACCCTGTCCTCTGCCTGCTTCTGCTCATGCCTCCATTCACCCTTCTTGTCACAAGGGAAATTAGCAATAGATAAAGAGAGGTGTTATAGATCATTTGCACTTAAATGCCGCTTTCTTCCATATGTAATCAGAAGAAATGAAAAGAGCTGAAAGGGAAAGAACAAATGGGCAGCTGTGAGAAGTATTTAATTTGTGAAATAAATATGCTAAGATGTGTCTATTCATGGGCTCTAGGAGACTTATTCTCTCCAACTGGGGAGATTCTTTGTTTTTTCCAAATGGAGAAACCATCCCTTTTATTGCTATTCCTAGATTCTTGGACACTCTGAGATCACTACCTGACATGAGAAGGTAAACTCAGTTCTAGGAGAAGTGCTTGGGATAAAGGATTAGGAATACAAACCACCACTGGAATTCATTATTCCTCACGAACCTATTCCCCTTAATAGCTAACATCTACACAGTGTTTTACAGTTTAGTGAATGATTTACAAAGGATTTTCATACATATTATTTTACTTAATCCTTACCAAAATACTTAGGAATGAATATGGATTTGTATAAAACAAAAAAAAGCAAACCAAACCCATTGTCATCGAGTCAATTCTGACTCATAGTGACCCTATAAGACAGAGAAGAACTGCCCCATAGGGTTTCCAAGAAGTGGCTGGTGGATTTGAACTGTATAGCCAAGGTTTAAAGAATGTTATTTTAACAGTTGACACCAAAGTTCCTCATTGGGATACAACTGTGTGTTTTTATTGTTGTTCTTTTAGGAAAATACCTTGATAGGTTACTTTAGTGGTAGAAAGTGAAGCCTGAAAAAGAGAGTCAGAAATACAAGCAATGTGTTTCTTTAAAAAAAAAAAAGTTAACCATAATTTTGGAGAGGGGCACAAGAGAGGGAAAGGGGTCAATGAAGACAGAGGGAAGACTGAACAACAAAGCCAAAGACTGAGCCTGAGAAGAAAATTGGCTAGTGAGAAATTATTGTGAAAGGAATGATCAAAGATTTTGTAAGAATCAAATACCTTCAACTCAATTTTTAAGTTTCTTGTGAGAAACCACTTTAATTATCCTGGAATCCAGGCTGCTGAGTCCATGGAGTTGGGGTGACCCCTTAGGCCATTGCACTTTTGAACCTTTAGCCTCAAGGAACTGTTTTCCTAAAGTCACCTTCAAGTCAAACAATAGTCAAAGCAACTTACTGGAGATCATTTTGACTGAGGCATTTGGTTGTTTTGGAGAATTACAACGCCCTTCAGAAGAGTACTCTATCTGTACCATGCCTATATAATCTGTTTTCACAGACACAGGCATGGTATCTGCAAAAGCCCTTTTGGCTTATTGTTTCCATGGAGCATCTGGATGTCATCTCAGTAAGCCCTCTTGGATTCTTGAGCTCCCCTTCTTTTGCATTTTGATCTTGAATCCAATATTTATTGTGATCTTGGTGTTTTTTTTTTTTCTTTTTGTAGCACTTAGTACTGTCTCAAAATGTGGTCTGTCAAAACCAGGATAGCGGCAGATTCTCCTAGTGAAACTCTGGCTCACTACATGGTCAAGTACTGTGGGTCTAGTCTTGTTTGTAAATGAATTTATAGTTTGAACTCACTAATGACAGTTTGTCAAATCAGTTGTGACTTTTGGGTACTAGTATATTTAACTAGTACCAATTGGAAAAACTAGTATAATTAAGGTCTAAATTAGAGAAACAGGGCTCCAAATAGACAACCATAATGGGATGTTTATTTCAAGTGGTAGTTTAAGGCTTCCAAATATATTCAGGATTCTATAACAGCCTCTCTGAAAGACACTGTTTAAAAAAAATTAAGAGACTAGGTCTCTAGCCAGCAGAATGAACTCAGTTCAGAAAGAATGAAACTAGGTTTTGTAAGATTGTTATGAAGGAATCCCAGAGTTTTTAAGCTGCAAAAATATGTGGTCATGAGTCTGAGCACTTCAGGGCTGCTAGGATGTTCACCACCTACAGAAAGACACTCATGTAGGGATAAACTGGGACATGAGATGGGCCAGATCATTAGTCTGCCCACCAGATGCAAGAAAATTCTCATGCATTGGAGGTACACCATAAAACAAAATACTGACCAAATCCTGTGGAAGGCTCCCTGCTAGGAATTTTATTTGGCTCTGGAAAACCAAAATTTTAACTTAAAGGAATAGGATCCTTGACATCTAAGAGAAACAATTTTGGAGCCCCCCCCCCACACACACACACAAACTGTAATGCTGGTTTGAAGTTAATGTTAGAAAATGCTATATAAGCTGAAGTATTTGGAATTTCAGTGATCACTTTGGGGAAATGAGTTCCCATTTACATTGTCTTTCTTTCCTTTTTGAAGAACTGTTTGGTGCTCAGGTTTCATCAAAGGATCTGAGATTCCTTCGTCTGAAATTCTGTCAAGTTAATAAGTTTTACCTAGAACCTGTTTTTCTGTAGAATTGGGTTGATATTATCAAAGAATTGCTGTAGACTTTTAAGAAACTAGGTTCCCTATTTGCTTTGCTTTGCATTGTGTTGTTTAAGAGTATAAGCCTGTTGTTTCAGCTGGCCTCACAGATCAGCGAGTTTATGTGATTTTTTCTGTCTCATTTGGTGTAGAGAGCTTGACTCTGATCTAGAGAAAGCATTATATCTGAATTTCTGTCTTGCCTCAGGTTGGAGGCCATAGCTGACAGTTGCCAGTTTTTTCATTAGGACTTCTTAAGTCTCAGTTCTTTTCTCTTCTGAGAAAGCTGCTTCTTCCACTTTTCTTATGATTTGGGCCTTCGGTAGCTACTTCGAAAAACTTTCATTTAAATTGATCTAATTGGAAAGTTCACTAAAACAAGATGGATTACTTATTTTGACTAGTTCCTTAGGCTAGGTTCTCTAGAGAAGCAAAACCAGTAAAACATATAAATATATATAGAGAGAGATTTATATCAAGGAAATGGCTCATGTGGTTGTAGAGGCTGGAATGTCTCAAGTCTGTGGGCCTAAATAGAGGTTTCTTCTGATTCACGTAGCCACAGGGGCTGCAACACTGAAGATTGGCAGATCAGAGAGCAGGGCTCTTACTCACAGGATGGGAAGATTGACGAATCCCAGGATCAGCACACAAGACCACAAGTAGGATGCTAGCTTAAGTCCCAAGAACTGGAAGTCAGATGAACAAGAGCCAGCTGCAGATCCAGAGTGAGGAAAAGCCTCCAAGCCTTTCCAGAATGTCCACTTATATTTGATGCAGGCCACATGCCCAGGGAAACTCCCTTTCAACCGATTGGCTACTCAGAGCAGATCCCATCATAGAGGTGATCACAACATCATATGGCTGCCAAACCACTGAGAATCATAGCCCATCCAAGTTGACACACAATCCTAACCATCACAATTGGTATAACAAGGCCTTAAAAATGCAAATTACTCAAAATATTTTCTCTGAAAGATTCTTTAAAGCACTCAGAAGATAGGGTTATAAATAACAGTGTAATAAATTTCTACCTCTGGGTGGTATTATTAAATTATATTATAATATTCCTTCAAATAACATTATTCTGATTCGTTTAGTGATAAATAAGCACTTATATAAATTAAATTGCCCTAATATCCCTAGAAATTAATGAAAATGAATTCGTCCTGACAAAGCTTTTTTTTTAAGTTTTATACTACATCACCCTTAAAAGCAAAATCTTTTGAAGTAACTTAAGCTAGATGTTATATGGAATTTGTTTTATTTAAGGAAAAGGGTAATGTTGTGTTGAAGTAAAACTAGTAGTTCCAGAATGAGAAAAAGGGAGGCATAGGACAAATCTAGTTAGGAAAAAAAAAAGAGTTAGTCAAGAATTGATGGGTTCATTTACCAAATTGCTAAAGAGCTTTGTTATTTACTCTGTTGCCCTTAGTAAAAATATTATGATAAAGAAAGAAGGCTAAACTCTTAGCCAAGAGAAGAGTAAAGAAAAAAAAATACAGTCAAGTGGCCCCTCCCAATAAAGTGGAGATATTTTTAAAGATATTTCTAATATAGGATAAATAAGGTGGGTGTTGGTGAGGGTTAAAATAAGGAAAAATGCTGTCTTAATTCAGTTATCAGAAATTGGATGGACACCCAACATAAAAAATAAACAAGTCCTCTCTATTGTAGAGGAATTTTAAAAAGCCGGAAGACAAAATCACAATGAAAAAATTCACCAAAAACAGAAAAAAGGTCATAGTATATCAATGAATTGGTCCAGTTGAGCAAAAAAAAAAACCTCATTTGACAGAATCTTAAAGGGCTAAGGTTAGATTGAGGTGAAAATACTGGACATGGTTAAACTTTGAATGAAAATATAGACTATTTAAACAACCTTTATTTCAAAAGTAATTATGTTTTGTGGTAATAGGCTTACAATAATTTCCATGATTTTCAGGTAACTTACTAATATTAAACTGAGTGAATGGATATTCATTACAATTTAAGTTTATATTCTATTGTTTTTTATCCCAAAGAGAAAGGATACACACCACACACACACACATTTGGGTGTGCTAATGAGTGTGTCCATTTTTGCCACTTTAAAGGTTGCGCTAAAAGAGTTATGTAACAAAGGCAGAAAGTTTAAAAGACATACTAAAAGTGAATTTATTTGATATGGACAAAGATTTTACCTGTTGTGGCTAAAGTTTGATGGTTTAATTTTTGAATTTGAAGAGCTCAAGTACCAAATAGTATATAAAACAAAGAAGAAATTGGGTTTCTTACAGTTAAAATAACAAAATTTTCTTTAATTATTGGGTTGAATTTTATCCTCTGTGTAATCTTCCTAGGAGGCAAATGTTCCATGTATCAACAAAATAAGCTGAGTTAGGTAGACTCTGTCTTTGACAAACAAAACCAAGCCACAAATCTTTGAAAAATCTAAGGCTTTTTTTTTTAACTTTAAAATATTTTATTGTCATTTCTTGATGATCTATGATAAACTTCTGACAAGTTTGAAACTTTGCTGAAAGCCATAAAGGATTTGTTCCTGCTTTGCAAAGCTGAAAGTGCTAAAAGAAAAAAAAAGTTTATTTAATATGGTCTGAGTTACATGAAACATGTTGCCAAATCAGGAGACATGCCAGATTTTCTTTGGGATAAAAAATTTATGTGTCAGTATCTCCTCTTATGTTTTGACAATAAGAGCATATTATCAATCATAATTTTAGCTAATTTAATTGTTAACTTGGACATAGCTTTATTTCTTTGATTCTAGAATCATCAAAACCAATGGTTTTCCCTGAGCAATTCACATCATTTGCCCATGGAGTTTATATTACTATTCAGATGATTAGAAACTTGATAACCTTGGTATATTCTTGGTATATCCTGACCATATGGTATTATGTCTCAATATTGTTATGTTATATGTGAAGTTCTTTGAAAACGGGGTTAATATTTATGTTTAGAGGCATTGTGTCTAAAGGTTTTTTTGAATTCACTTAATTTGGCTTTGCATTACTTTTGTAATAAATTCCCATCTATTTTTATTAGTAATTTTAAGAATTATTAATAAAAATTTTGTAAGTTGATGACAGCCATTTTTTAGTGTTTTCATTTGCAAATAATTTTTTACTTTGCTGACTCACTGAAAATGTGTGACCAAAATATTTCAACAAAAGATGGACTGTACAGGGCTTATGAAAAGGACTGTGATATTTTGAAGGTGGATACTACCAGACTGAACCAAGATCTCCAGAATTCTTGTGTAGAAGCTGATGGGTTCACAGAATGTGGCTGATCTAGAATCATGTGGAACAGAAATTAACTGCATAGGACTGAGTGGGTTAAAGGATTATTGTGGGTTTTATGTGGGGAATATTGCTGATGTTTTAATGATCTGTTTTCTGGATGAAAGAAAATATTTTCTCCTTTCTCTTAAACTACCTAATAGGCTTTTTTTTTTTTTACAGATTTAAACTCATTCTTTTTAAGCTGCTTCTATGTGCTTATAAAAATAAACAAAAGGGAAAATAAGAAATATGAGAGGAACAAAAAGTTAAGACCAAAAAATAAACTTTTTGTCCCCTTTTTTATTGTACTTTAGATGAGGGTACTAACTTCTCATTAAACAGTTACATTTTGTTTTATATGCAGTTACATATAGTACACATATTGTTTTATGACATTGGTTAACAACCCCACATGTCAACACTTTCCCTTCTCAACCTTGGGTTCCCTATCACCAGCTTTCCTGTCCTCTCTTGCCTTCTAGTCCTTGCCTTTGAGCTAGTGTGCCCCTTTAGTCTCATTTTGCTTTATGGCCCTGTCTAATCTTTGGATGAAGGGTGAACCTCAGAAGTGACTTCTTTACTGAGCTAAAAGGGTGTCCAAGGGCCTTACTCTTGGGTTTCTCCAGTCTCTGTCAGACCAGTAAGTCTGATCTTTTTTTGTGAGTTAGAATTTTGTTCTACATTTTTCTCCAGTTCTGTCCAGGACCCTCTATTGTGATTGTCAGTGGTTGTAGCTGGGCACCATCTAGCTGTACTGGACTCAGCCTCGTGGAGCTGTAGTAGTCGTGGTCCATTAGTCCTTTGGACTAATCTTTCCCTTGTGTCTTTAGTTTTCTTCATTCTCCCTTGCTCCCAAGGGGGTGAGATCAGTGGAGTATCTTAGATGGCCACTTACAGGCTTTTAAGACCCCAGACACTACTCACCAAGGTGGAATGTAGAACATTTTCTTTATAAACTATGTTATGCCAATTGAGCTAACATTCCGTGAGACCATGGTCCCCACAGCCCTTAGCCCAGTGATTTGGTCTCTTAGGAAGTTTGGATGTATCTATGGAGCTTCCATTACTTTCCCTTGTACAAGTTGTGTTGGGTTCTCCGGTATTGTGTACTGTCTTACCCTTCACCAAAGTTACCACTTATCTATTCTCTAGTGTTTTTCCATACCCACCCCCCCTTTTGTAACCATCAAAGATTGTTTCTTTTGTGTGCAAACCTTCTCAGAAGTTTTTATAATAATGGCCTCATAAACTTTAAAAGGGATTAAAAAAGGAATTAGGAGATGAGGAAAACCCTTACCATAGGATACTTTATATTAGTTACTGAAATCATTGATTTTCACATTAAGGAAATAATAGGACTTTAACTGAGTTCAGAATCGTAACTGCTCAGTTAGAAAAATTTCTTTTGATGAACTTAACAAAGTTGTAGAAGTAAAGAAGTATCTGCAGTTTAAGCTATGGCTTCACAAAATAGAACACCATTAGATTTCCTGTTAGTTTCCCAAGGAAGAGTTAATACCTTAATAGACCAATATTTCTGTGTTTATATTAATAACAATGTGAGGTTTTACAGAATGTAACTGCTGCTGACGCTCATGAAAAGCAGTTACTGATGTTGCTGCTTATGTATAAGTAAATGCCTCAGGGGATTTGTTTTCTTGGTTCAAAGACCAAGGATCATGGTTTCATGGATCATTTCAGTCAATTGGCCTAATATTGTTCTTAATGTTTCTGTTCTACCTTATAGTTCATTGGTTTCTGGGGTTTTAAAAGCTTGAAAGCAGACATCCAAGGTGCAACAAAGGTTTCTGTTTGTCTGCAGCACCAGAGGAAAGTAGAGCCAGGCTGAGGAGGAACTAGACTCCATGTCTGATTGGCTCCATTAATAATGGTATCGTTTGTCACAAGGCCAGAAGAATTGCATGGTGCTGGGCTACAATTATTGACCACTTGTGCTCAAAGATTCTATAGCGGAATCATGATCAAAAGGGAGGAAATAAGAAACAATTTTATTTTTCCTGTAATCCAGATTTCTGGGTCCACAGAGTTGGGGTGACGCACTCAGTCCATTTGCCCTTAACTGTTCTTTTGAACCTTGTGTCTTTAAGAAACCATTTTCTTAAAGTCACCTTTAAGACAACTAATAGCCAAGTAAGCAGATTATGAGGGATTGTTTTGCCTTAGGCACTGGGCTCTTTTGAAGAATTACAGTGACCTTTAGGAGACTACCCTGCCCAGATCTCGCCTATATAACCTGTTTTCACTATTCCTTCCTTGGAGAGCTTTTCCAATACCTTCAGGTTGATGCTGCCAGATTTAAATTGTATCTACCCACAATAAGTATATTCTGCTACACTAATTTTTGGTGTTTCTCTGCATTTTAAAGCTTTTGACACTTGTTACATTTCAGTAAATCTGCTCCTCATGCAGACTTGTGTAATCTTGTTTTAGTAAGTAAAGGAATTAAGATACTGTCCAGTGAGTCCATTGCACAGAAAAGGGACAGCACACTTGGAAAAACGAGATGACCCAAAACTGAACAATTTCAGAAGCAGCAGGAATTCAGAGACAGCAGTTACTAAGTAAAACACAAGAAATGCAAGGATATCTGGAAATATGGGGAAAGATGATGGGTCAGCTACTATAAAGAGGTTTGAGTCAGTGTCATACAACTATCAATGGAGATAATGACCAGAGTTGTTACAATTATAGATGAGAAAATTTAGACTTAGAAATATTAAGTAATTTGCCATAAGGTACACGAGGATAAACAGATGGTCATACTCAAACCCAGATCTGTCTGATTGTATATCCCATTCTTGTTGCATTGTACCACAATCTACAACATAATAGGGTGATTAAGTGTACCATCTTTTTTTTTTTTAATGTGATTTAAAATTATTTTTTTTGTGTGTTTTGGTAAAGATTTACACAGAAGTTTAGGTTCTCATTCAACAATTTCTACACAAATTGTTCAGTGACATTGGTTACATTTTTCACAATGCATGAACATTCTCATTATTTCTGTTCGGGTTGTTCCATTTCCATTAATCTAGTTTCCCTGTTCTATTACATTTTCATCTTTGTTTCAAAGTAATTGTTGACCATATGGTCTCATATAGGTGATTTTTTAAAGGACCACAGAACTTATTGGTGATATTCATTATTTTATGAGCTCATCTGCTGTTTAGCTACCTGGTGACCTAAGGGGTAGGTTTCAGTTCAGGTTTAAAGCATATTTCAGGGAAATCGTCTCAGGGAGTCCTCTAGTCTCACTCAGTCCAGTAATTCTTTTTTTTTTTTTTTTTAGTGTTTTAAGGTTAGTTCCACATTTTTCTCCCATTCCATCAGGGTTCATCTATTGTGGTCTTGATTAGAATGTTCAGTAATGTTAGCCAGTCACCGTCTAGTTCTTCTGGTCTCAGGGTTGATGAAGCCGTGTTTCATGTAGACCATTTGTCCTATGGACTAGTTTCTTCTTTGAGTCTTTGGTTTCTTTTTCTCTTTTGCTCCATCCAAGTAGAGACTAATAGTTGTATCTTAGATGGCTGCTCACAAGCTTTTAAGACCCCGGACACTACTTACCAAACTAGGATGTAGAACATAACTTTATGAACTATATGATACTACTTGATTGAAATGTCCCATGAGACTATGGTCCTAATTTTCAATCTCAGAAAACCAATCTGTGAAGTGTTTGGCTATGTCAAAGAAGTATCCGTATCTCTACCCCCATGTGGTTTATTATATATACAAACACATGTGCATACAGTCACATATGTCCATATACATATATACATATGTGCACACACATATATATATGTTCACATATACATACCTATACACATATATGCCTACCTACATATACATATACACCCACATGTATATTTTTTGGTTGCTTTTTCTATTTTTTTTTCTGTTTATTCAAAATTATATATGCCATAGCAATTGCCAACAGGTCCTTTTTTCTAGTGTACATTTTAGGGACATTGTTTACCCTCGTCAAGCTGAGTACACTTCGCCCTCATTCAGTGTTACCTTGCCCATCACCAAAAATAACAATATCAAACTATCTAGACAGTGAATCCCTCGCATCCGTGGTAACCACTAATGGACATTAGTTTTTATGTATTTACCTGTCCATGTCTTTTCATAAAACTGAGAATATACAATATTTGTTTATTATGATTGATTTATTTCTCTCAATATAATGTCCTCTAGGTTCATCTATGTTCCAGGATGTTTCGGGAAGTCGTTTTTTCTTCATTGCTGAGTATTCCATTTTATGTATGTACCACATTTTACTTATCCATTCATCTGTTGATGGGCACTTAATTTGTTTCCATGTTTTCATTATTGTGAACTGTACTGTGATGAACATAGATGTGCATGTGTCTATTCGTTTCACATCTATTAGATCCCTAGGGTATTTACCTAGGATTGGAATTGCTGGGTTATATCTCAGCTCTATCTCTAGTTTTCTTAGGAACTGTCAGATTGTTTTCCATAACAGCTGTACCATTTTGCATCCCACCAGCAATGGATGAGGGCTCCAGATTCTCCACATCCTCTTCAACACTTGTTATTTTCCTTTTTTTTTTTTAATCTTAGCTATCCTAGTGGGAGTGAAATGGTATCTCATTGAGGTTTTGCTTTTCATCTTTCTGATGGCCAATGATGTTGAGCATATTTTCATATGTCTGTTGGTCATTTGAATATACTTTTTAGTGAAGTGTCTGTTCATGTACTTTTCACAAATTTTAGATGATTTATTTTTCTTTTTGTTGTTAAGTGGTAGAAGTTTTCTATATAAGTACAACATCTTTAAAAAGTCTCGTGCATTCTTGTTTATTTCCTAGTTTTTTGGTCATAGATTTCATCAGAAAATGCCATAACATCATGGGAAAAATCGAGGTAACAAATCAAATGGTAGATTTAATTAAAGTAAGTTGGGAACAAAAGTGGTTTAAAACAAGTTACAAACACAGACAATGAAGTAAAATCAAGTTGTTTCAGGGGAGTTATTAAAAAATTCAAGATGTCTGAGTTGATCTAAATACAATAATAGCAATGCCACTATCTATGCAATTGATAGTGGATGTAGAAAGGGCTGATAAAATATAAGCAATCAACCAGCAAGGTCTCAAACTTGGAAAGTTATCTTAGCCTCAGTCTTTGGTTGGATCTTTCTTTAACTAACTTGATGTTCAAGTTAAACACTAGCTACAGTGACAAACAACTCCTCATATTTCATGGCTTAATAAAACAGAAGTTTATTTCTCCCTCTGGGATAAATCGGGGTGGGGGGTTTCACTCTCTTGGTCAGCTTTTCTCCAATCCTTGCCTCAGGGACACAATCTCTTTCCATTTCATAATTCCATCCATCTTGGAAATTTCTTGGGGCATTTCATAGGACAGAAGTCAGTCATATGTCTCAACATAACTACAAGGCAGACTGGAATGTAGTCTTCCTGTCCATATGAAGAGGAAACAGGATTGGTGAGCATTTAACCAATCTCTCCAGAATAATTGATTCATATTTTGGGGGAACTATTTTTTTTTTTTATAGTGGGCTCAGGACTAAACACATTCTGACTATCTGCAAAATGGAATTTTTAAATGCCCAATTTCCCAAAACACACCAAGGAGTATTGTGTTTTTTTGTTGTGCCCTTCATTAGATCCTGGAGAGGTTTTTACTTCCTCCTTCACAAAGACTGGCCTTGCTTCTCTAAGATGGTTAATTTACTTTTCCTACTCATATTTTTTGAAAAAGAAAAGCTAAAAATAATTCAAAGGAGAGAAAAACAATTGATTGTTGTTAACCCAGAAATAAATTGGGTCATATACATATATTTTATATGGTGCATAGTTTTTCTAGGATGAATGTAAAATGTATATATCAGAAAAAGTCAAAGGAAACATCATAATTCTAAACATTTTAATATTTTTAATATATTTATTTGCTTTAGAAATAAAGAAAAGATCTAGGCACAACAGCCTCTGGGCACTTTCAAAGAAATAATAAAATAGATACATTCACTTGATTCCTCACTGGAATACATTGCTTGTAACAAAATGTATTAATAAACACCCCCACCTGAAATGCCTAAAGCTGTTACCTGGTTTCAATGCTATGATGGGAAATATTAGAAATGCCATTCTTTCTGTGCCATGCAAAAAAAGAATAAATAACCACATGCTTCATCTGTCTATGATCTGGGCTTAAAGAAACATTCATTCAAGATTCCATTTCTTGAATGTCAGTCTGAACTTCACTGAATTGACATGTAAGACTAAAAAATACCTACAGAATAGGCCAAAAAACATTGGTAAAGTGTAATTGGACAGAGTTTTCAGGGGTATTGGCTTTTAGCATTGCTCTCCTCTCTGTAAACAAGTGTTCCGAGAGAACACTAAAAACTAGGAAGTATTTTCATTTTTGTCGTCTCATCTAACTACCAGAACATTAGAATTAAATGCCATCAGCTTCATTTTCAAAACCTGGCCTCTGATGTGGCAGCAAGGTCTTTGATGCTGACTCACACAAGAGCTAGCTCTAGGCAATCTGTGGACTGATGGCACCACACAGCACTAAGCAGCTTAACTCTGGTTTGAGTGCAAACCGGAACACATTTTCCTCTATGCAAACATTATATTAGGGCACAGGCTGCTTTGACCTTGGTTTTTTAATTTTCAGGTGAAAGCTAAACACAACTGCTATTCTATAAGTCAGCGGGAAGGGCTCCAATTTTGATTCTAACATTATTTGGAATGTTTCCTGCCCTATAACCAGAGGCATAACTAAGGTATGGCAGGTACCCTGAGTGCAGCTTGAGGAAAGATGCTAATGAGCAGTTTCTATTGCCCATAGCAGTTTTTATCGCCAGCTGTGAGAGATCATTCAACAATTTAAAACTAATTGTCGTAAGTGCTGATTTCTGTAGATAGGCTCCTGCCTGTAACACCTCTATAGGGACCAAAGTTCTACCATGACACATTATTCCTTTAGGATATGAAAGCTTCTAGCCTTTCAAAGTTCTTGATGAAATTAGAGTTCCCAGAAAGAGGGAACATCAGGAGGTAGTGTTTTATTAATTGCCTTCATTGGAACCCTAGTGTCCCAAGATACCAAAACCCTTTGCCCTCGAGTGGATTCCCACTAATATCAACCCTATAGGACACAGTAGAACTACCCTATAGGGTTTCCAAGGAGCGGCTGGTGAATTTGAACTGCTGACTTTTTGGTCAGATGAGCACTTCCCAAGATGGTCAAATAAGTTTGGCAAACATTGAACATTATATCCCACCTCCTCTAAGTTTAAAAAAGGTACCTTAGCATATCTAATTCTTCCAGAGATCCTTGAGTAAAGAAACGTGTGTGTTTAACTTTCTTTAACTCAGCATTTCCCAAACGCATTTGAACTTAAATTTTTTTTCCCATGGAATTCCCACTGAAAATAACATGTAGAAGTAATGCTGTGAAGAATACAGGTTAGGAAAATCAATATAAGATATTCTCTGCTGAGGCTTCCAAAGGTTTTGTTAACAGTTCACTGACAGTAAAGTCCTGATGAAATGCTGAAATGAGTTCCAAGAAAGTTATCTGGATGGGGATGGCAAAGATTGGCAGGAATAGGGTGAAGTTTCTAAGATGGTTATTAAAAGGATGTCAAAGACATATTCGTGTTTCTTTGGCGTACTTCTCAAGGATGGTCTTGAGAACAGCCCTTACATGCAATGTGAGCAGACCACAGTATATATATTTTCATATTAAACAAATGCAACACACTAATTATAGAAAATATATTAAAGAAAGCTTGTGAACCCTGGTTGCTATCTATCAAAATCAACGTGGGGATTTTTAAGATAAAGATGTTTGGGACCCACTCTAGAATTATAGAATGAAAATGACTGGGGGGTTGAGCCTCTCTCTCTATATATAGATATATATCACAAAAATCCACCACTTCTCTATCAGTTTATTGTACTGTGGTAGATTGTGTGTTGCTGTGTTGCTAGAAGCTATGCCACCAGTATTTCAAATGCTAGCAGGATCAGTCATGGTGGACAGGTTTCAGCAGAGCTTCCAGGTTAAGACAGACTAGGAAGAAAGACCTGACAATCTACTTCTGAACAAAAAAAGCCAGTGAAAATCTTATGGATAACAGCAGAACATTATCTGAAAGAGTGCTGGAAGATGAGTTCAACAGTTTGGAAGGCACGCAAAATATGACTAGGGAAGAGCTGCCTCCTCAAAATGGAGTCAACCTTAATGACACGGATAGAGTACAGCTTTCAGGATTTTCTTTTGCTGATGTTGCACAACTCAAAATAAGAAGAAACAGATGCAAACATCCATTAGTAATCGAACATGGAATGTACCATGCATGAATCAAGGAAAATTGGAAGTCCTCAAAAATGAAATGGAATGCTTGAGGATATATATCCTAGGCATTAGTGAGTTGAAATGGACTGCTCTTGGCCATTTTGAATTAGAGAATCATACGATCTACCATGCTATGAATGACAAATTGAAGAAGAGTGACATTGCATTCATCTTCAAAAAGAACATTTCAAGATCTATCCTGAAATACAATGTTATCAGTAATAGGATAATATCCATACATCTACAAGGAAGACCAGTTATTCAAATTATTACAAAAACCACTAGTGGCAAAGATTAAAAAATTGAAGATTTTTCCAACTTTTGTAATTTGAAACTGATCAAACATGCAATCATGAAGCATTGGTAATTACTGGTGATTGCAATGTGAAAGCTGGAAACAAAGAGGAGGGAACCACGATTGGAAAATATGGCCTTGGTGATGGAAATGATGCCAGAGATTGCATGATAGAGTTTTGCAAGGCCAATAGCTTATTCATTGGATATGCCTTTTATTCAACAACATAAACAATGACTATACACGTGAACATCACAGGATGGAATACACAGGCATCAAATTGACTACATCTCTGGAAAGAGATGATGGAGAAGCTCAATAATATCAGTCATCAATAGCTCATATGCAAGTTCAAGTTGAAGCTGAAGAAAATTAAAAAAGATCCATGATAGCCAACATATGACCTTGAGTATATATCTCATCTGAATTTAGAGACCATCTCAAAAATAGATTTGACTTATAGAACACTAATGACCGAAGACGAGAAGAGTTGTGGGATGACATCAAGGACATCATACATGAAGAAAGTAAAAGGTCATTAAAAAGAAAAGAGAAGGAAAAGACCTAAATGGATGTCAGAAGAGACTCTGAAACTTGCTCTTGAGCATCGAGTAGCTAAAGCAAAAGGAAAAAATGATGAAGTGAAAGAGCTGAACAGAAGATTTCAAAGGGCAGCTTGGGAAGACATAGTAAAGTATTATGATGACATGTGCAAAGAGCTGAAGGTAGAAAACCAAAAGGGAAGAACACACTTGGCATTTCTCAACCTGAAAGAACTGAAGAAAAAATTCACGCCTCAAGTTTCAATACCAAAGGATTCTAGGGCTGAAATATTGAGTGACACAGGAAGCATGAAAAGAAGGTGGAAGGAATACAGAGAGTCACTGTACCAAACAGAATTTGTCAACGTACAACCTTGTTCAGGAAGTAGCACATTATCAAGAACTGATAGTACTGGAAGAAGTTCAAGATGCACTGAAGACATTGGTGAAAATCAAGGCTCCAGAAATTGAAACAGAATGCCAACTGAGATATTTCAACAAATGAATGCAATGCCAGAAGAGCTTACTCATCTATACCAAGAAATTTGGAAAACAGCTACCTGGTCAACTGACTGGGAGAGATCCATATTTATGCCTAATCCCAAAAGAGGTGATCCAACCAAATGTGGAAATTATCAAACAATATCTAAAGGAATAATTTATTTTATAAATATCAGCATAAAGCTGTTTCCTACGAGGCAGAGGTTAAAGATGTCCCAAATGTTCAAATTTTCAAAGCTGCTGTACCACTCCATCATCTCTAACATCAACTACTCCATTTCCCCTCAGGGTTCTCCCTCCCTTCTTTGGGTTCTTTAATTTGCTGCAATGTCTCACAGAACTCAGGAACTGCATAAAAGAAATGGCTCACTAGATTGTGGAGGCTGGCAAGTCCCAAATTTATGGGTCAGGCATAGGCTTCTCCTGACCCACGTGGCTGCAGGAGCTGATGAACCCAATCCCTCAACCTGGCAGTTCAGACCACAGGCTGCTGGCTTACAACGCTGCTGAAGCTGGTGAATCAGGTCACACTGTAGGCCACCAGCCCAAAGGGCTGTGGAAGCCACCAAATCCTAAAATTGGCAGGTCAGACAGCAGGCCATTAGGGAGGTCAACTGATTATGAACTGGATGTGGGACCCAGATGCAGAGAGGGACAGCATTTACAAGACACACACATATATCTTAGATGCAAGCACACCCCAGGAAGGGGCATAACTTTTGCAAGGGTGGGGCTTGAGTCTCACCCTCCTGCAAGGCTTTGACCCAAGGCATACCTTACACCTGTTCTGCCTCATCAACATGTAGAGGTCAGGAACCACAACACATAAAATTGAGGTCAACCACACAATACCAGGTACCTTGGCCCAGCCAGGTTGACAAATAACCCAACTGTTGCAGGTTCCAAATAACTTATTTGCATAGGCCCACTCAGTCATTATGTGTGAGTCACAAAGACTATGGCTAGAAGGACCACATTAAGGAATTCATTGCACCTCAATATCATTAATATCACACACAAGTAAAATTTTGCTGAAGATCATTCAAAAGCAGTTTCAGCAGTACATTGACAGAGAACTGCAAGAAATTCAAGCTGGATTCAGAAGAGAATGTGGAACGGGAATATCATTGCCAATGTCAGATGAATCCTGGCTGAAAGCAAGGATACCAGAAAGATATTTACTTGTGTTTTATTGACTATGCAAAGATATTCGACTGTGTGGATCATAACAAATTATGGATAATATTGTGAAGAATGGGAATTCCAGAACACTTAATTGTGCTCATGAGGACTCTGTACATAGATCAAGAGGCAGTCATTCGAATAGAACAAGAGGATACTGCATGGTTTAAAGTCAGGAAAGGTGTGCCTCAGGGCTGTATCCTTTCACCATATTTATTTAATCTGTATGCTGAGCAAATAATCCAAGAAGCTGGACTATATGAAGAAGAACAGGACATCAGGATTGGAGGAAGACTCCTCATTAACAACATCCGATATGCAGGTGACATAACCTTGCTTGCTGAAAGTGAAGAGGACTTGAAGCACTTACCGATGAAGATTAAAGGCTGCAACCTTCAGTATG